>NC_080081.1:12087809-12687809 GCF_949987535.1 Balaenoptera acutorostrata
GCAGTCTTAACCCCTGGACCACCAGGGAAGTCCCTGTAAATTGCATCTTTAAAAAAAATACTTTTCTTACATGGGAATTTATTGCCCGCTTTCATGCACTAGCTTTTCCTCTGCTTTCTATCGCCATTTTACCCAATCCTTAAAAAATTTTTTTTCTTTATCTTCCATTTTTATTTATCTAAATTTAAAAAAATAAAATAAGGAATCTCAAATCTGCTCAGAATATGGTGGGGAAAAAGTAAATAAGTGGATCAACCAGTAAGGAGAAAAAGCAGCATATGAGGTGGAAGGATTGACTGATTTATCTCCTTCTAACACAAAATTTTTGAATTGACACCGTAATGTTCAAGGCATTTTCCCAGTTGTCTCCCAGGGGGGAAGGAAGCCACTTCAGAAGGAGGATATTTTAACTTGGGAGTGTCCATATTCAAAAGGTTCAAATGTAAGTCAGTTAAGTGTTGTCTTTCTGGCTTTACCTCCAAAGCATACAGAGAGCACAGCTGCTTACCCTTCCTGGAATCACAAGATTGTCAACGCCAATCAAATCTTTCTTGAGTTCATGCAGCTTCTGGAAATTCTCCATCTTGATCATTGTACCGTGAAGCTGGGCCACCATTTCTGTGATCTCTGCCAAAGCAGCTAAGGAAGGAAACGGACACAAAAGCTGCAGCATTAATGGCAGATGTGGGTCATTTTTTCCCCCAATATTTTAAAGATCAGTTCTCCAGGGTAATATCCTCCTGTAGCTGAACTATAACGAAGCCATCCTTCTAGGGAAAACACTGCTAATTCTCAATAATAAAAATTGAGTGATTTACTTTATGTGTTGATTGGTTTTGCTTTAGTTTCCCCAAACCCATCTTGAAAATATCAATGCCCCCTTCAGAGCTGGGTGGTGTACAGCTGTCCTGCAGTTAGAATTACTTGTTGGCATAAAGGGGCAGCAAGGGAATAAGAGTGCCTGGAATTCTGTCCCAGGGGCAGAGATTTCCCTCCCTTCCCTGTTACCTGGAAAGAACAGAGCACAGGGAGCACAGAAAAGCCATAGAAAAATCCAGGGCAAAGGAGGGATCTTTCTGGCAAAGGGTCTAAACTGGTAGTGCAACACTTTTGGGTAACGAACATTCCACCACACCCCGGTTCTTCCTTCTGCAGACATTTATAGAGTTTATAAAATGGTTGTAAAGAACAGCTGCAAACTAAATTTTCCAATGTGGGCCCATCTCCCCTATACTGACGGGCATCCAGTATGGAAAAGGAGCTGGTGCCCTGTTAGCACGGGTTTGGGTGGCAGGCACATCCACAGTAGCTGAGCATTTTGGTCTGTTTGTCAAGGGAAAGCAAGAAACATCTGTCCACTGAACTTCGATCTTCAGGACAGTAAACACCGCCTCCCCCCTCCCACCAGCACCTCAACTGTGGCAGGAAGCATTCCTTTTTTTTTTTTTGCTGTCTCCCTGGGGATGCAAACGAAATGCTTCCTGGCTTCTTATCACAGAATGCTTCTTGTCTCAGCCATAGTGACAAACCCAGAGCTTGCTCTGTCTTTAGACACGACCAGCCGATTTAGTACAACAAACAATTCCTGGGCACTGAATGTTTAGTGCGGTGGGCGTGCAGAAGCTCTAAGAGGAAAAAGGATGGCAGCCTGGCTCTAGGTGCTCCTGGGGCAAGCATTCTAGAGCAGCTCTTGGCTCTCTGCATCCCTCACGTTCAGGAAATCTATGTTCAGATATTCCTTGATTTGCCCAGTCTTTCCACAATGATGCCACCTTACGTTTTCAGCTAGGGAACAGATATTTTTGCCATTTCACTGTGAAGAATAGACTTTTCTCAGTGGAGACTGTTTAGCAAAATAGTAAAATGCAAAACTAGGCAAGTTGGCCTGAGAATAGCATGTCCAAAACTAGAGACGTCCCTCTCCCTCGCCCTCACCCTCCGGGGTAAGAGAGCGACGCAGGTCTGAGTCCTGGGAGCTGGGAAGGGCCCTAGGTCATCTCATCCAGGCACAGCCAACCGGGACTGCCAATATGGCAGGACAAGGCAGATGGGGGGGGAGGAGGGCCACCCAACCTTGAGGGTGAGGCACAGATTAAGCCTTAAAAGAGGACTGTGCCAGGGAAAGGACCAGGAGGTGGTGGCGAGGAGTCCCAGCAGAGGGAACAGAATACACTAAGGCACAAGGCAGGGGGCAGCAAGGTCTGTTTCAAAGACTGCCATGTAAAGCAAGCCAAAACTGCGCCTTGAGCCAGTTCTGTTGCCCTTCCGTGAATTGCCAATGTCTAATTACTCTGACAAATCTTTTCTTTGGTTGTCTTTCTAAAAACTAAGATTAAGTTTATAATACTTTAGGCAAGAGACACTGGTCTTGACATACTAACGGGTGTGCGAATTCATGTTGTCTGTCAAGAGCCACCCGCGGAGGGTGCGTTCTGTGCATGGATTGGCTGCAGGGTGCAGGGGACCCAGCAACAGGCCTCAGGGACTGGCCCCCAAGGCGCTGCCAAGTCCAAGCCCGGGAGCGCAGACAGTAACAGACCACATACAACGCGAGGCAGAGGACGCAGGTTCAAAAAGACGACGTGTGGCCCAGTGGGAAAAGCATGGTCTGGAATACCAGCTCTGCTCTTTTGCCAGCTGAGTGACACAAGTCCTTTACCCCCTCTGAGCCTCAGTATTCTTACCTATAAAATGGGATAACAATAGTTCTCTCATGGGGTTGTTAAAGGATTAAAGGTGTTAGCGTAAGAAAGATACCTGGCAGAGTACCTGGCCCAGACGCTGAGCGAGGGACAGTGAGTAATATCATCATGAGCCAGTAGGGGGGGTAGGATGGTCAAGAACATGGGTTCTGGGCTTAGGCTACATGTCCTTTACTTTCCAGCTGTGTGACTCTGGGCAGGTTCCTTAACTTCTCTGGTCTCAGCAGCCCCCATATGTAAAATGAGCTCACCACTGTCTCATAGGCTTCTCGTGAAGATTGAGAGTTAACACAGGTGAAATGCTTACAAACGCCCCACAGCAATGAGGAATAGTATTTATTACCAGCTGTTTTCTGTGGCCCATCCAAGGGGAGGTGATATGAGTTTCCACCATGGAGGTAGAGGAAAGCTTCCTGTAAGGGGCTGACTCTAAGTAGAGCTTCTCCAGGGTTCTTTGCACTAAACCAGGAAGGATGGAAGGAGAAAATGCATGCAAGAGGGGAGGGAAAAGAGAAGCCATGGTGATCATTACCGCCTTCTTTACGTGAAAGACCAAAATGGGACAGAAAATATTTGACCAGGTCCTAAAAAGCGCATCTGCCCCTCTTGGGACACAGTATCCCCGAGACACCCCACCCCCCAAGCTCTCACCTCGGCAGTCCCTGAAGTCGGCGTGGCTGGGCGGGTGGTGCTTGCACAGCCGCTCTAGGACCTGCTTGTAGTGCATGAGCCGGTGCAGCGGGCGCAGGAGGAAGGTGTTGAGCGACAGGTAGCACACCTTCTGCAGCTCGAAGTCTCGGCACAAGCTCTCCAGCCGCCGGGAGCCCCGGATGCCGGTCTCCAGCGCCTCCAGAGCCTCGCTGTGCTTCCACAGATGCGTCGCCAGTTGCTGGCGGGCGAGACACGGGAGGGGGTGGGGCAGGGAGCCGGGGAGACAAAAGGGGGAGGGGTAAGGGAGGGGGAGGGGTAAGGGAGAGGGAGGGGGAGGGGGAGGGGAGATGGAGGCGGGGAGATGGAGGCGGGGAGAGGAGAGGGGGGAGGAGGGGGGGAGGGGCGGAGTCCTGCTCAGCCACGTGGTCCACCCATTTTGACACTCAAAAGAGATCACCTTCGCTTTCGTTAGTTCATTCCATTTATTTAATTTCATGTTTTTAATATTTCACTATTTAACTTCTCAGGATGGAATAAAAAGCTCTATTAAAGCATTGCGCAGTTCAAAATACGCAGGGATTATAAAATATTTGAGATGTATATATAACATTAGAGGTATACATGTCCTTTCAAAACAAGACTGGCAAAACTGAGGGGAAATAAAAGAATGGGAGCTCCTTCAGGGGTCTGGGATTTTCTCCTAAGCATCAAAAAACGACAAATAGGCCAGGGCCACTGAATAAACGTCAGATAGTTAAAACTACGTATTTCTGTTTAACTCCCCCCCCCATTTGCTCACGTAATAATTGAGCATATCCTGCGCTGCTGGATTCTGGGGAGCGGAGGGGAATGAGACTCAGTCCTTCTCTACTGGGGTCTGACCGAGACCCTTTGCTGGAGCAAACTTTTGTCAGGCTCCTGAAGCTTCTCCCAGGCCAGTCTGTGCCCTTCCTGGTACAATCCCGTTTTGGTGAGAACCCTGCTAAGTCAGTTCAGCCAGGACCCTCCGCCCTGGATACCTGGTCACCCTTGACATTGGGGTCTGCATCCCCCGCCGTCCCCAGGTGATGTCTGAGCACCCCACTGGTCTTCGGCAAAGTATCCTGTTAAGTCGGTTCAGCCAGAGTCCCCCCTCATGACGGTGATGTTTCGTCACAGAAATTTTCCGTCCTCTGAGCCCCGCCCTGCTCCTTGGCTGTAGATCCCCACTTGCCCCCGGTGCACTTGGAGCTGAGCCCAATCCCTCTCTCCCACTGTAAATCCCACTGCAGTGCCCCCATACCTACGGCAACGGTCCTGAGTAAAGTCTGCTCTACCATCTTTAACAAGTGCTGTCGAATATCGCTTTCCTTGAACAGGTGGTGGTGGAGACAGACGCGGGGCAAGAAGTTTGATAGAGCATTCAGGAGGAATTAACTCCTCATGCAGCTGTCGTCCTCACGTCTCACCCCATCAGTATTTCCCAGAGGTGGGCTCACTCTCCGTGTGCTGCTAACTCCCACATCTGGAGTCCCCATCCCGGCACCTCCACTTCCACGCTCCACAAAGAGCGGGAAACACAGTGAGTCCAGACACCATCCCAATACCCCCTGCTGCAACTGAGGCTGCCCCGTGATCCTCTAACCCCAGGATGGGTGCCGCCACCAACCACCTACTCAGGACAGAAAACCTGGGGAAGATTCCAGATCCCCTCATTTTTTGAATCCTTCACCAAGTCCCGCCAATTCTACCTCCTAAAAACAGCAAGCCTGTCCCTGGCTTCACCCCATGGTCACTGCCCTTGTTTTGGCCACCGCAATGGTGTCTCCATCGGGGTGTCTGTCTCCACTCCTGACGCCTGACTTTCGAGTGCCACCAAAAGGAACTTACACCAATGCAAACGGGCACATGGTCTCTTGCTTGGAATGCGACAAGAAGGTCCACCCTCTCAGGACAAACTCCAGAGTCGTCGTTAGGGCACATGGGGCCCTTAGCATGGAACCCCTTCTGCCTCTCCATCGTGGCCTCTTGCTACTCACCCTGGACACCCACTGAACAACCTGTCCTTGAGCGCGCTGGGCCCTGGCGCCCAGAACCTCGGCACAGGGCGCTCTGCTCCTAAGGCCCCCCACCCGCCCCACCCTGTCCTTCAGGGTCAGCTCCGGGGCCTTCCCTGCTCTCCAGGCCGAGTTCGCGACTCCTCTTTCCTCCTGGAATTACTGTCCATCTTAGCCTTTATCACGTGGTCTCCCTGCTGACTTTATTTTGTGACTTTAAAAAAATATATATAGATTCATAGGAAGCTGCAAAGACAAGTACAGGGGGATCCTACGTACCCTCCAGCCGGCTTCCCCTAACGCTCACATCTTGCCTAACTACAGCACAATATCCCCACCAGGACGATGACAGTGGGACAATCCAGAGTTTATTTGGATTCTGCCAGTTACACATGCCCTCACTTGTGTGTGTGTGCATGTGCACATGTAAGTATGTGGCATGGGTGTGCGTGCGTGCAGCTCTATGCAGTGTTTTCACACGTGCAGTCCCTTATTTGAGAGCGCGCGTCTGTCCTGTCACTACATCCTTGGGGCCTGACACACACCATAGGTGTTCCATTAGACGTCTGCTGCCTGCATGCATTAATGAGCAAACGAACCAACGCATGCACCCCGCTCAGAAAGGGGTCCTGCAGGGCCCTGAGTGCCTGGAGAGGTGGATTCAAGGTCACTGGAGCACAGAGTAGGATGTGAAGGACGGGAGGTGGAAGGTGAAAGATCATCCAGGGAAGGCTTCCTCGGTCAGGGTTAGAGCTTGGCCTGTATTCTCTAAACCACAGAGAGACCAGGCGGGTTTGGAGCCTAGTTGGTCTATGATATAAATGGTGGTTGGGGAGGACGGGTGGATGAGAGGCGGGAAAGAGAGAACTGAGAGGCGGAGGGAGGGAAGCGGGAGGAGTTGAAGGAGGAGAGGGGCAGGCGGTAGAGGCTCAGGAAGACAGGGCCCGGGAGGGAAGGTCACAGCCTGACCGGCAGGGGAAGGGTCCAGGTAAAAGGTGAGGGCCTCCTTTGCCTGAGTGGATTGTGAAATGCCTTTGGGCATCTGGGCAGATGTTTCCGGTTGAAAGTTCACAGCCCGGGCTAGAGATCACCATCTGGATAGCCTCTGACTTTCAGGCAGGGATCGGAGCCCCGGCTCCCTTGGCCCCGTGCGGAGGGTCTAGGGACAGCTGCAGGGTGACGTCAGCATCCCTGCTGAGCCCCTGAACATGTGCAGTTACACGCACGGCTGGGGGGATGAGCGGGAAAGACACTGCAAGTTGGAGCTTGCCCGAAGCATTTTGGATAAAGTGCCAATCTGGGCTTCTACATCTCCAGAACCTTCTGCCGTTCCCCTCCACACTTTATAAAAATTCTTTAAAACCGACGATAACAACCACAATAAAAAAACAACCCAATTTCTCCAAAAGGCTGCCAGAGGCTGTCTGAGCCTCTCCATCTATTTTTATTCTGCCTGCACAGAGTTCCATGCTATAAATGCTGGTGGCATCGGCACAATAATTAAAACGCCAGCACAGCCGAGGGTGAGCCAACTAAATGCAAAAATGCCAACTCACTAGACGGAGGGGGAAAGAATTGCTCTGGGCGGAAATCAGGTCTATTTTTAGGAGGTCTTAGGTGCTAGGTGACCAGAGAGGAGGATGCATGTCTACCGTAGGGCACCCTTCCGCCAGAGGGACACGAGGGGAGCTGGTAAACAGGAGAACTCTGGGGCTGTCCCAAGGGGGCGGGGACCGAGCTGGCAGGTGTCTGCCACTGTCCCGAGGTCCATGGAGGAGCCCAAGCCTCAGATGGGAGCCCCCATCCCAGGTGGGCAGAAGGAAGGGAGCACCGTGAGAAAAGGTAAAAACCAAACTGGGCCAAGAAAAAAAGTGCAGAACATGGGGAGAGAGGCTTCCTATGAGGACAATTAGGAAGTCCAACAGTAACAGAAACGTGTTATAGAAGAGAGAAAAAAGGCTATTTTTATCAAGTGAGAAAAGCCAGTCTGAAAAGGCTACACTGGGTGAGTCCAACTACATAACATTGTGGAAAAGACTATGGAGACAGTAAAAGATGAGTGGTTTGCAGGGGTTGCTGGAGGGGAGGGATGAACGGGTGGAGCACAGAGGGTGTTTAGGGCAGTGAAACTGTCCTGTGTGATGCTGTCACGGTGGGTGAGTGACATCATGCCCTTGGCGAAACCCATGGAACATAAGACACAAAGAGTGAACCCTAATGTAAACTGCGGATTTAGTTAATAATAATATATCAATACTGGCTCATTGGCTGTAACAAATACCCCACACCAGGGCAAGATGTTAATACTAGGGGGGAGTGTGTGTGTGTGTGTGTGTGTGTGTGTGTGTGTGTGTGTGTGTGTGGTGTGTGTGTGTCTGTGTGTGTGTGTCTGTGTGTGTGTGTGTCCGTGTGTGTGTGTGTCTGTGTGTGTGTGTGGTGTGTGTGTGTGTGTGTCTGTGTCTGTGTGTCCGTGTGTGTGTGTGTGTGTGTGTGTGTGTGTGTGTGTCAGGCAAGGTGAGAATATGGAACCTCCGTGTGAGTTTTCTGCTCAATTTTTCTGTAAACCTAAAATTGCTCTAAAAAATAAAATAATCAGAAACACTACGGAAAGTGAAAAGATGTCTGTTACTGTCCCATCTGAGTTTTGTATATCCACCTTACTTGGGGCATTAAAAATGCTATCGTCATGGAACACCTTCGATGACTCTTCGCTTTTTTTTTGTATAGGATTCTGCAGTCCTGCTGGCTTCCGTGGCCTCTCTCTGATACAGCCCAAAGCGGGGAGTGTTGCTTTTTTGAACACCAGGAAAAAGCAAGCAATAGGCTCAAGGTCTGTTAAATAATAGCTTGAACTTGTTAAGAGCAACAGGAAATCCCTTGAGTAGTTTCAGATCCTATCTTTTCTGCATCCCCTTGCCCCGTCCCTCCGCCTCCACTGTCCTATCTCAGGAGATACATGATTCTAAGGGGAACACATCGAACACCGAACGACCTCAACAATAACTTTTATTCCGTGAGTGCCTTAGACGTTGTAGGTGCTCAGCTAGCATGCACGGACAGTGGGTGGACACACAGACGGGTGGCTGGGTGGGCTGCATGGTACCAGTACAAGCAACCCGCCCTCTTTGGGGGGTTACACGCTTGCTCTCAGTTATTAGTTAAGGTCATTAGGGAGGCTCTGTGGGTGGTTGAGATATAGAAAGATTGCTTTAAAATGCAAATATTAGATGTATTTGTATTCAAAAGATAAATTATGTGAATTAAAACATTCCATATTAAAGGAATGATTAATGCATTAAAATGAAAAGGCAAAAATGAAAATTTCAGATGTAAGAGGTGGGGCAGATTTCAAACACGAGGCAGAATATTGGTGCACTATGTACTGACTTCTCTGGGGAGACTTTCACTCTTTTGGATCATTGTAGATATTGCTGGATGGTTAAAAATATACTCACCTTATAAACCAACTGAAAGTCACAGAATTGACTGGAATTCCTACACAGCTCCGAATCCAATATTTTTGTCACACCCACAAGAAGCCAGAACAACTGACTAAAAGTGAAATGCTCAGTCAACCAAATGTTTTGTCTACATAATTTTTTAAAACAAGTTTCGAATGACTTAGTCCCAGAAAATACCTGGTGTTTTGGTTACAACACAGAGCTCTGGAAGAGGAAAAGAACTGAAAGTGCTTCCCTCAAAGTGACCGGATCTTCCTTTATGCTTGCAAATAAAAATATCTAGAGGAGACGGAAGAGTTTCCCCCGGGGCTGTGCTACATGCAGACTCGAATCAGGCCACATGTTCACGGGCAAGGATCACAAACAAGGCCTCCGGCAGCCTCAGCATCGTTTTCCCTGAGGAGCTCCCTCTCCCAAGTCCCCGAGCAGCTCACCTTCATGCCCTGAATGTTCTTCAGCATCACATCTCCAATTCTCTGGTAATCTCCTCTGATGTGAGCATTCGAGCGGCCTTCCCTGTGAGCAAAGCGTTGGAAACCAAAGTGTTAGCAGTGAAAACATGACTGGAAAGTGTGCCAGCCCCAGATGACAAAATATCAACATTGATGTCTTCCTTTCCAATCACCTATTTGTACCTCTCCCTTCTCCGTGTGTCACAGAATGTTTAGTGCCAGAAGGAGACTTTGAAATTACCCCAGTCATTCTGCAGACAAAGAATTCCACCTGTGCTTTGAAAGAGGGAAGAGCCATTTTCTGTTCATTTTAATTTGGTCTCATTTTACATTCCTTTTCCCATCCCCACTTGGGTGATTTTCTCAGCATTAGAATAGCGTGGAGATGACTTGCAGCAACAAGCTCATGAAACTGATTCTTTCTTACAGATTGGGACTAACAGACACTTGTAAGAAGCAAGACTTAGCCTCAAAATCAAGGTTTCGGCTCCCAAGAGCCCTTAGTCTGAAACAGACAAAGGGCTGTGTGAAAAGCCCTTAGGAAGAGAAAAATATAATTGAGGAAGTGCAGGAGACCCATGCACGGAGGCAGGTATGGGGAGAATGACCCAGAAGAGGGCAAGATGGGAATCCCAGGTTCAGAGACAGGTCAGGGGTCCCCTAGATATCCTGGGTGGTAGATGACAAAGATGTGGGCACTTTTTTTTTTTTAATATCTTTACTGGAGTATAATCGCTTTACAATGTTGTGTTAGTTTCTATTTGTTACTGTACAACAAGGTGAATCAGCCATATGTATACATGTATCCCCATAACCCCTCCCTCCTGAGCCGCCTTCCCACCCTCCCTATCCCACCCCTCTAGGTCGTCACAAAGAATCGAGCTGATCTCCCTGTGCTATGCGGCAGCTTCCCACTAGCCATCCATTTTACGTTTGGTAGTGTACATATGTCAATGCTACTCTCTCATTTCATCCCAGCTTCCCCTTCACCCCCTTGTGTCCTCGAGTCCGTTCTCTACGTCTGCGTCTTTATTCCTGCCCTGCCACTAGGTTCATCAGTACCGTTTTTTTAGATTCCAAAAATGTGCGTTAGGATACGTTATTTGTTTTCCTCTTTCTGACTTACTTCACTCTGTATGACAGACTCTAGGTCCATCCACCTCACTACAAGTAACTCAATTTCGTTCCTTTTTATGGCTGAGTAATATTCCGTTGTATATATGTGCCACATCTTCTTTATCCATTCATCTGTCGATGGACATTTAGGTTGCTTCCATGTCCTGGCTATCGTAAATAGTGCTGCAATGAACACTGTGGTACATGTATCTTTTTGAATTATGGTTTTCTCAGGGTATGTGGATGTGGGCACTTTTAACAGAGCATTTGGGTATATATTTATATCTCTTTGGCTCCAGGCTGTATCTGATGTTGATAATCCAGGGGCTTGAACGGCAGTGAGAAAAATAATATTAATAATGGTGGCTGGTGATTACTGAGTACTGGTTACAGTACTGAGTGCATTACATCACTGAATCCTTGTGGCGGCACTGTGACCAGGTACCCCCATCACCCCCATTAAACAGCTAAATACTGAGGCACAAAGCAATGAAGCAATGTGCCTAATGTCAGTGGTCACGAGGCGGGAGCTTGTACCTGAGCCCAGGAGCCCGACCTATACAACCTCTAACCACAATACCCGTGCACATCTGCCAGTTTACCCGCTGAATTTCCCAGAGAAAAGTAAAACATGATTTTCAACAACAAACCTAGCTAATATCTTCAAACCAACTGTTCAGGATAGCCAGAAGCCAACTTAAAGGAAAAGGAAGAATCAGACATGAAAAAAGGTAAAAATCTGGGCACAGAAGTGAAAGGTACTCAGAGCGGAATAAAACACCTGCAGCCCGAGTGCGGAGGGTGATGATTTACACCCAGAGATGCCACCGCCCTACGCCTCCAGCACCGGGAGGAGTGACCCCCTCTCGGCATCTGGAGCTTTCCATAACTGCCAGCTCAACCTCTGATGCAGCAAGGATTTCAGGATGGGGAGAGGAAGGCACGGAGGAAGGCACTTAATGAAGCAGCCCAGGGGGTAGAATAGTCAGGGCCGACAGAAACAGGGCAGCTGGCTCCTCCCCTAGCCCCCAGCTCCACCCCAACCAGGCAGTGACAACACCATATATTCCACTGGTTCTAACTGAGCATACACTGTGAATTACATCACAGGGGAGACGGGCCCCCAGACCCATTAGGGAATTAAAGTTTCTCTAAAATAAAAGGAGCAGACTTCCCTGGTGGCGCAGTGGTTAAGAATCCGCCTGCCAATGCAGGGGACACGGGTTTGAGCCCTGGTCTGGGAAGATCCCACATGCCGCGGAGCAACTAAGCCCATGCGCCACAACTACAGAGCCTGCGCTCTAGAGCCCATGAGCCACAACTATTGAGCCCACGTGCCATAACTACTGAAGCCCGTGTGCCTAGAGCCCGTGCTCCGCAACAAGAGAAGCCACGGCAATGAGAAGCCCGCGCACGGCAACGAAGAGTAGCCCCTGCTCGCTACAACTTACAGAAAGCCCGCGTGCAGCAACGAAGACCCAATGCGGCCATAAATAAATAAACAAATAAACAAATAAATAAATTTTAAAAAATAATAATAAAATAAAAGGAGCAAGGGTACCCATGATGCCCCCAGCCCCTGCCAGGGTCTTCTACGGCTCCCCTAGGGCTGGCTTTCTTGACCTATTCCATCCTCTTCCACCGCAATGCAGAATCCCTCAATCCTTCTGCTTCCTCTTAGCTGCCAAAACAAACAAGTTGGCTGATGGCTTTAATTACTATTCACTTCTCCTCTAATTAAAATATGGGTTCTCTCCTCACCACTTCCTGAACTGGTTCCGTGCAAGATTACCGTTAATTGAATCCACCGAAGCACGTATTGTCACTCCTGCTCCTGGTCACTCTCTCTTGCGTAGCTGGGCCCAAAGTCCTGGCCCTCTGCTCTCTGGCTTCTGGAAGCCTCTCTCTCCAGCCCCCTGCTTTCTACCTTGGTCAGATCTTCAGTCCTCTTTGCCAAGCTCTGCTCTTCAGGCCACTCCTAAGAGGTCTCTGTGTCGGGAATCCAGCCCCGGTTACCTTCTCTCTTCGCTTTCTACTTCTCCCTAAGCAAGCCCTTCTATTCCCCATGGTTTCAATTCACGATGCCAAATCTATGCCTGGATAACCTGTGTAATTATTTCATACCTTCGAGAGGGCGCTGCATGAGTGACCCCCAGGCATCTCAAAACTCAAAGGATTCTGCACAGAGTTAATTGCTGCCAAGACCCAACCTTTGCCTCCACTTCCTTCCTTAATGAAGTGGCTGCCTGCCTCAGCCTCAAGCTAGGAGCCTCGGTTGTCCACACTCGTCCGCCTCCCTGATCCCCAGCCCTCGGGTCACACTCTCCCCCAAAATGGGCTCAGCGGAGAACGCTCAGGTGTCTGACGGAGACCAGCCTTCCCTGCGAGACAGCCCTCAGCCCCCAGCTCGCGAACAAGTATTATTCCACCCCGTCAGCTACAGGGCTGTGGCATCTCTGGATTTCTGGCACGTGGCTATTAATCGAGTCACGATGGAGATGTTTATCGTTTGGCCATCCTGGGGATCCTGCGTGTGTCTGGGTGCGGCTGGGAATTTACTGGTTGCTCTTCTCCTTACACACCTGGGGCAGAAAGGAGCTCCCGCCCGAAGTGGGGGCGTTCCTGCTGTTCAGAGCCCCCCCTCACCCCCCGCACCTTCAACATCACAGGAAGCTCCCTTAGGAGGTGGAAAGTTCTCCTTCCCTCCCCGCCACATCTGAACAACAGAGGAGGACCTCACTACTGAGCCAGGACGGCCTGATTTCAGGAAAAGGAGGGAAGACACAATGTAAACTTGATTTCCAGGTCTGTAGCTATTATCTCGGAACTTAAATCACTGACCCCAAGACTTCCAAACGGACGTGCCGTTTGACAACGCACGTGAGAAAGGTCTTCAGTTAATCCACAGGACAGAATTTAAATGTTTTAGCGAGAACGCTCTGGATTGGGGGTGGGAGCAAGGGGAGAAACAGGGGGTCTCAGCTCCCATGAGCACTGAACAATCCCTTCCCTCTCACGGAGAGCACCCCGACCCAAGGGAAATGAGAAGCAGCAAAGCCGACTGGGAGGAGGGGCGGGGAGCGGTGACGGAGGCCAAACTTTATTGACTTCACTTCCTTTCTTCTTCGCCAACTATTTATTAAAACAACACGTACTGATGTTAAAACCCCAGACGCAAGGAGACCTTCCTTCCTGCATCGGCTGGCCAGTAGAACCTTATCTGTTTCTCTAAGTCTTCAGCGTCTTTACTTTCATTTTAGAAACTTCTCTGGGATAGTATCTCTGGTCCCCTGTGCGCAGGGAACACCCTGACGTCGATCCACCGAGGGGGGGCAGCTCTAGGCCACGTGGTGACAACAGGCTGGGGCCTGGGAAGTTCACACAACCAGCAGAGGCAGCTCGGCCCCCTTCCTGTCCCCTCCCCATTGCAGCACACAGCAAGTGCCAGCCCCGCTTGGTTCCAGAACATGGAATCAGCCCACGGGAGAGGGGACGAGACCTGATGCTCTTGCTGCCCTGTAGAGAATTACCGTCGTGTTTTACACTTCCTCTACGTGTTAATGCCAGCAAATCCACAAGTCTAAAGCACTGGCTTTACTGTAAAGAGCTAAAAGGTCACTTTAGGGACTCCCCGGCGGCCCAGCGGTTAGGACTCCGCACTTCCAAGGCAGGGGGCGCAGATTCGATCCCTGGTTGTGGAATTAAGATCCCACATGCCGTGCGGCGCATCCAAAAAAAAACAATAAAGGTCACTTTACTATGGAGAACATAAAAAAGTAATTATAACTCTTCCGGAACAGCCTCTGGATGTTAACCTCACAAGAAAAGAGTCCTTGTTTGGAAGATGGGGCCACTTATTTGTTGTCTGGGTAATTACCGCGCGGCAACGCAGCTGAAAATTCTTTTGACAATTTCGCTTTGGAAACCCATGTACCAAGAAGCCTTCCAGATGCTAAATTCTGACCTGGGCACCACGATTCATGTGCTCCCGGGAGCAACTACACGTTATCTCAGCACAAGGTTGAACACACACACACATACACACACACACACACACACACTCACACACGGAATCTGAGTCTTCCCAACCCTCTGTAAACATTTCATTGCCCACTACATGAGCTGGTCAGCAGCTCAGCAACAGGCAGACCAAAGTCTGGCCCTGCCCTCCCCCTCAGAACAAAGAACCGTCTTATCAGATTAAAACATAAAAGCAAACCAGGCAACTTGGAGCTGGAAGGCTGACTTTTTCAACCCGGCTCTGTGTCGGGGTGCTCTCAGACCCCAGGAAAACAGATTTAACTTTGTGAATTTTTAGGCCTCGTTTGCAAAGCAAACACCATGCCCTAATTCTTACTGTTCCTTGTGGTTCCTATGATTCTTAATAGGAGAAAAAAAAAAAGGCTGTAATTGTGTGTGCTTGTGTATCTCTGTAAATAAAAGAATAAGAATAATATGTAAATGAGCAAATGAGCAAAGACAAATTTTCCATTAACATGTAGGGTAGGGGTGGTGGCTGGGTTCAAAAAGCAAACAAATTAGCCAAAGTAATAGATTTTTATATGTGTGTATGTATATATATATATAAATATTATAAATATATTATATATATATTAGCTGCATGTAATTAATAGTTGTGGATTTCAATATTCTTTGATGAATTTCAATATCCTTTGAAATCTCTGGAGAGGAAACTCCCATTAATTTGAACATTAATTCACATCCCCACTCGTGGGGAAGGCATTTGTGCGAGAGGTGTCCCCACTGGGCCAGGGACACGGTTTCCCTCCGGCAGTGACAGGTAAGGGATCCATCCCGTCTGTCCTTCAGTGCAGGTGGGACACGGCAGCCTCAAGCTCTCCGCCTTCAGTTACACTACTGGGTGGCTTAAAGCTATGGCTTTTCTTCTTCTGAGGTTTAACACCAGGTCCTGTTTAATAAGAGGCACAGAAGTTACAGCCCACTCATAGGCAGGCTTGGTGGCACCCAGATGAGACCTGGGTTCAGTACCGTTAACGGCCACGTATGAAAACGCAGCAGGACAGAAAGGCCATTTCAAACTCATAAGCGGCCTGCCGAGTGCTGTCTCTCAAGTGTTTCCCAGCAGAAACCCACCTGCGATTCAGGCAATTGGAAAAATCATTTCTGTTTTCCTAAAAAAAAAGTAGCTTGCTCTTAAAGCACAGTGGGCTATACAGTCGGGAATACAGCAGATAATCCAAGAAAAACAGCTCCTGCATATGCCTGAGAACAGGCAATTTTACTCAGGTGTTAAAAGGACACAATCACCAACCACCACCGTCCCTGGAGCCCTAGGTAGACAGTGGGAAGCTGAGTCGGGGCAGAATATAGTGGGAAGATCACAGTGTCTTTCTTGCCTTTGAAACAAAGATGAAATTTTTAATTTTAGATAAATTTATATAAAAAAAGTAAGTGTACACACGTTCCCCCCCCCCACAAGGTACACCCATGATCCAGATCTTGTTCTAACTTCCTTCCACTGTGTATTTTTTCTAAGCTGTTTTCCAAGTAGATCACGCTGCCTTGTCTCCAGTGAGTTTCACTGTTTATTTGGAGAGCAATGATTTAAAACCCTTTTTGCACAGTCTTCTTTTTAAAACCAATGAAAATCTTCAAACAAAAGCTTTTACGCAAGGGAAGTAGCCCTGATCTGCCTGAAGCAGGGAGCAGAGGGGTCAGAGAACCGCCCTTGAGTCTTGCGTTTTAAATCAATGACTCTGATTTCTAAGAAAGTGGATGGTGGGGCATTCGGTCCTAATGGGAAAGGCAGACTGTGTCCACTGTCTGTCTTCCACTCAGAGTTCCTCCCCTTTACGTCTCCAAAACTGTGCTGTCCAATACAGTATCCACGTATGGTTATTTCCATTTTAACTTTACTTAAAATAAAATTTAAAAATTCAGTTCCTCAGCCACACTAGCCCTGTTTCAAGGGCTCAAGAGCCGCATGTGGCTAATGGCTGTTGCATTGAACAATGCGGACACAAGAGTATCTCCATCACCACAGTTCCACTGGAGAGCACTGCTCTAGACAGAACCAGAGAATAAGCTAATAGCTACTGCTTCTGCCTCCTGGTTCATGGGCTCCAAGGAAAGTTAGAAGTGGGGTGTGGGGCTTCCCTGGTGGCACAGTGGTTGAGAATCTGCCTGCCAATGCAGGGGACACGGGTTCGAGCCCTGGTCTGGGAAGATCCCACGTGCCACGGAGCAACTAGGCCCGTGTGCCACGGCTGCTGAGCCTGCGTGTCTGGAGCCTGTGCTCCGCAACAAGAGAGGCCGCGACAGTGAGAGGCCCACGCACCGCGATGAAGAGTGGCCCCCGCTCGCCGCAACTAGAGAAAGCCCTCGCACAGAAACGAAGACCCAACACAGCCAAAAATAAATAAATAAATCAAAAAAAAAAAAAAAAAAAAAGAATCCACCTGCCAGTGCCGGGGACACGGGTTCGAGCCCTGGCCCGGGAAGATCCCACACGCCGCAGAGCAACTCAGCCCGTGTGCCACAACTGCTGAGCCTGCGCTCTACAGCCCGCGAGCCACAACTATTGAAGCCCACATGCCACAACTACT
The DNA here is from genome assembly GCF_949987535.1 of Balaenoptera acutorostrata. NCBI lineage: Eukaryota > Metazoa > Chordata > Mammalia > Artiodactyla > Balaenopteridae > Balaenoptera > Balaenoptera acutorostrata. The sequence continues at coordinate 12,104,815 of NC_080081.1, forward strand.
GAATCCCGCGTGCCTAGAGCCCGTGCTCTGCAACGAGAAGCCACCGCAATGAGAAGCCCGCACACCGCAACGAAGAGTAGCCCCTGCTCGCCACAACTAGAGAAAGCCTGCGCACAGCAACGAAGACCCAATGCAGCCAAAAAATAAAAACAAATTATAAAATAAATAAATCTATTAAAAAAAATAAGTGGGGTGTGGTCCTCCCTAGCTTTACACTGAACAACTTCTGGCAAGGCACTTCCCTTTCAGAGCCTTATTTTCCATAGGCATAAAGATGGGGATAGGCCCACCAGACTATTTGGATTGTCAAAGGAGACAATTTAAGGGAAAATGCTTTAAAAGATACTGTAGACGTGCAACGTGTTTTACCATATACATATCTATGGTCCTTTTTTTTTTTTTTTTTTTGTAACACCTCTAGAATACTGTTGGTTTCTGTTCTGGAAAAGGGTCAGATGCCCAATGGTCTCTTGGCATGAGTAGAAAACAGAACAGGAGCTCTGGAGCTCTGCCCGGGCTCTGCTTCCAAGTCTTTTCAGGCTGCTTCTGGCTGCCTCCTCGGTGCAGGGCACAGGGAGAGATGTAACTGGAACACAAGCTCTCAAAGCGCGGGAACCGTGGCCTGTTTGGTTCACTGAACACTGAGAACGGTGCCTAATACACAGTAAGGGCACAGTAAATATTTGCTGAACAAATGAAAAGTGACCATCTCGCCACAAAAACTCTTAGATTAGAAAAAATTCAAATCCATCTTCTCAGACTCTAGACCCAAGGCGATACTTCTGCAGACAAAGTCACCATAGGGCGAGCGTTGACCAGATGCCATGAGCTTCCTGCCACTTCCGAGAGGAGGACAAACACCACGGGAGAGTGCTCGGGGCAGAAGGGCCAGCAGCGCTGATCTCCCGGAGCCAGAGCGGGACGGAAGGACGCAATTCTGGAGACCAGGGTGCTGGATGGGGCTCTGCCAGCTTCTGCCGTGTGGCCAAGGGCAAGCCATGCTCTCATGCTCTCCTCTGAAGAACGAGGAGTCGTGGCAGATGCTGTCCCAGCCCCCTTCCAGGTGTTTAGAACTCTGTGCTTCGACAACACAGCTTCAAAGACACCAACTACGGATCAGCTCAGACCTACGTCCAAGTCATGCCTCTGTCACTTAAGAGCTGTGTGGCCATGAGCAAGGAGTTTGACCTCTCTGAGCCTCATTTCCCCAATCATAAAATGGGAAAAACAACACCTACACCCGGGGAAATTCTTTTTCACCAAGGATCGGCAAGCTTTTTCTGTAAAGAGCCAGATAGTAAGTATTGCAGGCTTTGCAGGCCATCCGAGCTCTGTCCCAACTACTCAACTCTGCTGATGGAGCACCAAAGCAGCCGCAGACAATAGGGAAAAGGACGGGCACAGCTGTGTTCTAAATAAAACTTTATTAACACACACAGGGGGCAGAGGAGATCTGGCCACGGGCTGTAGTTTGCCAACCCCTGATTTTGAAGATCACGTGGGAAAAGCAGAGTGGTCATTTTATTTTGACTAATAATGCCAACTTGCAATGATATAAGGTACATGAAGAGTTTGCACGTAATAAGTGCTCACTAATGGAAGTTTATTATTAATATTAATGCCACAAACATTGCATTGTGAATACTGGTTTTCTAAGTGTAAAAGCACTACATCCATCCTCATCTGCCAGGCCTCCTTCTGCTTTGAGTCTTTGAAACATAACAACAGACAAATTTAATAATCTTCAAGATTTATCCCGGAGGAAACCAAGACATTTTCATGAATTTGATTTGTGAGTATTTTGAGCAGCTATTGTGTGGTGGCCCCTGTGTTTGGTGTAATGACTACTATTCATTCTTGTTTTTTTTTAAATACAATTTTTAAAGCTTACACTCCATTTACAGTTATTACCAAATATTTGGCTATATTCCCCGTGTTATACAATACAACCCTGTAGCCTATCTTACACCCAATAGTTTGTACCTCCCAATGCTGTGAAAAAGTACTTTCTATGATGATGGAAATGTCTTTTATGTCTGCTGTCCAATACGTAGCCACTAGCCGCATAGGACTAACAGCCCTTGAAATGTGGCTCGTGTTACTGAGAAACTGAATTTTTAATTTAAATTATTTTAAACAAACCGCTCCAAGTGGCTAGTGGCTACCGCATGGGACAGTGCAACTTTAGATGTCCTCGTTTATCCTTGTCTTACATTGTTTTCCATTTGTGAACTGTCTCAGAATCTGTGTGGAAGATGAGGCATAAAAGGATTTAAAACCACAACAAAAAATGAGTCTTAGCAAGCGTTGTGATGCAGTTTACCAACGAGAAGTCATACATTCGTTCAGACAGGCAAATATCACCCGGAGTTCCACCCTAGTCTAAGTGACACAGGAATAGCTCCCCCCCCTCCCCCGAGGAAACGACCGTCCCGGCAGATGCTAAGACGTGCGCGTCAGGAGCTGAGCTTCCAGGTGAACCGTGAGGGGCGGACGACCAGTAACTGTGTTGGGAAGTCAGAGGAGGAGAGACGGAGGTTAGTGGGGAAGGAGGGAGGGAGGAATCACGGCTTCTGAACCGGGCTAAGTCAATTTCACAGGTGGAAAAATCAAATGCGGTTAATCGACTTTGCTGGATTCAAGAGTGACTCAGGATTCCTGACATGAGGGGTCGTCACCCTAACTTCCTGCTCATGACAAAACTCATGACGGCTGGAACGCTGGGAGCACATCAAGCCTGCGAGGCAGTGGGATTCAACATCAGACAAGGACGTTCCAAGAGACAAGGCACCGCAGCTGATTTTACTCTAAAAGAGTAGAGTTGTCACTGCCGGCAGTGAACACACCATGGTTAAGACAGGAGCCCGCCACCCGTAAGAATTATCCAGCCATGAAGAAAGCGTGTGGGGCGGGAATGATTACTCCGTGAAATAATTACAGGGGTTCTCCGCAGTCAACCTTGACAAATATTTTGATCTTGGGCAACAACAAAATAACATAGAAATCAGAGCCTTTCCTTATGTGGATGTGGGAAACGGTCCATAGACATCAACTTTGCGGGGAACCAAAGCGTTCATTTCACATAAACTACCTGCAGGGGCAAAGCCAGCCCGAGCTGAACGGTGTGGCAGGAACCGTCAGCCACTGGCGACCTCTCAAAAGTATGGTGGCCAGGGTCCGGTCCATCCTCGGTGATCCAGAGATGAAGCGTGGGGGGCAGACTCTCCGGGCTGAAGGGAGGGGAGGGGGGGGCGTGTGCACGCGTGTTTCTCCGGGTTGAAAGCAGGGGGAGGCGTGTGCATGCGTGTGGCACAGGCATGTGCTGCTGCCTCAGCCACAACAGGATGCTGCCCTCTTGAGAGAGGATGCCGTGAGAAACTGCTCTAACTGAAGGGCGAGCCAGCTGCTGCCTTTGGGAGTGGTGGCCACTGCGGCCCCCAGGGGCTGGCAAAAAGAACAGGGTCTCTGCCCACCCTGCTTACAGGACCCTCAGGCGTACAAGCTCATGACAACAGGTTGTCCAGTCACAGGGCTGCTTTCTACATTTCCCATAATGATCCCAAGTTCAAACACAGGTCAGAGAAGACAGTGTGTTAATTAACATCAAAGGTCTGCACCTCAGGATAAAAGCACAGCATCTGACCAGCTGGGATGATCGCTCACCGCACCCCTCACAGGGTCACTTAAGAAAGGTAAAAGAGCCTGTTTTTACTTCCCTACCTGTTTAAAATAAAGCCCACGGACCTCACAGAGCCGTAGGGCCACGAAGGGAAACAATAACGGGAGATGAAAAGAGCCTCCAAGAATGAAGAAGATGCCGAGAAGCGAGACTTGGCACGGTGAGGACCGCCTTCAGATGGAAAGGCACCTGGACAGGTAAGCCCCGCCCGCCCTCAACAGCGTTCTGAATCAGTAAGATGACAAGAGCTGAGCTCTCAGCTTAGGTACCACTTTAGCTTTAAACTGAGGTCTTGTGTTCAATTTAACCCATCAAGGCCTGGCTGCGAAGGCTGACTGGGTCCGAATGGAGGCAACTCAATCAGCAGACGCACCTGCCACCCTCCGTGAGGTGCCAGTAAGTTAATTCAGGGAAGCACTTGGCAGTGCCCACAGAGAACCCACAGGCGTGGCGGCCCTCGGGTGCAAGGCACTGTTTTGAAGCCTCTGGTCTTATCCTGCACTGGATTCCCTGAGACTTTCTTTTTTCTATTTTAAAAAAGTTGTGGCTATATATATATAACCTAGCATTTCCCTTCGAAACTATTTTTTAGGTGTACAGCTCAGTGGCATCAAGTACAGTCACATTGCTGTGTAACCACCAGCACCGGGCTTCTCTAGAACTTCTTCATCTTTCCAAACTGAGATTCCATATCCCCTGAACACTAACCCCCCATTTCCCTCTACCCAGCCCCTGGCAGCCACCATTCCCTTTTCCATCTCCACGAATTGACTACTCCAGGTGCCTCATAGAATTGGAATCATATAGTATTTGTCCTGGCTTTTACTTCACTTAGTATAACGCCTTTAAGGTTCATCCACGTTGTAGCAGGTGTCAGACTGTCCTTCCTTCTAAAGGCTGAATAATATTCCATTGCATAGACTGACCACATTGGGTTTATGCACTCACGTGTCAATGGCCATTAGGTTGTTTCTACCTTTTGGCTGTTGTGAATAATGCTGTTATGAACACAGATGTACAAGTTATCTGTTTTGAGTTCTTTCTTTCAAATCTTTTGAGTACATACCTAAGAGTGGAACTCCTGGATCATATGGTAATTCTGTATTTACTTTTTTGAGGAATCCCTACGCTTTTCTCTCAATGATACCCAGAGCAGGTAGGATGATAAGAAAAATATTCTATTCACTTTTGTTCTATGATGGTTCACTGGTGCTTCTTTCTGTAAAGATGTTCCACTTTTGGGGGCGGATACCGTCTTCTCACCCATTCAGTCATTTCCACTCCACTTCAGGCTCAGCCACGGTGAGACAGAACCACTCCACCAGGGAAACACTCCTCATCATAGCCTGCAAGACTGCCACAGCCCTGGAAGAGGAGTCTCCTTTCTGCCCTGGATGGACACCCGATCCCTCATGGACACCGTCCTGTCTCTCCTCCCCACAGAAGCCCCCAGCATCCTGAGGCTGCACCTGCACCCTGGGGAACCTCAAACCATCTCTGCCCCCCGGGCATCCCTCTCCAAACCACACTCCCCTCTGGCACCCTCCACCCCCGCCCTCTTATTCTTTTTTCAAATCTCTGGTGGCTTCTCCAGCTTCCTTTGCTGGCTCTTGCTCTGCCATAAGCCATGATTATAGAAAGTTGCCCCCCGAAATGTATTCAACAAGATTCTGTCCCTGGCTCTCTTTTGTCTCAACATTCTCTTCCTTAAAGATTTGATTCTTCTTGTGGATAATTTCCACATCTACACCACTGCGTCTGATTTCTTTCCCAAGTCGGAGACTGGCGCTTCCAACTGCCCGTATGGCTTCATTATTGACCCCTCGAAATTGATGTGCTCCAAAGCAAGCTCCTCTTCCCTCCACTTTACTGGCTTTTTCCCTTTCTTCTTCAATGTTGCTCTTAACTTCACGACCATCCTCCCAGTTAGCCAGGCTCAAAGCTCCAGGGACCTCCCCTTCGCTTCTCCTTTGTTCCACGAGCCCTGAGACTTGGTGAATTTCCACATGGGGTCTTTCCAGCCCTCTTGGCTGAACTTCTGCTCTCCTACCAAGCGACGACGCTACCTCAAGGTTCTTCGAAAAAAAAAACCCCAGCTGATCCTTCTTCGAAGCTGTGTGCCCACAGCCAACGCCGAGTGCCTCCTTGCATGCCCCTCCTTGGGTCCCAGCTCCCTGCCAGCTGTCAGCCGAGTTCCGTCCCCAGCAGAACCCACCAAGACGCACTGTTCCAGGGCAGGTCTGCATCCATCTCTGGGGAATGACTTGGCCAGTTTGTCCTCAGCGCCTGTCAGTCATTTCAGGGCTGGAATCTGGGGCTCCTGCCCAAAGACCAAAGATCTTTAGTGGCTTTTTCTGAATGCATTTGAACAGCTGAGTAAAATGTCCTTGCTTTCAAAAGGAAAAGCATCCTGCATGTTTTCAGAAGTCACCGAACCTGTTCTGTTTCCTTGTTTCTGAAGAAACAGGGCAACTTGGGCTTGGGCCAGAATGAAAACGGTCCAGCCTCTTCTCAGGTGTGTTGACTTAGGAGAACGCACCATTTGGACAGGGGCAGGTGTGTTTACTCAGCCGGGGTCCAGTCTAATCATTTGGGAAAACTTCCTGGTAATTTTTCCCACTGCTGATGGAAGTATTTGACAACCTAACTTAGGCCTGCAAAGAAAGGCATGGTGGCTGTGATATTTAAGCCCCAAATCTAGGGGACCTTGAGGTGCACTGTAAACTTTAGACTTCTTTCTATTAACAATAATTAAAAATATTATTACTGAATAAAGTCTGGAGTTTAGTGGATAATAATGTAGTGTTAAAAGAGAAAGGACAGATCCAAAGTGGAGTTACTTGGGTTAAAACCAAGACCTAATACCTAACCTAACTGCAGTTACAACCTCCCCCAGGAATGTAATCCTAGCCAGTCAGCCAGGAATTTTCCGGTCAGCACCAATGAGGTCATCTGTCACGTGGGCCCTCTCAATCCCCAAACGAAGATGAGGTCACCTGTCACACAGACCCCTTCTGTCCCCCAGGTAGGTTACCTACGTCCGAAATAATGTTTTTTGTTTATTCCTTGTTTTGTCTTTAAAGACCGTTCCCTTCCTGGAGCTCCTTGGAGCTCCTCTCTACTAGCTAGATGGAATGCTGCCCATTCATGAATCATCTAATAAAGCCAATCAGACCTTTAAAATTTACTCACTCAAATTTTGCTTTTTAATAGAACCAACACTGGTTTCTTAGTTTTGACGAACATGCCCAGTGATATAAGAAGTTGACGTCAGCAGGAGGGTAGGGCAGAGGAGTGTGCAGAAATTCTATTCTCATGGCAACTTTTCTCTAAATCTAAGATTTTGATTTATAGAAGTTTACATTAAAAAATGGTCTGGGGACTTCTCTGGTGGTCCAGTGGGTAACACTCCACGCTCCCAATGCAGGGGGCCCAGGTTCGATCCCTGTTTGGGGAACTAGGTGCTGCATACCGCAACTAAGAGTCTGCATGCTGCAACTAAGATCTGGTGCAGCCAGAATGAATGAATGAATAAGTATTAAAAAAATTTTTTAAATGCATAAAAAAATATTAAAAAAATAAAAAATGGTCCGTCTTCCTCACCTTTTTCTGTGTGGGACAGGACACCAAGCCCTTTACAGACACTGTCCCATTTAGTTGGTGTGATGGCCCTGTGAAGTGGAGACCGCACCCCACACCTTACAGGTGAGGAAACGAGGCTGTGCAAGGCCACGGGCAGCTGGATGTGGACCTCAGGTGGCGTGATGGAGGACGCAGGCACAGCCATCCCACGCCACGTGAGCCAGGCCATGTCTCCCATCTCAGAGTATCAATACACACACACACACACACACACACACACGAGTCTGTCTGTCAATAACCCAGAGCAAACTCCTTTCTTAATAAACTCCATGTGATCCATTCTTCTCATTGAACATATTTGCTCATGGGTTGCCTCTCCTGTGTGGGCATTAATGGCCCACGTGTCCTCCAAGACAGAACTGGCCAGTGACGCCCTCTGCCCACACTGGACATGGCCCACTCATCCACGAGAGGGCCTGGCCTTCCTTGCCCCCCGAGCCTGCCCCCTCCTCTGAGAATGCAAGTCCCCAGCGGGCAAAGCCTGACACTCAGCAGCTCACTCCCCCACCCACCCACCCGGCTCACCTATGCACTCATTCATTCACTCATTCAGTCATTGCTTATAGAAGAAACAAGAGTTATAAGCCAAATGCAAACCAAGGCATCAGAGAATCTTCGGTTTGTCACAGGCAGTCTACATCAGTTGTTTCAGAAACGTCATTCGTCACGGTCATCTCAAGAAGCAATTTAAAATGCAAATTTCTGGGTCTGACCCCAATGTTCTAATTAAGGAGGGCCAGGTGGGGCCTGGCAGTCTGTATTTTTTCAAAACTTCCCTGGCCCATCAACCCCAGGTGACCCTGATGCCCTGCCAGGTTTGGGGTTTCGCCCAATAGATAAATACCTTCTAGAAATGGGCAACCTCAGCTCAAGAAACCCCGAGGCAGAGGAGCTCATTACCTCGTAGGGCAGCCTCACATTGCCAAGCTGCACTTACTGTGAGGAAACCTTTTTCTATACTCGGACACAAGGCGCCTCTTTGGAAATTCACTCCTTTGTTTAAATTTTGTCCTCTAGTACAATTAAGATGACGCCGACGCCCTCTTTCATACCACCAGCCTGAAAAGGGCCATCCTGTTTTCCAAAATCTTCTCCCTTTTAGGCCAAATGCCCATACTTCCAACAATTTTTTAAAAAATGAAATGCATTCTACTATTATCCCATTTCAAACGTGAAACTCAGAATTGGGTACGGTATTCTGACAGAGCTCAGAGCCTTCAAGTTTCAAGGGGCAATCCTTTCCCATCCTTTGGTCTCCTTCGAATGAGGCAGAGTCTATGGAAGAGGTTCTTGACCTTGGCTGCACGCTGGACTCATCACCTGGGAAGCTTTAGGAACTATTGATGCTTAGGGCCTACCTCTCAGAGATTCTGATACAACCGTCTGGGGCTCTGCCTGGTTATCAAGATTTTTTTTTCTAAAGGTTCTAGGTGATTTTAATGAGCTGCCAATGTTGAGAGCTACAGATACAATAGACGTTGATCTCTCTCTGTGTTATTCTATTGGCTCACACTAAACTCATCACACTCAACCTTTTGCCTTGAATCCCTGCCGAGCCAGGTCTTCCTCATCATGCCCTTGAGGAACTGATTAGCTGAACTTAATGGCAGGCTTTTACAATGACTCCCAATAAACGTCATCAGTTTGGTGTGGGTCCACTGTTGTAAGGCTACTGGAGGTCAAGTCAACCGAGCTGCATATTGACTATCTGCTCTCTCTAGCTTTGACTCTTTAACATGCTTCTGGTATCTTCATGGCAAACATGAATAAAATTGTAGATCTCTGAACGACACTCTACTGAAAATTCTATGGGAAATAAATGACAGCAAGTGCTTTTTAAGCAACTGGATATTCTTTCACAGATAAGGGCTAAAGATTTATGGTCACAGATAAGTCCAGGAGCATGGTGTCATTCCTAGAATGAAATGTTTCATACAGCTCTCCGAAGTTCTCTGGTGGCAGTGGTAGGTAGTTAGTCAGACACGAGCAGGTCCCTGCCCCGTCCTGGACGGGGATCATCTTTCCCTCCCCCATCTGGACACTGGTGATCAGAACGTGCCCAGAGGTCCTCCCTCTTGTGGTCAAGGACCACCGCTAAGTTTCCCGCCTTATCAGGACCAAGCAAGATAAAACTGCCAGAACAGGTTGGTGCAGGCACACCAAGACCCAAAAGGTGACTCAGAGTAACAGGGTGGGGTTCGTTATGCTGTAATTATAATAAATCAGCATTGCAGTTTTTGTTCCTCCCCACCCCCCCACCCCCGTGTTTCACTTGGGTGCTTATGGGTAAGCACCTGCACACTAAGGGAGAAGTAATATAACCTAAAGCTGTCAATCAACTTGTCAGTCAAATGACGCAGGACACAGGGAGGGACCACTACTCTAAAAAACCCAACCCTACCCCCCTTGTGGGACTGCTTCTGGTTTCCAGACAGCCGGCTCTTGTCCTTTCTCAGGAGCACACTTTTGCTTTGTTTAACAAAACTCTTGTTACTTAAAACTGCTCTATGCCTCTCGTCTGAATTCTTTCCCTTGAGAGAACAAGAACCAAGGAAACGGCTGTTCTGCCAGTGACAGCAGCAGCTAGCGCAAGCCCCCATGCTGGGCTGCCAGGGTGCTGCCGGCGGAGGACATCTCCTGTGTGTGACTGCCCCAGTCTTATTTATTTTATTTTTAAAAATTTATTTATTTATTTATTTTTGGCTGCACTGGGTCTTCATTGCTGCGTGCGGGCTTTCTCTAGTTGCGGCGAGCGGGGGCTACTCTTCGATGCGGTGCACGGGCTTCTCACTGCAGTGGCTTCTCTTGTTGCGGAGCACAGGCTCTAGGCGTGCAGGCTTCAGCAACCGTGGCACGTGGGCTCAGCAGTTGTGGCACATAGGTCCTAGAGCACAGGCTCAGTAGTTGTGGCGCACGGGTTTAGTTGCTCCGCGGCATGTGGGATCTTCCCGGACCAGGGCTCGAACCCGTGTCCCCTGCATTGGCAGGCGGATTCTTAACCACTACGCCACCCGGGAAGCCCTCCCCAACCTTATTTAAATCAACTGCCGTGTGGACCAAAACTGCTCTAGTGATACCATCTCAAGATGCTCTGAGCCTATAGGAAGACTATATTAATACACATCTCACTGGCCAGAAAATGAACTGTTCGTTGGTTTCTCCAGAGCTGGAAGGTCTTTGACTCCATTATGAAAGCATCATTCAACTTTGTATGAATGAGGAGACGATATGGCAGAACACAATCGAAAGGCTTCCAGTAAATTTTGGGAAGGTAAACTTAGATTTTGTAGAATATTTTTTTTAATTTCAAAAAGTGGTATTTCTCTTGCATTCACAGCACGAAAATAGAGTAAGACTCTAAACTGGCATTTTCAGTCTTTCCCCATCTTCAGTGAAGCTGATTTTGTACCTGTTCTTTCTCAATTCTGGCTGTGCTCTCCTCCCTGGGGCATCTGAGTGAAGTCTCCTACTTCCTTCTATCACAGCAAAGAGAGCTGCACTTGAATTATCTCCAGGTATAAAAAACATACAAAGTCAGACGTCAGAGCACATCTGCTTCACAACACAGGGAGCAGCTCTGCGAACCTGTTAACTGGTGCCTGAATCTCATGCTTGGAATCACCCGGGGCAGGACCACCTCATCCAGGGCTCCTGCAGGCCCTAATGGTCACTAAACACCCCCGAGACCACTTTGAACCAAACTCTCACCTGTAGTGAGGATGGATACAGTATACAGTGGGTTCCATTTCCGCCCGAAACATAGTAGAAAATGTCTGCTATCATCTCCTGGCATTTTTCAAATGCGTGTTTAGTAGATAGACAACTCCTCATGTTTCTACACGTCTTTAAAAAAATAAACCCCGTAAGAATTTTCTATAGGGGACTTCCCTGGTGTTGCAGTGGATAAGACTCCATGCTCCCAATGCAGGGGGCCTGGGTTCAATCCCAGGGAACTAGATCCCACACACGTGCCACAACTACGAGTTCGCATGCCACAACTAAGGAGCCCGCCTGCTGCAATTAAGGAGCCCGTCTGCTGCCAACTAAGGAGCCGGCGAGCCGCAACTAAGGAGCCCTGGAGCCGCAACTAAGAAGCCCACGTGCCGCAACTAAGGAGCCCACGAGCCACAACTAAGGCCCGGCGCAACCAAATAAATAAATAAATAATTTTTAGAAAAAGAATTTTCTATAAAAGATTCCACTTTAGGCCAAGGGTACATCAGACTTTGCATTCTATAGTATAGACAATTTTTCCTGAATTTTTGCACTCACATATTAATCTTTTATATGGTATTTAATAAACAGACTTAACATTATTTTTAGCCAGCCTGCTCTTCCTGGATACTTAGGTCAGTTCCAATCTTTTAATTCTGCCATGGCTATCTTTGCCATTTGTCATTTCACATATTAGAATGTATCCTTAAGATAAATTCCTAGCAGTGGGATTCAAGGTAAAAGTGTATGTATATGTGTGTGTGTGTGTGTGTGTGTGTGTGTGTGTGTGTGGTGTATGGGGCTCTTATTTTTCTTTATTAACACCGTGAAATATAATACTGAAAGCTACATGAGACGTATAATACTTAAATGACTATAAAGCAAGCACCAGTAAAATGTTACCAACACCCCTACAAGTCCCTCTTTTGTCTCTACCCTTTATAACCCTCATCATCCTTCCAGAAGAAATTACTCTATTTTGTGGTATTCACTTAATTATCATCAGAAAACATGCATTTTGAAGAACCATAAGCCAAAGGAAAAAAAAATCCAGGATGAGATCTAACACGTGTAGATTTACTAGGAAATCACTGTAAGCTTGGCTTGGCTGAAGCCAGCTTCTCGCTTTATCTTTGCTCATGTGTGCTGCTTATAAGGAACAACATAAAAATCACATGAGAAACAGAAAGAGAGAGTTGGTGGTGGGAGATAGAACCGTCACACGGGACTGTACTCACCACAGGGCGAGTCGTTGCTCAATTTCCTTGAGAAAATTTGTATGAAATTTGTGCAAAGGTTCAAAATTCGGGAAAATGAGACTTTTCAAGGTTTCGGGCATGGAGTCCTCTTTGCTTACTGTGCTCTGAAACCACTGGGAATAAAAAGAGGACACACTTAGAGGCGTTAAGGTGAAGGATGAAGGTCTGCAACTCTTCAGAGGTAACGCTTCAGCCCACCACGCGTGGAGGCTAAAGGGCTTTCCTGCCGCGTCTGTAGCATTTCAAGAGCATCAAGGGCTTTCAAGCTTTACTGCTTTCCCTCCTTTCATTAGATGGGGTAAGAAGTACCCATGTCTTCGTTACCACTTCCTGCAGTTTGTTACCAATTGACTGTGGAAGTCGGGACAAATCTCTGAAGTGGGCAGATACTGAAATCAAAACTTCCATTATGGCCAGCTCACTGGGTCATCGCTGAGTTGTACCACTTCACGCCCTCTGGTTTAGTCCTTGAGAAACTTCCATCTCTGCTCCTCCGTTGAAATGCTGAGCAGGAAAATGGCTGAACCAGAGAGGTGAAGCCTCCGCCTTAAACACATTACTCATCTCGCTGACCTGAAGTCCAGGTGGGTCCCACAATGATTGCCGAGCACCTGCCCAGGTCACCACGGCTGCCCTAGCGGCACAGAAACCCAACGATTCCAACTGACCTCCAATGGGCTGGCTAGGTTCCTTCCCAGAATCCAGGATCATAAAGTCATCTGCCATGCTTTGAATTTGTTTCCAAGACTGAACAGGACTGATTAATAAAAGGCAGTCTTTTGGGCAGATTTTGCCGACATGGCTCAATTTATTGGCAAAGATAAAACAAGGCTTCTAATTCGCCTCTGAGGTCTCCCCTCGAGCAAAAATAAAGGGCAAAACATGAAATGTTCTACATCGGTGCAGGCAGACAGTAAAACGTTAAATTTTAAATTTCTCCACTTTAGAAACTTCCTTCCTTTGCACTTAAAAATCACAGTTGTAAAAGCTTTTTAGAGCATATTCCAAATTAAACATACTATTACTGCCTAATTTCTACAACCCAGAACCAATTTTAATTGGAGTCAGAGAACCCAACATTTAATTAGATCCAGCTTGTCTCCTAAAGCTGAGCATCAGTCAAGATAAATTATGTAATCTAAGGCTTTAGGGGAAACGCTACACATACCGAAGTGATGACTTCAAGATCCTTCAGGAACGTTCTCTCAGTGGTGGAGACTTCCTTAGCGATGAAGTACGCTTTGTCAGTTGGGAATCTCTGCAAAATCCATTAAAAGAAAGGAGACATAATAATTTGAGCCTAAAGTCTCTAAGCATGTCCTGATCATAAGAAAGTCCTAACTAAAGTGATACGTTGCTAACTTACGATCTTCGGTTGACTGGTATCAAGGCTAAATAAACTCTTATCTATTCTCCTTTTTTGGTGTGAGAGGAACTAGGATAGAAAATGGGTTTCTATGATGAGAAAACTGTCTAGGAATGTTTCCTTCCGTGTAAATACCACCCGCAGTGAAAGGCCTCGAATGAGTGTGTTAGCTGCCACTGAGGACTATTCATTCAATACTGGGCACCTGAAAATCTAATTAATTAGGATAATAGAGTGGTGCAGGCTTCAAGGAAATGAACCAAACAGAAAGCACAGCAGCCTTTGTCCTGGGCATCGTGGGCTGGTGGTATTGATTTTTAGGAAATGGAAGTTACGTTGTTCATGGGAACACGAAGGGCGCTGATCCAAAGGGACGAGGGTTACAGCAGCTAAAGTCCACTGGTTAGGTGGGCAGGCAGCACCGCCCTAGAGCAGGTCTGCCATTGGTTTTGCTTCTCTTTAACCAACAATTAAAAGGAAATCCCTTGTTGTTAACCATCTTGCTTCTTCCCACAAGAGTCCAGCCGATTCCACCTCTGGGGATACACACGAAGCAGAGATGAGAACAGATACTTGTACACCCATGTTCCCAGCACATTAAGACGAAATAGCCAAAAGGAGGAAACAACCCAGCCGTCCATCAACGGATGGATGAATACACAAAATGTGGTATCCCCATACAATGGAGTGCTAGTCAACCTAAAAAAGGAAATTCTGACATGTGCTACCAACATGGATAAACCTTGAGGACAATTATGCTGAAGGACATAAACCAATTACACAGGGACAGACACTGTATGATCCCACTTCTATGAGGTTAATGCCTGGAGTAGTCAGTTCATAGAGACAGAAAGCAAGACGGTGGCTGCCAGAGGCCGGGCGTGGGGAGATAGCGCTTAACGTGCATGGAGTTTGTTCGGAAGGATGACCGAGTTCTGGAAACAGTGAGGATGGTTACACAACACTGTGAACGCACTTAATGTCACTGAACGGTGTGCTTAAGAATGGTTCACATGGTAGATTTTATGTTATGTGTATTACTGGAAATTTAAAAAAAAGATCAACAGGCGAGCGCCTGCCGTCCCCGCACCTTTCTCCGGCCGTCGTCCTCGTCGTCAGTCCGAGGGCCCACCTGGTCATTCAGCAGCGGGCTGACCAAGGGGGAGGCCTGCTTGGCGTCGGGGCTCAGGTTGGGCGACAGGACGGTGTTGGTGGCTCCGCCCTGCGAGTTGATGGACAGCTCTGACAGGTGAGGGCTGCCAGTCAGGGAGCCTGTTTGGGGATGAGAAGTATTAAAGAAAAGAAAAAAAAAAAAAGTAATTCCTTCTGGGACCTGGTGTCCACTTACAGTTTTCACCTAATCAAACCTTTAGAAGCTTGACTACCGTACGGCACACTTACAATGCCCTTCGTGAGTTTCTAGTTTTTTTCCCTAAGTTGCAGCTGCCTTAATCCTAAAGATACTACTCCGTGGAACACAGTTATGTCATTAATGATAAGGTGGAGAACTCTGCTTGGAGCATAATTACAATAGTTTAAAAGCATCGTGTATCTGCAAATAGAATCTTCACCCCCTAACTACTGCCTCAGCTTCTAAGAATTACTCGAGAAAGACAGTGTCTATATCACAAGGAGACGTGGGAAGCGACTAGAAAACAGAGCTATTCTAATAGAAGACTAAAGGACTTGGGACACCCAGGACAGACTACATCTTGGAACAATGGGCCACAGCTAGAGAAAGGGGAAGCAGCCACCTCCCCATTCTACGAAGAACAGAAGCGAGCTTGTTATACCTGGTGATGTCACGCCATGTCTCTCTCACTGTTTGGGACAGAAACACTAGTATCACAATTACAGCAAAGGTGATCATTTAAAAATGCAAAGCTGGAGGTCATTACATTATCACAATTCCCCTTTATGAGTCAAAAAATGATAGGTAATTAATCATTCCTCTGAGAAGGATACCACAGTAAATAACAGGAAAATGTATAATTACCCGAGTCAGCCAAATGAGATGATGTGCACATGAAACTCTGTGCCAACAGAATTTTGCCAATACCGATACCTCAACCTTTTGAAAGTATTAATAAAATGAGATGTTTCAAAAGCTACTTCTAAACTAAGTGTTTTGCCTAACAGTTTTATAATTCTAAAGCAGATGTGCAAAAACTAGGATTAGGGTAAACAAAGTTGCGGTAGCCTGCAGTCCTGTCAGTTACCACCATAGGGAAAGACGACATAAACGCTTTCTCCATTTTCCAATATGCAGGTTCATGCGCATGGCTACTCAGCACAGTATCAAGGATCTTGATAGGGAAGGGGAAGTGTGGTTTTCCAGGAATCCCCCCATTTTCTGGACCTCTATCCTTTCTCTCTGGATTCATTCATATTCACTCGGAAATTACAAGACAGCTCAGCCTCGAATGAAGCTGATGGAGTTGGGTGATGAACTTGATCCCAGTACGAATGAACCCTGCAGAAGCCACCAACCAGCCCCCACCCGGTCCCAGGTTGACCAGCTAGCTGTGTCACCTACACACGGGTGAAGAGCCACCACGCCCACAAAAGCAACGGAAAGCAGACATCCTGCCCACTGACTGTTGGTCAGTACAATCATCCCTGAAGAACAAGATTAGAAAATGTCAGGTAAAGTCAGATTCCAGAAGTTCGCATTAAAAAATAATCCCTCCATTTAAATTCCTTGCATTTTCATAGACATCGTTAAAACAAAGTCCTGATGTGAGACAAAGACGCAATCACCCCACACACCACCAGACCCAGTAAAACCCGGAGAAAAAGGCCAGAAATTGCTTCACAAATGTCAATTTTATTGACACTAGTGCACAACCGAATACAATCATTTCGAGAGAATTGGAACTTGTCAAATAGAAATAGTGACAACAATCATAACTGCAATTGATTCAAGGTACTACACTACTCTCTTTAAAAAAAAAAAAAAAGAATCACAAAAAGAAAAATGTTATCACTACAAAGAGGAATTAGAGAAGAGAAATTCTGGCAGTCTGTCTGGAGATCAAAACATTTCATGCATTTGTGAGTTGCTATTGGAGGATCACCTTTTATTTGTCCACCATCATCTGGCAAAGCATGGGGGCTTACCTTCAGCTCTCACACTATGCATGAGACCAGGTGAGGCAGTGTAAGTGAGAACATGCTGGGCCTTGAATCTGCAGTGACGTGGGACAGAAAAAGCGTTCGCCTCCTCATTGAAAGAGTTGGAGCCAAGAACGAAAAGCAGTTAGAAGGCTAGCGTGAAGGAGGCGTGCAGGCGGGGAAACAGTACCCATTAGTCCCTGGATGGCATCCAGCAGCAGAGAAAAAACCAACTGCCACATGGTGAGGGAGAAAATAAGGGTAAACACACTCGAGTACAACCATGTCCCCCCTCCAAAGGTCGATAGTTGCCCTACTGAATTTCCCCGGGGACACTTCAGTTTGGTAGACCTAGCGGGCCAGAAGGGTGAGCTAACAGACCAGGGCTCCAGGAGAGGTGCCACCCTGCCAAGAAGGCAGGAAACATTGCAAAGAAGATAGCAATCTAGAAGACACCCCACTGGAGCACACTGGAGACAGGATTCAGAAAGCGGGACACCGAGAGTGAACCTGATGACAACCACGTTCCTATGCAGAGTCCGGGACAGTTCTGGGTTCAGCTACGTTCTCCCTCACGTGGCCTAAAGGTGTGTGTGACACCGATGTTACACGTGCAATACACAACCTTGGAGGATGACCAAATTAGGGTAGCCCATTTCCATTTCCTGAGAGGCTACTTCAACGGGCTTTGTGTCTACTAACGGGGCCCAAGAAGGCCAAGGCGATGAGTGTATTTAAACAGTAAGACCAATAAATCAATAAAGAACAAGCAGCCTGTTCTAGAAATCTATCAGCAATGCTAAGCAAGGGAAAGGTCCCAAACTCTGAGGTTCCATTTACCAATCTGAGCCACATCCATGGAGAATAGCCTCCTTCCTCCCCTTGCAAGAGAAACTCCTCAAGGCTTTGAAAATTCATAGATGACATATTCCAAACAAAAACGGGTAGCTCATTTACCATTCAACAATCAATGGAATATGCTGACGAGAGTAATTAGTAGAATTTGGCAGCTTGGTAATTAAAATTCTCTTTCGACTTGCAGCCAGTGTGTGACAAGGGTCTGTACAAACTGGTGTCCACGCAGGGCCTGCCCTCGGTCAAGTGTGAAGAGTTGTGTCTGAAAAGGTCAATGTCTAAGGTCACAGTTACTAGAGCTACACGTAACCAATTTTCACTGAAGTCGTCCATTTTACAAAAAAAGCAAACAAACATGATGTTACATAAAATGACTCTGCCGGGTTTCTGCAGCCTTATAAAGCTTGTTCCCATCACACAGTCTGTCACCTGCCTTGGAGGCACAGCCCTGGTCAATGAGGAGAAATGGTGACTGGTGCTCACGGCTACCCCATGAACTTATTAATACCTGGGAATTTTTATCATTTTCCTCCTCTATGACAAATTGACACGAAGGAATTTCTTTCAGCAAGGGGCTCTAGGTAAATAACTTGGGGGGGGGGGCGGGCAGAATCTTCTAAGAAACCACCTGGATATTAAGGCAATAGGTGGAAAAAAGTCTGAAGAGATTAGAAAAAGATCAGTTACCGCCCTAAAAGTCTGGAAGCTTTTGATTCTTAAAAGAATTTTTTCCTATTTTTAGAAATTGCCCTGCAGGATTTTAGGCATTCAGCTATATTTCTGGTTAATAACGTTCAAGTCCCTCACCTCTACCAAATAATGTCATGACACTCCTCCCTCCCCTCCCCACCCCAGATCTCCATGTCCCCGTCCCTACCCTTAATCTGTATCAAGAGGGCTGAGTTTATGTCACTCCCATGGATTAAACATGCCTTCACTAATGCTACTCTCGAGGGGGGGGCATTTCTGGTTAACTGCTTTAAAAAAAATCCTTTTAAATGTACACATTCTCATGGCACCGACAATTACGGAACTTCAAATTAGCACTGCAATATGTATGGATTTCAATTTATCACCCGGCCCAGAAACTGGGTTTAGCTGCTCTATCTTTTTAATGTAATATACATTCATAATTCTTCTCTCTGGCTGCACAGGGGAAGTTGGATTTGCAGCTTCACCCAGACTGGAGCATCTCTTGACCAGCCCTCCACCAGAGGCACATAAACAGCGGGAACACAGTTTATGATCAAGAAGCCAAACTCACGCCTGCCTTCTGCTCTTGGGACTCGGTACAAGCCGCCTAGTGACCATCTACTTCCTCTGACTATACTAAAAAGGCTTAAGAACAAACTCACACAAGCCTGGGGAAAGAGGACTTTCTAATCTGTTTTTCCAGTAATAAAAATGGCATTTCGAATACTTAGTTGTACCTGTCCTGTGTTTTAAACTAGTCAATAAATTGGGAATCCTCATTTTTAATTAGATAAGTGTTATTTTTCCTGTTAAGGAGGGAACCAGAAAAGCTGACAACTTTAAAAATAGTAATCCATAGATTTGGTAAGTATTAAAATATCTGAGAATAAGAATACAGATGAAAATGAGACTGTTGATTGCTTTCTCAAGTCTTCTTTTCAAAATTATAAAAAGTACAATTATTTAAAACGTATCTATGAGGATTTCCTCAATATTCTCCCAAAGTTCTGTATTTGGCAAATGTCTAGATGCCACTCATCTATTGTGATTTGTCTCCTGCCATTTGCTTCTAAAATATAGGCGATTATAACTCTATGTACCCAGAATATGCTTCAAAGGCACATGTAGGAAATACATTACAGATGCAGGTTTGCATTTATTTTTAAAAAGGCTCTTTTTAAATCCACAATCTCCCTCTAAAAGAGAAGACAAACTCTCTCTGGAGATGGTCTGCATTTGAAAGCCAGTTACCAAAAAAAAAAAAAGGTCAATACTGTATTGATTCATGAGAAGTCTCCAGAGCAGGCAGGATTCACTCTAGTCTGATAACTAAGCGGGGTCCCACCCCAGTGGAATATGTGAGGAAAAAAAAAAAGAGAGGAAAAAAAAAAAGGGCTGACAATGTTTCATTGAAGTTACAAGATTCCACAAGAAAAACCAGGTTATAGGATTACCAATCACAGCAGGGTGGCCTTCTTCTTGATAATTTAGGTTGTTGCGCGTAATGTACGTGCTTCTTAGACCAAGTTCCTTGAAGAAAAGTTTTACAAGCAGCTAAACATCAACGTTACTGTTCATCATCAAGCAATTCAGGAAAGCAATAGAAATGCAACTTGCAGAAAAAGAAAGAGAAATGCTGCTAATGGGAAAATGATAGCGAATGTACTAGCTTGTTCTTGTTTATGGGGAAAAGATAAAGGAGAATTCTCCTTTGTCTGAACACGGTGGTGGTGTTGGCAGTGTCTGGGCTGGGGGACATGGTGCTTCGTACCAATGAAAAACACCATCTTGTACTCAGGACAAAGCTTCAGCCATCAATCGGAAAGAACAGTTACAATTGACAGTTTTTACAGCAAGATACCTGTTAGGACAAGTAAAAGCCTCTTCAGTTGAGATTAACAAGAGCTATTAATCCCGTGCATACACCATTATGTGAGTTTGGCCTTCCATGCTTAAAGAATCACCAAGCTCGTTGTTACTGGAGAAACCAGCCACCTTCCCGGTGGAATATGTCCACGCTTCCGTGAAATACTGCGCTCCCAGCCGTGGACAGAAGGTAGAACCAGACAGCATCTGTGAGAGCCTACATTCTGGGTAGACAGCAAACTACAGACAGCTCGCTGGCCATGAGCAGCCACCTGGGCTGAGCTAGAGGGGTCTTCTCTACATTTCTATCTATCCCCACTCCCCAACAAAACACACACACACAGCTAAATTCTCTTATACGCTACGTAAAGTTTGCTATCCCCATTGGAATACATGTCACCATTCAAAATAGGAAGCCAGCCCTCTGGTTAGCTGTCTGAGCTCCGCCCACGTAAGCTCCTGCCACAGATGCTCTCTGTTTCCACGAGCCCTGCCCCGCCCTACAGAGATCCTGCTCCCTTCCAAGGACCATCCCCACCTCCACACGGCACAAAGTGCGGGCTTGGAGAAGATGGCATCAGAAAAGTGAGGTCTTCCGTTCATCTTCTATTTCCCCACCTTTAGTGAAATACGGTACCACCGAGCATGACCGCTCAGGATGCCTCCGTGATAAAGCTTGCTGTTTAGCGAGCAGGATCACTGTATTCTAGAAGAAACAGGTGTTCCAAGTACAAACTGGTATTCAGTCATGTTAAAAAAAAAAAAAAAAAAAAAGACATCAGACAGTGCTCCAACAATGCAGGGAACAGGAGGTATACCATGCTTTGAGGATAAAAGACAGAACGCTGGGGAAAAAAAAGTCTTTCCTTAGATAGGTACATGCTGACCACAGAGTGCATACCACGGCACAACAGAAAAATGTTTTCTCAAATTTATTCAACAAATGACAAAAATGAGAATGAAGTCCCCAGCCTTGTCTATTTTAAAACTAATTCAGCGTATTAGAAATTTTTAATAAAATATTAAATGTACACACAGAGAGAACAGAAGGGAACTGGATTAATAACATAGGCCAAGCTTGTGAGATTGGGTTAGTTAGGTTTTCACAGCAACCTTCCAGGCAGAAAGGAGGTGAGGGTGAGGGACTGAATCCACTGGCCATTCAGGTGCGTGTGTAGAGAGCAGCGGGTGTGTGTTCTTGACTAAGGAAAGCCTATCTTTGGTCTTTCTATAAATCACTGCGGGCAGAGTGACAAATGCTTTCCTTCTTACAAAGGAACTCCAAGGCCCAGGAAAAAGCAATTGTTGGCCCAGTTTCATGAGCCAGAAAGGTCATCTGTGAAGACTGACAGGCCCATCAGAGGCTCCAAAATGACCCTTCTACTGTTTCCTATTTGAGAGTCAGTTAACAACCCCAATTTATAATAAAGCAGAAGGACTGCCTCCAAACTCCCGGTACCACTAACACCTCTACCTCTTACTCAAAAGTACAGTTAATTACTGTCCGATGCTTTGTTATACACACACACCCACACACACACACACACTGGTCCCTGCTCCCGCCTTAGTACTCTTGGTTTATGTTGCATTTTGCAGTGATTTCTAACTTCTGTTCTTCAATATTCTGAAGTTCTTGCACCTGACCCCTAGCAGCAAGCTCATGTAATTCTCAGTACCATTTCCATGACTGCATTAACAGCACCTGCCTTGAAGCTAACCTTTCACACCAGCTCTCAACTACAAACTTAGATCAGATACCTTGTCAACAGTTGATTTTCAATCCTCCCTACTTTCAAATACCAAACCACCCTAAGACATATCAGAGCACCCTGATCTAGAACCCACACGAAGATGCCAAGGAGCTGCCTTCCACCAGAAGTTATAACCGAACACCAGAGGCCAAGGAGATTGCCAAAGGCTGCTTCCAAGGCTAAGCTGTGATGTGGGCATCATTCAGTCCATCCACACTGAAACGATCCTGAACAAATCAGAGTCTCTTCAATTTTTAAAGCTTTAAGAAAGGAGATTTACTAATTCTATCTTAGCTTCCACCAGGGTGTTTAACGGCTTTGACTGGGGAAAAAAAAAAAAAAATCCCCCATGCTGGAAGTTTCATCTATGTTTTCTTGAGTGATGTGTTCTGAATTTTATGAAGCAAGACCTGTTTTTCACAACAAGACTCTACTCACCTCCTCCCAAATATGTATCTGACACACAAATCAGCATTTGCAACTTTTGTTTATAGCGGAAATACTTTAAAATCCCTAGGTTACCCAGGAAACAATAAACAGCTCTTTTCCAAGTAGGTATCCAAACAGGTGGCAACCAGGCCACTTTTGACCTTTGATGCCTACAACGTTAGGCCAAACCATCATGGGTATTTTTTGCTTTTCATCATTATTATTTTTTTTAAGAAAAAGACAGCTGCTACATTAAGTGGCATGCTTATTTTGATCTAAACGTCATGGCTTCATTTTAACAACTAGCAACTGGTGTTAGAGGTACGCACAGTGTAGAGACCCCATTTCCCTGTATTACGTTTCATTCAACTAAACAGAAACAGATGGAATTAGACTAACGAGGAAAAAGCAGCGCCAGTAAATGTCGCCAGACTCAAGTTCTTTCATCACTTCCTTCTTGCAGAAGTTCATCCGCTAGTACCTTTCCTTCCATATGTTCTTATGAACTTGGCTAACATGGTTGAGTGTAAACTCAGAGAGCTGCCAGCAACAGGTTATTTTGAAATGTTCACCTCTTTCGGGTTCAAAGAAACTTTCTCTATTGCAAAGATTGCATTGAAAGACTCTTCTGCAGTTTGCTTTGTAAAATTGGCAGCAGTAGAGTTGACCCTTGGACAACGCGGGGGTCAAGGGTGCAGACCTTCCGAGCAGTGGAAAATCCACGTATAACTTATAGTCGGCCCTCTGTATGTATCTACACTTCCGTATCTGCGGATTCCACCAACCTTGGATCGTGTGGTACTGTGGTATTTACTACTGAAAAAAATCTGAGCATAAGCGGACCTGCGCCATTTATACCCGTGTTGTCCCAAGAGTCAACTGCAGACTCATCCCCATGAAACTAGAGGAAGGCCAGCCTTAGAGTAATTAAGCTCATCAGAGGAGGAATGTTTATAGACTACAAAGGAGAAGATCCAGAAAAAAAGAGCCTTTCTTGGGGATGCAGCTCGGACAGCTTTAAATTCTGGTTAATGAAAATGAGGGCCTAGGCAAAGAAGAGTGATCGAGACAGAAGCAAATAAACTCAGAATAAACCTAACAATGAAGGGAACCCCAAGTTTCTTAATTTAAGGCTGGGCCTACCTGTAGCCCAATCACTCACTGATGACTTCAATTGCACCAAACCCATACTGTGTTGAAACAGGGAATAGCATTTTAAGTGGAAAAAGTTGATTAAAACCATATGAACACTGGTTAAAGCTATGAAAAAGGGAGGTGATGCACATTCACAACAGTTTTAACAAAATTTAAAATGGCAGCTTAATATTTTAATTGTTTCTTCTTTTAGGAACTGCTTGCCAACACAATCAAACTGACTCCAGAGCGAAGATGCACGTAGGGTTTCTCATTCAACTGCGGGCAGGCTGGATTTTGTATACTTGGTGGAAATTTCAAGAGGCTCATGCTGTAGTTTGGTTTTGCAGGCCTAGTGTGTGTGTGTGTGTGTGTGTGTGTGTGTGTGTGTGTGTGTGTGTGTGTGTGTGTGTGTGTGTGTGTGTGTGTGTGTGTGTGTGTATTTAAAGCATTACTTGGTTTGAATCTTCAAAGAAGTTCTGGAGCATCAAATGGAAATTATTCACATTTTTAAGTGCAGGCCACAGCAGCACCATTTGGTGAGATAAATCTGTGAGAAATTTCCAAATACGAATCACATATGTGGAGAAGAATCTGGCTCACAGACTTCCTTTAATAACTAAATGCCTGTCCAATAAAATGGC
Organism: Balaenoptera acutorostrata; assembly: GCF_949987535.1. Classification (NCBI taxonomy): domain Eukaryota; kingdom Metazoa; phylum Chordata; class Mammalia; order Artiodactyla; family Balaenopteridae; genus Balaenoptera; species Balaenoptera acutorostrata. Next base: position 12,128,961 of record NC_080081.1, read on the forward strand.
ATCATGGCATACAGATGACTGGTCAAGGAGCTGGGGCAATCCACTGTAAGTTCTGGAACTCATTAAATGCAGTTCTTTACGAGGATTTCTTGCATTTTTATGCTGCCCGAACAAGCAGCAACAAAAATCAGTCACAAAAGGATCTATAATTTACAGGTTTTGAAATACTATCTAACAAAAGATATTCATGCGCGGAGGCCCCGGAGTAGCCCTGAGTGGCTTGAAGATTTCTGTTTCTATATTTGGTTTGTCTTCCACCCAAGGCTTTAAGATATCATTGCACAGGAGCGGCCGCGATCTGAAGACTTGGCTTCCTTATTGATGCAGGCGACCCCTACACTAGCTGTTGCCTTAGAAAAAGTGGCTCTGACGGGTCTTGCGAAACCCTTTGGGAGTCTGAAAGAATTCACAGGTCTCTAATCTCTGCTGCCTATTTGGTCACACCCAACCCCATCTCTGATCTGCCTGCCCTTCTCATACCACACAGTGAGATTCCAGAGGCCAGGGAAGGACCCGGGGACCAGAGCCTCACAGCAGGCAGAAGGCATGGAAGGTGCGGGGCACTGGGGTTGGCATGCAGCCTGCTGGCTTTTCTCTGACCTCCTCACCTCAGTGAACTGGCTCTACCATCAGACTCAAAGAATGCTTAGGTTCACTCACCCAGCAGCTCTCTTTACTAGTGCAGGGAAAGCTCTCCCAGAGGCAATGAGTGAAAACTCCCAGCACTTCAGAATACGTGGCTTTTGAAAAAACTACACACCTTCCCCCCACCCCCCCACCCAGTTTCTCTTAAGCACCGTTAATCACACCAAAATTGCCACTCTCACAAAGACTGACTGAGAAGCAGAAACTGAGGTGCTTGGCTGGTACAAAACCAAACCGGAGAAAAACTCTACCAGTGACCCTAAAAGTGGAAAATCTCGTCAATATAGAACTGGGTACACCACCGTCGATCAGTTGCTTTTGAAACACTTTGGATAAAAAATCATCTCTTCGGGGAAATAGCAAAACAAAATAATTACTGGAATATGTTTTGCTTTGGGGGTTTACATCTGATGATTCACATTCTAAGCCAGCTAAGTTAATACCTTTTGCTCATTCATATTTCATGATCAGACTGCTGTAGGATTAGAGGTAAAAAGAAAACTCATTTGAACACACCACCTTCACAAATAAACCACAGATTCCACATGTGACTCTGCTTAACTCACGTTTGACTACTTTTTTAATAGCAAATTGACATCTTTTTCTAAGCTCAAAACAGAATATGCAAAAATGGGTTATAACTGCAAAAACCCCACAATATAAAAAGCAGTAGTTCTTCCTACCTAATATGGACTGTAATAACCTAAGTCTACATGATTCCTGGTCTCCATATGATTTTAATTATTAATCCATACAAGAGTCTCAAAATATAAAATACTGAATCCAAAAGGTCCTAGTGCATCAAGCTGTCACATAGAGTAAAACACGGAAGTCCAGAGACCAAGGTTCCAGTTTTAGATTTGCCATGCGACGGCTGTAGGACTATGGGAAGTCTCTTCCCTTCGTCAGAACAAGGTTTCTCATCCATAAATAAAGGTTTAACCTAGGTGACCTCCAAGGTCCCTTCTGGCTTCAAAATTCTGTGACTCTGTTGAACATGTAAATCTAAATAAAGCAAAAGATGAACAGACTACTTCAGTGAACATCTTTCAAGCTATCCAATAATCAACTTGATTCATCAATCATGCACTGAATCAAATGATTAGGAAGATAAAGCAAAAGTGTGTGTAAAAATGGATTAAGTTTTCAGAATCTTTAAAATCAACTTCTCAACATTCATGTGGACAGAGAGTCACGCGTGAACCACAGGGTCTATCAATATTTCTGCTTATTCAACACTGTGGCCAAATTCTACTCAGTTTCCTAAACTTGCTTATTAGCTCTTCCCCATGACAAAGCCACACGATGAGTTTTAGTAAGGCCACTCGCATGGCGGCACGTTAGGGCTGGATCATCATTACAACTCTTTTCAATAATTTTGTAGTTACTTAGGATCTAAAATTTTTATTCTACAATTTATCTTTTTTAAAAAAAAGTACCAAAGACTAAAAAGTACCAAAGAGCAGGCATGAAGAAAAGCATTTCAATGGTGACGCTTTTCTTATTTGGCAAGCAAGCCAACATTTCAGCTGACACTTCCATCACATTCCACTAGATTCTAGAAGGCAATAGTGTCTGGCTGAGAAATGACCCTGGCAGCCTAGCAGAGCCATCTGGGGACCCCAAGGGGGCACTCCAGACCAATTTGATCCAAATTTCTAGGGTCAGGGCTCAGGCAATACCAATTTTTTACATGTCCCAGGTGATTCCAAAGTGCAGCTAAGGCTGAGAAGCAATGCAAGTTCAAACCAGGCTTTTCCATCTGAAATGCAGAAACGCTGGGTGAAAGGCACTGGTGTAGATGGTTAAGATTTAAAAAGAAACTAAACCTCTCACTATTTCTACTTTCTTTTTTCCTGCACAGAGAAGCAGCCAGAAGTCACTGTTCCTGAGCGTGTGAATGTTAAGAATGTGCGTAAAAATCCACCAAGGGCAACGAGACTGGGAAACAGGCCTTCTCGGTGCTGTGCACTATTCAAAGGCAGGCATTGAGCTTGCTAACCTCCTGGTGCCAACAGTACCTACCCTGCGAGGTCTCACTTTTCCCTGCAGCGTCTCTCAGCAGCATCTCTGTGTTTCACCAAGAGGCTCTGACGGCCAGAGCTCTTCAACACCTTCTTCAACCATAACTAACGTCTGACCCATGAAAGCAAACCCAAACCAAACCAGCAATCTCATCTCGATTACAGTTCATGAAGATTTATATCATTTCATAGGAAGTCTGCAAAGAAGAAATAATCCCAAATGCTTCCAATTAAAATACTCACTAGTCTTATTAGTAACGAAGATTTCAACAACACTTCAACTAGCAACCAACTTACGTTTGGCCTTGAATTTTGTCAATTCCTCACTTTATGAGGCACAGCAAAGCAGCCCTCCTCTTAAAGAAGGGGTTCAAAGTAAAACCCACACCTTTCCTGGGATCTCAGTGATACTTTCGTCCCAATAACCGACCAGATGGGAGGGTGATCTGTGTACACAACTGAAGATACACAGAAAATTTCCACGTAAATACAACACACTATACACATGATCAGATTCATAATAAAGGATTTCTTCCTAGCCTTCAGCCAGAAAGAGAAACAAGCTCTTGGTAACTTGTCATGGTGTGTGAAATTCTGTCCTTCTGAAAGATCTGAGAAGTCAGGCATGCCCTACCCAAACATGTGCCTGCCCCAAAATTTCCTCTAACAAAGGTCGATTAAAAATTAACAAGTCGCTAGGACAGGTCATCTCCAGGGAAATCCTGGATGCACGACTCCAGGTTTCCAACCCTTGAAGACCTGCCCTCTGGTCTCCTCACTCATACTCCTCTCCCTCCTCGCTCAAAGGCAGGCCGCCCAAGGACTTCTTTCTCCTCACCCCGGAGGGGGAACTCAGCACAGCTGGATTACCAAACACGAGGGGCTGGCTCAGAGGGCTGACCAGTTCAGAGTCTGAATCGCTGGATTCAGTCCCACTGCTGGTGGAGCCCTCGGTCACTTGCAGGGGGGCCAGCTGGGCTGCCTTGCTAGTGGCACACGCTGACTGCGCCACGGGGGTCCTTGAGGTTGGACCCACGAGACGTGTACCATTAGCCAGCGTTCTACCTTCCGAGGCGGCTGGGCCGGCCAGGCCTCCCTGTCCGTGGCCATTAAGCCTATCCACTGCCGTCGGGGTTGATGCTACCTGGCTAAGAATGAGTGGATCTGTCTCTGACTTATTATATCTCAGATTCCTTAAGTGTGGCCTTTGTAAGATGGGGGAACCGTTTTCGTAACGAGGACCCTGGCTTGGGAGAGGATCTCCTCCCACACTTCTCTCTCTACAGTCATGTGCGTTTTCGGAAACATAGCCTTGAGACCCGGTCCTGTCCCAACTCATACTTGGACTTGAACTTCTGCTGCTGGGAGACAAGGGGGTGGCCAGGGCACTGTGACTGCCCGAGGCCCTGAACATCTCGTCTATCAGAGAGCTGTGCCTTGGGAGTCTGGGGCTCCCACTCATGTCAAAGGTGATGTCTGCTGAATCATCGTCACGGAATTCTTTGGAAGGAGGCCGGGAGGACTTCACAGAGTGAGGGGAAGCCCTGCGCCTAGCCTCTATTTGCCTCTCATCCCTGGACAGCAGATAAACACCACTGGTCAAATCACCCTCATAGTTGTCATTTGTTTGGGACCGTGACCGGGACGCGTGCTCCCTGAGGAGGTCGTATTCACTGTCTACATCACTGCAGTCAATGAAAGGAATGGAAGCGCTGCTGCCTTGGGCAGCCCTGGATGCTGGACCTGTGCTTGGCTGCGGGGGCCGAGGTCTACTCTGCTGGGTCCTGTCCGTAACGACCTCCTCCTCTTCCTCCGTCTCCGCCCTGCCGGCCCCGTCTGCCTTCGTGCTCCCCGCCGGGCTCCTCTGCGGAGTGGGGTTGCGCTGTGGCCCGCGCTCCTCGGCCGAAGCGGTCGGGTCCCTTCCCGGCTGGCAGCTCTGGCCGCCCGGGGATGCAGCACCTTCTCCAAAGGTAAGGCTGGCACTCTGCTGAGCCTGGGTGGGGCGCGGGGTGTGCAAGAAAAGGGGGAGGGAGATGAAGAGAAAAGGGAGAGGTTACGCCACAGCTGAAAGAGACGGAGACGTGGAGTCCCACTTAATGGCATCTCCTGACGCATCAAGTGGCCGAGGATTGCCAAAGAAAGCCTGCCCTCCCCGGTCTTAGAACAAAGCACCCCGTCAGGAATCGGGCATTCCCGAGGCTGTCTGGTCAGGATCCAGAACGTTCTTTCAGGGTGTGGAAGCCGACAGTGCAGGGTCCCCGGCAGCACAGGTGAGGCAGTGCCTCTGCTTTCCAGGACCGGCAGCCTCCTCTCGGGCGTCCAAAGTTTCTATGGAACAAGACGGTCCTTCCGGCCCACAGGGGACTGACTTCCTGAGGGGGTGGGGGCAGGGGGAGGAGGAGAGGCAACGTGGACCTCCAAAGGCAAGTTGACACAGATTTCAGACAAATGACAAAAACGTCTTTGTTTCGATGCCTAAGGGCAGGATGGGCAGCTTACAGACTCTCTGGATTCACACAGTGAAACTGCCTTCGTGTTCTTTCCCAACAAAGTTCTTATTCTCTTGTAGAGAAAACCCTGAAAGCTCATCCAGAGACCAACTCCAGGGAAAACGAGCTCTGGCCACCCTCAGAGCAAGAGTGATGATGTGTCTTGTTGCCAACCGTGGTCGCTGCTCTGTAACATGAGCCCTGGGAACGCACCGTCCGGTCCTGCGCCAGTGCAAGGTTCTGACCTTGGCAGCGAAGGGGAGCTACACCTGTCACCCGCGAGCTAGGTCCTGATCTCTTCACACGAGCGAGCGCAGCCGTTTAGCTGGAGGGTGGGCTCAACTCTGGCTCTGGATGGTTCCAGCCCTAAGCTGAGTTCAGGCCAATAGAGCAAACTTCCCCGGGGGCGAGGGCATGGGAGGGAGGAGGGGCAAGGATACAGGCCAGGGCAAGAAGCACAGAGCCGGTGTCTGGTCAGAGCCAGGGCACACGGCTAGCCTCTCCTCTAGAAAACACCCCGAAGTGGAAGGATGAAGAACACCAAAGCAGACTAGGAAACCCAGTCCTCAGCAGAGGACGTTTGGCGGAAAACAGAGCTACAATAGTGACTATCACCATCACTGACTTGTTTTGGCACTTCTGAGTTCGGCTCTGTAGGCTGCGTAGCAAGGCTTCCGATGGAATGAATCTTGCTGTGTTTCCTGGGAGAAATCACACAAGAGAACTAAAGTTAGGAGAATTGGTTTTTTTTATTGGTTTTACATGAAAAATAACGGCATTAGGCATTCCCTCAGTAGTGAAGGCACACAAAGTAGTTTGGATAAATGCTCCCTGGAGACAGACCCAGTCACCCCTTCTGTATCACTTGTAGGATCCGGGGGTTGCTTCAGCCTTGAAAAAGTTCTCAGCGTTCCCAGCTCCCACTGCAGGGGTCCAGCTGGTTGGGAGCGCCGCCACTGAACGCTAACTCTCTGGTTATGGGAAATGTCACTGGGAGGGAGAAGTGGGCTGGGCCCGAGTACGCTCTGAACTGCAAGCCCTGGCCTAGCAATATGAAATCAATTTGCGTGCTTTGGGTAATGATCTTTTAGATCAGTTCTATAGCAGAGGCCTCTGCCGCTAATGAGCTACTCCTTCACAGCGCTCAGTTCAGAGACAAGGCCCTGCCCCAGGGATGAATTTATAGACTCCACAGTAGAAGAAACTGGTTTTTTATGCCACCAACACCTTCCCTTTAATCTTTTCCTTCCCTTAGTGTGTCGGTCCCCAACTTCCCAGGGGAAAAGCATGAGAAACTTTTCAGGTACTCAAACACACGAAACTGCATAAATATAGAGATTAAATTCCAATGTCCATCCAGCTTTTCTTTAAAATACTCCAAATTAACACACCAAGGCTCTGGAGCACCCACATTCTGAGTCAGAGAGAGGCAGACCACTTCTTATACGATCCTCAAAAGATTAATCGTGGATCGTCCGAGAAAATGATGGGGTTTGCTACATCTAGATAAGCATACAAATAATCTTCTGAACGCTACATTTCTATATACAGGGAGGGAAAAACGACCCCAGATCTCCATCAGGAGAAATATACAAGGGTGGTCAAGCCAGCACACTTGTTTCAGCAAAAGCAAAACAAAACACCAAACAACCTGAATGTTTATCAACAGGGAATCAGATACCTAAAAGGTAATACTTTCACAATACCATAAAATGCTTAAGATAGATCTCAAAATCAGGGTAGGTTTAAAAAGCAAGACGCATGATTATATACAATGTAATACTGATTATATAAATTAAAAAGGACACCCCCAGAGCAATTCTGCCTATTCTTTTTGGGTGCATGAATATTTCTAATAGAAGTAACATGAATTAGGTAGTTGTTGCCTCTGGGGAGGGAAGGAGGGAAATAATGAAGGCTGTTGGTTAAAGGGGGTTTTCACTACATCTGTAACCAAAATAGCTGCAAATAAGAGAAGAAATAAAATCCCAGAAACCAATGTTAAAACGTTACTAGTGGGCTTCCCTGGTAGCGCAGTGGTTGAGAGTCTGCCTGTCGGTGCAGGGGACACGGGTTCGAGCCCTGGTCTGGGAAGATCCCACATGCCGCGGAGCAACTAGGCCCGTGAGCCACAGCTACTGAGCCTGCGCGTCTGGAGCCTGTGCTCCGCAACAAGAGAGGCCGCGACAGTGAGAGGCCCGCGCACCGCGATGAAGAGAGGCCCCCGCTTGCCGCAACTAGAGAAAGCCCTCGCGCAGAAACGAAGACCCAACACAGCCAAAAATAAAAAATAAAATAAAAAAAAATTAAAAAAGTAAAAAACAAAAAAACAAAAAAACAAAAAAAAAAACAAAAAAAAACGTTACTAGTTAATTCTAAGTACTAGGAACATGGGTATTTGCTGTGTATTCTCTGTGCTTTATTGTTAATTTTTAAATGTGTTAAACTGAAAAAAGAAAACCATTAAAACAAACACTTGCAACTAAACAGCCATTGGCGCACCATCCCTTCACCTCTTTACCCTTTTCTTTTAGTCCCTCTGGGCAGAGCAGTGATGAAGGGTAGTGAGCTCTGGAGTTGGATGACCAGGGCCCACTTACCAGCTCTGAGACCTGGGCGAGTTACTCAACATCTTTGAGCTGCCACGTCTCCATCTTTAAAAAGGAAATAAAATAGCATGGACCTCACAGAGCAGGTATGAAGACTCCATGAGTTCCTATGTCTAAAGGGCTTGGAACAGTGCCTGGCATACAATAAGAGCTATCAGCATTTGCTAACAACAAAAGTAAATCCTGTTTCTCTTCAATCAAACGTAACTCAATTAAAAAGTTTATAGAACTCTACTCAGTACTCTGCAATGACCTATATGGGAATAGAATCTAAAAAAGAGTGGATATATGCATAACTGATTCACTTTGCTGTACACCTGAAACTAACACAACACTGTAAATCAACTACACTCCAATAAAAATTAATTTAAAAAAAACACTAAAGAAAAGGGTTTGCAATTTTTCCAATTAAAAAAAAAAAAAGTTTATAGAAATACTTCCAATTCAAATCCCCAAATATTTAAGGACTCACCGGTGAGTAGGTTTTTACAGCGCTTTACGCCCTCTGTCAGCTCCTGTTCCTCTTGCATCCCTGCCCTCTGCTGGCTTCCTCTCACCCTGGAGTTAAGTGTCCCCCGGGCCTCAGCTGTTCCTAACACTGAACCGGCCGAGACTGACTGGGCGGAAGCGATTCTCTAGCTCACGGGGCGTTGGGGGAGCAATGCTTTGCCGCAGAGAAGGACTCCTCTCAAATCGCAAGTGGCACTGATGTTTCTCTTACCTTTCAAACTGCACCTTCTTATGTCCTCCTTCTTTAACATAGTCGAGAACCTGCTTCTGAGTCCGGCCACTAAAATGAAGACCACGAGAGGGGGCGGAGAAGACAGCAAGGCGTTCTCATTTCACACTCAGCACAGCCCTCCACCATCCTTGCCTCCCTCTTCCCACAGCTGGGAGACGCGGGAGTTCTCTCGGCTAGCCCGGGATGAAAGCAGTCCCAAGAGAAACTGCGCTTTTGCGTCCATTCTGTCTCTTGATATTTCCCTTATACATGACAGAAAAAGTTCAATGAACTCAACAACTTAACAATTCTGTGTTTGATTATTAAGCAACCATCCCAAGAGCCTGTATACTTCACGAAGGCAGGGATGGTTCTGTTCACTGTATACCCCCAACACCTAGCGCAGAATCTGACATGCAGTAGACACTCAAAGACTGGTTGAAAGAATGAGTGAGAAATTGAACCAGAGATGGGCAGGTCTACGTGGCATTCGGTGAAGCTACAGCAAGTGTTAACAAGGTGCTTTTGCTTCTACAGAGAAAGGAAATCCTTTCTGAATTAGAAGAGTTCCACTAGGAGTCGTCTGTGGCTGGGGAGACGGCCTTGTGGCTACCTAACGTTCAAACCGAGCACAGCAAGGGGCTGCCAGGAGCCTTCTGCGATGACCCAGCAAACATGCCATCGGCCAAAGCTCCTGGAGGCCAACCTTCCCGAGGAAAGTTTTGGGGAAAAGGACCACGTGGCAAACGGAGAGACGTGAAGCAGAATCCTTACCTGAACCGAAACGATGACCCTCGGCTAAAGAGAACAGGCTTTGGCTTTGGTTTGGGCTCTTCAAAAAGTCTAAAAAAGGCATGATGTTCAACACAGATTTTCCAGAAGGATTTGCAAAAATCCCGACTGGCCATTAGGAATTCCAAGGTATCCTGGTATGAGCTCTAGAAAGAGAAAATAACACTTTGGTTTTTTCCATTACCCATAGACATTCCGTTAAAATATGGGAAAGGGGGCAGAAAACAAATCTGTCCGATAAAATTTCAATTGTGTATTTTATTATAGCATGACCATAAATCCACATATTTAGTAAAATACATTTGTTCCTCATGACGAAATACAGTCATCATCGTTCAACCATTTTCTTCCCCACTTAATTCCTTAGAGGAACAAACAGAAAATGCTCAGCAGAAGTGATAACATTTCCTTTGACAGAAATCATAAACAAATTCTGTTTACTTGGCTTACATTTCCTTCTTTAAAAAATGTCCAAGTACTGAAATGCCTTTTCTGCCTCCTTAAAATAACTGAAACACATTTCTTCTTTCTGTTTTCTCCCCCATGGTTCATGCCAACTTTGAATACTGTGCTTAAGCCTTTTCTCCATCAAAAAGCATATGGCTCCAGCCTCCAGGTGGCCCCAGGGACCATACAGGAAATGACCATTTTTTTCTGGAGCACTGAAGTATCTATCACTCAAGGCTGAAAAATTCATGTCCTTTGATTTGGGAAAGGGGATATGGTAATTTTCTACTTCCAGACTGAATACGCTCAATTTAAGTGACCACGTTAACACAGCCCTTAACATTCTCAGCGGTTCCAGCCGTTTTGGGAGAATCTCACAGTTCTCGGTAGTGCGGTCTCAACTTACAGACAAGTCGTGCTGCAGTACACAGTCTTTTGGACTCAAAACACATCTTCTCATAGAAAACAACTTCCAGTGGGTGCCTGCTTCCCAAATCAGCCCATAAAAACCTATTTCATCCGTAATGTAACCAAATTACTATACACCTAGACTGCCATTTATAATCTTTTTTTTCCCCCATGGGAAAAAGCACTCCAGCTCTGGTTGGGGACATCAGCACTCTGTCACCCATCCATCCCTATTTATGGTGGATGGAGAAAATGCTTTCTTCCTTCTCTGACCCAGCACCACGTGAGCGACATCTTTAGAGGGAGGGTCTTCGGGAAGTGTGTTAGGGGAGGGGCCGGGTCAGCTCGTGAGAGTGCGCTGTCAGGGGTTGGGGACAACAGAAGAACCGCCCCTGGGTGGGGAGGGACAGACCCGGAGCACGGCAGAATGCTGAACGGGGTGTCCAGGTGGCCGAGGCTTCAGACACGGCGACTGCACAGGAGGGGGCGGCCCGTAGGTGCACAGGGAAGTGACCCCTCCCTGGGCACACATCTGTGTCCTCTGTCTACTGCTGATGACAGCTGTGGAGGGACCGAGCATCTGGATACACCGTACAGACTGGCAGACACCTGGCGAGCCGCCGGCCATGGGTTCCACCTGCGCCCTAGCAGGACCCGCCCCACCCCGAGGCGGCTCATTGGTCTCCCCCTCTTTCCCGAGAGGCACTTACGTTCACATCTGGGCGGAGCTTGATGAGAAAGCGCTTCCTCTTGAAGCTCAGCTTCCGCACCTTTGCCCAGTTGAAGGCATTGATCTTCGTAAAACCCTGAGAAGAAAGGTATCGGCCAGTGAGCCGGGAAACGAATGACAAGCAACACGGGAGTTGGTCCGCTCTGCTCACGGGGAGCTGAAAGGAGGGCTGACGTTCTACCGCCCCTAAGAATGCCTCTTGCTGGAGAATTCCCGGGCTCTGCGACTGTGGGATGATCCCCATTCCCTTCCTGGATCATTGTTTCTCACTAATTATATGATCTGGCCTTCAAATTAAGTCTGCCTCCAGGGGGAGAAGAGGCTGGCCAAGGGGCTGATACAGAGAAAGATAAATAAAAATAAACACCATGACAACCACCACAATTATTGGCGACCATCACGGGCCGATGGCCAGGCACTGTCCCAAGTCCTCTACAGCCCTTATCCTGGGACGCCTTACACGAAACCCAGGGAGCTGGATTTATTATCTTCATCCTACACCTGTGGAAACTGCAGCATGGCTAGATTTTAATTTGTCCGAAATCACATGGTTACTGCAGCAGAATGAGATTCCCGGGCATGTGCCTTAACCAGCAGCTGTTGTTATAGCCACAGAAGCAACACAGCGGTTAGCGATCACCCGCTCTGTCCACACTGCTCTGCTTCCAACAGCACAAGCAGGGCCGGGGAGGGGAAACCCCACCCTCCGTGTGTCTCTGAGGCCAGAGAACAGTCTCCGGGAGGGACGCACACATCCTCATCTTTGATCACCAGGTGGGACTGGGGGAGACACAGTGGAGAGTCGCCAGATACCAGCTCCTATCTGTCCCGTCCACTCAAGTGAAATTAGAATTCCTCGAGCCCATTTGAACACCAGAACCACTTGTTTAAATTGGTTAGAATGAAGCAATTAGGCACAGGCAAGAAGATTAATTCCAAGATACAGTCCTTGTATATGATGGCATTACGGAGCAATTCTCAACATTTCAAGTGTCTCGAACACAATCCAAGCAAATTAATGCAACTGTGAGGCACTTCTTCCCCCGACTATGATCTGTAGAAATGTTTAAGGGTTTGAACTCTGAGGCGGAATGGGAGGACCGACAACCACATTGTTTCACTGCTGTTTTTCTCATCAGGGACGCCTAGCTTATGTCTGCAGGTCACTGAGTATCAGGAGCAGTCACCTCCTCAAACACCGCGCTGCGCACAAAACGTCACCTCCTCAAACACCACGCTGCGCACAAAACGTCACCTCCTCGTGTCCCACAGGAAACCCAACTTCAACTTCTCTTGGGACACGAACCTTTGGTAATTAGTGTCCCTCATAAACATCTGATACAGGAGCAAAGAATCACTGAGGTTACTTTGGTAAAATACGAAGGGGGAAATGTAACCCAATCTGGCAAAGCTCAAAAAAAGAGTTTTAGGTCATGCACATATTTACACCTTCAAAACTGGGTGAAATCTGACCCTACTTCATGAGAAAAGCAGATGCTTTCTTCATACCCCTTTGAAACCAAAGCAACCAATGCACAGATTATCCACTTTTGTTTAAAAGAGAAAGCCTTGAGGGATATATTGTACAGCACAGGGGATCTAGGCAATATATATATATATATATATATATTTTTTTTTTTTTTTTAATTAGGAATCATTTTCTTTTTTTTTAATTGACGTATAGTCGATTTACAATATTGGGTAAGTTTCAGGTGTACAGCAAAATGATTCTGTTATATATATTTATATATATATGTAAACATCTATAGTCTTTTAAAAATTCTTTTCCATTATAGTTTATTACTAGGCAATATTTTATAACAACTTTAAATGGAGTATAACCTATAAACTATTCAATCAGTATGTCATGTACCTGAAACTAATATAATATTGTGAACCAACGACTTCAATATAAAAAAAGAAAAAAGTCTTGAGGAACCTTTGGGGTGATGAATATGTTTACTGTCTTGATTTCACTGATGGTTTCACAGGATACACATATTTAAGAACTTATACATATTTAAGAACAGCATGCTTTACATGTGTGCATTTAATTGCATGTCAATAATACTTCAATGAAATTGTCAAGAAAAAGAGATGCATTAATCAATAGCAGTACAGCAGCAGTATGATCAAGGGTGCACACATTTCAGAGTGCAGAGCGCTATGTCCTTATGTAAAACACAGGTAAGGGTCCAAGAGCAGTATGTGTGTAGCTGCAAAATTACAGCAGGACATGGACATAGCTTCTGTGAATTTATAAAACTGCTATATCTTCTAAGTTAGGTAAATGTGAAACCATAAACAAGCTAACTTAGGTAAAACCCGAATCAGGTATAAAAAAAAAAAAAGAACGCAAATTAGGTTAAAAAAATCAGATGAATATCATGGGCAAGTGTGAAAAAGGTGTTTATATTGGGGATCTGAAATCTCGATTCCATTATACTATGTTCAAAGTTAGGTCAACAGAGAGAGAGGGATTTCTATGATCCTACAAAGTCAATAAATGCAAACAAATCTGCAGTCATGGGTTCCCCAACCAGAGCGAGGCAAAGGAAATCAAATCTGCAAGTTTGAGGGTCTGGACAGAAACAGAAAACCCTGAGATGAGGTTTGTTTTTCCCTGTTCACCTAAAAATAACTATCAGAGGTCTTAGCCTGGACCACCCAACATGGAATCAGAGTTGAAGGGCCAACTCTTATCTCTGCAACACCAAGGGAACTGAGCTGGTTCCGAACGCTCTTACCTGAAACACTAGAATCCCCGTGTTGGCCACAGCCAGGTTGATCTTAGTGCCTTCCCGGTCCTTAGCTGGGTGCAATCGGATGCCGTACATCTCCAGCCTGCGGGCGATCTCCAGGAGCTGGAAATCCGATTCTGCTGGTGTTTGTCCACTGACAAAACAAAAATTCAAGAGAAAGGCCAGGAGATTTGAATTCTCCGTGTCTATGAATTCAAGATTAAGCATCTTCTCTTGGGAAATAAAAAGGCATTTCATCACCAACAATGGGGCTATCCGATCGGATGACACCCAGCCTCCCATTCATTATAACCCGAAGCTGAGCAACTGGAACAAAAGCTCTATTGCTTGTGTAACACAAAACCCCAAAAGTCTATCTCAAACTCGGCCAGTTTTTTGGAATCTCAGAGAGTTTCCTTTAAGGTCATATAAAAGCAAAACACGATCATGTTGAAACAAGTTTCTAGTCACTTACAATAGCCCTAAACTTGCAAAGTTCAACACTCTGTCAAGGCAACTATCACCGAGACCCAAGTGCCTTCCTTGAAATACAACAACAAAAACAAAAGGCGCAGAGAATGCTTTGAAAATATTTTATTGATCAAAACAGAAAACCAAAATGGACATGGCACAAAGGTTCTCCATTTTCACAATATTCTTATACTGTCCCTAGTTATCATGTCCCCTTCCTGATTTCCTGGTACTTGGTCTTATACTCTTCCTTTTACTCCAAAGCATGGGGTGTCCTAAATTCCAGTGTTACTCTGGTCTCACAGGAAAGCAAGCAAGGAGCCCAGAGGTCTGGTCTTGAGTGGGTAACCTGTGTTACCAACAGTCCAGGATAAGTAACAACACTCACTGAGCCTCTGTGCTCTCCTCCCTCACCCTTTGTATATTTCTTCCCAGTAAGTCACGGGTGTGTGTGTGTGTGTGTGTGTCCACGTATGTCGAAGGACAGAGAGAAGGAGCTCAAAGCAAGTAGGAAGCAACAAAGGAGACTTACATGTGGTTATGGTGGAATTCCACAATTTTGTCTTCTAATGCATCTTGCTGAGGTATGTACTTATTTTTTGCTAAATGCTCTCTGTCCGATGCTTCATCAAAATCCCCAATCTCAGCTACAAAGAAAGAGAGAAAGAAAAACCAGCCACATATGATTAATACTTCACAATTTGTTATACTCCCAGTGGACTGTTCCCCAACTAGCAAGCCGGAAAAACTAGCAGACAACACAAGGCAATCCCAGCTGGTAGGTATCATAAGGGCTAGATGTGAGAAGCTGTGGCTGTGAGGGCATATTTAACAACCATGCCAACGTAAGATGGCAGTTTCCACTTTTTCTCATCTCTACCAGTTGGAAAGAAAACTTCAGAATCATCCATCTTTAGCCATCCATGTTGCTGGTTTGTTTCTTTCCTCCCCACCCAACTAGGGGTTCACTTCTACTTCAGGCAGTACATTCTAGATATGTGGATTAAGACCTTATGACTTCTAAATAAGCCCCAGAATTTCAGGGCTTGACAAAATCAACTTTGGAGGCACACGTATAGCAATTATTAGTGCAAATCCCAAATGCTTCATCATGTAGAGAAAAGACGATTGTAACTAGGGGTAAAGGTACATAATCTAATTTGGTAAACATAAATTCAAGTGTCAAATTTTGTGTAGTTGTGTTGTCAGAAATGACAGATCAGATTGCAAATTCTTACAAATTTTTAGTCTACAAGGAAGGGGATGCATAATCTTCTCAAGTCCCCAAATTGCTCTAATCTGGAAAACTAAAGGATAGAGCTTTAAATTAATAATTGTACCTTAACACTAGCTCCAGCTCAGTTAACAGCAATTTAATACAGATGGAACGGCATGCCTTTATCATACAGTCTGTGTAACAAGCTTAATAAAATGACCAGAGTCCAACTGTTTACAATAAAAGTAAGCAAACCGTTGCCATGAAGCCGAATTTTCACTTTGCCATGTGAAGCAGCTTGCCACGCTTTGGGCAACGCACCCCAGTAATCAGGCAGGATGTGGCCCGTACGTTGCTATAAATCACAGCCCCTGAGAATATTCGCTTGGCACCAGCTGGGCCACGGGAAGAATCAGTCACCCACTAGCTTCTCGCTGCCATGGCAAATCAATAACATTATTTCCTAGTTGCACTTTGTGAACAAATTTCACCTTCCCTAAGTAAAGCTGCCACCCTCCATCACAGGAGACTGTGCAGGAGTGGCCACACTGCCATCCTCACTGGTTTGCCATGGCGATGGTGACACTGTCTTTTCTGCACTTCCTCCTATCCGGCCTTAAGAAAGCACAGTTGGGCTTCCCTGGTGGCGCAGTGGTTGAGAATCTGCCTGCCAATGCAGGGGACACGGGCTCGAGCCCTGGTCTGGGAGGATCCCACATGCCGCGGAGCAACTGGGCCCGTGCGCCACAACTACTGAGCCTGCGCGTCTGGAGCCTGTGCTCCACACCAAGAGAGGCCGCGACAGTGAGAGGCCCGCGCACCGCGATGAAGAGTGGCCCCCGCTCGCCGCAACTGGAGAAAGCCCTCGCACAGAAACGAAGACCTAACACAGCCAAAAATAAATAAATAAATAAATAAATTAAAAAAAAAAAGAAAGCACAGTTCATCTCATTATTCACGGTACTGCTCTTGCATCAAGTCCCCACGCACGTCGAATTAGTGAAGACTAAACCATCATTCCCAGGGCAAATACAGGGTTAGGTTCCTGCGAGACTCTTGAAACATTTTCACCAACTAACCTTGTTTTCTGTGTGTTTCTGTTGAAAGACATCCTACTTTATGTACCTTGTTGATTCGTTAACACGGGACCCATGGCCAGCAGCACTGTAACGCACGTCTGAACGAAGCTTACCTACACCCGTGTTTACTTTCTCTGTGAGGCGCATTGAAACCTTCCTGCACTTAGGAACACTACACAGCACTTCAGCAGCGATGCTTGGGGGCCATTTAAAACAGGGAAATCAACAAAAAACACAGAAATGCAAAAAGCGTGGCTCCAAAGAGATCACAAAAAGGACACTTGTTTCCAGTATGAGAGCTGAAACCGGAAGGCAGGGCATCACCTCCTCCGACCTCCACTGGGGAGGTGAGGGAGGGGCGACTCAAATTTTTTACCCTCTTGCGCATGTCTGCGAGTGACCGTGTAAGCGCCCACAGTGCTGATTCCGGGCTTACAAATACATTTTAGAGAGCAGGTGAATGTGCAAACATGAAATCTGCAAATAACGAAGACGGACTGCGTACGGCGGGAGGGAGAGGGGGCTCACCTAAATCCTAAATTTCTTACGAGTTTTAAGTTTGGGTTTCTTAACATCTATGGATTTTATAACAGAGCCTTTTCCATAATTCAATATAAACGAGCTAAGAATTCCAGTTTTTCCTTTGGCATCGGGGTCAATAACGCCTAAACTGTCTTTTCCTCGGAGTCACTTGCTTTTCAACTCCTAAAATGCAAGGGCAACACGACTGTGAAATCCACTTTCTCCCACATGCCCTCTTCTTGGAAACATGGAAATAGGCACCTCCTTATGTCTGGAGAGTCTGAGAACTGTAAGTGTGCAAGATATGACTATTTTTTAATTAAAGGTGTCATATTAGCTGATGTATATACTAAATTCCTTAGCAGTCTACTCTCGGCAAAAAAAATAAGACCACCACCACCCCCGAATCCTGTTCTGCCAGGTACAATCCTCAAGAGTGGACGCACACACAACCTACAGAAATCTAGCCCCGCCATGCCTCCTCTGTTACATCAGGCCCAAATAGTGTTTGATTCTTCTCTTCATCAGCTTGTCCCACTTGGTCTATTCATAATCAACTAGAGAGTATTAGAAGTCTGAAATATATACAGGGGATATCTAAGGCCAGTAACAGAGGAACCAATGAAAACCGTACAGACTATGTGACAGATGCCTCCACGAATTCAAATGAAAGGGAGGAAAACTTTTTTAAAAATCAGATTGCGTGTGTAGATACAGAGGAGATGAAAATGTAGCTCACTAGAGAGAATTTTCCATCAGCAGTAATATCGCTTCTGCAGAAGGGAGATGAGTTGACCCCTCCTACCTTACTGATGACGTCAATAACTACCAATAATTTAAATGAACACACTATTCACAGAGGACGCTGTGAAATTTCTCCTTCCATGACAGAATGTACAGGATGCTTAAAAATACAGAAATGGGGCTTTGTAAGTGTAAGATTATAGAAACAGTGTGTCACGCAACTGCTTATCACAGAGTATAGAAATAGCAGAAATACTTCTGAACCCACCTATTTCATTTCCTTTGGAGAACTCAAGATTCTCAGGGGATTTTGAGCCCCTTGTTGGTGTCCGGGGGTGAGGGGTCCATCAGACCAAGCACATGGTTTTCTGGATTCCCGTGACCCTCCACTTCCCATGTGTGCAAGCAAGATTCACTCCTTCTTTAAAAAGGAAGATTCACTCTTCCTTTAAAAAGGAAGGGCCTTAGGAGGAAGGGGCTACAAGACTAAATGGCATCAGGAATAGCTGACTAAATTTCTCTTCTCTCACCAAAGGCCCAGGGTCAGAGACCTTTGCTGAAGTTGCTATTCCAGTAAGGAAGCTTTATGTCAAAATTTCCCATTGTTTGGAAAGGGAGGGCCCTAGGTGAGTGAGGATAAAGAAAGGAGGGTATATTGAACACCTAACATATGCTGAATATTGATGCTATCATTTCACTTTCATCTGTTATGCAACAGATTCTATTATCCCCCTGTTCCAAAGGAAAGAGAGGCTGGGGGCTTAGTAATCTGCCAGGGTGAACAATCAACTAACAGAAACGAGGTCTGCCTGATTCAAAGCCCTCCTCTGTCCACTGTCACTGTAAGAAGAGAGAAGACCAAACACGGGAAAGGCAAAAACATTATGTAACTTTCTGTGCCAAAGCTTCCTCATTTTAAAATGGGGATAATAGTACTGAGCCCACAGGGTTGTTATAAGAATTAAATGAGATAATATACACAGAGTTGGAACATAGTAAAGTTTAAAAAGTTTACCTACATTTTTTTTTTTGGCCTGTCTTTTCTTTCTCACATCATTTTTTCAAATTAATAAGAAAACATCCATCTACTAAGTCTGGCAGATAGTCAACAATGGCCACGCACAAAAAATAAGATAAGCATGGTCTCTAGAAACACCTCATCATTTCGGACTAAGGTAATTTGTT
This sequence comes from Balaenoptera acutorostrata, assembly GCF_949987535.1. NCBI lineage: Eukaryota > Metazoa > Chordata > Mammalia > Artiodactyla > Balaenopteridae > Balaenoptera > Balaenoptera acutorostrata. Next base: position 12,147,784 of record NC_080081.1, read on the forward strand.
GACTGCTGGGAGTGACCCTTCCTACAACCTGTGGAAAGCTTGTTAACTGGGCAGTTATCTGGACAGGATGGGGCTGATTATATGGGACTACTTTGTATACAATGGAAATTTTGGAATGATATGCTAGCACAATTTTTTTTATACTAGTGCTTTTATATGTTGACCCTGGTCTATATACATAATTTCCTTCCTGAAACATAATGTGCATATTCCATTTCAAGTAACTTCTGCCTTGACCAAGACAAAAAAAAAATGCCCAGGTGAGTAGTCAGGAAACCTTATAGAATGAGCACACTCTAACTTATCCTTTGTCTAGAGGAAGAAAGTTAAAATAGCTAGTTTCAAGCATCACTTGGGTTCCGTCCAGCTTCATGTGTCTTGGTTTACCGAACTCTCGAGCAGAACACAAGAAGGGAAATCTGTGACAGTTTTATGTCTGAAGGCTAATGTGCCATGTTCCATGACGAATATCAAATCCAAGAACAGGACGGAACACGTTTAGTCTACTTTGCCACCGTGTATCCAAGCTTCTCCTTTGAGGCAACTGAGTTTTCAACAAATGCGTAGTCCTTAGAAAGAGTAGACAAGCACCAGAACACAGAATTCCCGGGTCAGCGTTTGGTGGGGGAGTATATATAAACCAAGTTAGGAGTACTGTTTTCCACCCCTTGGGTTTCACGCTAATAGCAATGTAAGACAAAGACACTGTTGCTTTCAGTGGATGTCATTTTTCTCCCCACCAAGCAGATCACTGTGTTATTTCCCACATGCTTTCTGAAGGAAACCAACAGAACTTACATTGCACAATGTGTGAGATCAAGAGGGCAGCGCTGGTGTCACTACACGTCAGCCTGCCTTGAGCCAGGTCCTGCTTCACCTGCAGAGCAAATAGGTACCTGCGAATACAAAGAGAGATGGGCGTCATATACATAGAGATGGGTGTCGAGCAAAGAGGGTGGGGAGGTTTGGCAACAAAGTCAGGCTCACTTTGCTCACTGGCAACTTGCCCACACAGTGAGGACCTAAAGAAAGGTATATAAACCGAAGAACAAGAAAGTCTGTACAGGAGGGATGAATTCCTGGTGCTACTGGCTGCAATGTAAATATTCACACCTCCCTAAAAGCACCCGGAGACATATGCTGCAATCTGTCCACACAATGAGTAATGCATTTCATTTTATATGGAGAGAGACAGCCATAAGTAATTAAGACTATAACTTACCACCCTATCTGTTTTTGCAGGGTATAGCACACATTTAAAATTTTTTCACAGATCAGTCAAATATACTAAAAAAAAATGGCTTTATGGCTCAGACAATAACAGTAGGCTATCATGGTTAGGAAAAGCCTTGCCAATGGAATTGGAAACACAAGAGTGTCTTTTTTTGTGGTGTAATAAGTCACTCAGCTTCTTCCATAAGCCTCAGTTGCCAGATCTTTAAAAATCAATTTAAGTTATTTAAAAATTCTTTTCTTTATGAAGTAGAATAAAGCAAGTAACATTTTTGGTGGAAGAAAAAAAAGTATAAATCAAAGAAATTAAGTAAAAACAGGGCGATGTTAAAATCGATTTGAGAATATCAATATGAACGCATAGATTTTTAGAAAGATATTTGCTAGTTTTGCCCACTGTCTAGAAGGAGCGTCACTTCGGCAGCAACCCTTAGCAACCAGATTCTGGCTCTCACACAATTACCCAATACAGAGAAGGATACAGAGGTAGGACCTTGCAGAAATGGTAGGTTCCAGGTGTGGGGCAGAGGAAGGTACAAAGCAAGCCTGGAAGATCTAGTTATGCCAGAGAGCAAGGCAGCTTGCAAATATAAATGGGTTATATTAAAAGGGGGGGAAAAAAAACCTTGAAGGGGCGTCCACTGGCCAAAGTTGTGACAACTTGAGTAGCAATAAAGAATGATTAAAGTGAATTGAAACACATGGAACTAATAAAACCTTATGAGTCCATTATAATAGTCATAAAAATAGAAAGCAAAAAAAATAGAATGTATCACCATTTGAGGAGTCTATTCAAGAAATTCTTTCTTAGAAACTGGTAACCCAAGGCAGAAACTTGGGCATGTAATCTGCCTCTCCAGTAGGAAGGGTAATTCAGGATATACAGACAATCTAAGTAGATGAGGCAAAGTTCTACTTTACAGAAGAACACTGACAAATAACACAGCAAAAAATAACATAATTATAAAACCCTCATCCTACACCTCTAAAGAAATTATTGACTTGGCAAGGATTGTTAATCGGTATAAAAACCACTTAGGAGTTTGGACATTTGCATACAAAGTCATATGACTTTCCTTCACAATGGAAAGGTCAGAATGTCACCACCCTTAACTCAGTGATCAATCTCAGCATCACTAATGAAACAGGAAACACACAACATCACTTAGGATGGGATTCTAGCCAAGAATGTTTAACTTGTATCCTTTAGAACTCAGGTCTAGTTTGCAGGAAATACAGAAGATAGAGGAATAAGCTAAACAGGAAGCATCCAGACAAATTTAGCAGGTAGACTATTTTATAGTATGACCAGTTCAGTTTTTCAACAAGATGGTATCACGAAGAAAAAAAAAGAGGGACTCTGCTAGACTAAGAGGTCCAAAGGGCATAACAACCAGATGCAACATGGTCCTACAGTGAATTTCACGTTAGATGAGCAGATATAAATGACATCTGGGGAACAAAGGGGGACATTTGAGTACGGCCAGGGTATCAGATGAGATGAACAGTACATGTATATGCACAGAAAAAATCAGAAAGGCTCTCTCACTGATGTGTTAACAACGCTCAGCTCTGGGCAGCAAGAACACAGTAGTTTCATCTTCTTAGTCTTGTTTACCTGTATATTCTAACTTTCTACACTGTACGTTGACTACTTTTGTAATAGCAAAGGGTTCTTTTTAATTTTTTTAAAAAAAGGGCTTTTAACACGACTAACCACAGAGGTGGCCTTAAGAATTAAATGAGATAATACATGGAAAGCATAGTGACCAGAATGAAAACATTCAGTATATGTTAGCAATTTTTTTTCTTTAAATAAAAGAAAAATGAATCCCCTTTAAGTTGTTTAGGAAATTCCATGATTAAGAACTAAAGAACTACGGAGGCATTCTGTAACCAGAAAAAAACCAAAACAAAACAACACCCACAGATCCACTAGTTGACAACAGTTGGCCTTTATCCACCCCACCCCCCCGCAATGTAATGTTTATTCATTCATTCATTCACTTTCTTTTATCTCTCTCTGTCTCTGTCTCTCTCCCTGGAAAGTCAAAGTAGAGAATGGCAGAGCATATAAAGCAATCACAACATCAGCACATAGATTTATATGGGAAGATGTGGTACAAACCATCTCTCTGGATTAGGCAGTGGTTATTGTTTCTTGAAGTCAACACTTAGAACGACAGGCTTTAATTCTTATGTGTGGTTAATTTTTACCTAAGTAGGAAGAATGTATGTTGTAAAAGCATGATGTTCCGAATATGGTAACAGCTACCAGTTCAAACACAGGATGCTGTGTCCAGCGACAGACTCAGGGTCAGGGTCCGACAGGCTTCGGGGCCTCTGGGGAGGGTCTCCTGTGGGTGGCGAGACGGTGCTGGGTTCCGAGAGCTCACCTATTTAGACAGAGGACGAGTGCCCCGTTGCCAACTGCAGGAGGAATTTGTCACTCCCTGATTATGCTGACTTGTGCTAAGGCCCTTGTAATCTGAGAAAGACCTTCCTGGGTACCGTCTCATCTTCTCATAAAGACAGCTGTAAGTCCCGCACGCTGGCTGCAGGGCTAACTTTAGAAATTCCGCAGCACCTTTTGCATTCTAAACTGAAGCAGCTCCAGTCAAATTCACATGAAGGGCTCAAAACGGAATCAGCTCTCCTTGGTGGAAGGATGGATGTGAGGAGGGAGGCGATGACAGCGGCAGGGCCGATCAGAGGGCTGTCACTTCCAGGGACCACAGGGGAGGAAATCACACCCATCTCGATGCCATGTTTTAAACATGCCTGTTTCAATTTATTTCATCCGGGAGCTCTTAATCTTTCTTTCCTTATTCAGTGTACAGTACGATGTCTCTGCCAGCCAAAGGACAACACTGCGGCAGGCCCTGCAGAGCAGCAAATTCTGATAGGTCCCCTGCACCTTTAAGAACACAGCCAAGTAGAAACTGGATCCCACGTCAGATGAGATGCTCAGAGTAGTGGAGTACGTCTGACCTCACCAGCACAGCCAAGTGATTCTGAGCTCTGCCAGAAGAAAGCCTGCTAACTTCTTTTCCAAAGACCCCTCCCCCAAGCGGTTTTAAACTTGCACCTCAGAGTCAGTACTTTTCTCCTTCTAGATGCCTGAGCCCTGGTGTCAGTAGGACAAGAGCTCCAGTGAGAGTGTAGTTCAATAAATAGAAAGGAATTCAGCTTCTTGTTTAACAGCAAAGTGCAATTTAATCTTCGATCTATATAAATGGGAAGCTGAAAGCTATTCCTGGAGGCCCGAAGAATTAGCTGCAGCTCGAGTCACTTGAAGTCTGCTGAACTGCGGGCCCGTTTCTCACTCTTGTCTGCACCTCCCTCGCCCATGAAGTAGTGTCCATACAGGGCTTCTCCCAAACCTTCCCTCCTTCACCATCTGCCATAGAAAACTGCCTGGCATCTCAATGGTCCCATCCTTAAATTTCCGCTTGAATAGGACTTTGAGAGTGTGGGAGAACAACACTTTGGATCTGGGAAGTCGCCTTCCCGGCATATCTTGTGACAAAGCGGAAAGCAACGGGGAGCTTCTAAACTTCCCATCAATTTTATGACCCCAGAGCCAAAGGAATTCTCTCCTCGGAAAAGATTTCTAAAATGTCAGTTAACACTGGGAGCCAGAAAACAGCGACAACAAACCCCCAAACCTGCTACGTCCAGCTGAGCTTGTGTCACTTGAGGAATTTATCAGATCGGTCAGAACAGCTGGCAAAATACCAGGCACACACACACGGCTTGATGGTCACAAGTTGTCTGGAATTTTATAATAAGGACCAGAATGGTAGAAAAATCACAAATCCCTAGAGATGATGATTCACAAAAACTGAAAAGGTGCAAAACTCATTGCAAAGTAGAATGGGGAGAAAGGACTGGGGTTGGGGGGCAGTGGTAATTTATGCCGCCAACTTCCTAAGCAGGATGAAGGCCCAGTGAAACGTGGGAGGAAAAGGCACGCTACTGACCAACAGCTGGACTGGCCTTCAGATTCATTTCAATATTCTGAGCTTCCAGCAACATACGTTCCAACAACAGGAAAACCAGCCCCAGAAGCTGAGACACAGTAGCCCCAGTAAGGACACCGCATGAAGATGCTACAGGTGTCGGCATCCTGGAACTCGGGTGGCAGCCCCAGCTGCCCCTTCTCCACGGGAAGCGCCCTAGCCGAGGCATGTGGTTCCCAGAAGGCTGACGGCCTCTGCAGTTCCTGGCCACTTAGCTGCTTCATTCATTTTAGGGGTGAAAGCGGAGGTAAACTATCAGCGGTGACTCATTCAGAACACACGAAGCCATGGGAAGAGCCTTCGCCTTCCTCCCTTTCTGGAATCGCACATTCGTGTACCTGGTGCCCCTCCTGACGCCAACCCCGGGATGCCCAGCAGGGACCTCAAGCATGACCTGGCAGAACCGAACTCTTGACTCTCCACCCTCCCCAGTCCTCTACTTCCCTCCACCCCTTCCCATTCTAGTTGTCACCCATCCATCTGGTTGCGGCTTAAGTCAAAATCTTCAGCATCCCTTCTCCTTCCCTCAGCCTCCACCCACAACCCGTCACAAATTCAAATCAGCCCCACCTCCAGCACGTGCTCCAAATGCATGTGTTTTCTCTGTTTCCACTCCTACCACCTCCGTGGCCGCCATCATCTTGGCCTGGGTGACTGCCATCTCTTCCTGCCATCCTCCCCTCGGTATCTACGGCAACCAGTCTCTCAACACGACGTATTATCGGGCCTCTGCCCCACCTCAATGACTTCGCCCTCAATGTTCCTGCCACGCGAGCCCTCTTTTAGGTATCTGAATGCCTGGAGCTTGTTTCTGCCTTGGGCATTGCCTAACCGTTCCTTCTACCTGGAAAGCTCTTCCTCTGAAAATGACTGACAGATCCTTGTCACTTTCCCAGCCCAAGCATCCCAGACCAGGCACTGTAAAGTCATCACCAGTCACCTTCTATCACATCGTCTACTTCCATTACCTAAAGGCTCTTACCATTATCTGATATTCTTCTTGTTTATTTAATCATTGTGTCTGTTCCCGTGAAAGTCAGGCCGGTCTTTTCAGCAGTATGCGCCCCGTCCCTGGAACAAGGCTTGCGCACCATGTATACTCCCTCAATACTGTTGACTGAATGTTTTCATCTCTTTGACAAATGATGAACCATTTAACAAACTCAACCACCCAAAATACTGTGCTCTCAACCCAGAGGGACAAGAAAGATGTGACAGCCCTCATCTTGAACAGCTAAAGCTTGCAAGGCACGTGCGGCAAGAATCTGGCTGGTCAGACTAGTGTAGTGTAGTCTTGAAAGGGAGGCGTTTTATCTTCGCATGTTCCCACCAGGCTCTGCTCTCTTTTAGACTACCACGTGTCTTGCTGGAAATTATAAACTGGGTAGTAGCAGGGATGAAGATGAGGATGATGGGGGTTGTCACTCATAGCAGCCCTACTGGGTTCCGTCCAGTCTATGCTTAACCTCAAAACAACGCTGGCCAAGCAAGCACTGCAGTCGCGTTGACACGGGAATTAACAGAGGCGCAGGGGCGTTTAGTAACCGGCTGGTCACACAGCTACCAGGGGCAGGGCTTGGCCACTCTCCTCCCACTCAGCTACACTTTCAAAGAAACCGCCGTACAGTTCATGTCGATTCACCCACTGCAGCAACAGAGAGAAACTGAGTTCACACCTTGGTTTCACAGAAGAGATTCATTTCCCAAAACTGTCTTGTGATGTGACAGGTGTAAGAGGGGGAAATACAACGGTAACAGATTATAAGCCCAGATACTTCATAGCACAGCCTTCGAGAAACCAGCTTTCAGGGAAACTGTGGTACTTTCTTTCTTCCCATGTTTGTAAACACAACTGGGAGGGAGGAAGGTTAAACTGTCAAGCACAGAGCAGATGCTGGTCAAGGAAACATTGTGAAAATGTTTCATCAGTTGACTTAGAACATTCACTCTCTCTTCTCCTCAGCACCCACAGCAATAAATACCCAGTTTCCAAACCACTAACCTTGTGAGTTCTTCTTGGAGTTGTGTGTGGTCAGGTGGAAAGAATTTCACCACAAACTTAACAACGACATGCTTTGGCCCTAGAAAGGGGGGAAAAAGCAGTAAAGCATTTATTGATTTGTCTTTCAAATGCCATTAAAGGAAAAGATGTAAGAGGGTATATTAGATACCAAATAATAAGTCTTATTCCGAGCTGCCCAGAGCACTTCTGCCAACATCCAAGTCACTTAATAGCTGGTTAACTTGGTTACTAATTCGCATTCTCATATTGTGGGGAGACAGACACCTGTTTGAGTTTTTTTTTTAATTATATTTTTTGGCCACACTGCATGGCATGTAGGATCTTAGTTCCCCGACCAGGGATGGAACCCACGCCCACTGCGTAGGAAGCACGGAGTCTCAACTACTGAACCCCCAGAGAAGTCCAGATACCCGGTTTTTAAAAATACTGTGACAGGCGTATTACATTGAGGCATCAAATTTTTCCCCTGGAGACGTAAATTGTACCCAGATTTTAAAAGCAGGCATTTGTCTTCAAAAATTTATCTGTCTGCTTTAGTCCAAATATAGGCTTTAGACAGCTTAAGGAAGAGATAACAAAAAAGTAAATCAGTTATGTAATTTATTATTTCTAACTCTCTCCAAGGTACAGCGGCTACTGTGTTCATCACAGTCAGTCAAAGCCTTTACTAAGTGTCTCATACAACATCTTATCGATAAGTTCCAACAAAATTAGGAAGCAGATCTGGGAGGGGGTGGGCAGGGTAAGACTGGGAATGAGACAGGTAACTTTCCAGAATTCAAACAGAACATCAAATAGATTATAAAATAATAATTTGTAACCTGAGTCAGAGTTTATTTTGCTGTATAAGCCACAATACAAAAGCAATCCTACAGGTTCTGCCATTTGGAATAACAGCAAAAGTTTATGTTCTATGAAATAAAAGGTATTATGATGAAATCCAAACTTTAACAGCAGTTGTATAAAAGTAAAAAATGTCTTTTTTGCTCTACCTTTCACTGTCACAAAAGACAGATGTTGTACTTTAATTTTTATAACACACTCAAATTTAGGGGAGAAAACCCCAAACGATGTATCTATAAAGATGAAGATGTTGGCAATACGTACAAAATTAGGAAGAAAAAAAACAAGGCACAGGAATATTGAAACCAAGAGAAGCCGGGCTTCTTTCCGCTAACCATTCTAAAAATTAACAGAAATCCTCGTGTGTCAACTCTGGATCACAAAATAGCAAGAACAAAATGGGGAAGATGGGAAGGTCTAGCTCATTCTTCCCAGCAATTTTCACAGATAGGGAATTAAATGAGGCTACTTGGATCCTTAGAAAACCCAAAGATAGGAAGATGCTAGCACTAAATGCAAAATAACAGCTTTGTCACACGGGGCGAGTCATAGCCCACAGAGATGAAGAGCAGAGCCTCTGCTCGGGTGCTAAACCAAACCACAGCCGCTGTCCTGGGTCTGATACTTTTCCACCATCAGCAGTTCCCATCGCGGGTTACTGCGGGAACAAATGTCATCATTTTAGATGCCGTGCTTCCTCCAGCCTTCAGGCCTGGGGGCTTCTCACAGCAATGTGTCCTCCACACTTAGTCCTAGGCCAGCCACCCAATAAACGCTGAACAACGGCTGTTTCGTGTTCTGCATTAACGATTGCTTAATTTAAATGATAGAAGATCAATATCAATTTCAATTGCATAAGGGCCACTCAACACAGTGTGCCTGTTTATTACAGCCACATAAATTGCTGTAAGTAGCCTGGTGGGGTTTCTTTTTTTTTTTAATAAACTTAGTTTATTTATTTTTGGCTGTGTTGGGTCTTCGTGGTGGTGCGCGGGCTTCTCATTGTGGTGGCTTCTCATGTTGCGGAGCACGGGCTCTAGTTGCGCAGGCTTCAGTAGTTGTGGCACTCAGGCTCAGCAGTTGTGGCTCGCGGGCTCTAGAGCGCAGGCTCAGTAGTTGTGGCGCACGGGCCTAGCTGCTCCGCGGCATGTGGGATCTTCCCGGACCAGGGCTCGAACCCCTGTCCCTTACATTGGCAGGCGGATTCTTAACCACTGCACTGGTGGGGTTTCTTAATCAGACATAAAACCGACCCCAAGAGGTATTGTGTGATTCACGTTCAACTAAAGGAATGCAGTTTTGTTACCATCCTCAGTCTCTTGCCTGGTCTCTGGCTGCAGTGAGGGACGATTTGGGATGAACTGGAGAAGAGAGCTTGTCTCTGAACTTGACCTCACAGCGGAGAGAGGGGAGGATGGTCTGGTGCTGACGCACAATGAGAAGGGAGGGAAAAAGCAAGTGTTCCCTTCCCTTACTTCTCTCCTAGACCCTCCTTAATCTTTCCTTCGACAACATGGTCTAAATGCAAGGCAGACCCCATTCTGTCCTGCTTGTCAATCACACACACACACACACACACGCACACACTCACACTCACACACTTTTGGGCACCTTATTTTTCCAAACACCCTTGCATTCTGATCTCATAGGCTTTGAAAAGGCAGCACAGACAACCTAATAGCAATTTTATGAATAAATGGTTCCACCTGCCCCCTTCAAAAGTGACAGTAAGAAACATGAGCACAGACCAGACAGACAAGCTCAACTGCTCTGGGCCTTAAGAGCCTGCTTTAGTCGTTAATTAAAATGACATTTGTTTTCCAAGTTTTGATTACCAAATTGTTATATATTAAAATTGCAGAAGATACATTTAAGAGTACGTGGATTAGTAGATGCTGAAATGCAATCACAGGGTAAAAAAAGAAAGTATGGCCCCAGTGCTTGACACCACAGGGCAGACAACGCTTAGTTAGACAAGGAAGACTTTTGGTTTATATTTGACATCACTGTTAAACAGGCGGGGTGGGGGGGGGGGCGGATACTTACTTCTAATCTGCTTGACAATAGGTTTTAAGAGATCCAGCCACACCTACAAAGGAAAAGAGAACAGACTGAGACATCAATTCTCAATGAGAGAGTGCAAGTATTTTGAGACTCCACTAGGAGCTGTTTAAAATCAAAATATTTCTGAGGATTCGAAGCGGTCTGTGTCTTATTTTTTCCCTCCAGAATGCCATAACTTACATTGTCTCCCATGTTTATAGAACGGATCCGAACTTGCTAATATTATCCCTGAGGTTGAAAATTAAAAATCTCTCCTAGATGCAAATAGTGCACGGTTCACTAAGAATTTTTCTATTCTCACTGGTACTTTGATCACAGTTAACTATTCAGTAAATATTAACGCCTGATTGCACATCTGGCTATAAGTGGAGTAAAATATGCGTGCTCCTTAGTCAGACAAAACACATGTATATAGATGTACATACAGAACGGCACACCTTTGAGGGGTACGGAAAGGGAGTGAATATTTATAGAACACACTTCTGCACAAGGCACCGTCCATAAGCTATTTACCTCTCAAAGCAAGGCCAGAGGATTCCTGTTACTCAGGAGAGAAATCTCAGACTTGCAGAGGTTCAGTAATTTGTCCCAGGCCCTCAGCTAGAATGTGGCAGAGCTAGGACTGAAATCAGGTTTGTCCAACTTCAAAGTCCAGACTCTTTTCACACACATTCTCCTTAGCGTGCAATTCAAGCGGCAAAATTTTAAAAAAAGAGAGAAACCAGTTGTCATTAATAAAGTATAAGTTAACCCTTGAACTTGTGATCATGTGAAAGGGTCCTACTGAAGCTCATATCTGCATATATGATTTTTTAAAAGTTAATGGGCTTAATGTAAAGAGGGTTTTATAAGTAAATATGAAAAAGAGAAACACTCCTAAAGAAAATTATGCAAAGAATAACAGGTAATTGGTGAAGAAAAAATGCCAATGGCTAACAAGAGAATGTCCAAGTTCAGGAGTAATTTGCTCTACAAATGCAAATTTAATCAAATACCATTTCCACCCATTAAATACGCATCTAGATATGCCTGTATGCAGTGCATGTCTGTATTTTATAAACCCAGAGTTGGCAAGGGTGCCAGGAAATGGACACTGCCCTACTCTACTGGTGGATGTATGAATTGGTACGTTTCTGGAGACCAATTAGGGAATAATTATCTAAAGCCTAAAAAGTATTCATATACATACTCTTTCATCCCATAACTTGACTTCTGATGAATTATTTGAGAGTGTGGGGAAATGTGTTTGGGAGGTGGGAAGATGGGTGATTTCTTCTTTTCTTCTGCCTTCCTATATCATCCAAATTACCTTCAGTGATCACTCAGAATTCTCATAATGAAAAAAGTAAAAGTAAAAAAATTTAAGGGTCTATTTATTCAGGTGAATCTTCCCCACCACCTTTTCAAATAAATATGATTTTCTAATGAAATCCTCATTTCTATATTCCCCGTGCCCTACCACTCTGTTATATGAGAAAAACAATAAAGGCATTAGTTGACTTAGGATCATCTCCACTGTCACATTCATAAGACTCAACCTTAAAATGAGAGAGAATAATCATTCAAAACAACAATCGTCATTTGTGAGATGAATTATTTTTCTCCCAAGAATCCTAAAAGATGGCAAAAATATCTCCATTTGACAGATGAGAAAAGTGGGATTCAGACCATAGCTGCCCAGGGCTGGGACTCAAACCCTGTTCTTCAAACCCATTTATTCATTCAACAACACATCACTGTGTCGCTCTGCTGGCTTCTGGGAATACAATGATGGGAGACCAGTCATGGTGCCTGCTTCATGGAGCATATGGTCCAGTGAGAAAGACAGGAAACAAAACCTTCCCGAGAAAAGTAAAGAAGTACCTGAGGCAAAGGAAACAAGGGGGAGTCCCAGAGGACTCTGAGTGTCAGGATAGAGAGGTTTGACCCAGTTACAGGTGGGGTAGAGGCAGGAGGAAGCCTTCCATGAGGTGACATTGTGCTGAAATCTGAAGAGAGGTGAGAAGAAGCTATGAAGACATGCAGTAAAAACACCTGTCCAGGTGACTTAACATTAGGGGAGACCAACATGACAGCAGAACAAGGTTGGTGGGTCAGGAAGGGGCCAGACCCTACAGAGGCCACGTTAAGACACTTCATCGTTATCCTGAGAACACTGGGAAGAATTTTAAATATGGGGCTGATACGATCAGATTTGCACTTTGAAAAGATTACTCTGGCAGTGTGAGAACAGAAAGAGGGGGTCAGAATAGACGCAGGTTATCTGCTGCAGTCGTCCAGGCAAAAGAGGATGGTGTTTTGGACCAGGAGGGCAGAAGCAGAGTTGGGGAAAATTAGGTGGAATCAAGAAAAATGTAACATGGACTTCCCTGGTGGCACAGTGGTTAAGAATCCTCCTGCCAATGCAGGGGACACGGGTTCGAGCCCTGGTCCAGGAAGATCCCACATGCCGTGGAGCAACTAAGCCCGTGCGCCACAACTACTGAGCCTGTGCTCTAGAGCCCGTGCTCTGCAACAAGAGGAGCCACCGCAGTGAGAAGCCCGTGCACCGCAAAGAAGAGTAGCCCCCGCTTGACACAACTACAGAGAGCCCGCGTGCAACAACGAAGACCAAACGCAGCCAAAAATAAATAAATTAAATAAATAAATTTTTAAAAAGAAAGAAAGAAAGAAAAGAAAAATGTAACAGGTAAAATCCAGTAGGATTCACCGATGGGCTAGATGTGGCGGCCGAGAAGCAGACGATAACCAGAATGGCGCTGAGGTTTCTGCCGCAGGCGTCTGGACGGATGCTGCTGCCATTCAGACACGGGGAGCGCTGGAAGAGGGCCAGGACGGAGGGGTTCTAGAAACTTCCATCTTAGGAGGTGCCCTTGGATTTCACGAGGAAGAAACAGTATGAAAACAGTGGGACGCACTCATCCAAAGCTCAGAGAAGCCTGGGCGGGAGATCTCACAGTTAGAGGCTGCCAGCACTGTGACGCCATGAGGACAAGACGGCCTCGTGGAGCCCAGAGGATGAAATGCATCAGCACTGATGACGCGTCTACCTTAGGACGGCCGACGGGAGCAGGCAAGGACAGAAGGAACGTTAAGGAGAGAGTCATGTCACGGTAGCCACGGGAAGACAGTGTTTCCAGAAGGAAGAACATCAAGAGCTGTTGAAAGATCAGACAAGATGAGAGCTGGAGTATCTGCTGGTCAGTGGACTTGGAGAGGGGCCTGAAAGTCCAGTGGACGGTGAGGAGACAGGAAGGGTGAACAGCTTTTCCAAGAAGCTTGGCTGTGAAGGAAGAGACCAGAGAATGGGGGTGTGGAGGAGGGGGAAGAGTCCAATAAAGGTACTGTTTATTTGCTTGTCTTCCACAGGAAGGACCTGGGGGTGCTTAAAAAGGGGAGGGGCTGGGACTTCCCTGGCGGTCCAGTGGTTAAGAATTTGTACTTCCACTGCAGGGAGCAGGGGTTCAATCCCTGGTTGGGGAACTAGGATCCCGCATGCCATGTGCCGTGGCCAAAAAAAAAAAAATGCGGAGGGAGGGGTTGAGAGTATGAGCAAGAAGGGATAACCAACATCCTAAGACACCTGGGATGGTGTGGAAAGATAGCTCTAAAACGTAGGGCACTGGAGATAGAAAGAAGAGCTTTTCCAGCGGCGGCAGGGAGGGAGCAGAAAGGCTAATGCTAGATGTACATCAGTTTACACTTCTGCGTCGGGAAGATAAGAAAGTTCCTCTTTGATGCCATCTGTTTACCCCTGTAAAACCTGAGGGTTGGAGGACGTGGGCAAGTGGAGAAGGTCTGACACAGTTGTGTTTGCGTGTGAGAGATTAACTGAAGAACTCTAGAGGGATTTCCTGTAGCTGCTGAGCCGCCACTCGTGAGCCTGCCAGCCTGTGCTCTGTTGGCCTCCAAGCCTGCCTCTGGGGAACCACCTCTGAGGTCTTTCACCATTGCCAATTCTGCCACAGAGTCTGCCTAAACTTCTGCAAACCACTCAGGACCAAACAGATATGCTCTGGCAATGTAGCTGCCAATTTTCTGAATTGTTTTAAAACATCTCTCTTCTGTTTTTGGCATTTCTGCGGAATTCATCAAATACAAGCACCAATTTGAGCCAACTGAGCATGTGGTTTTAAACCATGAAGGCCTGGGAACATCACACTGGCCTGAATTAGCCTGTCTAGTAGAGTTCTATGGCAGTAACGCTCCAAGGCATCGGTTAACGTCACAGCTAAACTGGCCTGGGTGAGAAAGCGGGGCCCACAAGACCCTCTCCATCTACCAGTTAGATTGATATTTGCAGAGCTGAGAGAAAAGGCCTTGCACGCTAAGGACTTAAACCACTATAAAAGCATGAGCTGGAGGGAGCAGGAAGAAAAATAGGGTTGCTGCTCTTCAAACTTGCGACTGAAGTACTGAAGTTTGTCTAGGTCATCCTACACAAATCACTTCTTCATTCAACCTAAGCAGAACAGAAACAAGTTCCAGATGAATTAAAAAGGCAACAAAAGCACCATAAACTTTCTTTTTCTGCCAACGGATCTCTGGAGGGTCACAACTGTAATCATCCATCTCTAACCTCACCCCCGCAACTCCTTCAACCAAGCCACACATCCCTGTTCTCACTAAAATCATGCTGCTGGTCTCCAGAGCACAGCTACAGATCCACATTACCTGACTGTAGAGGGATTTGGTTAAAACGAGTGGACTTCTAGAAATGCCATACCTAGTCAGGAGGACTCACGGAATCAAGGAACTTCCCCTGCTGGGATTTGAAGGCCTATAAGTAAGAGTTTGCTCAAGCTGTCATAACAAAGTACCACAGACTGGATGGCTTAAACAACAGAAATCGATTTCCTCCCAGTTCTGGAGGCTGAAGGTATCCCAGGTTTGGTTTCTCCTGAGGGCTCTCTCACTGACTTGCAGACGACCGCCTTCTGGCTGTGTCCTCACGAGGTCTCCCCTCTGTGCACACAGGCTCTCATGTCCCCTGGGTATCTCCCAGTTTCCTCTTCTTAAAATGATACTGTTCAGACTAGACTAGGGCCCACTCCCACAGCCCCATTTTAACTTAATCACCTCTCTCAAGGCCCTGTCTTCAAGGACCGTCACATTCTGAGGTGCTGGGCGTCACAGCTTCAACATACACATTTTCGGGGGACACAATTCAGCTCATAACACCTTCCTTCCACAATTTAGTTTCAACACAGCTTTTCAGCCCCATCTTGCTCTGCTTGCCTACATTTCAGTCAGCCTCTCTATTTTCCTTTGATACCCTGTTAAATGTTACTTTCCCCTTTTGGAGTGTGTTTCCTGCACTGAAATACCCTTAGAGAAGAAAGGCTTTAATGCCTAGGCATCAAAGGCAAAGCAAGATGAATCGCTGTCCCCAAAGCCTTTATGTTCTTTTCCTAACCATCTTTTTCCCCTATTATTTGGTGAGTGACATTTCAGTTGGATTTTGTAGGCAACTAAAATATTTGAGGTATTTTGGAAAGGGTCTTATTGAAAGAGAGTCACTTACATGACATCGGGCAGGGGGACAGCAAGAGTCAATTTCCTGAGCACCTACTGTGTGCCAGGCATTGGATAGGTGCTTTATACACTCTCATTTAATATTCACAACAATGTGGTTGTTTTACACACGAAGGAAGCCAAGCTCAGAGAGCTTATATAAGTTGCCCAAGGTCAAACGGCTGGGATTCCACTTCAAGTCCATCTGACTCCACACCTGTGCTTTTTCTGCAACATAATATGCTGTTCCTCTAAAAAGACTCAACAAAAGTTCATCTTTCTTCTTCTTATTTAGAAGTCAAAACTGCACACAGCAGAACTATTTCATCACCAACTATAAGATATATAGGAACCAGGTAAAATATGATACAAAAAATTATCCAGTGTCTAGAACTCATTGCAACAAACGAATTTTTCTGCAGGCTGGCTCCTACAAGAAATGACTTTACTTTGAATTTTTGTTTGTAATAGTTTGTTTGAATGTAATTTTTCATATTGATCTTAATTATTTTATTAATTTTACATATGGTATATTTATAAGATATGTTAAGTGTGGCTTTCTTTTTAAAAACCTATTAATTTTTAGAGATTTCTGGTTCTGGTCAAAGTACAGTAACAGGGACTAGATCTATCTTCCTACATGAAACAACAAAAGAAGGAAGAAAGGAAGAAAGAAACAAAGAAAAGAAAAGGAAAGAAAGAAACATGACAGATCTGAAGATCTGGAACACCAATGAGAAACAGTGATCCCTGAGAGACAGGAAACTAAAATCATGACCTCTATGACTACACCAGCCTCTGCCTTGAGCAAGTTTTCACGCTATGGTGCAGAGAGAAAGAACATAGGCAGAACCTGGCAAAATCCATGAGTTGAAGAGATGGGGCTGAGAGTGCAGGGGATCAAGGTAGAGAGAGTTCACAGGAAAGTGGAAAGCATTTAGGAGAGTACAGAGGGTTACCCTTGAGTAGGCAACAAAGTACTGATCAACGTGTGCTTGTGAGTAAAGTAGCCAAAGTGGGGCGAAAAATTAAAAAACAAAAAACAAACGAACAAAAAAAACACAGAAGGATTAGAGGTTACAGGCCTGGTGCTCACACAGGGCCAGGAATACTACCTATTCTCACCAGCCAGATGGGAAGACCTCATGACTCATGGGCACTGGGTAAAGTACTGAAGGGTCATCCCTTAGGAGTAGGGAATAATTCAGCCCAGACTGCACACTACACCAGTCCTACCTAACAAGTCTTAAAAGCCAGATCTGAAAGGACTGAATTGTTTCCAAATAACTTACATGCATCCTCCCCCAAAGTCAATAACATTTACAGGAATACAAAACTACCCAGCACTCAACAAGGTAAAATTCACAATATCTGACATCCAATTAAAAAAAAAAATCACCAGGCATACATAGCAGGAAAATATGACCCATAATTAGACAAAAAAAACCCCAAACCAAACCAAAACAAGCAACCCCCCCCAGAAAAAAACAATCAAATGGGACCTAGAATCGACACAGATGTTAGAATTAGTAAAAAAAAAAAAAAAAAATGAAGACAGTTATTATAACTGTATTCTCTATGTTCAAAAGGTTGAGATATGGAAGATTTTAAGGAAACCCAAACTAAATTTCTGGAGATGAAAACTACAGAGTGTTATACAAACATACACAGGCACGCACGCACACACACACACACACACACACACACACACACACAGGATGAGATTAACAGCAAATGAAACACTGCAGAAGAAATACTACTGAACTTGAAGAACTAGCAATAGAAACCATCCAAAATCAAACACAGAAAGAAAAATCACCAAAAAATTAACAGAGCATTAGAGAACTATAGAGTAACTTTAGGCAGTCTAATATGCATGTAATTGGAGTCCTGAAGGAGAGGAGGTGGCAGAGGAGGGGGAAAGAAATGGAAAAATATTAGAAGAAATAATGGCTGTAATTTTTCAAAATTTAACAAAAACTATAAACCCACAGATCCAAGAATCTCAGCAAACTCCAAGCATAAGAAACATGAAGAAAACTGCATGGAAGTGCATCACAATCAAATTATCAAAAACAATGATATAGAAAAAAATCTTAAAACTCAGCCAGAGCAAAAAGAGATATTATATATAAAGTAACAAAGATAAAGATGACAGTAGATTTCTTGCCAGAAACAATGTGAGAATGCAATGGTGCAAGATTTTTAACATACTCAAAACATCTTAGAATTTTACACCAGGCAAAAAACATCTTTCAAAAAGGAAGGCAAAATAAAAACATATCCAAACATGAAAGCTCAGAGAATTCATCACCAGCAGAGCCACATAATAAGCTACATTAAAGGAAGGCCTCTCTGAGCAGGAAGAAAGTGATATCAGATGGAAATCTGTGTCTACACAAAGGAATGAGGAACACCAAAATGGCAACTGTATGGTTAATATATGTTTTAAGAATTTTTTATTATTTAAATCTCTGTAGAAGATAACTGACTGGTAATCAAATGTATTTCAATTAAAAAAAGATAACTGGCAAACAAAAATAACAACAATGTAATGTGGGGTTCATAACTTATGTTAAAAAAAACAATAACAACAATAGCAAAAAGGTCAAAAAGTGGAAAATGGAAGTAAGGCTTTATACTGTATGTGAAGAGGAATAATATCACTTGAAGGCAGGCTGTGATAAGTTGAAGATGGACATTATAAACCCCAAAGCAACCACCCAAGTTACAAATCAAAGAGCTATAGCTAATAAACCAACAAGGAAAGTAACGTGAAATCATCAAAATATTCAATTAATCACTAGGCAGACAGGAAAAAGGAACAAAGATGGATAAGACAAATAAGAAAACAAATAGCAAGATGACCAATTTAACTTTTTTGTTTGTTTTCCAATAAAAAGATTTTTTATTTTACTTTTTAATTTTTAAATCAATTTTTATTGGAGTATAGTTGATTAACAATGTTGTGTTAGTTTCTGCTGTACAGCAAAGTGAATCAGCAATACATATACATATATACACTCTTTTTTTAGATTATTTTCCCATATAGGTCATTACAGAGTATTGACTAGAGTTCCCTGTGCTATACAGTAGGTTCTTATTAGTTATCTATTTTATATATAGTAGTAAGATGACCAGTTTTAATGATATCAATAACCATATTAAATGTAAATGATCTAAACATTCCCAATTAAAAAGGATTGTCAGATTTGATAAAAAGGCAAGACCCAACTCTATGCTGACAGTAAGAATCAGACTGCAAATATAAAGACATAAATTGGTTAAAAGGAAAGGGATGGAAAAAGGCATATCATGCTAACATTAATAATTTTTTTAAAAAATGAAATAGTTAAATTAGTATCAAAGTAGACATCAGAAGAATATCACGTGTATTTATTTCACAAATACACTTTATACACCCGTGTTTAGTCTTCCTTATTTTCATAATTTCTTATGACAAAGGAGTCAATTAATTAAGAGGATATAAAAATCTGAAGTATTTATATACTTAATAACAGAACTTCCAAGTACATGAAGCAAAAACTGATCAAACTGCAAGGAGAAACAGACAAATCCACAATTATGGTTGGAGATTTTAATACCTCTCACTCCATAACTAACAGAACATATAGACAGAAATTCACTAAGGATACAGATGATTTGCACAGCACTATCAACCAACATGATCTAACTGCCATAGATGGAATGCTCCGTCCCACCCACAGGATGAGCATTCTTTTCAAGTACACATGAAACACATACCAAAATAAACCGTATTCTGGGCCCTTAAAGAGATATCAGTAAATTATTTAAAAGTCCTCATGTCATACAAACTATATTCACCAGCAACCACAGAATTAAATTAAAACTCAGTAACAGAAAGAACTGTGGAAAATCCTTGTATTTGGAAACAAAATAACATACTTCTAAATAACACATGAGTCAAAGGAGAAACCAAGGGGAAATTAGAAAGTATTTTAAACTGAAATGAAAGTGAAAACACAATAAACTAAAATTTGTGGGATGCTACTAAAAACCTCTTAATCTAAAAATAATCTATCGGCACAGAATTCATCTATATGCAAGCTAGAAAATTAGAAAATTCACATAAGCAAAATTTTAAAAATTGTCCACCACCAAGAGACCACGGTTAACACTTTAATGAAGTTGTTCTCAGAACTGAGCTTGTATCACATTCACCCTAAGAGCTTGTTAAAACATATACTATGGGGTGGGGCGGGGGGGCTCTGCTCCCGGACTTCCTCATCTGGGTGAGGACCTGAGAATTTGCACTGCTCAGGTGACACTGATGCTGTTTGCTGACCTGGGGAGTGTGCTTTAAGACCCACTGCCTTCATGTATGTCCCTTCCACATTTTTTTTTGAAGAGCAATATGTGTGGATATAAACATACATACACTTTTAAAAAACCCAAATGAGATCATATTGTTTATAACCTACTTTTTGCTTTTTAGTCAATGATTTCTATCTTCCTATTTTGTAAACTTTTCTTCTCACCAAATAATCACACTCTATTCAAATTCCTTCATGTGAATAAAGAATGTCCTTACTGTGATCTGTCAAAACTAACCTCCAATCCAGGACCATGCTTCATATCTGATTATGTCCATTAAGTCTCTCTTAATCTAGCCTCATCCCCTACACCCCCATCCCCACCCCCCATTAAAAAAACAAAAACAAAACAACAACAAAAAATTGACTGCTGAAGGAATGCATGAATAAAATTTGAACTGAAAAATTGAGGGTATGTTTTTATTCATTTACAAGGAAAGCTCTAAATAAAAAGGAATTAAAGATAGATCTGTAAACCAAAGTATGAAATGAAATGTATAAAGAGGGCCATCTTTATGCATTAGTGCATTAAATTCATTAGGCAGTATCTGATATCCCAGATGTATGCAAAGGAAAGTTTTGGAATAAAACTAGGACTTAATATTATAATGCAATGCCTGGGGCTTCAGGGGGCCTTTGCCTCCAGGGAAATTTTAACCTTTGGGAACCTTTATTTTTTAAGGGCTCAGCAATAGACCTCAGGCATGGTACTTGTAACACATCAACTACTCGGTTTTAACTAATTTAAAATCATCTGTTTAATTTGCATTAGCTTTGGAAAATTCAGTTCAAAGGATTTCACGTGGGTATTCTGGTGACTTAATTGG
This sequence comes from Balaenoptera acutorostrata, assembly GCF_949987535.1. Taxonomy (NCBI): domain Eukaryota; kingdom Metazoa; phylum Chordata; class Mammalia; order Artiodactyla; family Balaenopteridae; genus Balaenoptera; species Balaenoptera acutorostrata. The sequence continues at coordinate 12,168,665 of NC_080081.1, forward strand.
ATTTTCCCCCCTTCAATCTATAGTTTGCTCCTTCTGTTTTAATTTTCTTTTTTTCTCCCTTCTAAAACTGTCTAATTTAAAAGAACACACAGACGCTTAAAACTACTGAAAACAAACGTACAGCTTAGTGAATTATTAAATGGCAAACACCCTTGTATCCATTAACCAAGTCAAGAAACAGAACTCTGTCAGCCATCTTATCCTAAAACCAGTCCCCTCCCTCTAAAAGTAACCACTACCTAGATTTTTACAGTAACCATGTACATTTCTTGATGTTTTATTTCACAAAGTGGTGCATCTTCTAGTCTTCCTTATTTTCAAAAATGTTATGTCCTTCAAGTATCTTTTCACCTATAGTTTCTTCCTCCATCCCTCTCCTTCCCTTACAGTTTACCTGAATAATTTCTGAGTCTGGATTTTGCAGACTGCGCACTCATGGTACCATTCAACGTGTTCTTCTGTCCTCCTCACTGAGTACAATGTGGCAGCTGGATCCAACTGGTCCCTTCGGCAAGGCCATACATGGTATGTTGGGAGGAACACACTTAAGTTTTTTTGTTTTCCGGTATTTGTTTTTTAATATCATGACTGTGATACCTTTCTGTTACTCATTTTTATGTGAAAACTGTTTCCCAACCTTCTGAGAAGAAAGTATGGTTCATGGTAGCTTTCCTACCTTCCCAGAGCTTCCTCTCCTATTAATTTTGGGCAGTGTTAAAAAACATGGTGGCTTGCTTTCCGAGATTTCCTGCCTCTGTTTCCCTCCCCTTCTCTATTATTCCTCTCTATTGTCCTTACCTGGCTCAATTTCAGTCCCATTCTCCATAGTTTCTCCTAAGTGGTGGCCTGTCCTGGAAGGTCAGTTACTGCTCACTGGAGCTGGACTGTTCCAGCACCATCAGGCCTCTCAGCTTCCACTGTTCTTCTCAAACTGTCCCCCTGGGATTTCTAGTGGCTCTTTGGGGGTTCTCTTCTCCATCCCATCAGACACCCTGCTGCTTCCCTCTGTTTCCTCCTGTACAGACTCTGATAGCACGCAGACCTTGTGTCTGGCTGATGTTTTATCTCTGACTGCTTGTACTTTGGGATCTAGGGCTTACACTCTGACACCTAGTTTTACCATAAATGTTGTCCATGGGTTTTTGATGTTGTTAAGTAGCTGTTTTCATGTGGGTCTTGGGTTTGGGAAGATCCAAAAACTATGATTCCACTTCTACCTTCTCAAGACTATCCATTTTAGAAACCTATTTCCAGGTTGGTTTTTTTTTTTAATTAATTAATTAATTTATTTATGGCTGTGCTGGGTCTTCGTTTCTGTGCGAGGGCTTTCTCTAGTTGCGGCAAGCGGGGGCCACTCTTCATCGCGGCGTGCGGGCCTCTCACTATCGCGGCCTCTCTTGTTGTGGAGCACAGGCTCCAGATGCGCAGGCTCAGTAATTGTGGCTCATGGGCCCAGCTGCTCTGCGGCATGTGGGATCTTCCCAGATCAGGGCTCGAACCCGTGTCCCCTGCATTGGCAGGCAGATTCTCAACCACTGTGCCACTAGGGAAGCCCCCCAGGTATTTTTTAAACCAAATTGTTTTAAGATGTAGCCTTCATTAGTCACATACGGTGGAGCCAACAGGTTAGGAGACAGCTGCCATTGAAAAGATGGTTTGTTACAACCATTGAAAAGATGGTTTGTTACGTATGGTTCCCAGGAGGAGGGGGCATGCCACACCATGCAGGGCATGCAGGGAAGCACCAGGGTCCACCAGGAGGCAGAAAGGGTGAGGACAAAGCAGGAGGGCAGGAGGCTTTACTGTGGTTTCCATGGGAAAAGACAAGGTAAGTCAGGGTAAGCAGCTTAGGATTGGCTAGCTTGAGTCATCTTAGTGGGCTCTGGGGTGTAGGGCCATCTCTAGGTGTCTGATACCGGCCCTGGGATGATTAAGGCAGAGGACTTTTGTCTCCTGCAGTGTAAGGGCGAGATAGAAGAGGTGGTTCAGAGTATGGGCTCTGGATTGGTTCATTTCCATATGGGAGGTATGCGGGCAGGGGAATCATTTGCTGTGTCTAAGAACTGGCTAGTCCTGGGAAGGGCAGTCTCTCCTCAGTCAACAAGGCCTCAAATGCTGAAGCATCAAGAACACAGAAAATAAGAAAATGTTGAAGGAAAAAAATCAGTGGTTCTCAGGGGCTCAGAGGGGAGAGAGGTGTAGTGGGGATTTTTAGGGCAGTGAAACTATTCTTGATGGTATTGTAATGGTGGATACATGTCATTATACATTTGTCAACACTTACAGAATGTACAACACAAAGAAGGAACCCTAATTTGAACTTGGAACTGTAATAATAATGTATTAATACTAGCTCGTCGATTGTAACACAGCATCACAGTAATGTATGACGTCAGTAACAGGGGCACTGTGCCTGGGGAGACAGCATAGGGGACCTCTCTTCTCTCTTTACTTTCTGCTCATTTTTTTCTGTAAACCTAAAGCTGCTCTACAAACCAAAGTCTATTAATTAAAAAACAAATTGACAACACACGAAACCCCATATAGCTTCCTTCCAGCTTAAGAAATAGAATATTACCCATAGCTGTATTTTTCCAGCAAGCTGCCTTTCCCCTGACTCCCTGGGACCTGCCCTGTCACCACGGCCACTGTCAGGCCGAACCACGGGGCTGCTCTGTGTGGTGACCGGTGACCGGGATGCTCTACCACCCCACCTCTGCTGGCTTCCCGAACTGTCCTCTGTCCTTGAGTCTGCAGTGCTCCTCACCCTTCACACCTGGCACGTTCCACAAAGAGGCCCTCCTGGTCTCAGATGTCCATAGGCCCCCCCAGGAAGAAGCAAAGTCAGAAGCCTGCAACTAAGCATAGATGAAGGAGGCCTGTCTGACCCCAGAGGGGCTGGGAAACCACCAGTTAGTGATGTCTGTCATCCCAGGTAGGTGTAGGTTCTATGACCTCAAGGCCCCTAGAAAGCATGCATGCTGCTATGGACTGAATTGTGTCCCTCAAATTCCTGTGTTGAAGCCCTGACCCCCAATGTGACTGTATCTAGAGACAGGGTCTTTAGAAGGTAATTAAGGCTTAATGACATCATATGGGTGGGGCCCTGATCTAACAGGACTGCAGCCTTATGAGAAGAGAAAGAGATCTCTCTCTCTCTCTCTCTCTCTCTCTGCTCTTTGAGACACAGTGAGAAGGTGGCCGTCTACAAGCCAGAAAAAGAATCCTCACCAGAATCTGATCATGCTGATACCCTGATCTTGGACTCCAATACTGAAAGAAATGAAACATCTGTTGTTCAAGCCACCTACTCTATGGTATTTTGTTATGGCAGCCTAAGCTAAGACACCTGCCAAGGGTAAAACTTTTTTCCTGGCGTAAAGAAGATTATAAAATGAATGAAAAGATGTCAGTTTTCTTCCTGAGCTTTACCAGTATTTTTTTTAAATTTATTTTATTTATTTATTTATTTATTTTTGGCTGCGTTGGGTCTTGGTTGCTGCGTGCAGGCTTTCTCTAGTTGCTGTGAGCGGGGCCTACTCTTCGTTGCTGCGCGTGCGCTTCTCATTGCCGTGGCTTCTCTTGTTGCAGAGCACGGGCTCTAGGCGCGTGGGCTTCAGTAGTTGTGGCACATGGGCTCAGTAGTTGTGGCTCACGGGCTCTAGAGCACAGGCTCAGTAGTTGTGGCTCATGGGCTCTAGAGCACAGGCTCAGTAGTTGTGGCTCACGGGCCCAGTTGCTCCGTGGCATGTGGGATCTTCCCGGACCACGGCTCGAACCCGTGTCCCCTGCATTGACAGGCGGATTCTTAACCACTGCGCCACCAGAGAAGTCCCTTTACCAATATTTATTTATACAAAACCAGAGTTGTTTATCAGATCACTGAGCATTGTAGCTTTCATGAAATATTGGCGGGCCAGCCTCACTGGTTTCGGAGCCAGAATGCAAAAATAAAATACAGCAGATGGCTGACTGACTGCTATGCCGGGAAGCCTGCTGGGCTCAACACTGTAAAGTATCTGAATTAATCCTCGTAATAACCTTGTAAAATAGTCATTTATTAATCCCAATTTTTTCAGATAAAGTACAAAATCGAAGAAGTTCAGAATCTACCCAGTTGCTAAATGACAAAGCAAATGTTTAAACAGAGATTTACAGGCCATAACACAGAGCTGTTCCCACTCTCCCCAGTAGGCCCACGAGATAAATCTTACATATACACCCATCTCTGCTGGCCAGGTGTTTGCAGCTCTTTGAGATGGGGAGATGTGAGGAAAGGCAGCCGAGTGAAGCAGAGAGAACTTGCATTGCCTGAGACGGGCCTGTGTGTGACTCGTGGTCATAACCCTGGTTATGCAGTTCACACTGAATTTGCTCACTGTAAAACACGGATGATAAAGTACCTACCTCGGAGAAATGTTATAAAGCAGAGACGGTAAACAAAGGCCTACGGGCCAAATCCAGCCTACGACCTGTTTTGCTACAGCGCAAAGAGCAAAGATGGGATTTTCAGTGGTTGGGGGAAAAAAAAAATCAACAGTAGCCATATATTTCATGACGTGTGAAAACTCTACGAAATTCAAATGTCCATGCCCATAACTAAAGTTTTACTGGAACCCAACCACAATCTTTCATTTACATTATCTATGGCTGCCTTGCTCTGAAGTGGCAGAGCTGGGCAGTTGCAACAGAGACGGTATGGGTTGCAAAGCCTAACATGTTTACTCTGGCTCTTTCTGCCAACCCCTGATGTGAAGAATGAATGACGTGAAGTGGAGTTTATAGCAGAGTCCAGGGAACACACTAGAAGCCCAAGAACAATGAGCTCTCTGCATCCACCTCAATGGCAACCCAACATCTCTCCGGCCTTTTACAAGCCTTCAGACTCTAGGTACCCATCAGCTGGCATGTTAAGTAAAGGGTCTTGGTTCCTAAGATCAATAATAGCGTCTCTGCCATGGAAAGGCAAATCAATGGAAAAAAAAAAAAAAGCCGATTAAAAGACTTGTCTGCTTCTGTGGGGCAATCCCACGGGGCAGCTGCCTAGACTCAAGGACAACACGGGCCTGACTTGCATGTAAACACAGCCATCAACTCTATTAACTGACAAGCCATGGGGCAAGCCTAATTGAGGGTAGAGCACAATTGATTACTTACTAATTATCACTAGTTTATTTCCAATCTTGAGAAATACATCTTAGACCAGGGAAAGCACTCATTCTCCCCTTAAGCTTTTTCAAACCCTTACTATGAAGAACGCTCTGACATGGGCTATTTACGTGATAGAAGTGATGAGAAAGGGGTGAAAGGCTGAGCTGCAGTGCGAGTTGCCTGAACTTACCACCCAGGGATAAAGGTCCACAACCTTGCATGCCGGGGACCTTGGGGGAACAACTAGCTTCCCGTGTATTACGTAGAGATAGATGGGCAAAACCAGTTGTGACAGCCCATGTCTGGGCATTTTGAGAGTAACCATGCTTCCTGCTGGTTTGTCAGATACGTGAGCAGCCTCCCAAAAGAAGCCTGGCAGAGGTAATGATCACAACAGTAGTATTAAAAATAATAACGACAACACGTCCATGTTCACTGCAGCATTATTCACAACAAGCAAGGGGGAAGCAGCCTAAATGTCCATCGACAGATGAGTGGGTAAGCAAAATGTGGTCTATCCACACAGTGCAGTATTATTCAGCCTTAAAAAGAAAGGACATTCTTGGACTTCCCTGGTGGCGCAGTGGTTAAGAATCTGCCTGCCAATGCAGGGGACACGGGTTCGAGCCCTGGTCCTGGAAGATCCGACATGCCACGGAGCAACTAAGCCCATGCGCCACAACTACTGAGCCTGTGCTCTAGAGCACACGAGCCACAACTGCTGAGCCCACACACCACAACTACTGAAGCCCGCGCGCCTAGAGCCTGTGCTCCACAACAAGAGAAGCCACCACAATGAGAAGTCCACACACCACAACGAACAGTAGCCCCCGATCGCCACAACTAGAGAAAGCTGGAGCGTGGCAACAAAGAGCCAATGCAGCCAAAAATAAATAAATAAATATTAAAAGGAAAAAAAAAAGGACATTCTGACACATGCTCCAACATGGATGGACCTTGAGGACATTACACTAAGTGAAATAAGCCAGACCCAAAACAACAAATAATGCATGATGCCACTTACACGAGGTATCCAAAGTGGTTGAACTCATAGAAACAGAAAGTAGAATGGTAGTTACCAGGGGCTGGGGAGGAGGAAAGGGAGCTGTGGTTTAATGGGTATGGAGTTTCAGTTTTACATGATGAAAATGTTCTAGAGACCTACTGCACAACAATGAATATAGTTAACACCACTGTACTACTGTAGACTTACTTGAAAATGGTTAAGATGATAAATTTCATGTTATCTGTTTTTGACCACAAAAAACTGTAATGATGAAAATGATGATGACAGTTTCCATAACTAATACTTTCTGAACACTACATACATAGTTCCCAGACCCCGGGCTACATGCTGACAGATACCGTGTTTGATCGTTTCAAAAACCCCATGAAATGGGCACTATCGTCCCCATTTTACCTTCAGGCAAAGTGAGGCAATGGAACGCCAGCAACCTGCCCCAGTCACCCTGCTGCTAAGAGGCAAAGCAGGGGTTTGGGGGCTGGCAGTCCAACCCACCACTATGATACAACACCCAGCTAGGAAGTCAGCACTGACAGAATCTGGGAAGGAGACAAAAAACCCTATGATGTAAATCTTAAATCTTCAAGCAAGTTAATCTGAGAGCAGAGGTGAAATGCAGCTAGTGTTTACTAGTCTCACACGTGAGTGGCTCTCCCTCAGTTCATCCCATCAAGACTCGACCTTGGCTCTTCCAAAACAGATTCCATCAGCCAGCCTCTGGGTGCTTTTTGGTCATTATTTCTGTTCCTGTGTGCTTTTATTTCACTGCATTTTGGGGGTAAACTTTTATTGAAGATGTGTGTGTGTGTGTGTGTGTGTGTGTGTACACACACATTACAAGTGTACATGTTACAAGGGTATGGCTCACTGAGTTTTTACAAACTGATTGCACCCATAGAACAAGCACTGAGATCAAGAAAAAGAACATGGCCAGGACCCCAGAAGCCCTCCTTGTACCCATTTGCACCACCCCATCTAATACCACAGATCAATTTTGTTAAAACAACCTATTTTTAAAATTATATGAAATTAGCTTTCAGGTTGCAATTTGAAATTGACATAGAGCAAAATATAGAGACACGGTCAGAGCGGAACGGTGACTGAGAGCATTTAGAAAGATCTGAACTTGAATCCTGGATCTATCACTGCTCAGCTGTGTGCCTTGTTGAAAATGACTTACTCTTTAAGCCTGAGCTTCCTTATCAGAAAAAGGAGGTATAATGGGCTAGAATAAATGAACCAGAATAAACGAAATAGTGTACATAAACCTATTAGGATGCCTTGCACACAGCTATTACTTCCTAGAGCACGTGTTGGCAAACTACAGCTTCCTATTTTATAAATAAAGTTTTACTGGAACAAATCCATGCCGATTCATTTACACTGCCAGGGTAGAACTGAATAGCTGGAGTAGAGACTCTCTGGCATGAAAAGCCTATTCTAGTATTCACTATCTGGCCCTTGACAAAAATTTGCTGATCCCTGCTTTAGAATATGGGCCATGTTTGCTGTTGTGTCCACAGGAACTACAGCAGCCTGGTGCATGGTAAGCACTCAGGTAGTGGCCTTTATTTGTAACAATATCTATTTTTTAGTCATCATTAATGGGTTTAGGGAATTTTGCAGTTGAACACATTCCTAAGCAATATGATAAGGAAATGATGAAATCACAAAAGTCAAGCCTGATAAAACTTGAAACAAGTCAGCCCTGGAGGTACCCTGAAAGATTAACAGGTCTGTAAACCCTAGCAAAAGAGAAGCACCCAAGGTCAACACAAAAGGCACTGAACTTGGGGGCTTCCCTGGTGGCGCAGTGGTTGAGAATCTGCCTGCCAATGCAGGGCACACGGGTTCGAGCCCTGGTCTGGGAAGATCCCACATGCCACGGAGCAACTGGGCCCATGAGCCACAATTACTGAGCCTGCGCGTCTGGAGGCTGTGCTCCGCAACAAGAGAGGCCGCGATAGTGAGAGGCCCGTGCACCGCGATGAAGAGTGGCCCCCGCTTGCCGCAACTAGAGAAAGCCCTCGCACAGAAACGAAGACCAACACAGACATAAATAAATAAATTAAAAAAAAAAAAAAAAAGGCACTGAACTTGAGGTCAGAAGAAGGTGGTTAGAATCCTAGCTCTGCCATTAGCTAACTGGTTGACCCAGATAGGAACAATTCTCAGTCTTGGTACCCTCGCCACTGCTAATTTACAGTTGAGAAAAGAAACTCCAGCAGGATCGGAACCGGACAAGACTGGAGTCAGGAAAGCCACTGGGACCCTGAGTTATGCAGGCAGGGCTGCTAGAAATAATGAGAGAACAAACCTTCAAGTGTCTTGAGAATCATTATTTTAACATAAAACAAGTTTATGAAACAATGTTCCACTGAACTTGCTACACTGTATGATAATTATTTGTTTCCTTGTCGACCTTCCTAAGCAGGCTCCTCTAATGACCGGAAACAGTAACTGTCCCTTCATATCAGGTGTCTTCTGCGGTGTGAAGTGTGATGCAGGACGCAGCACTGGCACAAAATAATTGTTAGATGCATAAATGGATGTGGAATTACATGTGGCCCGTCTGTGGTCGTTCACCACACCAGAAGGAGGACCGGGAGTCAGGGCAGCTCCGAGTCAACATAAGCACTAGAAACCGGCAAAGAGCGCTTAGAGGTTAGGCGTATGTCTAGAAAACACAGTTTGTGCACGTCTTTAGGTGCAGGACCAGTTCCCGCCAGCCATGCCCAGACGCCGCATCAGCCCCGGCCAGCACCATCTCCAGCCTCATACCACGAACCCCGAACAGCTCTCCTGACTCTTGTCCGATTCCAACCTGGCTACAGTTGTCTTTCTAAGCCATAAATCAGACTGTATCACACTCCCTTTATTTTTTATTCATTTTATTATTTACTTATTTATTTTTGGCCGTGCCTCGCACGCGGCTTGTGGGAGCTGAGCTCCCCAACCAGGGCTTGAACCCGGGTCCACGGCAGTGAAAGCCCATGTCCTAACCACTGGGCTGCCAGGGAATCCCCCCACGCTCCCTTTAAAACGCATTACCAGCTTCCTAAACACATTAGCTCGGTACAGAACTGTGCTGTCCCATACAAGGGCCGCTAGCTACACATGACCACCGAGCACTTGAAATACAGCTAGTCTGGCTGGGAGTGTCACATACATATCAGATTCAAAGACTTAGCAGGAAAAGAAGTGTAAAAATCTGTTATTCGTAGGTTTTGAGACTGATTACATGTTGAAATGATAATGATTTTAGATGTGTTAAATCAAATTAAACAGGCTATTAATTTCACTTTTTAAAAACTTTTTGAACATAACTGCTAGAAAACTTGAAATTAAGTGAGTGGTTCATCTTCTGTTTCTACTAGCTGGCAATGGGGCAGAAAGCCCTTCCAGATAGACCTCGCTCCTGTGCTCTCTCTCACCTCCATCAGCGGAGCCCTGCTCCCTCACCTCTAAACTTCAGCCTTATCTGCAGGTTTCTGAATAGCCCACTTGCTGTCTGGTCTTTGGGCATCTGGTGCCCCCTCTCCCTGGAACATTCTATCAGGGCAGCTCCTACTGGCCTCATAGGACGCTGTTTCGCAGTATCTGTGAAGGATTTCCTGAACACAAATGCTGTTTGTTGCTCCCACTGCCCAACGCCCCCGGGCTCCAGTGGACCACCTGCCACACGTCCTGAACTGGCCACTGACTCAGTCTGATGCCCCACCTGGATTATACATTCTCTCCATCTCACTCCTGTTGGATCCCCAGTGCAGGGGCCAGCAAAAGTTCCAGGCACTCAGTGTGCGCGGAATAGAAATGCAGTCCATGAACTTACACCCTAACAGGGTGTCTCATCAGAGGTAGACTAGGATACAGCCTTAAGAAAGTGCCATCGGCCAAAAGAGAAAAAAGAACAGTACTCTATGTTCTAAACTTGGGGTTCAAATCAGTGAAACCTTTTTAAAGAACAACATGACATATTTAGCAAACTTTAAGATGCTCAAACCCACGGACAATGCCACTTCCGTGCCTTTGGATCTGAACTACTGAGAGAAACCCTTGACCACGAATGCAAACACGAACGTTATCAGTATGTTCACTGGAGCATCCTTTGTAAAAGCAAATGATTCAGTAGAACCTAAGTATCCCACCCTTTACAGCCAAGGCTGTAAGTTATGACACATCCATTCAGCAGAGCAGCACGAAACTGTGAAGAGGAAGGAAGTGGATTCTACGTGCTGAAGAGGAAAGATGTCCAGGATATATGAACGGTGTGTGGGTGGAGTATAGGGCATTGTGTATTGTTTCCTCACGTTATCGTATTTCAAAAATATGTGTTTGTTGAAACACAACATTGTCAACTATACCCTAATATAAAATTAAAAAATAAAATAAATGCAACTAACACAACATTGTTAATCAACTACACCCCAGTATATAAAAAAAATTACGCATTTTGTGTTCACATATACACAGACTCTTATCAGAAGGATACACAAGACACTGGTGATGGTGGTTCTTAGAGGGAGAGGTGGAGGGAGATGGTGAGGCGGGACAGCCTGCACTGGGTATTCTCTTTGAACTTGCTAATCATATGCACACGTTACTTTCAAAAACAGATCATCAAGGGCTTTCTGGGTACACTTTCTGTTGTACACTTCCGTATGGCCAAGGAAGGTCCCCATTACTTCCCTCCCCCCAAGTCGAACAGACGGTAAAACAGCAACATCCCAATGGACATCACCTACCGTGATCTTCTTGTGGTCGGGAAACTCGAGGCCAAAATAGTCTCCTTCCACGAGGTTGAGGCGGCTGCACACCGCATCCAGCAGCGCTCTCCCGGGGGCTCTTTGCTGGGAACAGAAACAGCGGGAGTTACGCCCTGAGACAGGCAGCGACGGACGCAAACCGCAGCTCCCACTACAGGAAGCCACTCCAAGCCCGAGTCTGTACCAGCTCGCCACCAGGCACCACCACTACACCCTGGTCACCGGCCCCGTGTCCATCACCGATTCCCTTCTCGTGCTGCCCTCACACTCACGTGCTGATCTCTGCCATCTCCTCCCTACCCCAATGCCAGGCACTACCCCCCTTAAAAGTAACAGGCAAGGGGCTTCCCTGGTGGCGCAGTGGTTGAGAATCTGCCTGCCAATGCAGGGGACACGGGTTCGAGCCCTGGTCTGGGAAGATCCCACATGCCGCGGAGCAACTGGGCCCGTGAGCCACAACTACTGAGCCTGCGCATCTGGAGCCTGTGCTCCGCACCAAGAGAGGCCGCGACAGTGAGAGGCCCGCGCACCGCGATGAAGAGTGGCCCCCGCTCGCTGCAACTAGAGAAAGCCCTCGCACAGAAACGAAGACCCAACACAGCCAAAATAAATAAATAAATAAATAAATAAATAAATAAATAAATAAATTTTAAAAAACAGGCAAATACCATATGATATCACTTATACGTGGAATCTAAAATATGAGACAAATGAACTTATCTGTGAAACAGACTCACAGACATAGAGAGCAAACCTGTGGTTGCCGGGGGGGAGGGGGGAGGGGGGGAGGAGGGATGGATTGGGAGTTTGGGATTAACAGATGCAGACTCCTATATAGAATGGATAAACAACAAGGTCCTACTGCATCGCACAGGGAACCATATTCAACACCCTGTGATAAATCATAGTGGAAAAGAATATGAAAAAGAATGTATATATATGTGCAACTGAATCTCTTTGCCATACAGCAGAAATTAACACACCACTGTAAATACTTAATAAGTTACAAAAATAATAGACTTTATTTTTTTAGAGCAGTTTTCGGTTTACAGAAAATTGAGCAGGAAGTACGTGGGGAGAGTTCTCACGCACCTCTCCCCACCACACCCAGTGCCCCACTTACTAACATCTTGGATTAGTATGGTACATTTGTTACAACTGTCGAGCCAATACTGATACGTTATCACCACCCAAAGTCCATAGTTTACACTGGGATTCACTCTTTGTGCTGTATCGTTCTACGGATTTCAACAAATGCATACTATCATAGAGCCCCCATAACAGGATCACGCAGGAGAGTTTCACCAGCCTGAACATCCCCTGTGCTCTCTTCTTCCACCCTCACCACCCCCCAAACTCCTGGCAAGCACTGATCTTTTTACTGTCTCTCTAGTTTTGCCTCTTCTAGAATGTCATATAGTTGGAATCGTATAGTATGTAGCCTTTTCAGATTGGTTTATTTCACTTAGCAGTATGCATTTAAGTTTCCTCTATTCTTTTTATTGATGAATAATATGCCACTGTGTGGATGGACCACAGTCTGTTTATCCATTCACTTGCTGAAGGACATCTCGGTTGCCCAAGTTTGGGCAATTGTGAATAAAGCTGCTATAAATATTAGTGTGCATTTTTGTAACTTTTCAACTCATGATCCCATGCCCTTTTTGTGTCAGTTGAAAGCCTGTCCCTGTTCCTCTTGCCCCCACCCCCCCCCGCAAATGTGGCAGAATGTACGGCTTTCTTCTCTAGACTTTGCATAGACTCTCATCTAGACTTCACAGGAACTGAGGGTAAAGGCCGTAGGTTATTTATTTATTTATTTTAGGCCATAGGTTATTAATCGCCTTACCCACAATGCCTAAATGCCAACCAGTCTTGTTGAAATGAATGAATGAACCAAGTGAATACAATTACTCATTCCACTGTATTCTCTGTAGTTAAACATCTACGAGTCTGTCTCCCCAGTGAAACTCTGGGCTACCTGTTCACCTTTCTGTTCCTATTGGCTAGCACAGCCCCTGGCACTCCCTCAATGTCTGCTGAAATCAATACTATAACATGTATTTTCTATACCCTGAATCTATAAAACCAGCAACTGCAGACAACACTGCCTTGAAACATTTTTCTTGCAGCGTTTGATCTGTGTGGTGAAATCGGATCCATTTTGCAAGTGGGTCGTTAGGAATCTACCAGACAGTGAAGAGAAACCAAGGCATATGATTCTAAGCTCTTTAGGGTAGAAAGTGGGTTCATATATATCATCTTCCCTTTCTACCCTAAAGAGCTTAGAATCATATGCCTTGGTTTCTCTTCACTGTCTGGTAGATTCCTAACCACCCACTTGCAAAATGGATCCGATTTCACCACACAGATCAAACGCTGCAACAAAAATGTTTCAAGGCAGTGTTGTCTCCAGTTGCTGGTTTTATACTTTCACTTCCCCTCTGCTAAGAGCAGAGCAATTTAGGAGCCAATTAGTAACCCAGGAGACTAACTGGCAGTAGCAGTCAGAGCCTGACAAGTACAGTGATGGGCACATCCATTAGGCCACCCGACAGCGTGACCTGAGGAGCCAGCAAAGATGCTTCTGTGTCCAGCGATAAAGCACCTTTCTTTTTTTTTTTTTTTAAACAGACACCACTTTATGCTCCCGTAGTCCTCATGGTTGAAATCCAGAAGATATTCACAGTTATCCAAGGGCATGCGGTAGTCTCCATGGATAATCCCAAACTCACCAGGCTCCAGACTTTGAACGCCTGGTCCAAGGGTCACCAGGAGAGTCATTTCACTCGCCCTGATGGCAGGACTAACATGTAATGGTGTGTAAACCCCGTCCTTGTCTGTCAAACGTATCCCCCCCCCCCCCGCTACCCCAGCACACACACCCCTACGTTTATCCAGTGTTGACAGCTGAACGGATTACTGGTCACCGATCTTAGTTCCCACTTCTTTGTCAAAGCAACGCACCCTCGGTCATGCTGAGAGCACCTGGGAATTCACCAGCCGGGCTCACGGGGGTCTTGAGTTCAATTCCTCACACCTGCCTCCATAGAGCTGTATGAATAACTTAGGCACGGCTACTTGTTCGAGGTCCTCTACTCTGGCCAGTAAAATCTGCAGAGGCTAGCTAGTAAGAACATGATAGAAATGGGCCAGGTGCTAAGAAGTTGTGGAAGAATTCCTGTATCATAAGATCTTTTTAAGAGAAGACCACATTCCAGTTTCACAATTCTTCTTTCTCACCATTCTTGACATTTCCTATTTGTTACAAACTGAATCACCAATTTATCTGACCAGCTGGCAAGCACTCACGTCTCCCAGAGAATTCCTGGAACTAAGTGAATTTGATAACTTCATCTAGATTTACAGAGTGGGAAATTAGACTTTACAATTCAACGCTGGAAGTCTAAACAAGTAAAATATCAACATACAATGGATGCCTTTATGGAATGATGTTCAACTAAGCACTTCATGGAACACCCGAGGAGAGGCAGAGTTACCCTCTGAATCAGGTCCTTTACCGAGTCAGCAGAGATTTTTGTGACCATACTGAGCATATCTTGGTAATAATAAGAGGCTGGAAATAGATGCTTGGAATCTAGTTAATATATAAGCCTGGTCCCAAGTCTTAAAATTTTCCTTAAAATTTATTATTTTGTACAAATCTTTGATGCAAAAATGACTTTTCAATGGGACCCAAATTTTTATATAGGGAGAAGTTAATTTAGAGTTTGAACAATGTTATATAGTTCCTAAAATTCATCTGTAAAATAGATGTCTTTAATGCATTATATGAATTGTCCTGTGAACAATGGCTATCTTCAGGGGTATAAGGAAAGCCAGCATGTAGAATTACTAGAAAGTATTTATAAGGGTTGAAATGCAGTCACTAGATGACAATTTCACAGGTAAATGGACACGGCATTAACTTCCCAATGTACACCAGGCAGCTATGGCCTAAGATGTTCCTAGACAGACTTCACGATACCAAAGTTCAGGGACACTGTTTCCCTTTCTTTTAGGGGTTGGTGTAGAAATGTCTGGGTTTAATCAATGCACCCAGGGCTGAATTCCGCTTCAGAGAAAGCATCTCTGGGAAGGGAAGCAGGAAGAGTTTTATCCACATTCTTTAAGAAAAATTATCCCCTCTTTCTTTCCAACAGTGGATTCACTCAGTCTACAGCATCGTTTCTTTACACTTGCCTCCAATGAATTTTCTGAACTTCACATTAAAAGTAATTCTGCTCAAAAATCACACCACAGAATATAAAATGGATGGTGGCAATGGTTGCACAACCCCGTGAATGTACTTAATACCACTGAATTGTACACTTAAAAATGGCTAAAATGGTGAATCTCTTGTTGTGTTCATTTTACCAAAATTTAAAAATGCAGATAAAAAGACCAAAAAAAAAAAAAGTAACTGAGGATGGTGTTCACATCTACATACGAATGACTGAAGAGGGTTATTCACAATAGAATCTGTTTAAACTATTTTTAAGAACAAGAAAATCAAGAATCCACTTCCTTTACATTAGATCTTCGAGAAACACTGAGGGGTAGGACCCAGCTCAAGTTGAGCGGCTGTGAAGAGCCGTATCACATGGGGAGAATGAGTGAATATCCGGGTGTGCACTAAAGGCTGTTAATATTTCTCAGCACAAAAGGTTCTGCTACGTGTCTGGCGAAAAAAAAAGGCATGATATGAACATCGTTGGAAGTAACTACAAATTATGCACCCGAGGCAGGCTTTGCACGAGTCAGATGATGGGGTTCAACAGCTACAAATCCACCAGCCCTTTGTTGCTAAAACAAACCTATATATGAGTCAATAAAGTCTGGATGTGGGGAAAGGTGGCAACACCGTAGACTAGGCAGGCAGAACACAAAGAGGAGACGCTCAGGAAAATTCATCTGTAAACGTACTTTCTCAAAGAGTAACTTACTTTAAGATATACACACACACACACATATTTATGGCTGCACAAATTATCATACATGAGGAAGGAAAATCAAATCACTTAGGCTTCATCTGAAAACCTGTATCTGTTAGAAATGGTTTAACATGAAAGGGACCTCATGATGAATGTTTTTCAAATTGTCCCCAAGTGTTTGTACTGGGGCTGAGGGGGCAGATCTCTGAGACTCCCACACCCTCTAAGAAGCTAAGAGTCTGGCTGACCCCGCACATGGCCAGTCTTGATTAAAATAGTCCAGAAGTGTACTCCTTACAGAAAAGAAACCAAATAGTAATTATATGTCATATTTTGGAGAACAAACCGGTTATTAGTGAAACCACATAAGCAAATTTTTATCACTTTTTTCTTACTGGCTACTTTAAATTATGCTCCAAGAGGCATCTGAAGTTTAATCTAGTGCACAAATAAGGTGGCTGATTGCTCATTGTGCGTCCCCACTGCTTTCTCCATTTTGAATAGGCTTTTCATGGAATCCTATAAAATTAAATTTTAGGAGGAGGTTTACATTCTTGGGGAGTGTCTGGCAACTAAGTACGGAATAATAAATAGTACGAACATTCACACAGAGCTTCAAGCTATTAAAAACTGTGAATCAAAGTCCCTTTGGTTTATTGTGCCTTTAAAATATGTCTATGCCTTCAGGTTATTTCTATTACATCAAGTTTTATGAGGAAGTATTTTCTTTTTCCTCTAAAAGAATAAAGACAGTTCTTTCTGGGTTGGGGGTGTCTTCTACACCCTCTCCCCACCTCCTCAAAGGGTCTGAACAAAGGAGTCACCCTACGTGATACAAGCTAAAATCTGTCTTGCTGAAATAATCTCATAG
Organism: Balaenoptera acutorostrata; assembly: GCF_949987535.1. Taxonomy (NCBI): domain Eukaryota; kingdom Metazoa; phylum Chordata; class Mammalia; order Artiodactyla; family Balaenopteridae; genus Balaenoptera; species Balaenoptera acutorostrata. The sequence goes on from NC_080081.1 coordinate 12,185,411, forward strand.
ACAGAAATCGATAAAGATCACATTTGACCAACTTTACAAAATATGCATCTGCTGAGGTTTCAAGAGAGCTGTTTCTGGAAGTATTTTGTTTTTCTCTCCTTTGGGATTAAGGTAACCAAGACAACCAGGGCATGCTCTTCTCCAGCAGAAGGGAATGGCTTTCTCTCAAAGGCCTCAGCCCCTTTTTCCTACCATTAATACCTATTAGAATATTGTTCAAATTTCCATAACTCACTAATCCTCACCACGGGTGTCGTTAACATGGCAGATTTCCTCCTGGCCCTTTGGCGGTTTTTGACCAGGTGGGTAGAAGTATTAACAACCATGATGGCTTATGGGGCCTGGGGTACATTTGTCAAGTGAGTAGCCACATGCAGGCACTGTGCTAGGGGCTAAGGGAATGGAAATCAATACAACAAGTATCTCTCGCTGAGTCGGAGGTTAGAGAATAAAGCAGCTAAATTAGAGGGTATGGTAAGTGCTATGTCAGAGAGAGAGAGAGAGAGGGGTGGGGGGAGCGCGCGCACACACACACACTCTAGTGTCTTTTCTTATAAGGACACTAATCCTATCGGATCAGGGCTACACCCTTATGACCTCACTTGACCTTACTTACTTCTTTATTCCAAATACAGCCACACTGGGAGTCGGGGTGTCAACATAGACATTTGGGGGAGTGGGGACACAATTCAGTCTATAGTAGGTGGAGCCATGAAAGGACTGGAGATACTGTCGACCCCTTAGGATCAATGTGAGGATTAAATAAAACTCTGACCGCAAAGTATTTAGCAAAGACCCTGGCACGTAACACAAGTTCTCTATACTGTTGCTTCTACTGTGATGGGGAAATGTTAGTTTATAAAATTAAGGGCAGGGGAATGGGCTGACATTGAGGAGGATGTCCCATTTCCCAACCCCAAAGGCATGTCTCTGCAACGTCATGGGAAAGCCTGGCTACCACATCTGTGTGTGTGTGACCATGTCCCCAAGGGCAGAGTCCATAGCCAGGTATGCTTATTCTGCCCTAGAATTCTGCTGGAGGTGATTCGGAGCAGTGCTTCTCCGATTTGTGTGCCCACCGATCACCTGCAGACCTTGATAAGCTGCAGATGCTGATTCGGGAGGGCTGGGGTGAGGCCCAAGAATCTGCATTTCTAACAAGCTCCCAGGGGATGCTGCAAAGACTCTGCTTTGAGAGCCAGGTGCCAGTCGTGTTGATACGTGGACCCCCACCAGGCAGGGCCGGCGCACTTGGCGGTCTCTGGCTCCAATCTCCATTTCGGGATAACTTCAAGCTCGAGACGCAACCGTAGCAAAAATTACCGAACCTATTGTTATGGGCTGAATTGTGTCTCAAAAAGATATGAAGTCCTAATTCCTGGTCCCTGTGAATGCGATCTTATTTGGAAACAGGGTCTTTTGCAGATGTGATCAAGTGAAGATGAGGTCATTAGGGTGGGCACTAACCCAACAGGAGTGGTGTCCTTATAAGATGGTATGAAGACAGAGACACACAGGGAGAAGGCCATGTGATGACAGAGGCAGAGACAAGTGACGTGACTGTGAGCCAAGGAACGCCAAGGACGGATGGTCCCCACCAGCAGCTGGAAGAGGCAAGGAAGGGTTTCACCCAGGGTCTCGGAGGGAGCATGGCCCTGCTGGTACCTTGACTTTGAACTTCCAGCCTCCGGCACTGTGAGAGAATAAATTTCTGATGTTTCAAGCCACCAGTTTGTGGTGCTCTGTTACAGCAGCCCTAGCAAACTCACACAGCCACCTTCCACGGTGCTGTGACCCACCTCTCAGCCACATGGGGGCAGAGACGACGCCATCACATCCTGCTCTGTTCCTTTCGAACGAAGAGATTACAATGAAATAATAACGTGATAAGTGGATCGGGGATAACATAAACATTCTGGCCTTGAAAATTTCTCTAACTGGAAAAATCAAATAAACTCGGCAAGTAGTAGACTCATGATAGGAGATAATTGACTTTTCCTGCTTATTGTTAAAAGGTGTTCCTCTTTTTACTGTTGCTGCTCTAGATGTGAGCAGTTACTCCACAGTCGAAGTTCTTTCTACACTCTAAGTCTCTTTTGGACCCTTCCACCCCTGATGGGGGAGGGTCAGGGTCCAGGCTGGGAAGTCACCCAGCTCACGCACGCTCCCACCAACCAGCTCTCCGTCCAGAGTTCCCCCTTCCTGACCCCTCAGCATGTAGTCAGGAGCTGCCAGTGAAGCAGAGATCCAAGAATACAATTGGAGAAATCTCACAGGAACTCACCGATCTGTCCATAAATACATTTTCTTCTTAGAAATTTTAGCACAAGGCCACTGCCAGCCTGGGCTTAATATAAATGATTAAGAAGGTGACACTTGTGGCTAAAGATGGCAGACTGAATACACGCAGCTCATCTCCACGGTACCCAGAAACCCTGCTTAAAAGAAACAGTAGAAGAATGAAAAAAGGAATAAATTCATAGGAAACCGAGAAAACGAGAGAAGAGACAGCGGGTAAGAGATTTCCCCCAAATTCTAGAAGATGACAGAGGAGAAAACTGCAGTCTAATTACAGAGGAGAAGAGAGGCAGCAATAAGGAAGCAGCCAAATTCCACAGAACTACCCAAAAGGTCAGGAACGGGAGACGCCAAGCGCTTCCGATAAGGCAGGGTAGAGTAAAACACTTTTAAAAACATTGTAATTTGTATCCTCATATAGCTCAGAGTTTATAACTAACATAACCCCAGGAGGTTATAAAAAGGATTATTTGGTTAACAAGAAAGAGCTCTTCGAAATGAAAAATAGCAGGGCAGAAATTAAGATGTCACTGGAAGAGTTTAAAGATACAGTGGAAAACTCTCCTAGAACCTACACCAGGCGACCAAGGGGTGGCAGCGGGGAGGGGAGGACGCGAGACATTTAGAAAGGCTCAGCATCTGAATCATGTGACCCCTACACAGAGAGACCCAAGGGGAAGGGGAATTATGCAAGCATAATATAAGGAAATTTCCAGAACTGAGGCGTGACTTTCAAGATAGAAAAAGGGCCAGAGAGTATCTCATGGAATGAGCGCAATCCATTTCAATGCAAATTATTGGGAAGTTTGGGAACACAAGGAAAAAAAAGAAGATTCTAAAAGTTATGAGAGAGAAAAGCAAAGGCTAGTGAATCAGAATGGCTCAGGACTTTCCGACAGCACACTGGAAGCCAGTACAGAGTCCCAACCAAATCCCGTTATGGGACATCAATAATAATGTCTAAGATGCAGCTGCCCTGAGGGCGGAGGGACCGGTACATCTGCACGCCCACAATGCACCTAAGCTGCACCCCGGGGACACTCCAGGCCAGAGGACACAAGAGTTGGCGCCAAGGTGACACTCGCTGTGGAGCTGGGATTCAAACTCAGCTTCAGAGAATCTGCTCCTAACCGTTAGCCTCAGAGTCTGTTTTCCCTCTTACCTCCTTCAAGACTTCCACCCCTAATTTTGATGATGCAAACTGTCCTGGAGAAAACTTGCTGGTAAAACCAAGGGAAGAGGCTGACATTTGCAACTGCTGTAACTTGGGGCACCAAAGCCAGTCGGTAGGACATACAGTCTGACACATGTGGTAGGTGCGACCGTAGTATGGCACGGCCCCTGCAGGCCAGGGTGAGTGTCACATAAACCAGTCGTGACCTGCTGCAAAGGCAAGACTCTCTAGTGAACCAAGAAATGGAACAGCGGAAATGTGGGAGATGTTTCTCAAGCTGTCTCCCCAGCCCCTGGGGGTCTTAGAGAGGCAGTATAATATAATTATTAAGAACACAAACTCTGGAGGCATCTGTCTTCTTGCAAATTCCCCATCTCCACTCCATGGCAGTGTGACCTGGGATGAGTTACTCTTTGGGCCTCAGCTTCCACTTCTGTAGAATGGGAGCAGGACTGAAACACCTCATAGGGTGTAGTGAAGATTAAACAACTCAGTATACAGCAAGCCTAAGGACGGTACCCAGAACTCAGCAAACTCTACTGGGTATTAGAGATGATGATGATGATGATGACGATGATGATGATGATGATGATGACGACGACGACGAGGAGAAGGAGGAGGAGGAGGAGGAGGGGGGAGGGGGAGGAGGGGGAGGAAGGGGAGGAAGGGGAGGAAGGGGAGGAAGGGGAGGAAGGGGAGGAGGGGGAGGAGGAAAATGACTCAAAGCCCAACAGTGGACCCAGTAGCAGCCTTGGCTGCAAACACTGTGATCACCATTGCTGTGAGATGCCAAGTAGAGCAAGAACAGGAACTACAACTATAAAACCAAAGTCTGGGGAGCCGGGACAAGTCTTTCATTCTGGGGAAAAGTAGCTAAATGTTGAGGCCTGCCCACCTACTGGGTGCACAAACGCAGCAATTCTTCCTCAGCGCTGGGGCTCCAAGGGTGGCACGGTGTCTGGGGTGGGGGACACACTGTGCTCCTTGTTCCCTCCACGCTGAGCCCCAGCGTTCAGAACACTCATTAAACACACTTCAGACTGGATTTCAGAGTCCCGACTCCAGGCCGCAAAGAGAATGGATCCTTTCAGCTCCTTTGCTGTAATTTAGTTACATTAGAACCAACCACAGTGTCATTAGTACAGAACTGCCCATCTTCCTTCATTCCAGGACTTTGTGTGTGTGTGTGTGCGTGTGCGTGCGCGCGTGCGTGTGAAGACGTGGTAGAAGATTTCTATTGATTTCCTGCAAACCTGTAATATGTGAACAAAAAAAGAAAATGTTTATAGAGAATTTGGCTATTCATAGTGCAGGGTTTGTCTGCTCTTGACCTTGAGCAACTCATTGGCTTTTGATCACTTTTAGAAGTAGATGAAAAAAAAAAGCCCAAGATTTACTGAAATTAAAAAATCTTGCTTGACACTTTGTTCCTTTAAATATCCATTAGACAGGGAATAAAGTATGCCACAGATAATGAATAAGGCAAGTATAAACTAGATTCTGACGGCTCAAGGGAAGCATAGCACCCTTTCCAGCAACAGAAACATGTTTGCCTCTTTCTCATGTCTATTTACTTTGGCACTTTTTTCTCTGGCCTCTGTGGTCTAATTTAAACCTCAAAAGTGCATTCAGGCCCCTGAACCTGAACTTTCTGAAAATACACCTAATATCATACCTTGCCCTCCAAAATTATTATCCCAAAGGAAGAAGAAAAGCAGATATTTTGTTGAATTTAGCTTAACATTTGAACAGAAAGGTGAAGCCTTTGTAAAACCCAGCGACACCCGTGGTTCCCGGTTCTCATCCTTCTTGACATGCACACGAGCTCTTCGGTCATGTCTCTGAAACACAACCTTCCTCAGAACCAATCTCCAAGGCTCTTGGAGAACCTCCAAGAACATTAAGTGAAAGAAAAATCATTTTACATGTTTACAGACACTTTCAACAGAAAACATTTTTTAACATTTTTCAATTAGTAGGGAGAATGAGCACATTTTCCCCATCCTGAAAAGGGATTTTAAAATTATTTCTTATGCAGAAGGCTTTTAAATTAAAAATATGTAAATCAAAGGATGAAAACATAGCTTGTCAGATCCTTTAAGAATCCTCGGCTCTGGAGTCCCCAGAAAACTTCCCAAACAAATACTATTATTTTTCCATCTTTTTCATGTACTTCTCAGGTTCGAGAGACTGTTCACTGTGGAAGGGATAGGGGGTGGGGTGGGCTCCAGCCCATAAATATACGTTCATGTATTTGCAAGGAGGTCAGAGTTTTAGGCAGAGTTAGGACTTCTCTTCCTTTGAAAAACTGGAAAGCTCAGATGAATGGAAGCCCAGAAGCTCGAGATGTAGGGAAAAAAAACAAGTAAGCACAGAACAAAAATACAAGATGCATATCTAAAAGAGACAGAAGGTAGAATGGTGGCTCCCAGGGGCAGGGAGTCGGCTGGGGACAGAGCTCAACTTGGGAAAATGAAGAGAGGCCTGGAGCTGGATGGTGGTGATGGACGCACAACAGTGTGGATGTATTTACTGCCACTGAACCGTAGGCTTAAAAATGCTAAAGATGGTAAATTTTACACCTTTATTTTAGGTGTGTTTTACCCCAATAAAAAAAAAAAAAATGGAAAAAATATTCCCAAATACTGGCAGTCTGGAAGGAACTGGTAAATTTAGGGGTGAGGGGTAAGAAAAAGTCAAGTACCATACAGGGTATTTTCATCATAAAGATAGAGGGGAACCTAACATTTGAGGCATTTCCAGTGGACGAAACCATTACTTACGATATGTATAAAAACGTGCAAGATTACATTTGAGAGCAGCACAGTGGGAAGACACGGGTTCTAGTGTCCTCAGGTTATAACTTCCATGCCAGGCTACGTTGCCCAGACTGGGCATTGATTTTCTCTTCTGAGCAATGGAACAGTGATATCCCCTACTGAGCCGGCTGGGAGAAGCAAATGAGGGAAATACACAGCAAGTGCCAAGCACCAGGGCCCGCGTTTAGCAGAGACTCAAGAAATCTTAGTCAACCATTATGCTTCATTTTTAGTGGAAACCTTTTCCAAGTTATTTCCAACTTTTGGTAGCTACGCAAACTCCCTCTTAAGCATTTTTAAGCCTCACTACACTTTAACCACTATGAAATAAAATTTATATTTGTCCTTATATTCCAGTATCTTCTGATGAGGGACTGGGGAATCAATATCCATTGATATTAGAGAAAGGGGGGTGGGAAACAGACTGTATGATGTACAAACTAGGAAAGCACTAAAAAGCGATAAAAAACTGGATGTGTTCACTGTTGATAACAGTCCTTTCCTGCCAGCAAGTTGCTAGAATAAGACGAAATACAAGCACATAGACCCTAGAACTCGGCAAAAGAAACTTAAAAATAAGTATACAACAAAAGTACAGAAAGCACATCCCCAAATACGACCCATCTGTTAGAAGGACTGAAAGCCTGAATAAAATGCATTTTTAAGTATCAGACAACAAGCGCCTTGAGTGTTAATAAACCACAGCACTGACACACAAGATCGTTCTGCACGGTTTACATACAGATTCTTTAAGTTCTTACAAACTCAATAGAAAGGAAGGCTGACCACCAGCCAGGATTTGATTAAGGAACTAATTGCAGTAGAGCAATGATTCCGAGGGGACTCTGAAGATCAGGTTCCCCTGGAGGCGTCAAATCCTCCATCTCCTCTAACCCCATGCATCCCTAGAGAGTCTCAGAAGCACGAAGAGTTTGGAAAAGGAACCCGCGCCCTTGAAACAGTTCTGATCCACACACACCTCACACACATTCGTGGCACATGAGAACTTGGAAACCATGCCGCTTACTCTTTTATGGCATTCTTCTCGAATTCACCAGTTTGAATACCTTGTTGACACTTTTTTTCAGGACAGTTCCCTTGTATTTCTCCGCTGCTTTTGACTTCTGTCACTTATAATTACCATCTGACTTATTACATAAATAATTCCCAAATAGCTTCTCAAGTCAGTTCTATCAGAGACAGTTCATCTACTAAATTAGATGTTGTCACTGCTCTGCTCAAAACTCAGAGTAAAAGCCAGAGTTCTTACAATGGAAAACAAGGTCCCAGGGGGCCTGCTCCACCCCGCATCACCATGTCACCCTGTCACCCACGTCTGATGTCATATCCAACTGCTTCCCACCCGCCTCCCCCGCCCCTTGCTCACTGTGATCCAACCACTCTCAGCATATCAGGTACACACCAGCCTCAGGGCCTTTGCACCGACCGCTCCCTCTGCCTGGAAGGCTCTCTCCCGACAAATCCTCGCTGATGATTCCCTCACCTCTTTGGAGTCTTTGCACAAATGTCAGCTTCTCAGTGGGGCTGATCCTAAGCACCCTACTTAAAACTACAATTTATCCCCACACCTCCATCCTCTTATTCTGGTCTATTTCTTTCATTTTTCCCTTTCAGTTATCATTCTCTAGCACCCAAAACAGTGCATCTCTTCATAATGTTTCTTTCTTTTTTTTTTTTCGGCCATGCCGCAGCACGCGGGATCTTAGTTCCCCGACCGAGGATCGAACCCATGCCCCCTGCAGTGGAAGCGCGGAGCCCTAACCACTGGACCGCCAGGGAATTCCCCATAATGTTCCTCATACATGGGGGTCTCTCTCTGGTAGAATGCACGCTCTGCCAGAACATGAATCTTTGTCTGTTTTGTTCCCTAGAACAGCATGATACACAGAGGGTGCCTGTAAAGATTTGCTGAACGGCTGGATGAGTGAATGAAACCATTTTAAAACCACAATTCTCACGAAGAGACTATAACAGCACAGTCCTTAACAAAAACAACTCTAAACTGGGGTCTAGATTCTCACGCCAATTTGAGAATATACTTTTATTTCAAGAAATTGTTGCCCAAAGAGTTGACATCTTCCAAAAACCATACATGGAAGCCCCTCATGAAAGGCCAACCTTAGGGGAGATGTTAAAAGGAAAATGAGAAAATGAAAGACGACATTCTATTGATCAGGAAACATATGTCAAACTGGGCACGATGTGCAACAAATCAAGTCATGTAACAGTCACCCAGGGACAGAAACACCTACGGGAAGTCTGTACTGCAGAGTGAAACCGTCACATCACAAACAGTAATTGGCCATGGGGCCTCTCTGCCTTATCCTTCAGATGGCTTTTATGAATAGACTATACATGTGGAAGGAAAGGAAGGTTTGTGTTCTTTTTAGTGCTGTTCAGCGACTACACCAATGTGCTGACCATTCCTGATGCAATGCTTCTGGAGTGTCTGGAATTTCAGTTTTCTTTTGAACTGGTTCACTAGTTTGCTCTTGTGTGTGATTACTTCAAAATTTGGTAAAGAGAAAGATGCCTCGGATTTAGCGTATTCTGTTGTTAACTCATACCAGCTCTCAGGCTTTGGCTCAGTGCAAGCCCCCTGTGATAAAACCTTGTCTATGGGATATTCTACTTTTAAACAAGGTTTTGTCACAGGGGGCTTGCACTGAGCCAAAACCTGAGAGCTGGTATGAGTTAACAACAGGATGTGCTAACTCCTGGGCGTATATATATGGAGAAAAACATGGTCCGAAAGGATACATGCACCCCAATGTTCACTGCAGCACTCTTTACAACAGCCAAGACATGGAAGCAACCTAAATGTCCATTGAGAGAGGAATGGATAAAGAAGATGTGGTACATATATACAATGGAATATTACTCAGCCATTAAAAAGAATGAAATAATGCCATTTGCAGCAACATGGATGGACCCAGAGATGGTCATACTGAATGAAGTCAGTCAGACCGAGAAAGAGAAATTGTATGATATCCCTTATATGTGGAATTTAAAAAGAAATGATACAAATGAACTCATCTACAAAACAGAAACAGACTCATAGACTTAGAGAACGAACTTACGGTTACGGGGTGGCGGGTGGGGAAGGGATAGTTAGGGAGTTTGGGATCGACATGTACACTCTGCTATATTTAAGATGGATAATCAACAAGGACCTACTGTACAGCACAGGGAACTCTGCTCAATATTATGTGGCAGCCTGGATGGGAGGGGAGTTTGGGGGAGAACGGATACATGTATATGTATGGCTGAGTCACTTTGCTGTGCACCTGAAACTATCACAACATTGTTAATCAGCTATATCCCAATATAAAATAAAAAGTTTAAAAAAATTTTTTTAAAAGGTAGAACATCCCAGCAATCAGCATTTTAGTGATACTTCAATTTTCTGTACCATCACCGCTGTTCAGAGTGAGTGGCGGGAAAATAAAAGGCAAATAAATGTAAGATATATAATAAAAAGCACAGGTATAGATGTCTTTTATACAAAATCCTGCCCAATTCTAATTCAGTATGGGCAGCCTACGGTCTCCCAATATCACCACTGAGAGAAAAGCCATGTTTGAAACATACAGATGTTTCTGAAAAAACAAAAGCAAGCAATAAGAACTATCTTTAAAAACAGTCCTCTGTGGTTCAGTAGCATTCGAAACATTCACCTGCAGTGGTGACAAACAGCAAGGGATGCACGCAACTGAAAACTCAGTGTGTTCCCCTCAATTTTGGGTTATTCGGGGTGACAGCATTCTGTCAATGGTGTGGACTTGTTAAATGCATTCTGTCCAAATTTACAAACAATTACATTAGTGCTAAAGCCAAATTAAACTAAAATACCAGAGGGCAATAAGCATGTTTTTGAGAGAGTCTGTCACCTGTTGAAAATTAAATACACCCTGATAAGAAATAGAGTTCACAAGTTTGCCTAGAAATTGGGTATTTAAGATTCAATTCTGGCGGAGAGAGGCCGGAGAAAGGTCTAGTTTTTAAAGCTTGGATTGGCCTTTCACCGCCTAATTTCTTAGTTCATCATGCAAGATGACTTTAACAAATTTTAAACAGTGATGCCAAAATAAATGCTAATTAGAGCCCCATATACTCATGGGTATATGCTAGCACTCTATTTTACGAAACCTCTGTGAAAATTACGGATTGGTCTCTCTTCCTTAAAGGCATGATTAGCCCAAATTACACCTAAGCAGGAGAGAAGACTCAGAAATGAATATATTTGGAAAAGAAAGCAGGGAACAAATTCATAGAAAGTAGAATGGTGGTTATCAGGGGGAAAGGGGGTAGAGCTTCAGACGTGCAGATGGAAAAAGTTCTGGAGAGGTGTTTTACAAGCATGGGAATATACTTAATACTACCAAAGTGTACACTTAAAAATGGGTAAGGTGGGAAATGTTACGTGTTTTTAACCACAATTTGAAAACAGAAAAGAAAGCAAGGAAGACTAAATCTCCAAGTCTGAGCCTGTGAAAACAAATCTTTCTTTCTTTAAGTACACTATAGGCCAGCCTGGTTTAATTAATTGCATGGAACAAAAGTATAAAGTATAAATAACACACTACAGGCAGGCAACACACATGCACTTGAATGTTCTTTGGCATCTGTTTATTCATTACCAAGTAGGGTGAGCCATGTGCGCCTTTATGTTTGATTTTCATTCATTTGTCAAAACAGTCAAATCTATTGATGGATTGCCCGATGGAAAAATTTCAAAAGCATTTATTATACCATTAATAGCTCCGTTTCAGCTCAATGTGCCTCCAAGCCTGTCAGGCAAACCTATGAAGAGCAGCGATAAAACAAGCTTTGTTTTCTCTGCTGAAATGCCCGGTGGCTGTTTCAGGGTATTGGGAACAAAGTGCAGCTTTCAGACTTGGTGGTTCCAGTTTTTTCTTTCTTTCTTTCTTTTTTTTTTTGAACACATAAAGACATTAACTCTAAACAACATGCTGTGCTGTAGCAACTCCCCAGCTACAAATTCTTTCTGTAGAACAGCTCTAGCAAGACCAAACTGGAAACGCTATAAATAGTAAGATAAATGCTCTTCAAAGATCTTCTCAGTGTGTGTTCAAGAGGGTACCTCTCTGATTTACCAATGACTTTTGACCCACGTGTAATTTTGAATTAGGGAACCTGATTTTGCCTTCACAGGTACAAGATGCATTAGCAAGATAGGTAGGCCTAGCATTTTCCCCTGGATCTCAGCTTGTAACTCTCCACCCAGAAGTCTGCAACAGTTCACGAATGAAGAAGCTGGCAGAGTGCTCAAGAGACTGTTTACTCCAAAAATGACCAGCCTAACCTGAATTTAGTCAGCAAGCCAATGAGGCAAGCAGAAGCTTTCATTTTTAGGAACATCGTATGGCTACCCAAATACCAAGAACACTACATAAGAGAGAGAACAAGGAACAAAGGTCAATGGTTTTATTAATCAAGTCAATAATAAGCTGAGTGTAAAGACGGATCTAATGATATTGTTAAAAAAATTAAATATATATTTCTAGAAGTACTGTTTCAGTATTCATGGGAAGATGGCTGTTGAAATACAGGAAAGAAATAATTTCTCCTACTGCAACATCAGGTGCATAAACTCAGCCCCCCTGGTGCAAAAGACTGAATGTATGTGTCCTCCCAAAGTTCACATGTTGAAACCTAATCCCCAGTGTGATGGTACTAGGAGGTGGAGCCCTCATGAATGGGATTAGTGCCCTTTTAAGCGAGATCCCCAAGAGTTCTCTTGTCCCTTCCTCTGTGTGAGGACACAGGGAGAAGACAGCCATCTAGAAAACAAGGCTGGTTCTCACCAGACACCAAATCTGCCAGCACCTTGATCTTGGACTTCCCAGCCTCCAGAACCGTGAGGCATAAATTCCTAGTGTTTATAAGCCACCCAGTCTATTGTATCTGTTACAGCAGACCAAACTAAGACCTCTGGGCAATATATCAAAACAAATTTTACATTTGAAAGAATATTGGGAGGAGAACTATACCCATATCATTGGGAATATGACCATCCATGAAGAATACATCTGCTCTTGTCTTTCTGCAGAGAGGTGACCTCTGAGGTATGGAAGGATTCAGGAAGAGAGGTATGGGACACCGAGATTTAGCAGGTAGCAGAAACAGGAGCCAGCAAAGAAAACTTAACGTTAGCAAAATTTACAACACCTAGTTCTCCGCTTCCTAAGAACGGCAAACCCAGGACCATTCCAACAACAAATACTGTGGACGCAGCTGACTCCAAACTCAAGAGCAGCCAACCCTGTGGCTGATAATGGAGGGCCGGGCTGTCACACCAGCCAGAGAAACAGGACAGGCTGGGGCTCCAAGACTAAGGGAAGGGGAAAGTAAAGACTTACAGGAAAGGAGACTTTTAGCTTAGGGAGAATGAATATCCTAAAATGAAAGTATTCAACTGCATAACAGTTTGTCTTGGAAAGCAATGAGCTGCCACCTCCAACAGGGTCTCACTATAAATGGGATGGGAGAGAAGATGCCAGCTTCAGGAAGAAGGTTGCTCTTCCTGCCTCGTGGTGTTTTCTTCTCCCCAAATCCCAGATAGTAGTAGTTCTCCCTCTTGCCTTCTAATTCTTTTCTTACTCCTGGGTGGGCCCATGGTTAGCTTTTTTTTTCTTTTTTAAAGAAAGGTTACAGTTATATAATACGAGGCAGGATATTCTGTATCTAGAGAAGCTCAGGTACCACCAGATACAAAGACACACTGGGATCCAGTGGGGAAATAGAAAATCACTTGACACAATATGGTGCAAGCAACTCAGAAGGAATGAAACAGATCTATTAATTAACGGTAACCTGCACGCACGTGTGGGTGTGCGTGTACGTGCCCACAAATGATTTGCACAACAAAATTTACAGATGAACTGGCAATCTGTATCTCAAATAAATATTTATCTTGTAGAAGACAGCTGGTTTCCTACTGCAGCTGGTAGAAGCTGTCTGTCCAGGTCCACCACTGTGCCAATTCTTCCCCCAGCATCCAGAACTCAAGATCTTTCCACACTCTCTTCCACACATCACCCCCTCCCCAACTAAATAAAACCATGTTACCGTTACAATTTAAAGGAAACTTGAAGTCTGCCACTTTTGGGAGGGGGTGAAAAAAGTTCCACAAAAGGTTAGTTAAGTCTGTTTAAGAAGGGACAGAATTGAAAACACATGATATTAAAAAGACAACTGAAAAAAATCTAAAGATTAGTAGGATTAGTACTGAAAGGAGTGAAGGAGGGGGAGGCCTACAATTTGGGATTTCCCATAAACTGGATCCAATTTTGGCCCCGAGGGAAAAGAAAGGAGACTATCAAATGAATTGCGTTTATGGAGAGAATAAATCCCTTCGACATTTCCCAGCTGAAAGAAAAAAAGTACTGTGATTAATCACGGTCATTTTAGTCACCAACCCAAAGAAGTCACTGAGTTTCTAGTATGATGAACTCCTCAAGGCCTTTCACCTGATGTCAAGTCCTTTGGGCGCTCACAAATGTATTTCAGTTTAGTGGGATGAAAAAGTTCTAGGGATTGGCTGCACAACAACATGAATGTACTTAACAGTGAACTTCAAAAGGGTTAAGGTGCTAAGTTTTAGGTTACACGTATTTTACCACAATTAAAAACATTTTTGAAAGTGTATTAGGAGAAAGACAGACAATACTAAATGTTGGTGAAGACGAGGGGCAGCCAGAACTCCTGGGAAAGGAAGCGAGTACCACTCCTCTGGAAAACTGCTGGGCAGTTTCTAAGCTGAATGTATGCAGAGACCCAGCAATTTCATAAAATGAGAGGGAAGTCGTATATATATTTATGTATTCAGCAGAAGACACTGTTAACAGCTCCAAGTCAGAAACAATCCATCACCAGGAGCAAGAATACATAAATTGTGGCGCTCATTCCAGCACTGAGAATGCAAACGCTGCACCTGCAGAAACACCATGGATGAGTCTCTCACACACAACGTCCGATGAAAGAATTCACACAAAAGAACATGCGCCGTTGGGCCTCCACATCCATGGGTTTCTGCACATTCAACTAACCGCGGATACGGAGAGCTGACTGTATTCCCCCACTTTATATAAGGGACTTGACCAGCTGTGGATTTTGGTATCTGGTTGGGGGGGGGGGGGGCGGGGAGTCCTGAAACCAATCCCCTGAGGATAACAAGGGATGACTGTAGTTGATTCCATGGATCATGAATCTATTTGCCATACTAATCTACAGTGTTAAAAACCAGGATAGCAGCTATCCTGGGGGGGAAGCAATGACCAAGAGAGACTTTGGGGGGTTGAACATCTATTACTTGATCTGGGTGAAGGACACCTGAGTTGTTCACCTGGTGATCTGGGCACGTTTCTGTATGAGTTTTATACTATAATAATGTTTGTAAAACTTACTGTTTGGTCTTTTTTTTAAGATTCTTTTTTTTTGGATGTGGACCTTCTTTTTAAAGTCTTTATTGAATTTGTTACAATATTGCTTCTGTTTTATGTTTTGGATTTTTGGCCACGAGGCATGTGGGACCTTAGCTCCCTGACCGGGGATCGAACCCGCACCCCACCCCTCTGTTGGAAGGCAAAGTCTTAACCACTGGACCACCAGGGCAGTCCCTAAAAGTTACTGTTTTAACTTGGTAAGAGTTCATTTATTTTTATGACTGACCTAACTCTATGCTCCTAAAATTTGACAAACATCTAAGTCCTGGATTCTTACTTCTCCAGTCAGGTTTCTGCAATATTAACTTGCAATAGTTTAGAACAGCAATCTGCCACACTAGCCCCACACACCGCCTGCTCGAGGGATATCGTCTGGATAGCCACAAGAACGCTGATTCTGTCCTGTATGTAGATTCTCCCTGTTGCCTTGGTGGGTTTCTGCCAATATCCCTCCCAGGCCAGGGAAGAATAAGCACCAGCCAGAGGAGGACCTGTTCACCCTCTGCCGTGTTATGCAAACTCGATTTCCTGGTAAGATGAGTTCTGAAATGTGGATAAAAGGGTGGAAGGACCACTCCCCAGTGCTGACCTTCTACTGAAGTACACGTTCCTTGGCATGAAAAAATAGTAAAAACCACGTGCTTCAAGAATGCCTAGAGCATAGAAACTGGAAACATACAGGATTGGCCTAAGTGCCATAACATACCAAAGGGAGCCCCATAATATAATGAGGTTTCAAGATAGTGCCGTTTATTATTCTGTAATAATAACTGCCACTTGGTAGCCAGCAATTCTTCTTCTTCTTTTTATTTTCACAAATGTTCCTTCCAAGTTATTTGCCGATCAAGCTGGGAAACCTTCATTAGTTCCCAATGGTTCACAACAAAGCGTCTCGAATTGCTTTAACAGCACCTACTTCACTTTCTCTATCCAGTTCGGCTAAGAAATTTCAATTACCTTGTTAATGTCTCAACGAAAAGAACCCCACGATGCCCTCCATGATTGGTAGGAAGGCAGTCAAGAGTCCCAGAGGCCAATAGGTGGAAAAGTCTTCACTGGTGAAAGGCAGAAGTACAGACCCTGACGAGCCCTGGAAGGCGGTCTGACCCATCAGGACCTGATGCTTCCAGGGGTCTTACTGGCCCAAAGGGGAAAAAGGAAAGGAGTTTGGGAAAAGAATGGCTGTGAAGGTACAGGCTGTGGAAGATGCTCAAAACACATACAAGGTTTGCTCAACACGTTTTGACCACAAAAACAGACCAAAAAAAAAAAAAAAAAAAATAGACCAGTGAGGGCTCCGTATTTTTTCTGATGGTAGTAAACAATCTATTTTCTTTTGTAGACATTAGAAAAAGAGGTCTGTAAAGGCAACATATCAAAAAGTAGACTGTTTCCAGAAAATGTCAAATCATTATTCCATCAAGCTATTCAGACTCCACGAGTGAAACATGAAGTTCAGCTTGGGTACAATCTGCAGACAGTTGTAAATTAAATGTGAAAACTCTGAATGCCCAGGTTGGCCACTACAAAATAAATCTTACATAAGGAGCAGTAAGCACTGTGCTTTCCTTGTCTCTACTGCCAAAATACATAGGCTGGATTAGATGTAGCAAGATTTCCTCATGAAAATGGGATTTCCTTCATGAAAGACTGGGCAATAAAGTCTGAAAGCAACTTGAGCTTTTATTCTTTCCAAACCACAAACTGGAACACAAAGAAAACTAAGAGCCACCGGAACTGAGAAAGCACCTTAGAAACCAAGACTATACCAAAATTCAAATTTATAGATGAAATAAAGGATCACTTTAACCCTTAAGTCATAGACTTCAAGAGAAAATTTTCCTAGTACATTGAACATATTAATATTAATCAAGTGACACAACTCTGACTTAATGTGCAATTCTTTTTTTTTTTTTTTTTTTAATTGTCTGCACTGTGAGGCATGTGGGATCTTAGTTCCCTGACCACGGATAGAACCTGCGCCCCCTCCACTGGAAGGGCGGAGTCTTAACTACTGGACCGCCAGGGAAGTCCATGATATGCAATTCTTTAGACATAGTTCAGCTGTGATGCATCTCAGAATGTATATTAGTTATAAATACAAAGATGACTAAATTCTATTCTGGTTCTTAAGTATTTAATCGCTCTGAAGTTAACATCCTTAAAGGCTAAAAAAAAAAACAAACCACACTGTTGACACTCAACAGGGAGACAAAATTATGAGGTTTTACAAATATTCTCTGAATTATTCTAGAAAAGGAGACATTTTTTAATTCCCTCTAAAGACTGAATAAAGTTAACTACAAATAGTAAGAATCTAAATTTTTTGTTATCTACACAGCAGCAAAATAAACTAGAAAATTTTTATTTGAAGATCTGTTTTTCTAGTCTCCTTTAAAACTAAAAATAACCAGAGAAATGCCAAAAAAAAAAGTGCCAATTAGAGAAACCTTCAAAGATGGCCTTCAAGAATTTTCCTTTAAAACGGAACAAACCAGAAAGAATAGATAGACATGTAGATCAAAACAACTATGTAATATTTTCATGTGTTAGAAAGAGGCTAGAAAATATTTCACAGGCATAAATTCAATACATTTATTACTGATACAATAATGGAAGTCTCAAATGGGAAAAAAGACTATCTTAAATAACCACATTTTCAAATCCAGCAAGAAACACAGCAAGAAAAAAAACTTAAAAGCTCATTATGAATCAGTAATTTCTCGTGATAGAGACGATGTGAACCACATTTAAAATAAAATCTGATTCCACTACTTGGGCACACCTGCTTAAACTTACTAATGAAAACTGCAAGAACAAATCTAAAACCTTTTATGAAACATGTGTATGTCAATTGCTCCCAACCCCCAACCCAAAAATCAAACCCCTCAAAGGTGTTCACATACTGATCATCTTATTGATTATAAGCAACAAATGCTTTCTTTCACCACAGATGATTACAAATGAGATAAATACACCCATTTCTGTAAGGCAGTTCTGTGTGTTGCTGACATTAATGTGTGTGGTATGGATGATGTGTACATGTGAGTGTGTGTGCACGTGTGTGTTTTCTCTTGGCTGGGTTTGGCTGCCTCTTGTGCAAGATGGCTACTACAACAAACTGAAACCTACAATTGACAACATAATTCTGAGGAAAAAGAACAAACCTGGAGGGCTTCCCTGGTGGTGCAGTGGTTAAGAATCCGCCTGCCAATGCAGCGGACACGGGTTCAAGCCCTGGGCCGGGAAGATCCCACATGCCGTGGAGCAATTAATAAGCCTGTGTGCCACAACTACTGAGCCTACGCTCTAGAGCCCGTGAGCCACAACTACCGAAGCCCACGTGCCTAGAGCCCGTGCTCCACAACAAGAGAAGCCACCGCAATGAGAAGCTGCGCACCGCAACGAAGAGTAGCCCCCGCTCACCACAACTAGAGAAAGCTGCGCGCAGCAACAAAGACCCAATGCAGCCAAAAATAAATAATAAATCAATAAAAAAAGAAGAACAAACCTGGAGGCATAGCCCTCCCAGACTCTGGCCAATACTACAAAGCTACAGTAATCAAAACACTGTGATACTGGCATAAAAACAGACATATGGATCAATGACACAGAATAGAGAGCCCGGAAACAAACCCACATACGTACAGTCAATTAATCTTCGACGAAGGAGCCAAGAATATAAAAAGGAGAAAAGACAGTTTCTTCAGCAAGTGGTGCTGGGAAAGCTGAAGAGCCAGATGTAAATCGATGAAGTTAGAACACTTCCTCATACCCTACACAAAAATTAACTCAAAATGGCTTAAAGACTTAAATATAAGACATGACACCATAAAACTCCTAGAAGAGAACACAGGCAAAACATAATCGGACATAAATTGTAGTAATACCTTCTTAGAGCAGTCTCCCAAGGCAGAAGAAATAAAAGCAAAAATAAACAAATGGGACCTAGTCAAACTTATAAGATTTTGCATAGCAAAGGAAACCACAGACAAAACGAAAAGACAACCTACAGACTGGGAGAAAATATTTGCAAACAATGTGACTGACGATGGCTTAACTTCCAAAATATACAGCCAGTTCATACAACGCAATACTAAAAAAAACCCAAACAACCCAATCAAAAAAATGGGCAGAAGACCTAAACAGACATTTCTCCTAAGAAGACATGAAAATGGCCAACAGAGGCATGAAAAGATGCCCCTACATCGCTAACTACTAGAAAAGAAATTTCTAGTAATTAGAGAAATGTGACTCAAAACTACGATGAGGTGCCACCTCACACTGGTCAGAATGGGCATCATTAAAAAGTCTACAAATAATAAATGCTGGAGAGGGTGAGGAGAAAAGGGAACCCTCCTACACTGCTGGCAGGAATGCAAATTGGTGCAGGTAGCCACTATGGAAAACAGTCTGGAGGTTCCTTAAAAAACTAAAAATAGAATCACCATATGATCCAGCAGTCCCACTCCTGGGTATATACCTGGAAAAGATGAAAACTCTAATTCAAAAAGATAACATGCACCCCAATGTTCACAGCAGCACTATTTACAACAGCCAAGACATGGAAGCAACCTAAATGCCCACCGACAGAGGAATGGATAAAGAAGATGTGGTGATGGAATATTACTCAGCCATAAAAAAGAATAAAATACTGCCATTTGCAGCAACATGGATGGACCTAGATTTATCATACTAAGTGAAGTAAGTCAGACAGAGAAAGACAAATTTTATATGATATCACTTATATGTGGAATCTAAAAAATAATACAAATCAACTTATTTACAAAACAAACACTCACAGACATAGAACAAATTTATGGTTACTAAAGGGGAAAGGGAAGGGGGAGGGATAAATTAGGAGTATGAGATTAATGGATACACATCACTATATATAAAATAAACAACAAGGATTTACTGTACAGCACAGGGAACTATATTCAGTATCTCATAATAACCTACAATAAAAAGAATCTGAAGCTGTACACCTGAAACTAACACAATATTGTAAATCAACTACAGTAAAATAAAAATACGTATATATATTGAACTGTGCTAGGCAAAAGTATAAAATATTGACCAGCCTACCTTCTTGGCTTATAAGAATTAAATATAATAATGCATTTAGAACAATGAATAAAATATATGGAATACAAAAAAAGAAAAAGAAAATTAATGTTATGAATTTGCAAAAAAAAAAAAAAGAAAAAGAAAAGAAAAAAGGGGATGAGGACAAGGCCCACAGTTTTTCAAAGGTCATTGTTGGAGAAGTTCTGACTAAATGTCTGCTTTAAGACAGTTTCATTTACAATTCAAATTCCAACAAATCCTGAGGTT
This sequence comes from Balaenoptera acutorostrata, assembly GCF_949987535.1. Lineage (NCBI taxonomy): Eukaryota > Metazoa > Chordata > Mammalia > Artiodactyla > Balaenopteridae > Balaenoptera > Balaenoptera acutorostrata. The sequence continues at coordinate 12,205,528 of NC_080081.1, forward strand.
TATCTAACAGTCTAAGGTATCCCATGGACACTGAGAGAGCAAGCTGAATCTGCTCATTGTTAGCTGACTTAAGAACCCACCTGAGCATCCCATTAGGCACCGTGCCATCAGTGGTCTGGATAAGAGAAGTGAATCCCTGTTCTCCCTTGCCTTTCATTCTAATCTTCTAAAGATGATCCAAAATATTCAGCCTCACGAGGCTTAGGATGGGTACATGTAACCAGCAAGCTGGGCAAAACTATTATCAGACAAACAGAAATCAGGCAGCAAGAGGTGCACATCCAGACTGTTTGGAGGGTGGGGGTAGGAGCGGGGGTGGGGAGACAGAGTCCTGAGCACACCTGGGCCAATCAGAGGGCCTTTTCAGGAATTGGGAAAGGCAGCTGAGAAAGTGATCTTGCATCTCTCCTAGGGGCGGGGCTGTGATTCTGGGCTCACATCCCAGGATGGGCATCTTCCACCTTCCACAAGGCCTGGGGAAGCTGGGAATGCAGGTCTGCAGATAGAAGGAAGAAGGCAGGCCCATGAGGGAAAGAGAGAGTGTGTCTGACCCCCAGACCAAGTTTGGATAACATCACAGTCTTCAATTGCATTCCCAACCTGGCGTCTGAGATGCCCTTGTAGCCTGAGAATCATCTCCATTTTCTACTTAAGTCTTCTTTTGATTATAGCCTCAGGTGTCCTAAGTAATTCTGAAAAACACCTTTAAGTTTTTTCCAACTGATTTCAAGAAAAGAATGTCTTTTTCAGTGAATACAGGTGTCCAGATTTCAAAAAATAAAGACGAGACTTGTATTTATATTAAAAATATTCTAGACTATTATGCTAAGTGAAATAAGCCAGGCAGAGAAAGACAAATACTGCGTGGTATCACTTATATGTGTAATCTTAAAAAAAAAAAAAAGTCAAACTCATAGAAACAGAGAGTGGAATGGTGGTTGCCAAGTGCTGGGGGATGGGTAAAATAGGGAGAAGTTGGTAAAAGGGTATAAACTTCCAGTTATGAGTAAGATCTGAGGACCTAACAGGTAACATGGTGACTATAGGTAACACTGTATTGTATAAAATTGAAATTTGCTGAGAGAGTAGACCTTAAATGTTCTCACCCACACACAAAGATAAATGTGAGACAATGGATGTGTTAATTAACTAGATGGGGAGAATCCTTTCATATATATGTGCATCAAATCACCACAATGTACACTTTTAAAATCGTATAATTTTATATGTCAATTATACCCGAATAAAGCTGAAATTTAAAAAATATTCTAAAGCAGTCACATAGCACAGGGAGATCAGCTCGGTGCTTTGTGACCACCTAGAGGGGTGGGATAGGGAGGGTGGGAGGGAGATGCAAGAGGGAGGAGATATGGGGATATATGTATACATATAGCTGATTCACTTTGTTATAAAGCAGAAAATAACACACCATTGTAAAGCAATTACACGCCAATAAAGATGTAAAAAATAAAATAAAATAAAATAAAAAATAAAAATATTCTAGAAGAGTGGATTATAACAAGCTGTTTGAGAAATAAAACTAATTTGATATTATCAAGTTATAGAGTTGTAAATTTTTTTAAACACGTTCCACTGTGTGTTTATATATAAATTTATATATAGAGAAATAAGTGAGGGCTCTAAACCTTTTCTTGATTTTCCATCATGGATTGTATTCTTCTCTTCCTAGTATTTACTAATTGTTTAAAAACTAAACTCCACAGGGTGTAATATATGTACATCTGAAGACCTACGTATTCTATGTATTACACAGATGTATGAATTTCACACACACACACACACACACACACACACACACACACACACACACACACACACACTTTCCATATGCAAAAGCCACAGGATGCACAGACAAGCAACGGCAACCCCATCACCCACTGCCTGGACCTGGAAGCAGGGCAGGGAACTCTAGGGGAACAGGGCAGAGGGCAAAAGAAATGGAAGAAAAGGTGGGCTGTTTAGTGGGGCAGCGGCAGCGGCCCGGGTACCAGTGCAGGTCTCCCCAGCTCACCTCACCACCCGGGAGAACGCAAGACCAGTCAGGGAAGGTGGCAAGAAGCCCAGGAAAGCAAGAGCCACCTTCAACTGGCAGATGCTGGGGAAACACGGGGTGGTCTGGCTACCTCCTGGTTTCTTGCCCTGCGTCTCATCTTCTCCATGATTATATGAGATGACAGACAGAATTGTGTGTCCCTTCAAAATTCCTACATGTTGAAGCCCTAAACCCCCATGTGGCTGAGTTTGGGGGTAAGGAAATAATTAAGGTTCAGTGAGGTCAGAATGGCGGAGCCCTGATCTGAGAGGATTAGCGTCCTTATTAAGAGGAGCCACCAGAGAGCTCTCGCTCTCTCCCCGAACACCGCCCCCCGCCAGGTGATGTCGGGGAGAAGGTGGCCCTCTACAAACCAGGAAGAGAGATCTCAACCGGAACCAAATCAGCCAGCACCTTGATCTTGGACCTCCCAACCTCCAGAACAGTGAGAAGACACATTTTCGTGGTTTAAGCCACCTAGTTTGTGGTATTTTGTAATGGCAGCTGGAACTGATCAAGAAAGCCACTTATCCCCAAAGATAGAGGGGATCCATGGACAACTCCAATTCCACCTTAACCATCTTTGGAAATCAGGTGAATAGAAAACGAAACAACCACCTGTATAGCCGAAAGGGGCGTTAGAATTTAAGGCAGGGAAATTGTGTCTCAAGAGCAAAATTTCCGTTTCCAAATGGTGCGTTTATGGAGTGGATGCCTCCAGTTCTAAGCAACAGTACAGACCATTCAAGGTGGGGTTTCACATATCAATCTCTCTCACCCTCTAGAAGATTTCCTTTATGCTTAGCTTTGGTCAGAATAAGCAGCCATCTTTCCGAGGTGATGTCAGGACAAGGGAGTGGGAACCGGCAGTAGACAGAAGCTTCCTGCACCTGGTACAGCTGAGAATCGAGAGGAAGCCCTACACTTACCCTCAGAGTGTCTGATGCAAAAACTGTCAACGGTGGGGGCATGTTTAGAATCAGCCTTAGAGGTTTTCCTTCCCAGGTTTACCGATCTACCAAGAACAGGTAACAAAAGCAGGATGGAAAGAACACATCTACTGGCTTCCCACCGGTTGCTTCCGAGCAGGAGCTGACTCTTCACAACGACCCTGCTAACCACACACACTCCAACGTCAGGTCTCACCTGATCTCTCCCTACATCACATCAGTGGCCACCCAAATGCCACTTTAGGGGACAAGACCCACTTCACCTAACTTTCCCAGTAATGTAATCATTGGGTTAAACTATAAACATGCTTGAAATGTGGTCCTTTGGAATCCGCTTGTTACGAATGGAATTTTAGCTCTGTTAACAGATGGCCTTGGCAACGAAGCCAACTGCCACTCAAAGGTGCTCTAGTGGGAAAAGAAGAAGGACGAGGGGCATCTGGCGTGGGAGGCCCCCAAATGAGAGGAATGCGACTGTGCAAACGTGGGGCTGCTCGGGGCCTGCGGCACCCTCAGGGGTGATGGTCTCACGTGTGGAGGAGGGCACCCCGGGCCCTGTGTGGAGACGGGGTACAACACCAGGAGCCTGGAGGGGGAGGAGCGCCTGTCATGGCTGTTAGAGCGCAGGGTCCGCTAGGTGCGCGCTGCGTGACCTCGGGAAAGTTCTTCAACCTCTCCGTGCCTTCGTTTCCAAAGCACCTACCCAGCAGTGTTCTCATGAAGAATAAACAGGGGCTCACAACCCTTATTTTTAAAGTTAACAATTAGGGCTTCCCTGGTGGCGCAGTGGTTAAGAATCCGCCTGCCAATGCAGGGGACACAGGTTCGAGCCCGGGTGCGGGAAGATCCCACATGCCGCGGAGCAACGAAGCCCGTGCACCACAACTACTGAGCCTGTGCTCTAGAGCCCGCGAGCCGCAACTACTGAAGCCTGCATGCCCAGAGCCCGTGCTCCACAACAAGAGAAGCCACTGCAATGAGAAGCCTGCGCACCGCAACGAAGAGTAGCGCCCCCCCCCCGCTGCAACTAGAGAAAGCCTGCGTGCAGCAACGAAAACCCAATGCAGCCAAAAGTAAATAAATAAATAAATAAATAAAATTTTAAAATAAATAAATAAAATAAAGTTAACAATTAGCAGGGGCTCACAGCAAGGCGCCATGGGTGGGTGTCAGTGCCCGTCAACGGTGTTACGGCTGCTCCTTCAGGAAGCCCATCTGCTTCAGAAGCAGGATGACGGTCAGAGGCCAGGTAGGGGGTGTGGGAGTTTGGGACAGCTGGTCCCAGCCCCGGGGGGGCAGCCCTCTCTGCTGAGAGGGGATCCAAAGGACAGGAAGGAAACCTCATACAAACTAGACCAAAATGAAAAGGTCTAGGGGTGGCCCCCAGACACAGGAATACCAAGCTCGCCCCAGGGCACAGCACAATCCTAGGTGCAGGACCACCAGGATGCAGCAGATAAGATACTGATGCTCTTGCCGTGGTCCCGGAGCAGAGGCAAGTCTGCAGCAAGGCGCTGAGCTGCTTAACTGGAGGCGACACGTGCCCCCAAGCAGGTGACGACGGGCCACTGTCTCTGCCTGGAGAGTTCACCTTTCCAAAATTCATCCACCCAATGGGAACGTTTCCTATTCACGCAACTGTGCAGGCAACCGAGCACATCCCTCAGACAGGGACTGACATAAATCCTGAATGAGAGAACAGACCCCCGCCAAACACTGACACAGACAGGAATCCAATCACGGCCGGCGGAGCTGTAACATCCACCCGAAACCGTCTCCCCTCACGGGCCCCCCCCGCGCTCCCCACAGCCATTTCATAAAACTGCATTTATTTTTATAGTTGGAAAGGGTTGGCTGTACTATCTGTAGGCGGGATAGGCCTGAATTTGCTAAATATCTGAAACTATCTAAGATTATTAATGATAATTAGGCACTGAAAAAACAAAGCTCTAAACGCTATTTTGAGGATAATAATTAGGACTCAGACTTGAAACCACGATCAGCTCGACATTTCTTACTCCCTGACTGCTCATCCGCAGAACTGGAGCTCAGAAAACCATCAGTGAATTCTCCTAATGGCAGTGACTCAGACATTAAGAACAACCTTTACATCTTTGCTTCCCGGTAACATCATGAGGGGAAGGGAGGACAAGAGCGCGGACGTGTGTCACTGACTTGTACCACTGCCTGTGTTCATCTTGGTCTCCCAAACACAGCCTGATTCTTCTAAAGCACAGGTTCTTTTATATAAGGCTGCGTATTCTCACATTTATGCCCTGAAACTCCCTTTGGAGTGTGGAACCAACGGGCACAGGTAAGTAACATGAGTTGTGAAATTCACGGACTTAAATCAGACAAGCACTTGACCCTGTACCAGTGGTATTAATAGAACATTCTTGCTTAAAACATTTCATCCTTAATTTGCGATCAACTGTTATCGTGCAACCATGTGAAAAGGCCCAAAGAGGCGTGTGGCGGAGCCCAAGCGGCCCTCCGCTCCCTTCTGCCCATCTGCCGCTCTGCCCCAGGCCCCTCTCCCCCATGTCACCCTGGTCCTCTTCCAGACTCCTGGCTCCAAATCTGTGAACCATCTGCTGCCTCCAATCTGAGTCCCCAGGAAAACAAAAAGTTTTCTCTCAGCAACACATCAACACAGCACGTGAAGATGGTCTGCTGCACTCTCTTCCCTAATCTGACCAACCTCCTTCCCCAGAAGTGGCCGGGTGGCCCCAGGAAACACCACCCTCTATTTGGATTTCCTTACTGCTGCCACGTCAAATGACATAGGATTCCACCACAGACTTTTTTTCCCTCTTTTCTGAGCTGTCTCGAAACTGTGAAATTAACAACAGTACTCTGAAGAAAATAATAAATACCATTTAGACAGCACTGTCCCTTACCTTCTCTTATTCGATTCTTTGATTGATTGATGTGAAGAAAAGAAAACTAACATTTACTGAGCGCCTACTGAATGATGCAAATTGCACCAGGTGTGGGCAGACCTCGTTTCATTCCATTTCTCCTTATTGTGCTTTGCAGATACTGAGGGTTTTTTTACCAGTTGAACATCTGTGGCAACTCCGCGTCGAGCAAGCCTATCGACACCATCTTCCAACAACATGTGCTCACTTCATGTCTCTGTGTCACATTCTGGTAACTCTCGAAATATTTCAAACCCTCCACCAGCAAAATGATTAAAACTTGAAGGCTCAGATGATGGTTAGCATTTTTTAGCAATAAAGTCTTTTAAAATTATATATTTTTTTAGACATGATGCTATTGCACACTCAACAGACTACAGTATAGTGTAAATACAACTTTTACATGCACTGGGAAACCAGAAACATTCATGTGACTTGCTTTATTGCGGTATTTGCTTTATTACGGTGGTCTGCAACCAAACCCACAGTATCAATGAGGTCTTATATACCTTACCTTGTATACCTTACCTTGTACCTTATATACCTTACCTTGTCTATCCTAATAGTACCCCCAAGAGGTAGGAATTATTGGGGGGAAATTTTAATTATTATTAGGTCACATCGGAAGCACTGCGATAAATCACTTGCTCTGAAGTGTTTTTATTTTTATTTTTTTTGGAAATGTTTTGAAAGATTAAATAAAGTAGTACATTTTGGTGCCCAGCAGAGTCCCAGGTGTATAGCAGGCTCTTGGGAAAGTGTTTGCTCCTTCTACTTTGTTAACGAAGAAAATGTGTGAGTTTCACAGCTGCTTCCACATCGCACATGGAGGGCATGAGTTGGTTTCAACCCCACGTGTACTCGCCTCTCCCAGCTCCACACGCACATGGCCTTCTCACCCCACGGGGGCGGGGGGGTGGGGGATCCAGACTGGTCCACCACACACGCGGACACCGTAGTTTGGGGAGGCTGGTACCTGGGGTGCGTCACCAGCATGTGACCCTCCAGTCCCAAGTCCAGTCTTTGTTTAGACCCTGATGACTTTCAAGGTAGGTTTTCCTGAAGTCCACCCTTTTCTAAAAGGGAAAAAGCATAGGACCTCTGGTAGCAGGAGATGGGCTAGTATCAGCGGCCATAAGAGGGAGGCTGATTGGTTCTTTGTCTTTTACCTGTTCCCGATGCTATACTAGGCTACTTCTTCTACATTTCTCTTCTGAAGGCCACTCTTCCCTTTGTCACCAGAACAACACTAGATTCATGCTGCAGGGTTAGTATGACAAAGCGAAACTCTTTCAGCTGGGGGTGTGAGGGGTGTTAGGTATAAATAAGTGCCCGCAGCAGCCCGATGTGGGAAGTTTGTGTATTAGTTTCCTGGGGCTGTTGTGACAAAGGACCAGAAGCTGGGTGGCGTAAAACAACAAGCTTATTCTCTCACAATTCAGGAGGCCAGGAGTCTGAAATCCAGGTGTGAGCAGAGCTGGTTCCGACAAAAGGCTCTGGGGAGAATCTGGTCCAGGCTTCTCTTCCTGGTTTCTGCTGCTGCTCGGCAATCCCTGGCATTCCTTGGCTTGTAGAGACATCACTCCGATCTCTGCTTCTGTCTTTACTGGGCTTTCCCTCGTGTGTCTCTTCTCTTCTCATAAGGACACCAGTCCTACTGGATCAAGGACCCATCCTACTCCGGTGTGACCTCATCTGAGCTCTCATCTTAATTACATCTGCAAACACCCTTTTCCTAAACAGGGTCACATTCACAGGTACCAGGGGTTAGGACATGCCTTCTGGGGGGGGTGGGGGGGGCACAATTCAACCACCCTTCCTGAACAGCCCATGAGAAATTCTGCCCATTCCTCTTTCTGACCTATTTATCCAAATTATGTCTGAGATAGAGTCAGTAACAACAGTGTAAATATATCAAGTAAGCTGGTGACATTGGCTGAGAGAGAAGGTAGAAAGAGCCCCAGTGCTGGTCAGACCCTAGAGTAACCCAAGAGCAGCAATCAGCTCTGTTCTGTGTCAACATTTACTCTTGCTCTTACGCAAGAGATGCTTGTTTCGTTTTCTAAATTTTCTTCTTATAAATAACATCCCCATCCTCCAAATCCTCCTACCAAAAACAAAACAAAACGAACATACAAACAAAATCCCAACCCTGCTACAGCTGGGAGTAACTGAATTATTCCACTGAGTTATGTGAACCTCTTTTTGAGTGAAAAAAAAAGCATTCCAAAATATCTTCACACATCATCAAAATTAGAACTAAAATGCTGGAAGAAATCTATCTTTTCTCCATCTCTAATCTTTATAATTTGGAGAGCCAACATGAACCTTGGCAATTTAGCAAAGACCATCTTAAAAAAGACCTGAATTTGCAAGCAAGGCAAACCTATCATTACAGAAGGCCAGTCCTGCTCATCAAAGTTTAGTTTTTAAAGTACAAGTTCTCTCTGGGAGTTGAGAGCTACATATAAAATTTCTCTTAGAAAGAGAAGATTTTTAAAGTAGAAAAGGGTCACCTACCAAAACACCAGAATTTCATTTTAAAAGCTACCACTTTACCAGTACGTACGTATGTACGTACACACACACACACACACACACACGATTTGCCATCTGTCAATTTTCCTTGCTCTCAGCTGGCAGAAAAAGGTTAAGAGAGCTTGTCATGGAACTAAAACACGCTAAACATTTTAAAGGCCAAAATTCAAAAAGCAAACGGGGGTTTGAGGTGCGGGGGGGGGGGGGTGCTTCAGATCTGCTGGCACTTTGCCAATAACATTCCTTTCCAAATGAGAAAACCTGGGATAAAATCCCACTCAGCTGGCTCCTCAGCCATGACCTTGATATAGCATTAATCTTTCTAGGCTCCAGTTTCCTTGTCTGTTAAATGAGGATCATACAAATTCCCTTTGCAGGTTTGTTGAAAGGTGACTCTCTCACATGTAACAGGTGTACCAGGCCCACAGCGGAAGCTCAACATCCGGCGTCGTTGCCGTTGCTGATTGGTGAGCGGTATTGTTTCTGCTTTCACTACAACTGTCACTGATTATTATCACCAGATCCTAACTACCTCCCCTTCCTTCCAGGGCCCTCCAGATGGAACCCTCTTCCCATTCCCAGAACCCTGACAATCTCTGGGGATGCAGGTCCTCACCCTTTCACCTCTCCTTCCCCGGTAACTGGGAAGAGGGATGGGCTGACCCCGGTCCCCAGGGACGCCTCTGACTCCTTTGCAAAAGGGGTGAGCCGGAAGAAGGCTAAACTAAGATTCTTCTCAAATGCAAAATTTAAAACAAAATCTCAACAAGCAATTCCAGTGTACTTAAATGATACTATATATGTATATGCATAACTGAATCACTTTGCATACACCAGAAACTAATGCAACATTGTAAATCAACTATACTTCAATTAAAAATTTTTTTAAATACCCTATTTCTTGGGAGATAAAGTTACTGTTTAAAACAAATCTACATGACGACCCTCTTCGCCATCACCAGGTGAGCCGCTGGTCCACACAGAGCCCTTGCAGGCAACATTTCTTCCCATCGCCCCAAATCTACAAAGTTTTCCCACTTGTAGCTGAAATCCACCCCACCACCTTCAAATGTCAGGTTATAACCTCCATGATATAGAATCTATGCATTTGTAACTTTAAAATTCCATTAAGAATAGAAATTTTAAAAATTTGTTTTAGCTTCAGATTCCTCGACATGATGTGCTCTGGGCCGCTTTAAGGCAGCTGCACCTAGACATGTGGACGGCTGCATGTAATGACGACAGTGCTTGTTTCATCCTGAATCACTGATATTCAGATTTACTCTGAGCTACAGCTATGATGCTTTGAAGGAAGAAGGGTTTAAGCAGTGGAATTTAGGAAATGCCACTAACTGGGCGATTCCAGAGAGGCACAGAGGCGACCTGCCTCTCAGGAGTCTACAGACCCAGGTCTAGGTCACTCAAAGCTGCTGTCGCCCCAACAGAGGACACCCGGGAAGGGGGTGCTATGAGCGCTGCACTGTGGAAATGGCATTCGCTCTATCTTCTGTACTCAGCAATAATGGTCTTAAAGTTAAGGCTACTGTGGGAAAATATTCGATCTACTAAAGGAGACAAAAAAGCAGATTATGAAGAGCGTATCCAAAGAATGGTTCCATTTGCATAAAAACCATACCTAAAGGCACACAAACACAGAAAGGTCTGGAAGACAGTAGAAGACCAAGGTTTAAGGGGACTATTTCTGAAGACTAGAATTATGGGTGGTGAATGTGTTTTGTCCTTTTTGCTTGCCTCCTTCTCTAATTATGCTGCAGTCAGCAGGGATGACGTCATATCAAGGGGGAAACAATGCAAGTTTTCACCTATTGTCTGAACCTAAGTCTGCCTGTTTCAGGTAAGGGGTTGCCTGCACGGGCTGTGTTCCCCGTCACTTATCCCACCATCAGCGCCTGTACTGTGTTTTCTGTCTTCCTTTGCACCTTTCGCAGTGTCCGCTGTTCCTTGTTGTGCCCAATATGGCAGCCCCTCTCCTTCCTTTCCACCTCTGATTCGTTTTTAACCATTTGCTCTTGGCCTCTCATCTTGTTCCTGTCCCTTTCACTTCCTATAGCTTCTCTCCAGCCCAGGGGTCCAAGAGAAACAGAGTGTGAGTCACAATAGAAATTTAAATTTTTCTAGTAGCAATATTTTTTTTGAAGTAAAAAAAAAAAATTGACGAAATTAATCTTAATATAGTTTATGTAATCCAATATATCCAAAATATTATTTTAACATATAATCAATCAAAAAATTTAAACTTTTCTAGTAGCAATTTTTTTAAAGTCAAAAAAAATTGATGAAATTAATCTTAATATAGTTTATGTAATCCAATATATCCAAAATATTATTTTAACATATAATCAATACTTTGAAACTGAGTTATTTTACTTTTTTTTTTTTTTTGTACTAAGTCTTCCAAACCAGTGTGTATTTTCACACTTAGAGCGTGTCTCAGTTTGGATGGGCCACACTTCTGGAGCTCCCTGGCAATGTGTGGTTGCCGTGTGGCTTGCGGAATCTTAGCTCCCCGACAAGGGCTTGAACCCGTGTCCTCGGCACTAAAAGCACGGAGTCCTAACCGCTGGACCACCGGGGAATTCCCCTGTCTTCTATGTTTACCCACCACCTTTCCTTCCCGATGTACCCAGTGCACCATCTCACAGGGCACTAGATCTGTCCATCTCTCCAAGTCATAGTTCTCAGCTGCTGGACCAACAAAGGCCGTCTTCATAACCTGGCGCTCTAGGACTAAGGTGCCCCAGTGAGCACCAGAAGAGCAGTGGTCTTGGAACCTACTCACTGAAGAGATATTTACCCCACACCCGCCATGTGACAGATGTAGATATGAGTTACTGCCCCCAAGGTCAGTACACGATCCTCCGGGAAAAGCCATGTCAACAAAGCAAAATGTGTCACATGCGACACTCAAGGGACGTCTGTGCTAGGGCGCCACAGCGGGGGGAGGCTGTGATGAAGTCTGTGGGTCTCCGAGCCCAGGAAACCTTGGAGTCTGTCCCAGGGAGTGGAGGGAGGCCGGCCCAAGGCAAGGGGAAGAGCACGCAAAGGCTGAGGAGCATGAACTTGCAGAATCTTCCCCCCAGACGACAGGGAGGATTGCAAGAAGGGGGCAGGAAGTTAGACTAGTATCCCACTTATAAAGGATCTTGGATGCCCTGCTAAGTAAATGGACCTTCGATCTGTGAGCAATGAAAACTCACTGAGGGGTGTTTTGCAAGAGCAGAGCATTATCAAGTTGGGGATTCAGAAGCCCTGGAAGAGGAAATGGTAACAGCAGAGGGGAAAAGACAAAACACATAAGGGAAACAGTCAGGCCTCATCACTTCCAGTTGGCGGCTGTAAAGAACTAAACAGAGCACCAGCACCAGATCAAGGAGAGGACCCAGATGTGAGAAATGTTTATGTAGCAGGAGGAACTCTAGGACCTGTGACTTCACGTGACCTTGAAGGAAAGTGGGTGCGAAGCAAATGACGTTGTCTTGTTGCGTGTCTGGTGTGGGATCTCTCGACATGAGGCCTGTGGGCGAGGGAAGAGGAGTCACGACAGAGCCTCAGGCACGTCCACACTGCCGGACACCAGGGATAGAGGAGAGAGTCCATGAGATGGAGTAGAAGTCAAGAGGTCCAAGGAGACACCGACAGACCCGGGGCAAGGGACGGGTCTCAGTGGGAAAGGACACTTCCTTTCATTAGAATTAGTTCTACAAATTCCATCCGTAACATGATCTGTTATGTGTGTGGTGTTCAAATTCAATTTCTAATAAGTTTTGTAAAATTCCCAGCCTAAGGCAAAAATCAACAATTTCATATCAGCTCAAACTGCCTTTGGATGAAAAAAAAAAAAATCAGTGTTTACATGTAAAACCCTAAACCTTGGCTTTTTCCAGCTTTCTAATCTGTTGAACCCCAGTTCATAAATGAAGAATTAAACTGTAGAATAAACCCAATGAAACGGCATGTTGGTCATATGAGGGATGACCGGACTCTGTGACTCTTTTGTGACGTTTAACTCTTCGTGATTAACCAGCTGTGTGACTAGGTTAGTCTCAAGGCTTCGCTGAGCTGTGCACTGTTTACTCCTCTGTAACACAGGGACAGTTTTAAAGGGTTGAGGGGCCATCAGGAACAGGTGTGGCAGCTTGGAAGGGCATAGCCCAAGCCCACTATTTAGTGAAAATGTTGGCTTCCCTCTTTTTCCCATCACTGCATTTGGTTTCTTTCCCAAAGAGTGGTCTAGTGTAAAGAGCGTGGATGGGTTTTGGAACCAGAAAGATCTGGGTTTGAATTAAGTCTTCCACTTTGTAACTGTATTCAAGCAAGTGACTAACCTCTCGGCCTCATTTTTCTTTCCGATAAAACGGAACACATGAGCATCCCGCACAGGGATACAGTGGAAGCTGAGACCCTGCTACCCCTCCCCCCTTCTTCTAAGTAAGAGAAGAAGAGGTGGTCAGGCAATTTCCCCCTTCCCCACATTTTTGAGAATATTAGCTTTGCGTGCTAGTACACAGTCCAGTGAAACATCACCAGGCTCCCGATAACATGATTCGAATGTCAGTCATCACGGTGTATTTAACTGTGAATAACGGCGTCAAGTACAGCCTGGCCGCTAGCCCTTCCGTCCACAAATCACCCCATCAAGAACAGATGCACGTTTTGATCAATGACCAATCACATCACCTCTTTCGGTTTCTAGGCGATGGGTCACGCCCACTCAGTGCCCACAGACAGCAAAGCCTGTGGCTGGGTGAGGTCCTCCTCTCCCAGTGATAAATCCACATAACATTTCACAAAAAATGGATCACTGAAGAGGGGGCTGACAAACAGAGAGGAAAGTGCAGCAAAGAAGGAAAAATAAAACAAAATGTGAAGGGAACATACATGACGTTAAGGCAATAGCTGGACCACAAGAACGTTGATGCTGCCGCCATGTAAGAAGACCCTAATGATGCTGCCAGAGAAACCCAGTGAAGGTGAATTTCTGGGCATAACTGAGGAAGGTGCTGTGATGAAAAGGGTGAACATGTCCTAGGAAGTGAGACTGGAGAAAAGTTTCACGTGAAAGAAATTCTCGGAGATAGGACATTGAAAGCACGAACAATAAAATGAAATGTTGGAAGCTGATGCCAACATTAACAACGGACCAAGGCGGAGCAAAGATGCTCACTTGGTGTCGTGTCCTAAACTACACGGCAAGGAGGAGGCAAGCACTGTTCAAACTACTCTTGATACGTTTTAAAATTCTCAATGTTTCTAATGTTTTATATTACGGCGTACTAAATACGTATGAGTTTTACTGTTTTCTTCATTTCCCTATACATTTATAACAAACAGTGATAGGGTTTTTAATGTCTTGATGCAAAGTTTCAGAGGTCATAGAGCAACTGTAATTTTAAATTCTGGCTCTGCTACTAGCTTGTGACTTTGGCCAAGTTACTTAACCCATCGAAGCCCACGTTTCCTCCTCTGTGATATGAGGATACACCTACTTCCATATAGACTCTGGGGAATGATAGAGGGGGCTCGTTTACATGTTTAAAGCAACCGGCACTCCGCCTGGCATGTGACAAGTACCCACATGGTGGCCAGTACTAGGATTAAATCCCTCCAATCAATACAAATGATCCACAACATTAGTGGATGAAGAAAGGTTTTTCCTAGGGAAAAAAAGACAGATTAAAAAATTCTTACTGAGCACCTACCTTCTTTTCTTTACAAAGAACAGCAAACTTTGACTTCTCTCTCTTACAAAAAAATATCATGGTCATGCTATAGAGTTCACTACTCAACATAAATATAGGCCGGCCAGAGAGGCAAGGCTTAAAGGAGCTGAGGGAAAAGCAGAGTACATTTCTTTGTGGTAGGTGGTCTTTTATTTTGGAAATTTCAGTTGAAAGACATGAATGCTATGCTCCAACTGGCTGACTGAGAAGTAAATACACTGACCTGTGAATACATGAATTTATGGCCAGGCCTGCTGAGGTCATGACTTTTTAGTACTTAGAAAAGGGGCAGGGAGGGGTGTGAACACAGAGGTAAATGCAGGCCTTCCCACTTGTGAGATGAGCGTCAGTGTCACAACCCATTTCTTGGGTCATCCGTTGAGTTTGCGAAGGGCCTACCAATAAAATCATGGCGCCTGCCAGCCTGGAAGAAGTCTACACATCACCTGTCCGAAAACCATCACACACGGCCGCTCCCTTGTTTCTATGTCTCTGGGCTCCGACCCTCTACCACCCTGCAGCCCTCCTCCCCACCAGCCTGGAGCTCTCTCAAGGCAGGAACTCAGTCATCTTTCTGGACCCCATCACCCAGCAAAATACGTTTGTTGACTGACTGAATGAATGAATGAACCAAGTCATGTAAGTCACTTTAAAAGCCTTTTATAATCTACACTCATTTGAAGATAATTATTTTGCCCACCTGGCCCTTAGATAAAAATCATAGTTAAAAAAAAAAAAAAAAAAACAACTCCTGGTGAATATGGGTAAAAACATAAGCCTTCAATGAAGCAGTGAGAAAGTCGTCTCCCACTACCTGTAATGTTGTTGGCCTCCACAGTCAAGTCCAGCAGAGTAAGAGAAGCTTCCAGAAAGGGGCTCGGGCCCCACTAGCTGCAAACGGAGACAAAGCCACCAGTGCAGGTAGGGGAAGCAGAGCCTGAATTTGTTTTCACCAGACCTGAATCGACTCTCAGCAGCCTTGCTAATAATCACAGCGCCTCCCAAAATAAACATGGGAGTAGCATTAGGTATAGAATTTTCTAAACACCAAAGGAAAAGGTGACTTGCAATTAAATTCAGACCACCACTATGGCCAAATAATGAGTGAACTCTGATGGAATGGAACTTTATAATTGAAGGGGCACACATGAACTCTGAGGTCTTTCAATCTGCTAGTCAAATACACTCCAGAGTCTTTGGATTTCTTAATCATCTGCTATTTTTCACCATGTCTGTCCTCTAGCTCTTAACCTTTAAAGTTCTTCCCAAGGCTGAGAATCTATAACACTTCACTCCTTCTATACATATAGCTGTTACTCATTTGGACTAAATTCAAATATCCAAATTAGTGAGTCTGTCTTGTACGTATAAACTATGAGTTCTTTTATATTCAGCATTTCAGAAGATGAAATGAGGATTATACAAGGTCTGCTTACTAAAGCTGAGGGGAGGCAAGTTCAGATTAGGACTTTGCTTAAAAGTTCCAACTGTAACAGCATCATTGGTACACGTTTCCCCAAATCGGAACTAATGTAATGGGTACCAAGCCCATTCCATAGAAATCTTTTGGTTGGTACTCAGCTTCTCCCACCAGCCCCCAAACAAAATCTAATCGAAGTAAAAATCGAACAGTTTCGCTGAAGTATAATCTACATTCTATAACATTTAACCACCATGAATAACAAATGCCGGAGAGGGTGTGGAGAAAAGGGAAGCCTCCTACACTGTTGGTGGGGATGTAAATTGGTGCAGCCACCATGGAGAACGGTATGGAGGTTCCTCAAAAAATCAAAAAATAGAGCTACCATATGATCCTGCAATCCCATTCCTGGGCATATATCCAGACAAAACTATAATTCGAAAAGATATGCATGCCAATGTTCCTTGCAGCACTACTGACAACAGCCAAGACATGGAAGCAACCTAAATATCCATCATGTTTATCCAGATGAATGGATAAAGAAGATGTGGTACATATATAAACTCACTTCAACACGTAGTCATTTGGACCTGGCTTCCTTCACATAGCATAATGCTTTTCTGACGTTCACACGTGTTGCAAATGCCCCATCAAAGTACATTTTATTGAGATTCCCTTTACAGTCAAGAGCCTGCTACCCAGACAGCAACTCCAAGGGAAACTGAAAACTCCATCAGGCCAACTGGTCACCTCCAGACTTGGAGCAGATACCACACAGGCACCCCAGCTAGTTCTCGTCCCAGGGGCTCCCCACACCAGGGCCAGACACCTCTTCTCTCATGTACTCAGGTGGGCTTATCACTTGCCTAACTCTCCATCACCCTCGATTTCAAAGCACCCCCAGCTGCAGATCAGACCCCACCTGCCTCCACCCCTGGCCGATATCAACCTGGCTACAAGGCTCCCTCGTTCTCCAAAGAGGAGGGGAGAGAGGAGGGATGTTATCCCGTTACTGAGAACCAACTGGTAGATTTTCGCCCTACGGAGATCTAGCAGAAGTTCTTCCTTACTCTTCACCTTATCTGTTCTCTATCTATCTGGAAAACGGGGGAGAAGATGGTGCTTGCCTCACCATGCCCCTCAAGGATAAGGTTTGGCAAACCACATCTGCCCGTGGTCGGGGAGAAGCGGCTCCGGGAAAGAGAAAGTGACCGTCTTTGGCGATTCATGGCTGCAGTGGTTTAAAAAAAAAAGGTGGCGGGAGTGGGGAGCGCAAATGCAGCAACTAGGAAGTGGAGGGCTGACTGTGAGATACAAGTTAATTCCTGGCTATAGGCAGAATAACAAGCATCGACTGGCACTTGGTACTCACAGGAGTCTACAGAAGTGGCATGAATGAATTTCTTTAACTGCACTCGCCCTGTTTTTCTGGAGGCGTGATTATGGCTTTCCATCAAAGAGTAGAGTCATAGCTAACTGGCCGGCCCCTGCTCTTGTGCCAGAAAAATATGTGGCAGCTGAACCCAAAGCATGGAAAGTTCCTTTTGGTTCCCTGCTTCTCATATGGGGTCAATATTGAGGTGTGTCTCCAATACGTTTTCCTTAAAAGGAATCTGGCTTCCTTAGGGAAAAGAACATTTGTCTGTGAATGTTCGTGGCTATAGCCAAGCTGATCTGTTTTGTTTGTGAAATCTGGTCACCCTAATTAACTAGGTTGCTCTGGGCAACCTCCCCGCCCTGGCCCTGGCTTTTGCTCAGAGGCAGTTTTCAGTTTCTGCTTTTTAAAGAGGCCTGAGCCATATGCCACTGAGTGCGTGTGCGCTTTACTAAAGAAACAATAAAAACGTTTGGCCCTTAAGCGGGTTAAGTATTCCTCCGTGTGTTTTCAATGCACCACCATTTCTCGGCTTGTTCTCCACCCACACCAAAAAAAAAAAAAAAGCCTGCCAAAAGGTTTCTACAGTCACGTTAATTGATTTTGTTGAAATGCCTCTTCTTCAGGCATTAGCCCCTAGGAAGATTAAAGGATACACTATAGTCTTGAAAACACTAAGCTTTGAACAGTCCAAGTCCCAGGAATGTACTGGAAAGACGGAAAAGTAAACAAACGCCAAGTTTCGAAGTCACTGCCAGGAAAACTCTAAATGAGAGAAGAAAACGAACCACGTATTTTTAACGTGGCTTAGAAAACTGACACCTCCGTGTCCGTGGTGACTGTGGGTTTCTCACACTCGCCAGCAGCCACACACAATAGAAGCTCTGTCTCCTTGAATTGGGCCCATCAGACTTATCCCAGAAGCAAGCTCCTCCGTCGCGTCACCTGGAGAACTTGCAGATGGGAACTGAACGGGGAAAGTGGCACGCAAACCAGAGAAACTCTGCAAGCCCAAAGGAGAGAAGAAAGGCACTGAGAAGGTAGGAGCCAGACCACTGCACCTCCCCGGCTTCCTCCACGTGGGGATTTTGCAGTCTTGGCACGAATGACGTCTTAGGTAGATAATTCTTTGTTGCGGGGGGGCTGTCCTGCGTACGGTAGGATGATTGGCAGCACCCCTGGCCTGTACCCACAGGATGCCCTTAGAAGACAACCAAAACAGTCTTCAGACGTTACCAAATGGCCCCCAGTCGAGGACCACTGGTCTAAGACCGACCACAGAATCATCGGTTTCAGGGTTGGAGAGACCCTGGAGATCACCAAAGCCAAGGCCCTACCGTTTAGGAGGAGCTGATGGAGTCTGAGTTACGGAGTTAAGGTGGCTGAGCCCCTACTTAGCGGCAGCACAGAAACCAGAGGCCAGGGTACCTGGGCAGGCCACCACTTTAGGAGAAGTCTTTTTTTCAAAGAAATGACTGAATATGAAGAGCATCATACATATTCAAAACCACTGTTTGGTAAACAGAACAGTATTAACAACGCTGCTCTGTCCTCTTTAGTTAAAAAAAGAAAAAGTACAGAGGGAACAAAGAGAGTTGGCCACACGGGGACAAGGCGGGCGGGGCTTCCCCAGCTGCTGAGATGGCAGATCTGACGAGGCCAACAGGCAAAAGAGGCCACTGTCAGAACACAAAAACAGGGAACATTTATAGAATCCATTTTGTATATGTTTAAAAAAATTACTTTTATGTAGTATAAAATTTCAACCCACTCCAAAAAGAATTTAATGCACACACATCCTGGATGTTCTAACAAAAGGGACCCCAAGCATCTGCCCATCTCCCTTCACTGCCATTCAAAGAACAGACCGTTAAAAATAAGACAGGGAATTCCCAGGCAGTCCAGCGGTTTGGACTCCACTCTTTCACTGCGAAGGGCACGGGTTCGATCCCTGGTCGGGGAACTAAGATCCTGAAAGCCATGAGGCAAGGCCAAAATAATAATAATAATAATAATAATAATAATAATAATAATAATAATAATACAGTGATGTGGTTTGGCTAATTACTGCCAAATCTGGAGAGCCACAGGGCCCACACATGCCACGGTGGCCCAGGACCCTAAGAATACGTTCCCCGCGATTGCCAAGTGACTTACAGGAAAGCCTGATGACATCACCGAACCAGTATGGCAGCACGGACTGCTCTCCCCTTGCACCAGCACCTGCTAATCTAAGACCTGTTTCCTCTTTGCCTAAATAAATATCTTAATCTAGACACAGTGCCCTCAGGGCATGGGTGTGGGCAAAATCTGAATTTGGTGGGGTTCTTGCCATACTCTGGGGACCTAGAGGGAGTTTTATCAATACGCTCTTAAAAGATGATTTGGGGGAAACATTAGACCCTATTCAAAGGTGAGCTCAGAAGAAAAGAGGGAATTTTCAGTACTCCTGTAGCATTTTAGTCCCAACTGATTAGCGTTATATACCTGCAGCAGCCGATAATCTGGGAAGCAGAAAACCAGCAAAGACATATAGACAGAGAACTATTTAAAAGTAATAAAGAGCCAGAATCAAATGCACTGGTTATTAAAGTAGCAATGATATCGGCACACATTTTTTGGTACATGTGGTCACATTTTACAGCCACACTGCTCCGTCAAACAACTTTTTGTTACTATTTGTTTTCCTTAAACTCTCAAATAGAATGATTAAAGAATTACATTTCTTGCTAAGGCTGCTCACAGAAAGCAAGGAAGGGAGGGAGGGATGGAGGGAGCAAGGAACTTCTGTGTAGAGTTCTTATAATTTGTGAATTCCGGTTTCCAAGTCGATTACTGGCGTTAAGACTTTAATGTAATTCTTTTGGGCAGGACCATATCTTTATTAACATCTTTCCTTCTGTAGCAATTATGCTGTCCCCTCAGGGGCATAACTCTACACACAACCCTCTAGGCTCCTGAAGTTTCTGCAGAAACTGCAAGGAGAGAATTCATGTGAGCACATAATGTCAAAATCCTGCCTTCCACAGGTAGCCCTTATATCTTCATCCACTTCACCTGCTGGGATCCAGCTTCCGAATGGAGCTGGTCAGAGCATGCTTTTAGGTCTTTTGACTGGTAACAGTTTCATTCTCAATGCATGGCAGAGACGGTGTGAAGAGAAGAGGCTGCTTTTAGCAAAGGTCAATATTACCAGGATGTCCTATGCAGGGAAAAATGGACACCAAGCTTTTATAATAATGGTCAACTATGCATACTAGAAATTCTTTTCCTTCTTTTTACTTTCTTTGGGTTCAATTTTTTTTTAAAAAGTCGGGAACAGGTATTCCTTTCTTACTCAGAATTAA
Organism: Balaenoptera acutorostrata; assembly: GCF_949987535.1. Taxonomy (NCBI): domain Eukaryota; kingdom Metazoa; phylum Chordata; class Mammalia; order Artiodactyla; family Balaenopteridae; genus Balaenoptera; species Balaenoptera acutorostrata. Next base: position 12,225,873 of record NC_080081.1, read on the forward strand.
AATCAATCAATTAATTTAAACAAACAAACAAACAACCAAAATAGAATCGGTGCTTTCTGAAGCTGTGAATTGTGGGGTCATGCCTGGGCCTGCTCACCACACTCCCAGCGGAAGCCCCGTTTGCCCATCCCATCCCTCCAGCCAGATGGCGTCTCAGCAGGACGCCTCTGCATGTGGCAACCCAACCCACCTACAACGTGGCGGTCTCACCAAGCACAACGTCTGAAAGTTCTTACTGAGACACATAACCAGAGAATTAACAAATGTCTGATGAAGAAAAGATTCCGAATGAAAGGTCCACAGCATAAACACACAGATAAAAACAAAACGAGGAATTTGCTGTATTCCTGGGAACAGCTGGCAGAACCAACTCAAAATAATTAAAAACCATAGGTAAACCAAAAAGAATGAAGCTGATGGTCGCAACCCTAACCAAATCTTTCATACCGGCTCTGGTACAAAAAGAAACACAAAGTGCGGGTCGATGAGAGGTTATATCTACTGCCCTGGAACTGTGTTTTCTAGGTCAGTCAGTTAAAGTTGACAAATATTTATATTATCTCTGTGCAGGTATGGGACCATCCCAGTGCAGCGCCCTTAATGCATGACGGCAACTGTCGCCATGGTGCAGGGTGTTTAAACATGAGCCGCAGTTGCTTCACTTTTCTTTGGTAAGATGCGGATAACCCAGCCTCCTTCAAAATGCTGATATAAGCGCCAGAAGTTAAAGTAAATACAAAGTGCCTGGTATATGATGGGTGCTCAAAAAGGTGGGGTACGCCTGGGGCCACCGTGTAACACAGCTCTGGGGCTGGGAGGCCTTCCCATCACAGTTCCACGTGGCCTTACAAGGACATCCTGGGTCACCCTTTTTCCTAACATCCTGCTAAGGAGGTTCACATTTCATCTTCCACCTCTTTGTCTTTACTCGTCAGAAATGCTAAATGCACAGGACGACGGCAAACAAGACAACAGGAGAATGGATAACTGAGAAAGCAACAGTCTTCTGACAGAGATCTACTTCTGTGTCGTAGAAAAAGAGAAGGAACTCATTCAAGATCCACCTTTAACGCTCAGACACAATGGACGACTTCAAAGAAACATAAATCAACATTTGATCCTCTCATTTCTTTTGGAGGCGTGGGGTTGGGGGCTCCACAGGACCCCTTTGAAAATCTGATGAAGAAGAGGCCTCCTTCCCCTAAACATACACACATACCCAGATTTTGCTTACATTTCTGGCAATTCATAAACACATCCCCGCCCACAGCCCCTCCCCCACGGCAGTAATAAAAGAGAACCGTGCAGACTGTCTTAGGATTTAAATATGGAACAAGCTGACTTCTTAAGATTATTGTACAGACAGCTGGCTGTAGTCCGAATAATTCTCTCTCTAGGTTGTGTTAAAATTCCAAAGAACAAGACAGCATGAAGAAAAAACCCTGGGAAGCTAGTGCAGTCAGTCTCCGGTCCCAAACGCCTGCTGCTTCACCAAATAATTAAGCCGTTACTTCATTTCTATTGCACACCTGCAACATAATTGCTTCACAGGACCACGCTCACAGATGGCTCTGAGAGACGCAAGTCCACATAATAAAGTTCACGGGTGGCTCGGTTATTTGGACTGGGTTTGGGAATCACAGAGATGCTGCCTGAGGCAAACACATCTAATTGGCTCCGACTGGTGAGCTGAGCTGCACTTTGCAGGGACCGCGAGTAGGGGCACCCCACATCCTGCCCCTCCTGCCGCATCTACCTGCAGGGCCAGCGACTGTACTCTAAACAATGAATAAAGCACAACCTCCCGCATCCTGACTGGAAGAGTAGAGTCTACAGATCGGTGGCAAATGAATGTCCATTTGCTGTCATTTAAAGACCAAAACCAATAATAACCAGAAACCACTTTATGTGTGTAAAATGCTTTACAGTTCACAAGCGCGTTAGCACGGCTCGGACCTCAGAAGGAAAGGCAGATATCATAGCCAATCCATGCATCCATTAGCAAATGCTTTCTGAACACAGACTGTGCTGGGTGTGGAGGACACACACGAAGTGGGTGTGGGGGGGGGGTGGTCCCTGTCTTCCAATAGCCACGGAAACGTAGGACAAGAGTGCCAAGTCTGTCTTGGGGAGGGAGGGCGGTTTTCGCAAGGGAAGGAGCGCTAAATCTGATTCTTAGGGGGAAAGCAATTTTGTGCAGAGAGCTGGAATGGGAGGAGATCGGGGAAACAGCAGTCAAGGCAAAAAGAACCGTGTGAATACAAAGGGAGAGAGGCGAGAACGGGTCTGTGCCAGGTGTGCCTGGAGCCTGCGGATCCAAGGCAGTGATGGGGGAGGAGGCTGGAGAAGTAGATGGGCCAAATCAAGGAGGGTCTTCCCTGCAGGTGATAATGGGGGTTTTGAAGATATGGAGGCAAAAGACCCAGATCTCCTAGAGCAGCTGTTCTCAAAGCAAGATGTGTATTAAGCCCCCGTGGGGAGCTTTTTTAAGTGTACTGATGCTCGGGTCCCAACCCCAAAGACTTTGACTCAGTTAGCCTGGTGTGGGACCTGGGCATCAGTATTCTTTTTAAAAAGCCCCCCAGGCAAGTCTACCGTGCAGATGGTGTACACAAGCCCTGCGCTCGAGGTTAAGCCGCCGCCTAAGGTCGTCCACGCTCAGGGCTCTTTCTTGGCCTTTGAATGCAGCAATGATTTCCCTATAATTTTGTATATAAATTTTAAGAATGCAAAAAAAAATTTTTTTTAAACGGTGGGGAGAAAAGGCTCCTAGAACAACACCTACACCCATACCCCAATCTTCATTACAGCATACAGCATTTTAGCATTTGTTATTTGATATGCATAATGTCCTAATTAATGCGGATGTTAACAAATTCGAACTGACCTTTGTTTCTGGATCATGTGTTTGGTTGGACTGGGTAAAAAAACAATTCTGAAAGTCTCTTTATTCCCTGCATCAGTCTTTAAGACCATGATGCCCTGCTGAACAAGATCAACAAGTCAAATAGGCTTCATGAACTGACTCACCGGCCAGCATGATATGGGGGCAGAGAGGGTGAGCTGGGAGGTGAGGTTTATCTGAAGAGCCTCAGTGCTTTCAAAGATCATCTTTGGACAAATCTGGAGTTTATAAGCAGACCAGGTGAAACAGAGGTAGTAACCCCACAAACCTCCATAAATCTAAACGGCTGCCTCTCCCCAGGTAGCAAGGCCGGCAAACCTGGGTCACGTCTACTGCCCCTTCACCCTTCCTGCGTCCAACAAGCCACCACTCACGGAGCTGCCCACCCTCTCTCACCACGCTGCTCCGGCAGCCACCGTGAATCAGCTGGACTTGGCAATGGAATCAAAATCCATTTATGATCCCTGCCCTATGTATGATTTAATACCACTTTTGAAAAGAACCACTCACTAGGGCCACTTCAAAAGAATACCTATCAATTTATATCACGCGAGGACCCAAGACATTGATTCCATTCATTTAAACTAACAAGACAGCCTTTTAGATAAGGAGAAGAGGACTTGCAAAAAACACGGTGGATATAAAATTGGGGGAAGAATGAAATGCTTTTCACTCCTGCCTAAAGAGGAAGAAGAAACAAGGGAAAAAACCCTCAATCTCAAAACAGCCTTTGGTACTAACCTTTGAGCACACTCTCTCCCAAAGTAATTCCAGGGATTCACCTTCAAGCCAAGGGCGGGGTTTGTACCTATTTCATTAGGACCTTCTCTGACTCACACTGATAAGTAAGTGGTGAGGGTACTGCCTTTATCTTAAAAGCTTTTTTTTTTTTTAATTAATATAACATCTAGAACAACACAACTGCATGGCATGATACAAATAAAGTTTATAAAAGTATTATAGGGCCTTCCCTGGTGGCAGTGGTTAAGAATCCGCCTGCCAATGCAAGGGACACGGGTTCGAGCCCCAGTCCGGGAAGATCCCACATGCCATGGAGCAACTAAGCCCGTGCGCCACAGCTACTGAGCCTGCGCTCTACAGCCCGCGAGCCACAACTACTGAGCCCGTGAGCCACAACTACTGAAGCCGGCGCGCCTAGAGCCCGTGCTCCACAACGAGAAGCCACCGCGGTGAGAAGCCCGCGCACCGCGACAAAGAGTAGCCCCCGCTCACCGCAACTAGAGAAAGCCCGTGCGCAGCAACGAAGACCCAATGCAGCCAAAAATAAATATATAAAAATTTTTTAAAAAGCCCTTTAAAAGTATTCTAATATTTATCTGTATTTGTTGAATGCATGATAAGTGATGGCTGACTCTTTCAAGCCATCCAATAATTTGCCTTCTTTGAGTTCGTTGCTTTTGAAGTGTGTTGCTTTCCTGGTGCTCATGACAAGCATAATGTGAGTGTCACAGAGCTGTACTCCCACAGCTCTCATTGAGGAAGAGGCCAAGGGTCAGATGAGAGCTAAGCAAAGCAACCCTGGAGCCAAAATGATGCAGGTGAACGTATGTGCTAACTCTGTCCTTTCAGAAAGGAAAAATGATCAGCGTGTTGAGACCGATCAAATCTGGGGGAAATGGCTCAAGCCTATAGAAGTTTCGCAAGATGGATTTCTCCGTGTATAAATATACTTACTTTGGAAAGAATAAAGGCCAACAAGACCAGCGTATCTTGAGGGATCATCACATTTATCTCATAGTCCAAAAGACATCTGGAAACCCAGCCATGATCAAAAGATTTGCTGACTCACTAGTGATCACCAGCAAAAAGATCTGGGTAACAAAGTGGCCGTCTTAGCGAATCTATGCCCTACGGCCCCTCTGCCATGTGGCCAGCAGGAGGCCAGTCCTCCCTCTGGCCAGACAGAGAACCTTCCCAAGCTACCCTGATCAGCCCTTGCTCTGCCCTCCTCCAGGCTCCTCCTGGCACTGTTTGGCATCACAAATCCCCCGGCCTCCTTCAACACACATGCTTGACAAGCTGTGAACGGAGACATTTCAGCTACTTACACTGACTGCATTTCACATTGTACTGACTGTTTCCTTGTGTCACTTGGAGGTGCTTCCAGACCTCTCTGTGGGTGGGCGGCATCACACCTGGAAGTCCTCCCGGGGCGCTGGCGTCACCTGAGGCATGGAACTGGGCACCGCAGGGAAGGGTCCCACTTCCTTAATGGTCCCGACTTGGAAATCACTGTACCCTCTGTCGGGTGGCCTGGAGTCACCTCCTCTGGAGTATGCCCTCCAGGCATCGGGCAGCAGAGGCCTGAGGCAGCTCTGCTATGAAGGGAATGCTCCCCATTCCCCGGCACCCCCAACCTGGTCCTGCTCTCACAGGCCCAGGCAGCTTAGTCAATATTTATCCAGCAGGCCTGGCCTCAGCCAAAGCACGATAACCACCCTTCGCCTGCTCTTCACACTAGGAAAGAAAACAACTCATTCTATTTAAACATCACCAGTAAATAGGGCAATAATATGTCAGTAACCCACAACCCAGTTAAGAAAAGATCTCTCCGTCTGGTTAGCTTTTATCAAGAGTCAGATAACACGATACACGTGGAATTTTAAAGATTCCCTTCACCTCTGCTTCTACTTTCCTTCCTACATCCTATGACCCCACAGATTTAAACTATTCCATTGCTTTCTTACGAAAACAGGTTATATTTCTATTGAAATGTCGTGCAAAGAATTGAGCACGGGACCTACATAGGTAACTTGTCACTGTTCTCAACCCGGGTTACCAGCAAGACAGAGGTCCAAACCGAAGGACGAGAAAATGAGTCCTTCAGAATGGGAGAAAAATATTTGCAAATGAAGCAAATGACAAGGGATTGATCTCCAAAATTCACAAGCAGCTCATGCAGCTCAATATGAAAAAAACAAACACCCCAATCCAAAAATGGGCAGAAGACCTAAACAGACATTTCTCCAAAGAAGACATACAGATGGCCAACAAACACATGAAAGGACGCTCAACATCACTAATCATTAGAGAAATGCAAATCAAAACTACAATGAGGTATCACCTCACACCAGTCAGAATGGGCATCATCAGAAAATCAACAAATGCTGGAGAATTTGGAGAAAAGGGAACCCTCTTGCACTATTGGTGAGAATGTAAATGGATACAGCCACTATGGAGAACAGTATGGAGGTTCCTTAAAAAACTAAAAATACAACTACCACACGACCCAGCAATCCCACTACTGGGCATATACCCTGAGAAAACCATAATTCAAAAAGAGACATGTACCACAATGTTCACTGCAGCTCTATTTACAATAGTCAGGACATGGAAGTAACCTAAGTGTCCATCAACAGATGAATGGATAAAGAAGATGTGGCACATATATACAATGGAATATTACTCAGCCATAAAAAGAAACGAAATTGAGTTATTTGTAGTGAGGTGGATGGACCCAGAGTCTGTCATACAGAGTGAAGTAAGTCAGAAGGAGAAAAACAAATACCGTATGCTAACCCATATATATGGAATCTTAAAAAAAAAAAAAAAAGGTTATGAAGAACCTAGGGGCAGGACAGGAATAAAGATGCAGACGTAGAGAATGGACTTGAGGACACGGGGAGGGGGAAGGGTAAGCTGGGACGAAGTGAGAGAGTGGCACTGACATATATACACTACCAAATGTAAAACAGATAGCTAGTGGGAAGCAGCCGCATAGCACAGGGAGATCAGCTCGGTGCTGTGTGACCACCTAGAGGGGTGGGATAGGGAGGGTGGGAGGGAGGGAGATGCAAGAGGGAGGAGATATGGGGATATATGTATATGTATAGCTGATTCACTTTGTTATAAAGCAGAAACTAACACACCATTGTAAAGCAATTATACTCCAATAAAGATGTTAAAAAAAAAAAAAAAAAAAAAAAGGAGTCCTCACCAAGCACTTGCACCAACACCAAGATCACACCATTTTACAAGAGTGGAGATTTTCTTCACGGCTCTCAACACCTTCCTACACCCTCAGGCCTCGGGTGGATTCAGGCAACGAGTAAAATGTATGACAGTTTATTGCAGATGGTCCTTATTTTACATTGTAAACCAGCACTGTCCAATACAATGTTCTCCAATGAGGAAGACGGTCCATATCTGAGCTGGTACAGTAGCCACGAGCCACAAACGGCTACTGGGCCCTTGAAGATGGCCAGTGTGACTGTATCTTTAATCAGATTTCATTTAAATTGAAGCAGTCACGCGTGGTTAGTGGCTTCTGGACTGGATGGTGTGCTTCCAGACCGTGAGACACATTTGTTATTCCTTTATTTAGCAACATGTTTTGGCAAATTCATTTTCCCCCGTGGCTCTCCTACCAAGTACTGACTCGCATCTTCTATCACTTAGAGGCTCCACTTCTCTAATTTAAGAAAATGCTAAAAGTCAGTTTAATGGAAAAACAGGAGCCAATTCAAACTTGAGGCATCTAGTTAAAAATATTGATGCTCTACGTTGAATTCAGGGATGCTTCCTTCCCCCACCTGTGTGATACACGGGCACTTTTTAAATGATCCGCAGTGTGCGGGATACGCCAGGGGCCTGAGGACGCTCCCACAAGCACACGCTCCAGGCACACACCGCACTTCGTTCAGGAGCAGGAAATGTCAACAGAAAAGGCCCAGCAGGGGAGGAGGATTGCATTTTGCTTCCCACTCTTGGAAAAGCCTTTTCAGTGTCCACCCACCCGCGTTTACAAGAACCTCTCTGGAGAGCAAACTAAAGAACATAAGGAGCTATTGTTCTCTCCACAGCTCTCCTCAAGCAGGGCTGACGCTTGCAAAGGCGATCACTCTTGGAGAAAATGCCACCGAATAACTGGGCCAAACTGTGTCCACTTGGAGCGTTTGCGCAGACTGTGCCCGGAATGACCGAGGGAGAGGTGGCAGGGTCACTGAGCACCCAAGAGTTGCGACCTAGAAGCCGTAGCCCAGTCACCCCCTCCACCGACAAGTGGGAGAAATCAAGTGGTGGATAAAAGGGACTCACCTTGATATCGAGGGTGGCGTGGGGAGGAGCCAGCTGGGAGGAGGGGTAACCTGGCAGGTGGGAGGTCCAAGGGAATTACACTCCGTATTGGGGTACAGAATCTTGCTGAGCGTGAGAAACACGTGGGCTGGTGTGAAAAGTGTCCACCGGCAGAAACTTGCCCACCGTGAGAGTTACTGTGCAAGCCTGGAATCCACCCATACACGCTGTGCTGAACTCAACACGTGGTACAGGCTCAGAGACCCCTGCCGGGGATGGGATGCTAAGACCAACCTCACAGGCCCAAATAATCTCGAAAATTAGGCAATGATAACATTTACCTATACTTTCAGAGATGTACATCCTTTCAAATGAAGTTACTCTTGTATCAGGCAAAGAAAATAGGTAAGATTCCGGGACCAATGTCCTTCACGTGCTCACTCCTTGGTCTGCCTCTTTTCAAAACTGGTGACTCCGTTTTGCCAACTGCTCAGGCTAAACCCGAGAAGTCATTCTCAACTCCTTTTTCTCACACCTAACATCCAATTCCTCGGCAAACTCCACCAGCTCTACCTTCGAAATACACCCAGGACCCAACTGCTAACCACCACCACGGGTGCCTCCTGGGTGACCCCAGCCGCTCTCTAATTGGCCTCCGCATCCAGCCACTGCTGTCTGCTCAACTCAGCAGCTGGTGTGGGCCCTGTACAAGGTCAGGCCAGATTGCGTGACTCAGAATAAAATCTGTACTCCTTATCCTGGCTGGCCAGACCCCCTGTTATTTTTCTGGGCACCTCACTCCCTGCCATTCCATCCCCTGCTCATTGTATTCCAGCTGCTGTTGTTGTCTTGCTGTTCCTCAAATGCAGTGAACACGTTCCTGCCGCGGGACCTTTGCACATCCTCTTCTGTCTCTCTGAAATGACTTTCACCCCCTAAATGTAGGACTTGTTCTCTCAATTCCCATGCGTCTCTGCTAAATGTCACTTCATCTGAGGGGCTTCCCTGACAAATTCTAAATAAAATATGGACACATATACGTGCATACGCATTCTACCACAAACTCTCTCTTTTCTCCCTTGCTTTGTTTTTCTTCTTAGCGCTTAGTACCACTGGCACATGATGTATTGGGTTGGCTAAGAAGTTTGTTCGGTTAATGAATACGTTCAATAAAGTTCTTGGTGAAAATGAAAAATGTCTTATTTTTACCTAAAACCGAACGAACCTTCTGGCCAACCCAATATTTGGTTCTTTCTCTATTGGAATATAGGTTCCATGGGGACAGGGGTGTTGTCTGCTTGGGTCACCACTATTTCCCCAGGCCCTACCTAGCACACAGTAGGTACGCAATAAATATCTGTGACTTTTCTCTTTGAATATTTTGCTTTCGCCTTCACAAAGCAGAGTTCTCTCAAAAGGAGATTCACGTGACAATAGCACACATCAGGAGGATGACTCAAATAAGTTATGGATCATAAAATCACTATTTTATTTATACAAAGCGAATGAATTTAAAACAATATGTTTCTAGACCTGGACTCAAATTTAGGTTCACTAAATCCTCAACTAGTTCTTTCTCTGAGACTCTCCCTTGAGTTCTCAGAGGGGAGGGGGCAACTGCCCACCGGGCTGCTCTGGCCAGAGGTGGGACTCTGGCTTCACCGCCCACCCCCCATCTGTGTACAATGATGGAATCCCCTAAACATAAGGTCTGGGGGTCCTGGATTGTCCTCTCCCCTGAAAAAAGGGATAGATCCACTACACATGTCTACATCAAAGGGTCGTAAGTAGTAAGGCGTGAAAGTGAACATGCACGTGTGAGTGTGTCAAACACCTTTGTGCCAGGAAGCCTATTCAACACGCACTGAATTCCCTTCTTCTCTGTCACAAGCAAGGGGCTGTGTACTCCTCTAGGCCTGCTCGCAACGTTATTCCCCCCCCCAGAAGGCTGTAAACCCCAGGAAGATAGTGGGCTTGTCCTTTGGGGTCACCTGTCCACACCCAGGGCCAGGAACATGGCAGGGGCCTCAAATGAATGTCTGAGCAATGAAGATGCCAGTCCAGAGATGGGGGCCAACCACGGGTAACCTGTCCCCAAGAAGCCTTAGGCTGAGTGGACTCTAAGGCAAGTGAGGTGTCATGGGAGACACGGCTGCTTTCAGTTTTTTGAGAAACTTGACCACGTAGCGCCGTTTTCCCCATTTATTTTCAGGACAGCAGTCCGCATCTCACTGATGGTCCCCACGCTCTTTCTGCTCGGGCTAATTTTAATTCCGTCTCATCGGGTCCCTTCAGTAATAGATGCTGACAGTCCCAGATGCCAGGCCCTCAGTGAGAGCACCTGCTTATCCCCTCCGGATTAATCTAAACGACTTTACCTCCAGGACAGCAGGTCCTCCTCTAGAGTTTTGCAGAAGAGAAAGCATACAGCACAGGTCAGGCCAACGGCCACATGGAAATCACTGTACTCAGAGCATAGCATCTCTTTATCTGGACGGTGATCTCCTTGAGAGCAGGGGTTTTCTGTCCCATTCACTGTTGACCTAGGTGCTTCGCAGAAGACCTACACCTAATAAAAGCTCAATAAAAGCCTGAAGAATGTCACTGGATGGGATAGGTGCTGACTAACTGAAAATTAATAGTTAACCCAACATTTTACAGATTGTTTACTGCATGAGGATAGTTCAAATAAACGCCTGTCATCTATTATTGGGAACAGCTGTATTTTTTTCAGCATCACACTCTGTATTACTGGAGCTAAGTACTAATATATGACCTTAGAACCATACATGTAGCCGGATTTGCACTCGGTAGGAATGAAATTGCTTTCCATTTTCTGAGAGGAAAACCTCTTAGAATTTCCTATGTTGTGCTTAATTTAATTTCAATATTCTGCATTAGCCAAAGTAACATTAAAGTTAATTCTTTCTTTGGAGAAAGACAGACACGATTGGATTTACTTGCCCACATGTGCATATATTAGGCCAAGCACGTGGTTCCCATCTGCCACTGGATGCATCGTGCTCTCTTGATTCTTGGCACAGGACGATTACGGCATAAAAGTACATTCTTATGGTCCGTGGGATCAATTCCAGTGGTAGCTGACAGCTGATCCTGAATATTTGAGTACACAGGATCACGAACATTAACGAGTCATCCCACTGAGTCAAATGGCTCATACACAGAAAAAAGCACTAAGACAGCAATTCCTACAATACCCAGAAATAGAATTCTTAACATATGATGGTCCCAATTAAGACATTTGGGAGCTTGGTAAAAATAATTATGCAATGGAAAACAACTCAGAATCAGAGAATTTAAATGGCAGGTAGGCTAACAGCCCACTGAATACAGAAATCTCAGTCGTCAAATCTCTGAAAGGGGTTTACATGTCTGCCCGAACACTTGTGGAAACCAGGTGTTACTAACCCCATCAGGACAATGATTCCATTGGTAGGCAGCTCTTACCGTTAGACTTATCAAGCACCTGTTATATGCCAGATGTCATGTTAGATTCTAAGGATAAAATGATAGAAGACATCATTTCCACCCTCAAGGGTCTCAGAATCTACTGGAGGAGAAAATAAAAAATTCTGCAGGTGAAATGATCAATGAGGGGGTACAGGGAGGCTATGGGAGCACAAAGGAGAAATACATAAGAAATCAGAAAAGGCTCACAAGAAGTAACAGTGCTTTCTTTTGCTCAAGAAACCAGGGGCCAAGACATGCCAAAGAAGCACAGACATGAACCCCAAGAAGCGCAGTGAGCTGGGGGGATCTGTACACATATCAGCCAATCCCAGTAGGTTCATGAAGGGCCTTGTGTGCAGGCTAAGGAGTTTGGGTTTTATCCCAGAGATGAAGAAAAACCACTGAAGAATGACACGCCCAGATATGCATGAACGCAGCTGCGACATTCTCATCCTCCTTGACCGGGCTGCACGCTAGTGGAACGTCTGTCCTCCCCGTAAACCTTAAGCTCCCTGAGGGCAGAGACTGAGCCTGTTTTGTTCACCCACGTGTTCTATTTTCTAATAAAGTGCCTGAGACTGAGCAGGTGTTGGGTAGACATTGAATGGATCAATCAATCAATCAATCAATGAGTGGTCTTGGGGCAGTGGATTGATCCATTGAATGGATCAATCAATCAATGAGTGGTCTTGGGGCAGTGGATTGATCCACTGAATTGATCAATCAATCAATCAATCAATCAATGAGTGGTCTTGGGGCAGGGTGGGTTGAAAGGGGGATATTTAAGGGAGGAGGAAAGACCAGCCAGTCACAGGACTGCTCTAAGCCTGGTCGTGGGAAAATTCAAAGATGCCTCTTGGTTTGGTCGGTGAGGCTGGGTATAAGGGCCAGTGATTTTAAAAGATTCAAGAACAAAGTATTAGGGACAAGTAAGGGAGAGTATATTTCATCTCAGACACACTGAGCTGGGAGTATCTGGTACCTAAGGAGCAGCCAAGGGGAGCGACCAAGTCAGACTCGGGTCTGCTTACATACAGAGGGAGGTGTGGCCTGAAGTCAATACAGGCGGCCAGTGAAGGGCCAGGAGGCCACCAGTGAGGACACAGTGGCCGGGAGAGAGGCTTCAGTCTACATGTTGAGAACACTGGGATGGTTTCTGTGCCAAACAACGACTCCCATCGAGTTCACTATTATTACCACAAACCATCTTGGGAAAGCGACGACTGATCTCACTGAGCTATTTGCTATAAGCATCTCATTTTCAACTTTGAAGGCTGCCAATAGCCAAAGCATCAACTAGATTATGTCCGCAAGGAAGACTGCGGTTTGAATGCTGGCTATTGGGTTAAAAAGCAATTGAGAACAAATATGCATAACAAAATTACCCCAATGTCAGATGTAAAGAGGACGATGATGACTCTTTTCACTACAACCAGGATCCAGTGAGGTTTTGAGTTTCTGCGAGAACAAGGGGGCAGATCATAGGAAAGATAATGAGCATGTCTTAATGTCTGGCACGCACCTGGCTTTCTCAGACTGCCAGTGACATCACCAAGCAGCCATGCATCTTCCCAAAGCCTATTTGAGAAGAGAAAACACTCAGAAAATTCTGAATGAAATAAATGAATAGCTGATCCAGGAGAAAAAGGAAATGCAGCTGAGATTCATGACCAGAAAATTCACATTCATCAGTTTTCTTCCAATCTTGTTAACTCCTTGCAAGTGAGATCGTCTCCAAGCTGGCGGAGGGAAAATCACACAATAGAACAAATTTAGGAAAAAAATTTTAAATGTGTACCTCTTTTTTCCCCCTTCAAAATTAAAACAGCTTGGTTAAGTCTGATAAGGGGAAATGTACACTGTTACCAAACTGGACTGCCTACTCTTGAATGGAATAATGTCCATGAGAACATGAGCGCTACTCTTTGGATACTACAATAATAATATTGGCACATTTTGGAAAGTAGCATCATGGAGGTGCCTTTCAAAACCTTTTGTTCTGCAATCAGATCGCGACTCAGACCATGTCAGACAGATCCCTTGTGGCTTTCAGGTCCAGGGGAACTCATTTCTGTTACAGGAGTAAAGTTTTCCCCATCTATCCGACATGGAATGAGTATTCTGAGCATTAGCAAGATGTGTGCTTTAGCTGGAGGAGAGTCAATAGCCAAGAGTTGGTGATGAAAAAGCAGTTCCTGTGCCTGGTTTTAATCTCATGCACAAATCACCCTGCGGCACACGAAGAGCCTCGGAATATTAAAAATTAACCTTCTCAATTCATTATGGGACCAAGCTTCACTTGCAAATATAACCAGAAAAAAAGACAGTGAGGAAGAAAGGAGTCAGCAATCTGGGTAATAACTGGGATTCATAATTCTGGAAAGTCTAGAAATCCCTAGTATAATCAGGAGAACAACAAGGGCAATGCATTCAACCAATTACTGAGATTGTAAAGAGTTATTACCATTTTTCCAAGTACCCTTGTGTCTGCTGAAGCCAACTTAGCCACCTAGTTCGAGGAGATCGATTTCTAGCTCATTTCCTACGTGTGCACATTTCTTATGAAATGTTTCATTGCCTAGGTTCTACTGGGAGGTGATAGCAGAGCCAGGGCAGCGCACAGGTAGGGAAAACTATGGTGTATGCATCATCTCTGACTTTTAAAGACATTTATACACAGAGGGGAGGTGGCGACAATGGGTACCCAAGTGCTGACCAACAGCGCTCTCTGCAACGATGGGAATGTTCTACATAAATCTGCGCTGTCCAGTACGGTAGCCACTAGCCATATGCGACAACTGAGAACCTGCAACATGACTGGCATGGATCAGGACTTAACATTTAAATTATAATTCAATGTAAAAAGCCATATACAGCTGTCATCTTGGACAGTGTAGCTAGCCTTCGGAGACACAACCTAACTTCTCTTTCAGTGGCCCATCCAAACACGAAATTCTAATCTTGAAAATTTTAGGATTTTATTAAGGAAGGTGTAAATCCTTAGGTACAGTCAGCAAAAACCATATTTGGGGCAGTGTGCTTTATGAACAAGCTAATTAATTAGTCTTCATCTTCAGAGATACACAGACTAACCACATGGAGGAAATTTTCAGTTAAAGGTGTATCAATTATGTAAAAGCACAAATCCTTAGTTTTATTTCTCCAAAGTAGGAGCGAATATCTAGAAAAATTATACTGAATTGGCTGATAAAATCAGGTTTATTATCCAAAAAAAAAAAAAAAATTAAGATAAAAAACCAAAACAATGTTTTAGAATCCCATAACAAACCTCAGGCTTGGCCACTGTCACGACACATGACCTGGATTCTGTCCAGTTTTGTGGCCACTTCTACATTCTCTTGCCTTTCTACAAGGTCTTCTGGGTGATTACACCAACACCCCAGTCAACTCTGTTGGTTCCTTAGGCATTTAGAGGACATACCAAGGTCTTAATCACCCTGCGTAACATTTTCCAAAAGGAATGCTTGCTGCATTCTACGTTCTGAGGAGCTTGAGGATAGGTCAAACCCCAAGTAATTTTAGCCTTTCTCGACATTCATGTTGCACAAATAGCTTCCCATCAAAGTTCCCTTTGGTTTTCTCCTTGGAATGAATAAAGATGTCCTCACTTTCCTTATGAAAATTTCAAACTAAGTCAAATTACAGGAAAGCCATTTTCATTCACCAAAGCACATACACAGATTACGACATTTATATAGAGTTATCCTGTTTAATCAAGAAAAATGATCCTTTTTAAAGCATAGAAAGACGAATTCTCTCAAGTGCACAGAAAGCCCTTCATTATACAGAGAAATGCATAATAACATGTGCATATTTAACATAATTTTAGTAAAATGCATCTTCTAAGAGAGACAGTACAATGACATCTCATATTTACAGCAATGTCAAAAAATAAAGCATTCAACAGGAGAGAATTTTCTAGAACTTCCCTTTTAAGATCAAATCTTTTAATCCTCTTTGATAGAAGTCATTTCCAAATACGTTTATAATTCCTTGAGCTCTTAAAGAATTGAATTTTAAGCTTTTTATTGAACATTCGTGATTATTATCATTACTACTATTCTGATTGTAGTATTCTAAAAATCTGTGCCTGTTTTTGAGTTACTGTTTACTTCTTCAAAGTCAGAGCATCAGCTACCTATTCTCTGCCCAATCTCCTGATTTATAAGCTTCCAGTTTTGTCTGTAGGAGGAACAATAACTGAGCCTCTGCAGGTTAACTGAGTTAATCACATTTCGAATGGGGAACTAAAGAGTAAAGTACAGGACTGCAGGGTGGAGGATTTCTGCCCAGTGAAGCATTCAGAGGTTTGCCTGCCCCCTCCTCCCACCCCTGTTCCCATCAGAATTTTACTTGTGCTAAAAGAAGCTGAGGAGGCCAGAAGCCTGGCCTCCAAACACCTAAAGTTCAAATTCCAATTAACATAAAACGAACTGGTTAATTTACTATTAGCCAGAGTTAGATTTACAGCTAATTCTTGTAATAATCAGAGAGCTGCACAGCTCATTAACAGCTCAGGAATGCCTCTGCCATAAATTTTCAAATGCCAAAGCCTTATCTTTAATGGTGACCAGGGAGCAAATTTTCTGTTTGCAGTTGGCGCTATTTAACTTTTTCCCATTAAAATTAGTGAATGCTTAATGCATGTTGGTGATCTGCTTTCAGTGACTTCCTTGGGCTGGTTTTGTGGGCAGGTGGGAACACGGAGTGAATGCGGACTACACCTGAATGTAGGGCAGCAAGGAAATGCAAGCCAGAGGGCAGACCGTGCACTCACCTGATGCGAGGGGATGGTGGGGAACAGACTGAGGCCAATAAGAAGTCACTCCTCTGAAAACTCTTTCTAAAACATATGATTTGTTTTTTACCACCTGTTACCCATCACTGTACATGTTCCCGTTTCTGCTTTTATTGTTTATAATAATTATCCAAAAATTTTTTTAAACAGTATTACATGAAGTCCTTTAAAAAGTCACTCATAACAAAGCCAAGCCTATCTGTATTTTTCCTTTTTTTAGTGGGAATCCAGCCACCTATAGTATATGAATAATGTACGATGGGCCCTAAGTGAGTGGGTGAATAGCTGAGTAAGAATAATGTGTTTTTGTAAAAAGAAAAATATGAACCAAGTCAATGAAATTGAGCAATCAGTAACTAAAGTCCAGGCAGTCCAATTTTCTGTAAAAAAATCATTAACTTATCAAACTGAGGATTTAAAGACACGGGCACAGAAACCACCTCAGGGTTGGGTGGAATGATTAACTTGTTCATGTCGCTCATTCACCAAACACGGTCACAGGCCAGGATGTGGCTCAGTGTCCCGCCAGGCGCCGCCCAGCTTGGGGATGCAACCCAGAAAGAGACAGGAGTACCAGGGACTGGGGGCACCCAGGACGGGTACCTGGATGGGTCAGGAGGGCTTCCTGCAGGAAGGGGCATCTCAGTCAACACAAGAAGGAGTGAGCCGGGATGAACCATGGCCGAGCTGGGTTCAGGCTGTGTACACGCCAAGGCTGGGAGCTGGCGGGCCCCAAAAGATTTTAAGTTTTCACTGTGGTGATTCTGGGGCTGGGGTGGGGGGTGGAGGTGAGGCTGGAGAGAGACGGGATCCTGAAAGCCCCTGAGGCACGTGAAGGAGCTCGTTTCCTTAGGACAGTGGTGACGGAAGTGCGGATGGGGTGGGGAGGAAGGGGAGGCAAGATGCTGAGGGAAGAAGGGGCATCAAAGGGGCAGAGAGTCAGGGGACGGGGACACTGATGTGACAATGGTTACGTCCTCCAGGGAAGGAGCCAGGGCAAAGGGAGAGGTTGAGAACCCCCAAGAAAGGCACTAAGGGCATCAGAACGGGCCCTCTGAGGATGTGGGTGGGGTCAGACCCGAGGCAGGGCAAGGTCACAAATCCTCCCCCGTGGCCTCTGTCTCAACCCCACGGGCCATCCCCCGCCAGCCTGCGTGCTTTCTAGAGATCACTCATCCTTACCCAAGCCTCGACGAGCGACAGTGCCAAAGCGGGGGTGGCGGGAGCCGTGCCATCCACGGGAAGGACGGCCTCCATCACGGGACAGCCGTCCCTGCCCCCAGCTCAGACACATCCCTTCCCGAGCTGTGCGGAACAAGCCTCAAAACCGGCTCTGCCCACGCGGAAGCCACCGGCCACGCGCGGCTACAGCAAACGTAAATTAATCAGAATGAAATAAAAAGAGAAATTCAGCTCCCCAGTCTCAAGAGCCACTTTTTAAAAAAATAATGTAGTTGATTTACAATGTTGTGTGACTTTCAGGCGGACAGCAAAGTGACTCAGTTATACATATATAGTATACACCTATATTCTTTTTTCTTATTCTTTTCCATTATACTTTATTAAGAGTCACATGTTAAGTGGTTTCCCAAAGTGACACAGACACAGGACACTTCCTTCCTCCCATCAGCAGTGCTATAAGATTCACACTGTGTGGCATTTGTTTTCAGCAGCATGTGCGAGCGGTGGACACATTGAATTTTATTAATAAAAAGATAGAAATTCCACTTCACCATCCCGGATTATCTCAATGTCCTCAGTGAAGGGAATCCATGTGGAAAACAAAAAATAAACACCGCTTCGACATTCTCCTGAAGATATAAAATATTCAAAGAACCTTAACTGAAGCAATAAATTTCAAACGGTGGCACCGTTTGCTAGCATTTTTTCCACTGTGCGGATCTAAACTTGCTATTCATTTATCATGCCGCCAATGTGGATAAATAACATTAAAATAAGAGCAACACTGCAGCCGGGTCGTGGTGGGTGTCAAAAAGCCTTCCAGGGGTTTCCCTGGTGGCGCAGTGGTTGAGAATCTGCCTGCCAATGCAGGGGACACGGGTTCGAGCCCTGGTCTGGGAAGATCCCACATGCCGCGGAGCAACTGGGCCCGTGAGCCACAACTACTGAGCCTGCGCGTCTGGAGCCTGTGCTCCGCAACAAGAGAGGCCGCGATAGTGAGAGGCCCGCGCACCGCGATGAAGAATGACCCCCGCTGGCCGCAACTAGAGAAAGCCCTCGCGCAGAAACGAAGACCCAACACAGCCAAAAATAAATAAATAAAATTAAAAAAAAAAAAAAAAAAGCCTTCCAAAACGTTCACAGTTCATGTTTTTCAAATTCATGATACGGTCCATAAAACCAAAGGGTTTAAAACCAGAATTGAGGACTTGCTGAAAGTACATTTAGGAATTGTTAGATCTAACAAGTCCTGTGGGTTTTTAACATAGGTTTATTGACAGATAGTAGTAGTTATGTCAATAAATATGTGCTCTTAATATTCAAATAGCTATACTGTGAGGGTGGGGATGGGACTGGAATAAAGCACTGGATCTCAAGCTGTCTGCACACAGGTAATCTGGGGAGACACACGCGCACACACACACACAGTGCCAGGCCGTGCCCATCACAGTGGGCTGCGGGTGGGAGGTGGCAGCATGCCCTCGTATTTTTTAAGAGCCCCCGAGGAGCTGCCAACATGTAGACAGAGTTGGAAACGAGGATATGGATTAGACAAAGCTTTCCCTTCGTCTCACATTAAAGCCTCATTATGGACCCGTGGGAGAAAACACAGCCCTTCTTAAAAGTCACAATATTTTCCTTAAGCTCAATTTAAAACAACATCCAATTATAGACCAAGTCACTGGATTTTAACCCTGGCTGCACGTCAGAATCACCTAGGAGGCTCTTTAAAAATTCTAATGCCCAGGCCCCCTCCCAACCAACTGAATTTCCGGTGCATATGTGTGTGTTACAAGATTCCCAGGGGATTCTAAGAAGCAGACAAGATAGAGAAATCCTGCACTGGGTGAACCAAACGCCTCGTTGCTTGGAAAATTGAAACAGCAGCCTTGTGCCCAAAATAAGCCCAAGGAAATCAGATTCACTGCACTGAATCCGGCTGAAGTCTTGCCACCAGTACAGGAATCTATCCCCAAGGCTGCAGCCGGGAGGTGCTCAAGACAAACCTTCACCCAACTCCGTAGTACCACCACCTCCCACCCCCTCACAGAACATGCGCTGTAATCAGCACTCAAAAACCGCTTGTTGAACAAATGGAAGCAATTTATGTGGTTATGGATAATCTTTTTATGCAAGATGAATAAATTAAAATCTTTCTTTCTAAAGGAAATCCAAGAGCCCAGATATGGTCTGGGACCATATCCTGATTTGATTTCACAAATCACTTTGAACAACAACAACAAAAGTAGTATTTACGATGTTGAGGCTTTTATATCCATCAGGTTTTGCCATCAAAACAAAATGACAGGCTTCCCTGGTGGCACAGTGGTTGAGAGTCTGCCTGCCAATGCAGGGGACACGGGTTCGAGCCCTGGTCTGGGAAGATCCCACATGCCGCGGAGCGACTAGGCCCGTGAGCCACAACTACTGAGCCTGCGTGTCTGGAGCCTGTGCTCCGCAACAAGAGAGGCCGCGACAGTGAGAGACCCGCGCACCGCGATGAAGAGTGGCCCCCACTTGCCGCAACTAGAGGAAGCCCTCGCATAGAAACGAAGACCCAACACAGCCCAAAATAAATAAATAAATAAAATTTAAAAACAAAACAAAACAAAAAAATGACAGAACATCTTAAAATTAAGGACAGACTAGCAAAGAATCCTACACGTGAACAGCTACTGGAATCTCCCCTCTCTTCCAGTCCTCCTCTCACTCCCGGCCGTGCCTGCCTTGCTGGAAATATACCCCGCGTGGGTGTGGTAGAGCAGCAGCGGGGCACCCCTCCCCATGCACGGGGTTTGGGAGGTGTCATGCAGGTCTCGGGAAAGACACGGGGAGACCCTAAATCCTCTTCAATGACATCATGGAACCTAACCACTATTTAAACCATTGCATCGGAAAATTCCATCTTTGGAACTTTCTGAATACCAGAAAGCCAACTTATTTTAGTTCTTTTGTAAACAAACAAACAAACAAAAAACACCAACTGCAAAAACAACCTAACGTGAAAGACAGTTTTAAACAAGAAAAAAAAAGTTGCCCCTATTTCCTTTACGCGAACACAACTACATTACAGGAAGTTTCCCCACTATCCCAAAAGAGAGTGGTTCCTAGGAAACCTTTCATAAATGGAAATATCATAAAGTGAAGAGTATCCCACATTTCGGTTCGAGTTTTGATCTCTTGATTAGCGAAAAGAGGTTCTAATGTAGGTCTCTGGTAAAAGTGAAGTGGCCTAACACGACCCTTCAGAAATCAGGGGACACCTGGACTTAGGAATCTGTTCAGGTCTTCGATTTTGTTTACTGGCGTTAACATCCTCATACAGC
This sequence comes from Balaenoptera acutorostrata, assembly GCF_949987535.1. Taxonomy (NCBI): domain Eukaryota; kingdom Metazoa; phylum Chordata; class Mammalia; order Artiodactyla; family Balaenopteridae; genus Balaenoptera; species Balaenoptera acutorostrata. Next base: position 12,246,613 of record NC_080081.1, read on the forward strand.
TTTCGCAGATGTTGTATATATACAACGTATCATCTCATATTCTGCCGTTCCCTCTGCCACACTTACGCTGTCACGTGTGAATCAACAGCTCTATGAAATGGGAATTCCTGTTCTACAACGCTGGTTACACGTCCTGGACACCCCAGGCAAAAATCGGCGGGCTCTGATGCTCCTCTAGAAGTCTTTTTCAGAGACTCTGAAAAACTCAATAATCTAGAAACCGATCTCGTCCTTGGCATTTGGGTCCCCATTCCATCAACCACAGTAATACAGGGAGGGCTGAACACAGCGCTCTAGCCTCCAGTAACGTTTAACAACACTGGTGACAGGCACGGGGCCATCAGGCTGGCCGGACCACCATCGTGAGCCTCTCAGACTGTCACCCAGAGCAGCCAACGTCAAAGAACATGGACCCCATTGGCCTGCAGGACTCAGAGAAAGGAAGAAGTGACCGCCAGCATCGCTGAGGACTCCTGACGTTTATGCCCGCCCTGGTCCTTTACCTCTTTGCTAGTTTAACGTGCAGATCGGAACCTCTGCAGCTTCTCAATGAAAACACTTCTACGATGCACTGAGAGACCCACGCATGAAAGAGTGTTTTATGTTTCTCAGCTGAACGCTGCACAAATCGCACCGCCTCCTGCCCAGAAAGCGACCAGGAGGTTAGACATCAGCCATTTGTCAGGCTGAGGCTTTCTCCTCGTCTCAGGCTTGAAACTGACCAGCCACCATTGCCAACCACTCGCCGGCAAAGTGGGACATTTTATATTAACTGTCACCACAGTTCAGCTCAGTTTCAGATACAAAAAAGGAAAGGGAGGGGAGGCAATTTCCTTTCAAAACCTAAAAATGTTACGAATTACTCTGCTCAGGCAAGCATCTTCCTCCCTAGAAACCTGTCAGATTTTTGCCGTCAGGGAAACATAGCTAAATCCATTCAATTTTTTTGATTACAGAGTATTTTAAAACATACACCAAATTATCACCTAACCTCAGGGACGGTCAACTCACGGCTGTTGCCGTCTCATTTCTCTCTCTAAAAATACTCACACGCCCATTTTCTGTGGAAGCAAAATCATTTATTTCGTGCATAAACAGTGGAGCGTGGGAATTCCCTGGTGGTCCAGTGGTTAGGACTCGGCACGCTCACTGTCGGGACCTGGGTTCAATCCCTGGTTGGGGAACTAAGATCCTGCAAGTCGCATGGCACAGCCAAAAATTTAAAAAAACAAAATTTTTTTAATAAAAATATTTTAAAAATAGTGGAGTGTGTTTAGTCTTTTTTTTTAAAATAAATTTATTTATTTTATTTATTTATTTTTGGCTGTGTTGGGTCTTCGTTGCTGCACGCGGGCTTTCTCTAGTTGCGGTGCGCGGGCTTCTCATTGCGGTGGCCTCTCTTGTTGCCGAGCACGGGCTCTAGGCGCGCGGGCTCAACAGTTGTGGCTCGTGGGCTCTAGAGCACAGGCTCAGTAGTTGTGGCTCGTGGGCTCTAGAGCGCAGGCTCAGTAGTTGTGGCGCACGGGCTTAGTTGCTCCGCGCCATGTGGGATCTTCCCAGACCAGGGCTCGAACCCGTGTCCCCTGCACTGGCAGGCGGATTCTCTTAACCACTGTGCTACCAGAGAAGCCCTTAGTCTACTTCTGTATGACAAGAACCTGAATCCACTAATTAGTGTTGTTTATAAAACTGTTGACATTAGAGACTAGGTTAAGGCGTGCACTTAATACAGAACCACACGACCTTGTACAGCCATAGTGTTCCTTTGGAAAGATACGTGCCAGATGAACGCAGCGTGTATCGTGAGCTCATTCACTGACTCACTCAAGGTTAGCAAGATGAAGATAGTTTGATGTGGTTAAAGTTTACTTTTCCATGAAATCATATTACTTGAGAACTAACAAATCGCTTTATGGCCAAGTATCTACTATCTGACCTAAATTAAAAATCTTGTAAGAGGAATGAATTAATCGGAATACTAAAGTTACCTGATGTGCAAATAAAACCCTAATTTTCCTTTTTCTTTCTTTTTTTTTTTTTTTTTTTTTTTTTGGCCGCTGTCACACGGCTTGCAGGATCTTAGTTCCCTGACCAGGGATTGAACCCGAGCCCTCGGCAGTGATAAAGCACAGAGCCCTAACCACTGAACCGCCAGGGAATTCCTAAACCCTACTATTTTTTTTTTTTTTTTTTATAATTAATTTTATTTATTTATGGCTGTGTTGGGTCTTCGTTTCTGTGCGAGGGCTTTCTCTATTTGCGGCAAGTGGGGGCCACTCTTCATCGCGGTGCGCGGGCCTCTCACCGTCGTGGCCTCTCCCGTTGCGGAGCACAGGCTCCAGACGCGCAGGCTCAGCAATTGTGGCTCACGGGCCTAGTCGCTCCGCGGCATGTGGGATCTTCCCAGACCAGGTCTCGAACCCGTGTCCCCTGCATTGGCAGGCAGACTCTCAACCACTGCGCCACCAGGGAAGCCCAACCCTACTATTTTAAAGGAGGTTTTCACTTATCTGAATGATACTGGTACCTTTCTTCTGACCTGTAAGGTTCTGAATGGTCGAGACCAGCAAGGGAGGTGATGAGTAATAACCTTTCAAGTGTTTGATGTTTAGACTGAATCCTCTCAATGAGACCATCCAGGGTTCCTCTGATCTTATAAAGTAAGGATGGGTGGGTGGGAGGAGGAGGAGAAAAGAATTTTTTAAAGACTATTTCTATGCTAATAGAGTTTTTTAAGCAAAACTTTTGAGACAAGCTCCTTCCCTAGAAGTGATGAATTAATAAGAAACAATCACTGCCCCCCAAAATTTAAAACATAAAGAATCAAAAAAAAAAAAGAAAAGAAAAGAAAAGAAAAGAAACCATCCTTTTCCTCCCTCTGTCTCTCCTCCTGCTTAGGGAAAGGGAAACCTGAGGTCAGTTAGGAGTCTGTGAAGCTCTGCATTTCAAAGAGAAACCTGACCGGTCAGCATGTGTTTTCTAAGCCGAGTATGTCTGTGTGCCCCCCAGAAAGCGCCAAAGAATTTGCCCGAATATCTTGGGGATACCTTGTGTCCTCATTTATCATTTTTCAAATCTTTAAAATTCTTCCCTATAGAGATCACACTGATAAAATGACTACACCTATTAGGGATGACATCTGAATAAAGAGAAAGTGTGATGAGAAAGAAGAATCCCAGACACAGAAGCAAACGCACGTACACTAGTGGAAACTAATGTTCACACCGAACGGAAACGTCCTTGGGTCCACGCCTCCTTGGAAGCAACTGAGGTTAAAAGGCACACCTCGCAAACTCTATTTTTTTTATGCTTTTGCACAGGCTTTGTCACTTTTCAAGCAGAGAGACTGATTATAAGTGGCTAAAATCTGTCATGAGCCCACATCATTCTCGCCTGTCCTTCTGTAGTACAGAGAAGATGGTCTATGTCAGGAGATAAACCTCCGTTCAAATCCCTGTTCTGTTGGTCCCTCTGTTTGACCTTGCGCTCCTTCCTGGAGGTCAGAAACAGCCTTCACGAAGTTTAGCCAGTGTGGTTTCTGAATTTCAATTTCCCTACACACAAAAGAGCATTCGCTACCTCACAGGAGCTATGTAAGCAACAAACTTTACAGTTTTATTCAACATTAATTGACAAATACTTATTGAATGCCTACTGGGTCAGACACTATTGTGGGCCAAAATATTAGACTAGGCCCCCGGTCCTTGCATAGCTCAAGTGTGGCCCGGGCCTTCCTAGCTCCACACAAAATTGAAAATATTTGTGTCTGATGCCCTCTCTTTGTCCAGCCAGTGTCTTCTTTCTGCCCCCATGGCTCTTCAGCCTGGTCCTTATAATCCTCACTAATTATCTCTGAAATGTGAGCTGATTAGAGCTCTTATCATGGCCTTGGGCCATCTCAGCAGCAGACATCACTAATCTAGCACACGCCTTTGATCCTGAACTCCAACTCCAAACCCTTCTGGATAAGACACTCCAAGCAGCCACTACCAATGGTTATACACTTGGCAAAACTGTAGCCTATTAATTAAAGTTCTTACCACATATTTGCACCTTTAATATCAGGCCCCTGAAGACTGAAATATAAGGACCACTTAAGCTTCCAAACACAAAGGATGGTCAAGAATGGAATTAAGGGGAAAAAATGAAGAGCATGCATGTCATGAGTTGATCCCCAAGTTAAAATTTCCTCTTATCTTTTAATTAAAGTCATTCTCCGTAATGACCGTTGGGCTTTTTCTCAAGTGCACAGAGGGCTACTCTGGGGTGCTTTAAAAACCATTTATATTCCTTAGCGTAAGGGAGGCACTCATCCACGTAAGATGTGTCCACGGGATTAGCTCGTCTCAGGCTGACAAGGCTGACTCGGCAAACTGTTAAGTGGAGCATTTAGCAAACGACACCAAATGGTTCCTTCACTGCTGTCACCTGTACTTGAAAAACTGTAGTCACCTGTGTAACTGTTTGTAGAATGTCTGATTTCTTCCAAACTCTAGGTTTCGCGGGGGTAGATCCCAGGTCTCTTTTGTTGAGTGCTGTTTCCCCAGCAACTAGCACAGTGTCTAAACCACAGCAGACTCTCAAATATCTATGAATGAAAGAAACAGTTCCTCCATCTCCTTGAGTAATTTTAAGTAGGCCATTTTCAACTTTCTGTCATCCTGATTTGGGAAATCACGGTGACACCAGCAAACTTTATAATAATACTCATGAAAAGAGCTTGAACAACTTTGACCTGTCTTTTCTTACTTCGTGAAACTGTGAGGAAATTATGGCCCGCGATTACTCATAAAGAGAGTAGCTTCTAGATTCATACATGGACTGGCCTTCTGATCTCAGGCCACTGCTTTCTGCAGATCACCACACTACCTCCATATACTGCCTCGAATGAATGGCCCCCTAATTAAAAAAATAAAGAAAGAAAGAAAGACTAAAAAACACATTCAGTTTCAGTTTTTGAGTTGTCCCAATTCTCAGACCAAGAAAACCATTCTCATCAAATAAGAAAATTGGCTATATACCTGATCTAGACCATGACAATATTCATACGTGGGCTATACAACTGATACAGATCATGACAATATTCACAACCCCTCATCATTCCCCAGGAGGTTTTCGTAGGCCATCATGAAGCTGGTATTCTGTGAACTCATCAGTTTCACATGTACACAGCTGTAAACACAAAGGAACTCTAGAGATCCCACATACCGCCAACATCTAGGAGGGGAGTGCAGTCAGTATGGTGACCATTTAACAAAGTGGATGATTCCAAGAAAAATATATTGAGGCATTATAATTCATGTAGAGTTTAAAAACCGAGACACAGCAAAGCCCATTTACATACATATTGAAAACCAGATGTGCAACCTAGTGTTGCCTACACAGAGAATTTAGGGCGGCCTACGAGAGTTCTTGAAAAATGAGCACAATACACATTTTGTCAGATTTACCAGTTATATGTTGTTGAAGATACATCAACAACTCAATCTCCATAGAGTCTGGTGATGGACCCTGATCAAGTGGGAAAGGGTTATTATGGCTTATTACATGTTTCCCTGGTGGTCAAATGTGAAATGCGCCATTGAAAAATAACCTAGGTTTACCTGGCAATAAGGATTATGTATTTCCCCGTCTATAAAATTACCTGTTTCTCAAAGCCTTTTGATTAGAAGCAGTATAGCTGGATCCGTGGCAAGTCTTAAATAAATATTAATTTACTTTTATTCTTACCCGAAACCAGATTCTTTATCAACATCCCCACTCACTCAAGCAATATGATCCAGGTATCAACCTAAGGGGAAAAAAATTTTTTAACTCAATTTTCCCTTCCCCCACCCCCTCCCTTAAACAGCAACAAGACGAAGCATCAAGCAGTCACTGGAAAGTTAAGTAACAGGTTGGCCCATGAGGAGGACAAGCCTCCTGATCTGATCATCTCACTGTCCCAAGAATTGAACATTAAAATTGGGTTTCACGGTGGTGTGGTTACAAGAACATCCCTTAATATTTGGAGACGTACTGTAGGTATTTAAGAGCGAAAGCTTTGTGAAAACTCACCAAGCTGGTTGCTTGTCATTTGTGTAGTTTTTTTTGTACGTATGTTACAGGCTTCTATTAAAACTTTATCTAAAAAAATAAGAGTGAGAGATCCTGCTATCTATCATTTAAGAGGTTCAACAGATAAACAGATAAATAGGTTGGTCGGTTGGATGGAAGGATGGGTGGGTGAATGAAACAAATATGGCAACTATTAATTACTGAATACAAGGAATGGGCATGTAAGTATCTACTTCTCTGTATGTTTTAAATTCTTACAATAAAAAAAATGTACTTGGATTTCCTAGGTGTTCATACAAATAGTTTTAGCGATTTACAGGAACTAACAGGGTCTCTGGCAAGAGGAAGTTGGTAAGCCTGATGAGATGGAAAGAGATGCAAATGCCCCAAAGTGACCATGGAATTTTCTAAGCTTCAGAAGGGCTTAAATCAACCTCCACCTCCAAGCCCAAGGACAGACAGAACTGGGATGATCTGTTTCAGTTACACAGAAGTTGGAAACAGGAGAAAAACGGGTAAGAGGGAGAAAGAGGAGAGTAACCTGAGTAACTGTGACAACCAAGAGGAGAGGTGTGTGCATGGTCCACAACCAGACAACGGCAACAGAGTCTCTAGGGAAGGAGAGAGGGATCCTCGGCGGTTCAGGAGTGAGACACCCAAGTCCATGTTCATCTTAGCTTTATGAAAGTAGAGTTCTGTCTGGGGGGAATGCCTGTATCTGAGCCTTTGGCTCTTGATCTGAGTCCGTCCTGATTCTTCTACATTTCAGAGCCTGACAAATCTCTTCGGAACCTCCCTTGCCAGAAGTCGAGACCGACCTCTGCTCCGTCTACTTTAGAGGGCTTCTGTGAAGGCCAGAGTGTACTGGCTTAAGAAACTTACGTAACTGGAATCATCTTTGGGGGTGCCCATCCTTATGTTTGAATTTAATGACTGGAGAGGGCTTTCAAATTCAAGCTCATTTTCCTCTTCCGCTAAAAGAATCTATTAGGATTTTATTGTTTACATTTGTGTTAACCCATGTAACTACCTACATCCCCTTTCAAGGATAATTAAAGCGAGAAAGAGTAAAAAGGAAGCTCATTATATTCGCCTGCAAAGGTCATCATTAGAGTTGCCAAGTGAAGAAGATTCATTTCTATGAGGGTGGCTGACTCAAAATAAGGGGGTGACAAGATTATCAAAGGGTCACGGCAGTGCGTTTTACCATAGCGTTAATACTAAAACATAAAGCCAATAAATCAGCAACATTTATTCAACTCTGCAGATGTACAATAATGCTATATACAGGGCACCTTAAATCAGTTGTAGGGAGGGAAAAGCAGAACCTGTAGTCAACTAGACTTGCTTTGAGGGAGGCAAACTTTTTCAGTAAAGGGCCAGACAGTACATATTTTAGGGTTTCCCGCCCACGTGGTCTCATCACAAGCGCCAAACTTGCTGCTGCAGCAGGAAAGCCACCACAGACAAGGTGTAAATTAATGGGCGGGGCTGTGTTCCCAGAGAACTTTCAATATGGACACTGAAGTGTGAATTTCATGTCATTTTCACATGCCATGAAATACTCCTCTTTACTTCTCAGCCACTTAAAAATGCAAATGGGCACAGAGATGCAGTTTTGCGAGATGAAAAGGTTCTGGAGATTGGCTGCCCAACAATGCAAATATACTCAACACGACTGAACGTTGCACTTAAACATAGTTAACATGATTGATTTTACGGTATGTATATTTTGCAATTTAAATTTTTTTAAGTTAAAAAACATCAGAACCGTTCCTAGCTGGTGGGTGGGATCTGCCGATGAGCTGTAGTCTGTAATCTACAAACCCTTCTGTAATCTCGCTTCTCCATTTCATTTTGAAATGGGATGTGAGGTGTCCAGCAGGTTAACCAGAAGGGACAAGAAAACAGCAGTCAGCAATCACTAGATACCGGCTCCCATCACAGGCCGCAGTGAGTGAACCAGAGTCCCGAAGTCCTTTGTTGTGAGGGCACAGACATTGCTCGGATTCCTGTCATAGCTCTGGTGACCTTGCCTGGGGGCTTGTGAACAGAGAGGCACATCCCTTCAGCCTGTGTGAGCCTAATGAACTGGAATCCTTTCCCACAGCGGAAAAACCGGATTTGAGTAAGGCTCCCCAGCCCCACCCCCAGGAGCCATCCGCAAGGCCCTTTATGATGCTCGACAAGCATCCCAGCATGGGAAGGGGCCGGCCCAACAGAGGACTTGGAGCAAAGCCCATACAGGTCTGAGCTAAAAGCCTGGGGCACGGTGGCCAGGCTTGGAAAGCATTTACGTCATCACCAAGGGGAAAACGATCTGTATTTACAAAGCCCACACTTCCCACGTCCACACCAATAGCCAGATGGAGGCAGGAAGGCCAAGCTGTCTCAAAGCAGCGTCTGTGACGCTGAAGCCAAGCCCCAAGGACGACTCAGTCTGCCTCACGATGCCAGGAAACCAAAGCATTAGGTCGGAGTGTGAGGCATTCTTTAAAAAACACAGTGGCCCTTGTTTGGAAATGAGCCTGTGGCTAAAACTCGCTGTTTATGCAGAGATGTTTTTTTCTGACTATGATATTAATTTGTTAATATCAAATTAACACAGGGGGGAATTAATATCCCCCTGTTAATATCAAATTAACACATGGTTTTCCCCCCACATCAGGGGGGAAAACCATGGAACGCCACGGTAAAAAAAAATATATATATATATAACCCCTTTCCCTGTGCCTCTCCTCCAACATTTTCTAGTTTTCAATGATGGGTTTTATTAACAGTTAAAGAGTATCTTGGAATCGCCTTCACTCTTTGATCTACATGTAATAACTGGACATTTTACAAACTAGTTTGAAATCTGTGACTTCAGAAAACTTTCCAAACGTGGTGGTTCCAAAGACTGACTCACCTAGGCTCTGGCTTCTCCTCCAGGCAAGTGAATGGGTACGCTGCTCTGTGTTAACGTTCAAACTACATTAAAAAGGGCTGATGTTTTAATTTGGTGTGGAGGGCAGGGCTCTGGGCCCTGGTGCCTCTTGTACCTTATTTCCTTCAAAGGACAAAGTTGCTGTTGTTAATCCCATTGTACAGAGAAGGGCAATGAGGTCCAGACAGCAAACCTGCCCAGGACCACACAGCCAGCACTGGCCAAACTGGATCTGGGCCCAAATCTTTGACACCAAAATTAATGCTTCCCCCTCTGTCTTGCTGCCTTTCAGATGGATTTCTTCCCAGTGAATCTGAGGTTCTTGATGTCTCATCGCAGAAAGAATTCAGTGGGAGACAAAGTGATAGGTAAGAAGTGGATTTATTTAGAGAGAAACACACACTCCACAGACAGAGTGTGACCCATCTCAGAAGGCGAGAGAGACCCGAAACAAGGCGTGGTTAGTTTTTATGGGCTGGGTAATTTCACAGGCTAATGAGTGGGAGGATTATTCCAATTATTTCAGGGAAGGGGTGGAGAGTTCCAGGAATTGGGCCACCGCCCACTTTTTGGCCTTTTATGGTTGGCCTCAGAACTGTCAGGGTGCTGGTGGGTGTGTCATTTAGCAGCTAATGTATTACAATGAGCGTATAATGAGGCTCAAGGTCTACTGGAAGTCGAATATTCCGCCATGTTGGACCTACTTGGTTCTAACCAGTTTTTGTCATGTCCTATGGCTATGCCATTCTTTTAAAGGTTGTGCCCTGCCCCGTTCCCTCCAGTTTCAGATTCAACAGAAAAGGGGTCCACTAATGTGACAATCATTGCTAAAGTGAGCTGAAAAACCCTTTTAGATGGAACACCAACCCTCTGCTTACTTACCTTCATTAGGTCTCGCTTTCCTTATCAATAAAGGGATGGGTTGGTGTAAATGGCATCTATTAATTCCATGCCCCCTTGACACCAATTTTGCTCTCACATGGGGGGGGGGGGAGGAAAAGAGCACTTAAAAGTCATTTGGCAGTTTTTAGCTTATTTTCTCCTGTCACATAGAATGATCAACATCACTCCTGGGGATCAAGGGATGATTCTGGCAGGGCAGAGAACTTTACAACACGCCACAGAGAAAACCAACCCGGCACAGCTACCGTCTGAGGTTCGGCTTTTCACACGGAGCTAACGTTTACATCTGCCTCTGCCATCAGACTGTGAGCTCGGAGCTGCCCCCCCAAGCCCCACAGGACCCAGAACCTCGAGCCGAACAGAAGTCCAGTACTCACGTGTTGTTGAAAATAAGGCTGAAATAAACACCTCTGGAATGCAGCATTAAGAGCTGGGTGTAGCCCAGAGAAGCACAGTTGAAATCACCTCTTTATGCACCTAAACAGCTGCATGTGAATTCACTAGACTTACATAAATTCACTAGGAGGCGTGTGTGTGTGCGTGTGTGTGTGTGTGTGTGTGCATGTGCGCCATGCTGTGACCAGCACTGCTAACACAAAAAGATCACGTTCTGTTGTCCAGCGTAACACCTGGACACGCCCACATTCAGATACATTCAGTGATACCACCTTTCACATGCTTAGCACTGTATGCTTTTCAAAGTGCCTTGAAGTCAGTTCATCTCCACACTTTCTGAGCACCTGGTATGTGCCAGGGCCCCCGTCTGGCACCTAGTAGGATTATAACATTAACTAAGACCAGCATCTTGCCTTTAACGCACTCAGGTCTGGCCGGTGTGGTGCTATGGAAGCGAGCAGTAACAATACTGTTTATAAGGTTCAAGAACAAAGCACATCTTAGACACAGCGGTGGGACAGACTCCCCAGATGAGATAATGTGTGAGCAAGGTTTAGAAGGGGAATAGTTTTCAAGATGGGGCTAGGGAAGTAGGGGAGAGCATGAAAGAAAGGCCCCGGCCTAGCGCACCAGGTAAGGTATCTAGGGAAGCAGAGATGGACCTTTTTCACTGGAGGGGAAAACAGGAGAGAAAGATGGAAGCTGCCTTTTGCCAGGTGTGTAGGTGCCTAGGGCATTTCCCCAAGTGCTCCCTAAACTGCCTGCAGGACACCAGGCAGGAATTATTAGTTTCATTTCGGAGATTAGGAAACCAGGACAGAGGCAGGCAGACCAAAGGCTCTTCAGGCTCTGTGGATCCTCCCATCCAGGACCAGCTCCATGAATGGTGACTTATGGAAGGACAAAGGGGAGGTGATTTCCCCAAGGTCACTGGTGAATCAGCGTCTAACTCAAAAGTTAGAATCAAGGATGCAGTAATGCTTATAACAAAAGTCACTGTATTTCCGAAGCGTGTAGGAATAACGAATAGTAAGTTGGGGGAAAAACCTGAAAAGAAATGGGAAAAGGAAAACCAACAGAAGAATAGCACAGTATAAAAGGTTCAGATTCATAATCAAACATGAGATCAATTCTAAGATGATAAATATCACGTAATGCTTTACAGCCATGCCATGATTTACTCAATCACACTGTTAGGCATCTATGAGGCTAGATTTTTGCACACAGACTAAGCTATTCCTTAGAAGAAATTCCTTCAAGGAGCACTCGCCAAAGAAATATGTATTAAAGTTATGTACTTTTATACGAGATCACGTGAGATCTTTATTTCCTTCTTTATATTGTTCAGTAGTTTATGACTTCTGAATAACGGGTGTAGATTTTTTTATTCGGGGGGAACAGTTCTTAAAATAGGGTCAAATGAAAATAATGATACAAGAGTATATATCCAACCGCCCAGAAATGACAAATAAAATTTCATCACATTTGTTTCAGGTCTTTTTTATAAATAATAGGAAAATACCACTATGGATAAAATTATTCCCATTCCATCTTCCTATCTGAGGAATCGATCACTATCCCGTATTTTATGTACCTTTCCGATCTATTTTACACACACATACATTCACATCCCCATCTATAGAAATGTAGGGAACTGTTGCTATATATGATTTTTTAAAATAAATTAAACCATACCCTTGTGCCATTCAACTATATGTTCTTGCAATCAATCTATGTTGATTTCTTTCTGTAAGTGCGGCTTACTCCCTTAAGTCTGGCTGGCATAGTATTGGTTTAAATATACCATCTTCTATTTATCTAGCCTATAATGGATGTTTAAGTCGTTTCCAATTTTTCTCTGGAAAACCAATTCAGTAATAACTATCCTTGTTATTTGTCTTCTTGGGAGATGGCCAGAGATTCTCTTGGGATATAAACATTCTAAATAAAAATAATGTTTAAGATGAACTACAACTAGGAAAGTAACAGTAAAAGTGGCTGAGACACTTGGTAAGAAGACTTGGTGAACGCCTCTCATTATGAATGTTTCTAAATCTATCAATGTTTATACTACACCACGGTAATACTTGGGTTCTCCAGAAAACACCCAATACCTCTACACGCTAATGAACAGCAATTGAATAATTTGGTAAATTAACCTTGGACATGACAGAGTATTGACTATTCATTATCCTCTATCATTGTTCCAATTTTACTCCTTGAAAAACTTTTCAACTAAAATTCATATGCAACTAATGCCATTTTAACACACTAACTCAATGCTAGTAATGCGACCAGTTTACCTGAATACAAAATGCACGAATTCCTCGAACATACGCCTGGAATGACCAGTTTCCACGAAAACTATAATTCAATCCTTTCATTTCTCTCTTTTTGTTTTATTTTATTTTTAAAAAATTTTTTATTGGAGTACAGTTGATTCACAATGTTGTGTTAGTTCCTGCTGCACAGCAAAGTGAATCAGTTATACATATACACATATCCACTCTTTTTAAAATTCTTTTCCCATATAGGTCATTACAGAGTATTGAGTAGAAATCTTTTCATTTCAATTTTAACTGGAGAGCTTTGCTCATCTCTTCAATGAACTCAGCTTTCCATGATCTTAAGTGGAAAAACACTTGATTGCCTAACCCAACCCGGAGGCAAATCATATTTATAAGCTGCCATCCAGCTGCTTAAGTGTCGCTAAAATAAGCCAAGTGTGTTGTGCATGACACATTTGGAGGCTGGAGGAAGAGGAACCGTTGGCAAATAAGAATAACGTGTTATCGACCTAGAGGAAGCAAAATTAGCACAAGGAGGGCTGTTCAAGGAATCATCCACACAGAGAAATGCAAACCATGTGTTGCTCCCTTTTCTACCTTCCCCCCTACTCCTACACAAGCATGTCATGTATCAGAAAGACAGCATCTCTATCACAAACTGATATTTTTCCAAACATCAATAAATGCTCTTCCTACAACACCATAAACTCCTTCCCACACATGATTTTTCCACCCATCCCCATTCTGTTCAAAGCCAAAAGCAAAGCTCCGCGGCAAAAAAAAAAGCACAAAGTCACAGAGATTTATGGGAGCTGATTTAAATCTATGAGGAGGAATGCAGTCTGGTCAAAGCAGAGCAGAGGTGATGATGAGGGTATGGAACAAAAGGTTACACACAAGCGGGAGGGAAAGGCAGACGGACCCCAGGATTTCTTTCTGGAAGGCAGGCATTCCGCCCCCCCTCACCCACCGCCGCAAGTATGAGCCAGTTCTCAACAAGTCCCCAGCGCTCCCCTGGGACCTGAGCAAAGTACCCCCTCTCCCTCCGTCTCAGGCCTCACCTGCAAAACTAAGGTACGAGGGGAGGGGTGGAGTGGGAGTCTGGGATCAGCAGATGCGAGCTATTATATAGAGGATGGATAAACAAGGTCCTACTGAAGAGCACAGGGAACTATATTCAATATCCTGTGATAAACCAGAAGGGAAAAGAATATGAAAAAGAATGTACATGTACATATAACTGAGTCACTTTGCTGTGTACAGCAGAGATTAACACAACATTGTAAATCAACTACACTTCAATAAAATAAATTTTTTTAAAAAGGCATGAGACTGGGTCTTCCCTGGTGGCGCAGTGGTTAAGAATCCGCCTACCAATGCAGGAGACACAGGTTCGAGCCCTGGTCCAGGAAGATCCCACATGCCACGGAGCATCTAAGCCCGTGCGCCACAACTACTGAGCCTGTGCTCTAGAGCCCGTGAGCCACAACTACTGAGCCCACGTGCCACAACTACTGAAGCCCAAGCGCCTAGAGCCCGTGCTCTGCAACAAGAGAAGCCACCGCCATGAGAAGCCCGCGCACCACAACGAAAGAGTAGCCCCCGTTAGCCACAACTGGAGAAAGCCTGCGCACTGCAACAAAGACTCAATGCAGCCAAAAATAAATAAATAAAATGTATATTTTAAAAAATAACTAAATAAAAAATAAAAATTAATTTAAAAAAAAATAAAAAGGCATGAGACCACCCACACTCCAGCAACACTGACTTCCCACCATACTGGTAGGGATCTCAGAATCCCACTCTGCCTCGCCACACCTCTCTATCCCTGAGTCTATGACATCCTTATAAAGGCCTCCAACAGCGCAGGAGTTAAATGTTAAGTCTCTCCTCCTGCCTCTGTGTTGAAGTGATTCACACCGTGGCCTTGACTCTCTCCGGCCACGGCCACGGGGCTCTGGGATCACACCCAGGCCTCTGCATACTGTCTGCGGCCCCGTTTAACGTTGCTCTCAGGCTGGTAAACCTGGCAAGTAGCAGATGAGAAGCAAATTTCAAACACTGGTCAGCTTTTTGGCAGAACAAGATGATTAAAGCCAGAATATAGTTTTCGTGTTAGAACTCATTGCCTCGGGAAAACATGGAAAAGCAGTTCTAGCTAAAGTGTCAGGGATTCCAAGAACAAGGGCCTAAAAGGCAGGTGGAGACGGAGGGAATCAGGCAGTTTTAATAAAACAAGCACTGTGGGCGAGCTTGAGGTTAACTCTCATGTTTTGCTTTCTCTGGCCCAGAGTTGAGCTGGGTTGGGTTCCAGACCTCTGGGTACCATAACCTTGCTCTTTCAGATGTTTGCATAGTTCATGTGGGAAGCAGGGAATATTTGCAATGGCTGAACTCAACATGGAGGAAGGTGGCAAAGCTGGTTGAACCTTGTATTATTATTCTTAAATGGAACAGATGAAAAAGAGCAAAGAAACATTTTAAATGATGCAATGTTTCACCAATCAATAGGCAACACATGGTTAAGAGCGTCTTGAAATGTAAGACAAGTTCTAACACATGACTAGGGAATTCTAACATGATGAAGAGCATCTTGAAATATAAGACAAGTTTTACATATTTTAGACAGATGAGTGATGAGTAAATAACACACAAAAGAAGAATATATTTTGCCTTTCCCCATTGTGTCCTGAACCACTGGTGGCAACTAGTTGGTATCCAAAGTCATAAATAAGAAAAGGAATAAGGAAAGAAGCCCTGTAATTTATTCAACTGGCTAACATCAGGCGCACAAAAATTCTTTTGGGGGCAGAAGAGACCCATACTTTTATTAAAAGTAAGAAATGTCCGGGCTTCCCTGGTGGCGCAGTGGTTGAGAATCTGCCTGCTAATGCAGGGGACGCGGGTTCGAGCCCTGGTCTGGGGAGATCCCACATGCCGCGGAGCAACTGGGCCCGTGAGCCACAACCACTGAGCCTGCGCGTCTGGAGCCTGTGCTCCGCAACAAGAGAGGCCGCGATAGTGAGAGGCCCGCGCACCGCGATGAAGAGTGGCCCCCGCTTGCCACAACTAGAGAAAGCCCTCGCACAGAAACGAAGACCCAACACACCCAAAAATAAATAAATAAATAAATTTATTTATTAAAAAAAAAAAAGAAGAAACGTCCCCTCCCTGAAGCAGGCAATAAGGTGCTCAGAATATAAGTAAATAGTGAAGTAAAAAAAAAAAAAAAAAAAATGTATTATGAAGCTTGATTAATGTTTTTTTAATTGCATTTAATGTAAGGAGTGGTTATTCTAGAATTGTCCTTGAAATGGGTTGTCTAACAGATGCAGGAGTTTATACATCTAATATGGTCCAGAACCCAAAGGGTTAAAAGCAGGAAAGAACCTTGAAGGATCAGTGATTCCAATGCCCTTGTTTTATGAGCATCTGAACTGAGGCTCAGAGGTAACTGGTTGGAGGACACACAGCTCTTCTCGACACACATACATACACACGCATATACACAGAGACACACATGTACACACACATGCGCGTACACAGACACTCTTTCCAGGTGTTTTTAAATTTCCCATTTCTACGGCCCCTGGAACATTCCCCAGGCAAACTCCCCTCCATCCAATCGTCATCTTTGGTCTGAAGCTTAAGCCAAGCCCCATCTCACTTATACCAAGAACTCTCCCTTCTCTTTTCTTCCCTTTATAAAGTGTGCAAAAGGTCAAGTTTTCAAGAAACCTTTCTGGAATATTAATTTTTTAAATGTAACGCTGCCATTTTTATAATCAAACACTGTGAAACGAGGTGAAGAGGGTGGTCTGAGCGGTCAGTGGCTGGCAACCTTGGGGGTACAAACCTCTGGTCCCTCGTGCTGAGTCTGGGGGAGGCCCAAAACTGGGGGGGGGGGGGCAGGTGGGCAGGAAGATGGGCTGCACGTTAGCACCCCAAATACATTTCTGAGACTTGTTACAGACCAGCAAATGCTTCCTGCTGATTAAAAAGAAAGAAAACCAGAAATCAAGAACATCTTAAATTCCTGAGTTAGTTAATAAATGAAATCACAAATACATGTGAAGAATCCTACCCGATGGCAGCATTCCTTGGTTGCTTGATCTAGAATTTGCCACTTCTGCATGAGGGCAAGAGACTACATCCCTGGCAGAGAATGAGAGAGACCCAGTAGACAGCTGGTGATGGCCTTTGGTTTTCCTCCTTTCTTACCATCTTTGCAACTATTTAGGTTTTTCACTTTAACCTGTACTCTTGGAAACTTGACCTTCTCAAATTAAACGATACCTGTTGAAGGTGACAAATAAGTAAGCAGGATGCTCACGTGGTCTACCGCATCTTCCAAGATATACCGATGCATCCTGACACGAAACCATTCTGGTTAGTGACTGTATAAACTCCAACTATGATTAAGAGTTTTTAAAGGAAAAAGCATAGTGAGACTGGGAGGGCTTCACAACCCGCTCTTATCAGGTCCTGTTCATTAGGTCAGTAATGAGTAAAAGCTCAGTATCTGATAGGTCAAAAGTTCTAGCTTGGATACCTTCAGTGTAGCCACACATCAATTATGGCTTTTCTTCTTAAAGGGGGATTTGAACAGATATACAAAGAGCAGGAAAATGGCAGTAGAGGATGAGAAGGTGATGGAAAACAGAAGAGGACCAAAAAAATGTGTATTTTTATTTTGACATGATTAGCCAGGGTCAGAAAGAAAGATTAGAAAATCCTATTACTCTCTCCCTCCCCCCTCCATAAAATCCTACCATGTCCAAAAGCTTCCAGAACACTGACATTGCCAAGGCCAGTGGTTCTCTAAACACACAGATGATTCCATCTCTGAAAAAGCTTGAGGAATATAAGACTAAAAAAATATTGTATTTTTTTAATCAAAAAGTTTTCACTTTGCATTCAGTGGTGTTCAGGAATTTTTTGTTAAGTATTTTAGGTATGGTAATGGCATACTAATGAGGTTGGGAAAAAACCTGATCTGAGAGATGCACACTAAAATTTTTATAATCGAAACCTAAAGTTTCCTTCCGAAAGCTGAACTTTCCACTGGTGAGTTATGCCCACACATACGTTTAAAAAATTATTATTCATCATTCTTTTTATTATTTCATTTCCTTTTTTAAGAATTGTGGTACAATTACATAAAATTCACCACTTCTATGTGGACAGCTCAGGGGCATATCAAGTGCATCCTCACTGCTGTGCAACCATCATCCCCATCCAGCTCCAGAACTTTTTTCATCCTGCATAACTGTACCTGTGCATCCATTAAGCAATGACTCCCCATCCCCACCCCCAGTCCCTGGCAAACACCCTTCTCCCTTCTGTCTCTACCACGCATACATGTCCCAGAGCTCCCTTAGTTTCACAAATTCATAATGAATAACATAATACCAAAAAACCCTCCCTCAGATTTCAAATACTGATTCATTACTTAAAATACAGCGTAATATAGGTATTGATTTTACTGGTAATAAAAATCCTTATCAACATTTCAATAGTTATGTAGAATTCTGTGTACAAATAAAAAAATCACTGAAGTGGACATAAAGTTGTATTTTATTATTAACATCCCTTTCACAAACATCTTTTGCTGGACTATTTCCTTCTACTAACTCTGTAAGATCACTTCCTAGCATCTGTAGAGCAAAGCTAGGCGCATTTTTAAGATTGTTGACCTGCTGCCAAAGTGCCCTCCAAACGGGTTGTTGCTTTAAGTTTTGGTGATGCTTCTAATATTCAAATAGATGGTTCTGGATTTGGGGGGTGGTGAGACGGAGGCCAGATGATGCTCAAACATCATCAAACCTATGGTTCCCACTAAATGTTCCCACTCCACACCCTTTCCCCGCAGTTATAACAGGAGACCTTTCCCCCACGGTCTCTGCCTGACACGCGGTTTATGAAATCTACAAAGATCATGAATACTCATGAGCTAGGAATCAGGTTTTTCGAAGGGGACTTTTTTTTTTTTAATTAAGTTGAAGATATGATATCACCCTTTACGAACTCTGAAAGAAATTCGCTATGTAGAACTGTAAAAGGAGCAATAAACAAAATACACATTTCCATCTTATTCTCATTACCAATATTTTTCAAAACCAACCCATGAAAGTAAATGCAATTAAAAAGAGCACTGTTTCGTATTTTAAGGTATCAGCAAATGGACTTTATGATTACACAGCAACCACTTTTGCATTTATAAGAAACCTGCAAAACCAACAATATTTTCTCATGTTGCTCTTATGTCCTGTCCATTAATTAAGCTTACTTGGGGTGGCCAAGGGAGGTGGGAAAAGGAACTCCCCATGCCTGCTTCCTCCTACACACTCAAATGAAGCTAAACCCTCTGGTTCTGGAAATTCATTGTTTCAAAATATTTCTTCTAGAGATAAAGACGTCTTCCTCTGCTTTTCAATGCAAAACAATCTTTTTTGAAAAAGAGAATGCCATAAAAGGAGCTTTGTACTAAATGTATCTTTTTCTTTGCCCCAATTGTGGCCGGGCCGGCAGCTCTTCTCCATGAAGTGGTTCCTGAAAATCCGGTGGTTACTTTTCCCATTTCCCCATTGCCGTCAGTTACCCTCACATATGTTTTCATTTACAGCATCATGGATAGTCTCTAGACTGTCTGTTGGAAAAACAAAAAAAATTAATCCCAGCAGTGAGCTTATGATCCTGAACACTCAGCAATTTCTTGTGAATTCATGGTAAGGCTATTTATGCTGAGGCTGGATCTGAATGTGTAAACAGCTGACCAGAGCTAAACTGTTACGCATTTGGCTTATTTGGCTTAAATCTCATTCTGCATTTAGAGCAACGCAGGCAGAAGAACACATGGCTCATTAATAGGTTTAAGACAAATACAACAGACAGAATTCTGACAATAGCTTCAAGTTCAAGCACCGAGACAGAACACCTCCTTTTTATTGAGCACCTATTAGGTGCCCAGAATTGTCTCCTCATTTCACACATGCCCCCCCTAGTCCCTTTGCAGGCACCACTGCTAACTCAAAAACAGACATATTATTCTCATCCACATTTTACAGCTGATGTAACTGAGACTCCCCAAAGTAAAGACATTTGTTCAGAATCACACAGTTCTTAAGAGTGGAGCTAAGGTTCGAACACTCACTTCAAACTCAAAATGCTCAGATGACACAAACACCAATAATGGCACGTATTAGCATGTCATTACGCGATGGCTGTTTGGGGACAGGGAGAACACAGTGCTTTTCAGGGACGCCCACTCATATCATCCCTTTGCCCGGAAACTCAGGGGTCCCCCTAATGCAATGATCACTTGGACAAAAAGTACAGAGTGCTATTTTCAAAGATGTTCATAACCACCTCATACGCCCCATTTTGTGTTGTGAAGAATGAGACAAAACTGCGGATCAATTTGTTCCAAATTCTAAGTGTGCACTTATGCTCTCACATGCACGACGATGAATGCTGACCTCGAACAAAGGAATTCTGCCTGTTTATTACAGCAAACCTAAAACTGACCACATGGCCCAGTTTACTGGAAAACTGGCTGTAAACCGACACAGGACCATGAAAAGGGTACATGCAACGCACACCTGGGTTTGAAACTGAGCCCAACATTTCCCAGGCAAGTGACCTCGGGCAGAGACAGCAGCGCCAGCAGCGGGCTACACAGACTGAGCCCTTGGAAAGCCCCATGTCATCACAACACACATTATCTCATTTAATCCTCACAACCATCCTTTAAGATGGGGACTATTACCCTCATTTTACAAATGGCAAAACCCAGGTCACAGTTAAAAAGTGGGGGAAGCAGGATTTGAATTTAGTTTTTGGCTAATGTCATATCTTTGATATGAATCTCAGTTTTTTCATCGATAAATCAGATTGCAATATGCAACTCAAGAGGGTTGCTATGGTCGTTTCCTGAGACAGCATCCCAAAAGCCCCCTGCAGCCACGCTCAATCAACAGTACCTCCCGATGCTCTCATCATGACCATCACCATCCTCATCGTCACCACCACAATCATCCGGTCATGGAGGCTGAAAGGCTCAACGGAGGGCCACTGCCAATAAACACTGAACAACATTCCTTAATGCTTCAAATTATCTTCATCTCCCTAAGCACCCTTTTCAAAGCTTAGAAACGTCACACATTTCTTTGCGGAACAAACCTGCTTTGCAGAACAAATAGCTTTTGTCGCAGCCTAAATCAACATACAGCTCTTAATTCATCACACTCCACACTTGCAGCGTCACTGCCAACCTTTGGAATTCTACCTACTCATAACCAAGTAGCTGGTTTTATTTTGATAAAAGCTACTTTAAAATCTCAGGGGTCCACGCTTGCCAAAATCAAGTTGGAAAATGTTGGTGTCAAACTATTTGGAAGGGTTCTAAAAATAATACCAAGACTCTGAGGCAGTTACAGTTTCCTCTGAAGTATCAACTATCACCAGGGTTCACGGAGTCATGGATTTGAATGTAAGAGTGGGCTTAATAGATAACCTTTCCTAAAGACCAGTACTGGACACTTCCTTACACACAATTTCAGACCCTTAGAAGGCATAGGCAACTAAGTGGGCTGGTATGAAAGTTAAAAGTCTTCAGAGTGTTTAAAGTACAAAGTACAGAGGTGGCTGGTATTTTTGGAGGGCACATTCTAAAGCAGCCTGTGAACACAGAAGTACTGAGCATTCTGTGGTACCCAAGGAGTCCGGCCGGCCTGTCTGCCATCACAGCTCTCTTGCCCATTTGCTGGGCACCAGTGGCTTGTCTTTGGGTTCATGTCAAAGTAACATGACAATATCATCACCATGCGTGTATAAGGTGTGTGTGCCTGAGGGTTGCAGTGACGAAGGGTGGATCGGAGAGTCTCCAAATACCAAAACCCAGACCCTACTCTTGGCAAATGCTATCTTTTTGAAAATAAACAAAAACTCAGGTCACGAACCTTATACTGAGTCTACTAAACACCATCTGGATGTTAACTGGATAAGGGCCACATTTGACATCTGAAGTTACCGCGTGATACCGCATGCACTGATTTTCTTTTAGCCTTGTCATTCTCACACTGAATAATCAAGAACTTTGGACAGACCAAAATTATGTTCCAGCAAGTATTTTGAAAAATTCATCCGACAATAAAGTCACTCTTAACTTTCCCATTTTTCTATTGTACAGACTATTAAACATTACTAAAATACATATACAATTAACTATATGACCATCCCAATCTAGTCTGTTTTCTTAGTTGATCAGGAATCTTATTACATTAATAATGCTAATGTGTGAATTTGAGGGATTTCTGTAGTTGTTTGTCCACCCCCCTCCCCGAGGAGGACTTCCTGTTAAGTTGAAGAAAGCCATCCCTCTCTTGAACAAAACCACTGTAAGAGTGCCCCATGGCCCAGCTGACAGAATCCTGGACCAGGAGGAGGAGATGCAAATTCTGGCCCCACTGTGGCCACCATTAGCTAAATGACCTTGAGTGAAGCACTCATCTGTTTGAGCCTCACTTTTCTAGCTCGTAAATGGGCACATGCGACCAGCCTTCCAGTTCTGACTGCCACCCATGTAAATTCATATTCCAATAATAACTTTTGATATTACCTACCTTTCTTTTATGGTTATTCAAACGCACATTTATGCATCTTAGTCAGAAATCAGAAACTGCTATCTTTACAAGAATAAACACTTGTATTCATTCATTTAATCCATAAACACCTATTAAGTCCCTGCTATGTGCTAAAGGCCATGCTTGAGGCTAGGAACAGATCAAAGACCAGAATCCACACAATTCCTCTTCTCAAGAGTTAAGTGGGAAGACAGACGTTGAACAAGTAATTTAGAAATCAAACATGCTATTGTTTAGAATTACACACATGTGTGCCAAACCATAAAGAGAAGCAAAGGAATGATTATCATGAAATTCAGGCTGAGATTACTTCTGCAGGGAGGGAGGGTGAAGCAGTGGGGGAGGGGCCGTACTGGGAGGGCTGTATTTTTAACTTGGATTTTCAGGTTATTATTCTTTAAGCTATACGTACGCATTTTATAGCCTCATTTGCAAATATGCCACGTTTCACAATTTAAAGTTTTTAACAGATTACATAAGAAAAAAAAGCAAATCATGTACAAACCCCCAAAATTGGCATTACAGAACATTTCTTTAGAATCTAAAGCATCCAAAACATATATAGGGTCAGATTTTAGCATAATAGCTTTGATGTGACTTGAGATGACATTTTGAAGAGTGACAAACTGAGTTCTGATTTTGGTTTAATCTCATTTCCCCCCCCCCCGCAAAGTGCCGAAGTTTTTCCATTAAGTCAATGGACAGCCCCCATGTTTGGAAACCACTGGTAAATTTCATAAATAAATTTCAAGTAATATATTATTTAATATGCACAAAACACAAACTCTTCTCTCTTTTATCAAGTGCACGGCCATATCTGAGGCTCAAGGGCTTGAAAACTTATAATCATCAAAAATTAGGTTTTCAATAAGGTCAACACAGCCTATAAACCCTTAATTTTGAAGATTTCCAAAAGAAACCTGGGCAGGAGCTGTCGAACATCATGTTATGTCACTGAAAGGACAGAGGTGGGTAACCAGAGTGTTCATTTCCCACTGGAATTTCATTTTTTAAACACCACCACTGGAAACCATCACTAAGAAATGGTCCTGCTCCAGGGTTTCTCTGGTCTCTTCCTTCTCTAATGGTCAAAGAAAGGCATAAACACAGGGCTCCTGTGATCTTTCTCTTGTAGACATTCATCTGGTTATCTTCATGCCTTCATGCATCCCTGAGATGCAGCCCTGTGTGGCATCAATCATTTCAACAGTCAAACAATTTAGGTCTCATCAAAGGACCATAACTTGGGTGGAGAACATGGGAGGAAACACAAGATTTCTTCTATTAAAATACCACTCTCACCATAGGAAAAAGACTGACTAGACCCCAAGTTCTTTTTAACGCCGTATTCCTTGAGCAAAAACGCAGAAGTCCTCTTCTCTAAATAAAGGGGTCAAAGAATGACCCTTGTCAAAAGGGTCTTGTATTACAAATGTTTACGTTCTTACCACATCAGGTAAAAGAAATACCACACCATCAAAAATGTCAATTTCCACAGACGTAGCGAACAAACGTATGGACACCAAGGAGGGAAAGTGGCGGGGGTAGTGGTGGGCTGAACTGGGAGATTGGGATTGACATGTATACACTAATATGTATAAAATAAATAACTAATAAGAACCTGCTGTATAAAAAAATAAAATTAAATTTAAAAAAAAAATGTCAATTTCTCACAGAGTCCCTAATACATTAACAAGGAAATGTTACGCTTGCATATTTCCGAAGGTGAAGTTGTAACAGTAAAATCGTTCGGTCAAAGCATCACCTGATTTGTGCCCATATTCATAAAAGACTTGGAAATTCCTATGTGTCTGATTATTAGTATTTGAAAGCTGTGACACAAAAAGCAGTTATCACTTAACTTCGGTGTTCATTTAATTGAAACACAGCTGATGCTCATTCTTTGCTGTATTTATGTCCTATAAAGTTACTGCTGAATTAGGGAACACTGAACCATTGCTCCTACAGAAAATACAGGGTTAGGTTCCTACAAGCCTCTGGTCACAACATTTTTTACCAACTGATCAATGCATAACTTTATGTTTTCTTTTTAAAGACACCATATTTAATATACACTGTTGATTCATTAATATTAAACTCGTGGCTAACAGCACTATAACCCACGCCTGAATGAAGCTTCCCCAACACATGCATTTTTCTCCACAGGACACCACACCTACTTGTATCTAGGAACAAGAGCGTGATCTTCACCTGGGGGCCATTTTAAACGACAAAATGGCCAACAGAAAGCACAGAAATGTGAAAAACGTGGCACTCAACAGACCCCCGTTTATGGTGAGAGCTGAAACAAGAAGGCAGAGTGTTGCCTTATTCAAACTCAGCTGGCAACTCAAATCCTTCCCTGCTCTGTGCGTGCCCATGAACGACCTGGAAAGCACCACAAGCAGTGATATGGGGGTTACAGATGAACTTGAGGAGTGAGAGAATTCACAACATTGGCATCTGCGTATAACGAGGACTGACTGCAGTGCAACAAGCACGTACAATTTTAACATATTAACATCCAGAATGATTGTGAAATATTTGTTACGATTCAAAAATACACCAGATTGGGCTTCCCTGGTGGTGCAGTGGTTGGGAATCCGCCTGCCAATACAGGGGACACGGGTTCGTGCCCTGGCGTGGGAGGATCCCACATGCCGCGGAGCAACTGGGCCAGTGAGCCACAACTACTGAGCCTGCGCGTCTGGAGCCTGTGCTCCGCAACGGGAGAGGCCGCGGTGGTGAGAGGCCCGCGCACCGCGATGAAGAGTGGCCCCCGCTTGCCGCAACTAGAGAAAGCCCTCGCACAGAAACGAAGACCCAGCACAGCCATAAATAAATAAATAAATAAATTTATTAAAAAAAAAAAAAATACACCAGACGTTTCTTTTCCTAACACTATTCCACCCTATAGAAGGGCATCCTATGGCTTCTATGGCCTTAATAAAGTATTACCTTCAGTGGGCCGTGCACCCCGAGGGGGACACTGCCTGCTCTGCAGGTGCCTCCTCACCACCTCGCCGTCCTGTCCTCCTCGAGTCCACTACTGAGCCTCACTGCACTCAAACGCAGTGCAAAGAGCTCAGAACTCACAGAATGTTCCAAACGGAACTGGTTTGTTACCCTTCCAGATACAATACAATCTACACTTCACCCAAGCTAGATGTTAGACAGAGGCGTAACTGGCACACTTCCCACCACTACAGACGCCTGTTTATTGGGTTGGGTGTGACCCTTGGCCTATTTGGAGAAATTACTCCAGGGGACCTGCCTCTGTGATACTGAAGATGTTAAGGATGCTGGTTCTTACACTACACGATGCTGCCTTCATAAGGACCCTTGGGGAGCTTCGTCTTTGGTCCTAGTATCAAAATTCATGTGTCTTCTGAGAATTGGTTCGTTCTTATCATACAATCTGCGGATCAAGTGCCCAGTGGACACAGCACGTCACAACAACAACTGCTGGAAAGCTCATGCCTCACCTTTAGGGCTTGGTGGTCTTCATTCTGTGAACAGGCCTCCTTCTTGGATCCACTTTACCTCTTGCCTTGGTCTCCCTTTGCTTTGATTTTTTTTTTTAAACCTACTCCCAATTTACATTATCTACTCTCTGGGTAGCTACCTTTAATCCTTTGTCAAGCTGGGTGTGAGGGTGGCGGGTAGTGACAGCCCATGCCAATCTGACCTTTGCTCTACCTTAGGGAAGGTTTTTCTGCTGCTTTTGATTCCAACAGAACCCTGAGCTTCTCTCTTCCTTTTCCTGCTGTCACTCTACGTTGGTTCAAGCCGCTCCTGGCATCTCGTATGGCCACCCGTTCTGCCAGGATGCTCGGTAGGGACAGCCCGTGCCAATCACACCCAGAATTAGGGTGTCCATGTTAGTGACCGAGCCTGGCCATGTAACTTCCTTAAAGAGCAGTTAAATAAATCACATGGGAACCAAAGTCGGGCCGACCACATCAGCCAGGTGTGTGGAAGGTTGCACACCACTGACACGGGGAGCAGACGGCATGTCTACTGCCTCGGGTGTGCAAAGGAAAGGCTGTCACTCGAGAAGGCAGGTGTGCAGGACACAGGAGCCCCGGCTCTGAGCTCTAGGCAGAAAGTGCCCAGGCAGGACTCACAGGTTCCATGAACAGCTGGATTCTTTAACCTAACTGACAATTAATATTCCATTTCAGTGCTCTGGTCTAGAAAGCACTGACAAAGCCTCTATTCACTAAAGTGCTGGATTCTTAAGTGATGTCATTCTGGCTGTTTGCAGTTCAAGTACCTGGTTAAAATTAAACTTTTCTAAATGCCCCACTTGGAGCATTGTTTCGGTATCTGAGACTAAGGACTTTGAGCTTTTGAAATTATCCCCAGGGAAGGAGAGGGAGGGAGGGAGGAAATAGAGTATGTAAACACACACACACCTTACTTTTGAGAATTACTTAACAACAACAAAAATTAGTTGCCTTTCCTGGACAAAAACTAAAGAATCTCATTTTTTTAAAGTTACGAGAATGTACTACCAAATGTAAAATAGATAGCTAGTGGGAAGCAGCCGCATAGCACAGGGAGATCAGCTCCGTGTTTTGTGACCACCTAGAGGGGTGGGATAGGGAGGGTGGGAGGGAGGGAGACGCAAGAGGGAGGAGATATGGGGATATATGTATATGTATAGCTGATTCACTTTGTTATAAAGCAGAAACTAACACACCATTGTAAAGCAATTATACTCCAATAAAGATGTTTAAAGAAAAAAGAAGTTATAACAATGAGAAGACCAAGCTTATTCTTCTGATCTATCCATGACAATTAAGAATTCATTTCAAAAGTCAGAAGAGGAATGGGACAGATCTCTGTATGTTCTGTGTTATTTGAAATTGTTACTGCCAGGTAATCACATACACTACCTCTGTAATTACCAGATAAGTTTTTTCTTTTAAAGAACTGTTTCTATCAACCCCAAATGATTGCGCAAGTATTAATAACGAAATAAACATCTGCTATTCCAACTAGTTCAGGCTTAATCATTTATTTTATTCCAGGAAGGAAACTGGAGGGGGCTTTTAAAAATAAAGCTTTGAGTTTATACAAGTAGAAAACGTCTATTAAACATGTTTCTCATCTGTTTCAGTTAAACCGTCTCTTCCTATTATTTAGGTGCTATGACTCTCATAGGAAACATTAAATTAAACCCAGGAGCTAAAAATTTGTCCTCTCATCAAAATTAACTGTCCTCATATAAACATCCAACAAAACGCTTATCAAGAAACTGATAAGGTAGACATGAATTAAAGTAGGTATTTGGTTTTATGAGCCTTTCTAAAAGGCTTTACAATGAATAATCCATTATTTAAATTTCAAAAAAATCTTAGGCAAAAATCACGGTAGATTTCTCAGAACACAGTAACATGGTAAATGACGTGGTCCTTTTACATTTAAAACCTTTCAGGAATTGAAAGCAGCAATTCCAATTAACATTTTAAAACTAATGAATCTAATTAAGGGACCACTTGGGAAAGGGAGATAGTTTTTTACTTCAGCACCAGCAATAAACGAAATTCCTCTCTTTGGTCTAATTTATGGCTGGAAGAGAAGGGACTGTTTCCCTGGAATCAAACAACCCACAGCGGAAAGGCCTCCTTCCTTCCATTTGACAGGATCCAAATCTGGGAGACAGCGCCCAGCCCCTGCCCCCTCCCCCGGCGCCTAGCTGTGAGTGGGCTGGCCCCATTGTAAGGGGGCTTTACTACCTGAGAGCACATCTCCATCTACACCTGCCCGGCAGAAAGGTAACTTTTATTTGGTACTCAAATGTGTTCATATCACATTTTAATGTAACTCCAGCCTTGGCCAATCATTTTCTTCCAATGAAATAATGAAAGAGGACTTTGAGTCCTAACTCAACGCAGTGATTGCTCCCCCTAAGTTCCTACTTCAAGCCCAATTTAAGCAAGAAATAGAGCCTTTCGTTCAGATGAGTGAGAAGGCAGCCCTCTCCAAATTTTGCAATGAATGACGTGCAAATGGTGGTTCAGTGCCTGGGCGCCTAAGAACCACAAAACAACCCAAGTGGATCAAGCACTTGGAGGGGGGATGGGAAGAAAAAGCACAGCACCCCTGGAAGGAGAACACATGCTACTACTTCTCTTGAAAGAACATCTGCCGGGAAAAACTAACCTGACAACACACAATCAGCTGGAAATGTGGGGTTACTGTATTTCCATCATAAATTCTGTACCCAATTCTATTCCACTTTAAAAGTGTGCAAAATTCTCTAGGAAGTTATGTGAATATATTTAATTAATAAAAGGCCTCTGAAATTTTAATCAAGTTCAAATTGCCCTAAAGGAATCTGATCATTGATATTCTTTGCAGGAGACTATTGATTTAAAAAAAAAAAAAAAGATTCTGGAAATAAGGTGCTGGAGGGGGAAAACTTACTTCTTTTATAATTATTTAATAATAAGACTATAAGTCTCATATACTTTAAAGAATCTGTTTAAAATTACACTGAAATCCAACATGTGTGTGCAAGGGCTGGGGGGTAAAAATGTAATTTTTACTCCTCTCAAAAAAGCCAACAGTGAAGTCAATTTTAGGTCCAGTTTTTGTTACAAAGATAGTAACTGGTGATTAATAGTGAGATCCTTTATCAAGCTAGAAAAAAAAGGGGGGGAAATAATTATCTAAAAGGGCAATGCAAGTCATACAGATTCATCTTCCTTAATGGAACACAGTAACAACAAAAGTGTCTCTTTGTGACTGACTTTTCATTGTACAGAACTGACCAATGGATTGAGCATTAAACACATTCCATAATGCACTGAGTCCTCATTTATTTGAAGTGGTCAAAGAAAATATGAAAACCAATAACATATCAACATTTCAAAGCCTAAACTCAAATCCTAGACTGGGAATCAACATATGTCAATATTAATTTTTTGGAGTTGACACACCTTATCACGCATTTGATTTTAAATCATTCAGGGCCACTTTGGAGAGAGGCTCCGATTCTTTTTTTTTTATTTTTTATTTTTATTTATTTATTTTATGGCTGTGTTGGGTCTTCGTTTCTGTGCAAGGGCTTTCTCTAGTTGCGGCAAGTGGGGGCCACTCTTCATCGCGGTGCACGGGCCTCTCACTATCGCGGCCTCTCTTGTTGCAGAGCACAGGCTCCAGGCGCGCAGGCTCAGTAATTGTGGCTCACGGGCCCAGTTGCTCCACGGCATGTGGGATTTTCCCAGACCAGAGCTCGAACCCGTGTCCCCTGCATTGGCAGGCAGATTCTCAACCACTGCGCCACCAGGGAAGCCCACGCATTTGATTTTATAATATCGCACTAAACATCACTGAAAACTACTGCTCACTATCTACAAGCCCAGGGAGAACCATCACAGTTCCTCATGAAAACAGGAAAACCTTTACCCGTAAAAATAATGAGTCTTGGGCTTCCCTGGTGGCGCAGTGGTTGAGAGTCTGCCTGCCAATGCAGAGGACATGGGTTCGAGCCCTGGTCTGGGAAGATCCCACGTGCCGCGGAGCAACTGGGCCCGTGAGCCACAATTACTGAGCCTGCGCGACTGGAGCCTGTGCTCTGCAACAAGAGAGGCCGCGATAGTGAGAGGCCCGTGCACCGCGATGAAGAGTGGCCCCCACTTGCCGCAACTAGAGAAAGCCCTCGCACAGAAACGAAGACCCATCACAGACATACATACATACATACATACATAAATAAATTTAAAAAAAATAATAATGAGTCTTTTTCCCCATTGGAGGAAAAAACAGGAGGCTTGGGACAAAAACATAAAAGTCAAAACTGAGTAGTAAAGGTTTCTATTTCACTTTCTCAGAGCTAATGTTCTAAAACCTAAATTCTTCCCAAAGAAAATCCACTTTAAAGACAGATATAGAAGCTCTGACTTTTAAAAAATTAATTAACTTATTTATTTTTGGCTGCGTTGGGTCCTCATTGCTGCGTGCGGGCTTTCTCTAGTTGCGGCGAGCGGGGGCTACTCTTCATTGCGGTGCGCGGGCTTCTCATCGCAGTGGCTTCTCTTGTTGTGGAGCATGGGCTCCAGGCGCGCGGGCCTTAGTAGCTGCAGCACATGGGCTCAGTAGTTGTGGCTCACAGGCTCTAGAGCACAGGCTCAGTAGTTGTGGCGCACAGGCTTAGTTGCTCCGCGGCATGTGGGAATCTTCCCAGACCAGGGCTCGAACCCGTGTCCCCTGCACTGGCAGGCAGATTCTCAACCACTGCGCTACCAGGGAAGCCCTGACTTCTTAATGAAATTCATAGACAACATACAAATATTAAAATCTGAATCTCTTCAAAAATATATTTATACGATTAAAGATAAAATTAGCCTTTTACAAGCTTTCATGCATTACAAAATATTCTTGAATAGTGTTTTTTGTTACCGTGGTTTTCAATATCCTTCCATCTTTGAAAGAAACAAAGGAAATACTATTACATAGGCACATACGTATTTCCCTAGGTGTTTCCACTATCTCTGAGTAGAAATAAAGTCTACTTTGTCAATAAAACTGAACAGTTTGAGATTAATTATGCTGTAGGTATTGACCTTAAATTGAAGCAACATCTATTTTTGTGTGTGTATATATATTATATATAGTATTATATACACACATACACACTGAAATTATGTTCACTAAGAGAAATTCAGATTTTTAAAAGCCCTCTTTAACATGAAAAGCGACCCCCCTCTGAATTAAGTTTCCTATTCAGCTAGCCAACGTTTAGTACAATTCCAGACCAAAACATCTGGAAAACCAGTTTCAGTACAGGTAGTTGACACTAGTTTTCTCTGTTGCCTTGGGGGAGGAGAGAACACTGGAAATATTTATGTATTAAAGAAATATGTTTCTTGAACAGATCTGAAACAGAACTTTCAGGGTGGTCCAGGCAAAAAACAGGTCATGTTGTAACACAAAATGACTTTAAACAGAGCCTGTCAATGCACGACGTTGCTACATCTCTCACCTACAACAGGAAACTAAACAAACTGTATGGCAAAGAGCAGAACAGAGGCTTGCATCTTTTCATCCAGCTGTATGGAATACACCACCTCCCCGCTTCCCGCCAAAGGGGTTCCCTCCCGTTTACGTGCAGTCTGTGAAGTCCGTCCAACACAACAAGCTGGTGTGTAAGGGCCTCATCCATCGCAACTGCTCAACACTTCCTTGCTAGGCAATCTCCAAAGGGTCCTTCCGGCCCCCTCCTGCACACGGTACGCCTCTCCCTGGAAACACGCCGGGCTCCTTCCTGCCAGCACTCACGCTGAGAGCCCAGGAACTTTGCCCACTTGTCTACAGCCTTCTTAAAACTTCACTTCGGGCTTATCTGTAACAGAAACCCACCCTAATCCTCAACTCTTCACATCACCAGATTCTGCATTCCGTCAGCACTCATGAATTTAGCTTATACCATTCTCTAGTCATTTATATTTGTCCACATTTTTACACTCCAACTTTTCAACTGTGGCGTGTGGGTGTGTGTTGGATTAGAGTCTTCACTGGGACAGGGATCTTGTCTTCCCGTTTCTTTCTACTGATCTATCTTCTAGAGTCCTGCCTCGGTATCTAGGACGTGAGATTTATATCCTGTAACTCACGATAAGTCAAAGGAGAAAACTCAATGCCTGACTTAAAGGAATACTGAGTTTCCCAATTATACCAAATTCCTTTCATTCTGCCCTACCTTTCCCATCCTAAAATCTTCACTATGAACAACGAGGTACGGACTGGAAAGCTTTACAAAAGCAACTCTCACTCTCTGGGGGAATATCTGTCAGGAGGGTGATTCTGTATTTCAGTAATTAAAATGATCATTCTAGTGAGATAAGATCACCTCACACGAGAGCCTCGTGACCACGGCTCACCTCCATGTGACCACCACTCCAATCCCCACCCCACCCCAACCCTTCCTATCAAATGACCTCTTCTCCTTTTCACCTCAGCTCGAATGTTTTCATTTTCCACCAAAGACTCAGAGAATCCACTAACAAAAGATTCAGTGCCATCACTTATAATTTTGTTCACCTGTCAGTCATCCAAATACCAAGAACGCATCAATTTGCTTTTCTTGTTCGCCCCAGAAATTCCCTGCATCTTCCTTCTTCTCTCACAACAGCTGAAAGGTAACACGTTCACGCTTCGGCAGACTAAATGTACCCCCGTTTTCTCCTGCTCTGGTCAGAACACCACCCAGGTGACGGCCGGGAGCCAGATTCACAAGGAAGCAGCTTGAGCTTCTGGTGGTCACTCGCTGACCCTCCCAAAGCCTCAGCCCCAGGTTTTTATCCATAATTTTGTGCTCATTTTTTAAAGGAAGGCCCCACAAAACATGCACCTGCCCCGTTATTAAACTCATGCTCAGAAGGCACCAGGATGGCCCAAGTGCCTCGGAGCCCTGAGCCAATGGCCGGCCCACCCCAGGATGGAGAGATGGTCCAGGCCTCCACCCCGCTCAGGCCTCCCTCCTGCTCCCCTCCCCGCCTTGGCTGACTTCCCTCCCAGCGTCTCCCTGTCACTTCACCATCTCTGTCTGAGGGGGGAAGAGTCTCCTCCTCCCCGAGAAGGAGCCCCGTCCACGGCGACTCTGGGCTCACCCTCCTTCCGTCCTCCTAGGAGGCAGGCACGGCCTTGCTCACTCTCTTCCTGGAGAAGCTGGGGCCCAGCACAGACCAGCACCCCTGCCACATGCCCGGGACGCGGGAGGCAGTGTCGGGCTTGGAGCTGCAGAGTCCGCTGCCCTCCTTCCCTCGTGACATTTCACCTTAACTCAAAACGACCTTGCTCTCCACCTCCGTCACCCCCCTACCCCCCAGACAGGACGATCAAAGCCATCAACCGCCCAGTGGCCCAGACAGAAGCCCGAGCGTCCTTCTCTCCCCTGCATCACCCAGATCCCCTAATCCAAGGCCGTACCCGAGCGTCCTCCCCTCCCCTGCACCCCCAGGCCCCCCAGTCGCAGGCCATATCCTCTGTCCCCAGTTCCACGGCTCCTCCTCCCCAGCATGGACTCTGCAAGGATTCCCAAACAGCTCTGCCTGACCCTGACCTCAGCCCTCTCCTCGCTGGAGGCCCAGCCCTTTAGCTCTGACGACGTTGCCTCTCCCTAAAACACCTAAAACGCTTCCACGGTACAGAAATCATCTCAAATAACTAAAAATCGCTGGATAAAAGAGAAACAACACCTTTGTCAATGCACTGCTGCAAGAAAGTGAAGAAACTTGGATCCCGAGATCATGGATCACAAACAATAAACGGGGCAACAGCAACTCTTGCCCAGACGGCCTTTCCTAAACCTGGGGCACCCAGGGCTCTGGTTCTTATGATGTAGAGAAGAGAGAAACACAGCCAGGGCCTGTCCAGAGCAGGGAGCTGAAGAAGAGACATGTGCAAGAAACAGGTATGTATTCCCTTTGGGGTCCCTTCTTGATACATGGTAAATAGCTGAAGTGTGCTAGTGTACTGAATTCTTGTGTTAATTATTTTCCCATAGCTGCAGAAAGGCTTCAGAAATACGCTGAAACAGTCTGAGAATATACTAACCCATAAGGACGTACAATTCTCTATGAGGATGAAAAAGGAAGGTCCAATCCGTCTTTCCCAGACGGGGAGTGGGTTTTCCCCCGAAAATAACAAAGGCAAAGCATGCTTTCTCTGTTACCTGCTCTGCAAATCCAAGTATTATTTTAGAATGCGTGGAGGAGATGTTGGCAACGTTTATGTATTTTCTGTTCCAGTTTAGTAAGTCTTGGACCAGGTACAATGTGACTAGATTTATGACTGTGTATGGTTTTAATTAAATCTGTTTGGAAGCCTATTTCTTTTTCTTAAGTCTTCAGGCAAGTGACACTTAGATGGAGATCTTGACATCCTAGCAAAGTCTGTTGTTCCTGGCTACAAATTAAGATTTTTTTGAAGGAAAAAAATGCCATCGGATTGAGAGTTACGGTTAAGCCAACTTTTCTTTCTTCAGTTACACAATGAGTTAATGATTTTTTTTGTTAAGGCTTTCGTGAAGCCAGTCATGAAAGGCCACATACCATATGATTCCATTTATATGAATCGTGCCAGAATAGGCAAATCTAGAGATAGAAAGTGGGTTAGTGGTCGTCAGGGTCTCGGGAGGAAGAGGGACTGCTAACAGGTGTGAGAATCCTTTTGGAGGTGATGAAAATATTCAGAAATTGATTGTGGTGCATAAATGAGTGAATTGTATGCTTTGTGAATTACAGTAAAAAAAGCAGTTTAAAGAACTGGGCCTTGATGGTTGGCAGGGACTTGAGGGAGAGGGAATGGGGGTTACTGCTCATTTTCAGTTTGCAAGATGAAAAAGTTCTGGAACTGGGCTTCCCTGGTGGCGCAGTGGTTGAGAGTCTGCCTGCTAATGCAGGGGACACGGGTTCGAGCCCTGGTCTGGGAGGATCCCACATGCCGCGGAGCGACTGGGCCCGTGAGCCACAGTTGCTGAGCCTGCGCGTCTGGAGACTGTGCTCCGCAAAGAGAGAGGCCCTGATGGTGAGAGGCCCGCGCACCGCGATGAAGAGTGGCCCCCGCTCTCCACAACTGGAGAGGGCCCTCGCACAGAAACGAAGACCCAACACAGCCAAAAATAAATATAAATAAATAAATAAATTTATAAAAAAAAAAAAAAAAAAAGTTCTGGAACTTGGCTACACAACAACAGGAATATACTTAACACTACTGACCTCTACATTGAAAAATGGTTATGATGGTAAATTCCATATGATGTGGGTTTTTTTGGCCACCATTGGAAAATTTCTAAATTATTTTTTAAAGTGGGGGAGGGGAGGGCTGGAAAAACACTCCACCTGGTTCAAAGCTGCCGTCTGTGTTCTGTCTTCCTACTGCGGGCGCAGGTCCAGCATCCACAGGCTACGGAGAGAGGAGCCTCCCCTCTCTCTCCAGCACTGGTTTAGCTCCCTTTACTACATTCCCCGGAGTCCCTTTATATTAGAAATATCAGGCATAATCAAAAGGTTACATACGGGGCTTCCCTGGTGGCGAAGTGGTTAAAAATCCACCTGCCAATGCAGGGGACACGGGTTCGAGCCCTGGTCCGGGAAGATCCCACATGCCACGGAGCAACTAAGCCCGTGCACCAGAACTACTGAGCCTGCTCTCTAGAGCCCGCGAGCCACAACTACTGAGCCCACGTGCCACACCTACTGAAGCCTGCATGCCTAGAGCCTGTGCTCCACAACAAGAGAAGCCACCGCAGTGAGAAGCCCGCGCACCACAACGAAGAGTAGCCCACGCTCGCCGCAACTAGAGAAAGCCCACGTGCGGCAACAAAGACCCAAGGCAGCCAAAAATAAAAATAATTAGTTAATTTTTTAAAAAGTTACATACAAATTACTTTAGCAGAATTTCTCCTCAGATAGTGCCTCTCAAATCACTGGTGGCTGTTTTAGGACTGTTCATTTCTATTAGAATATTACACTGGACTCCACAGGGCCGACAGGCTGGGCAGTGCAGTGAGGTTCATGCCTATGAATGCGGCTTGGGGGGGCTCTGCACAGGAAAGTCTTCACTGAATTGATGCCAACACGGGGGGGGGGGGGTGTGAAGTCCTGAACAGCTACGCTACAGGGCTGAGCGAGCCCACAGGTGAAGAACACCGTTAGGGACCCGAGCTAAATGATTCCATCCACTGCCAGTTGTGTGGTCTTGAGCAAGTTGCTTAACCTGTGGGTACCAGATCCTTTTCGTCTGTAAAATGGGAATAATAATGGTACCTCCCTGAGCGATCAGGACAGTACCTGGCTCTGTAAGTGTGCACCGCTATTACTGTTGTTGTTGTCATTAGGCAGTAAGCTAATTTTAAAAGTATGATTCTGTTCACGTATTGTATTAGTCTGCTCAGGCTGCCATAACAAAATACTATAGACTGGGTGGCTTCAACCCAGACAACAGAGATTTCTCACTGTTCTGGACGCTGAGAAGTCCAAGATCAAGGTGCCAGCAGACTGAGAGACCAGAAACAGACATGGTTCCACAGAGCCCAACCATTAAAAACAAACAAACAAACCCAATTACTAAAAACATACACAATAGTGATAAGTTCACTTAGGGGGTTTCTGTAAACCAATGTACTCAGCACGTGCTTCATAACATTGCCTCAGAACTATCCAGTATGATTAGACTGTATTCAGAACTGTATGATCACTATTATAAAATACTAAGGTCACAAGGAAATCAATGATCAGGTCAGAAACCAATCAATTAGTATCAACAAGAAAATTTTTTATATTTATGTACAGTGGCTCATTCCAGGACCAGGACAAATAAACATAACTTCTCCCTAAATACCAGCCCCCAAACCCATCTCCCCCCTCCCACTCTGAAACCAAGACAAAAATCTACCGAGAGCAATGTTATTGCCATCAAAGTTAAGACAGACCCAAAAATGTATGATCTATTTTTTTTATTACTCAATGACGGGCGGGGGAAGAAATCTACTGATGGTTAGGTATGTTTACTTATCCTCTCAATAAAATAATACAACTTCTTTTGTTTGATATCATTAGAGTTGAAAGATGTTACTAATCCTTGGCTTAGGAAAGGCATTATTATAAATCCAATGTTTTTTAAAAAATATTAAAGGAAAGTAGAGAAGGTGGAAATGTTTCAGAGCATTTTGGTCAGATAAGGACAGATGGGCTTAGCGGAACTTCCCAATTTCCCGTCTCCAAATGAGGCTGTTCTGTTATAGATATACTTTCAAAGACATACTACAAAATCCTTGAGCTACATCTTTGGCTAATTGTCTATACTCATTTCTTTCTTCGTTCCCTGTCAACAATTCTAACTTAAAAGCAACGTATTTCAGGTTTAACTTTATGCAAAAAAATACTCTGAAATTTTTCACATTATTCCAGTAATAACTAATACAATTTCACTTCTTCAGGTTTCACTAGGCAAAGCATTATTAATTAAATGTGAAGATTTTTTTCTCGATGTTTAGAGTAGTATTCCACGACACTGAAGTGCTATGTTTGTTCTTCGAGCATTTTAAAATATTTGAGATTTCAGCAAGTGGTTTTTTTTTTTTAAATCAGCAAATTGGTACAGATAGGAAAAAGTCAGAATGCTAATAATGAATCTATCTCATAGTACCTGTTCTACCAATTTGTAAGTTGAGCAGCCTCTTTTCCACCTATAGATCCCAAAACAAGGAAGAAGAGTTAAACATTTGATTTTAAACATACTCTGGCCTGTCTTTGTAGATGTGACACTTAAGCATACTTGCATTGTTCTCTGAGGGGAAAGGCAGAATTAGAAGAATCAGCCACTGGGTGAAAATTCAAGAATAGGAATGACTGAATTTATCAAAGGACAATAGTACATGTGCTTTTACCATTTCTAACTATATCCAATAGATCTAATGACAAAACTCTGATAAATAGAGGCACTGACAAAAAATCTACTTTTTATTGCTTAGGCCATTATTTTCAAAGCAACGTCATTTACTCAGTTAATTTGCTTAGCATTTAGCAAATCTTTCTACTACACAATCCAAACATAAACATTAGTGGATGCCTTGTCAGAATTAAAACTTGCAAATCAGTGAAACCCAAATTAATGAGCTTTTATTGTAGGAGAAAACTGTCCATTGTGTCAGTATCAGTACTCCCCCCATGCCTTTAAAAATGCTTTGAGTAATAATAGATTACAAAACTTTTCAGTAAAGATAACGGTTGCTAATTTTAAATTCGTATATATATATATACATATTTTTTATGAAAACGCAAAATATGTTCGTTGCATCAGAGTTTCCCAAAGTAGAGCCCGCAGAAACACCTTCTGGAGAACTTCTGAAAACAGATTCCCGGGCCCCACCTACATGGATTCTGATTCTATGGGTCTGGAATGGAGGCCAAGAATCTGCATTTCTTTCTAACCAGCTCCCGGTGACCCAGGTGCCGTCGGTGCATGGACCAAAGTTTGAGTACCACTGCCTTAGACGCTCTATATTTTTTGTATGTTGTTAAACTGTCCAGGAGATCGAAACCCAGGCTGTTTTGGAAAAAAGTGGCACACTATAGCGGAAAGAACAGAGGGGTTGTTTGGACTTGGACAATGTGATGGTTAATTTTATGTGTCAACTTTCTGGGCAATGGAGCGCCCAGATATTTGGTAACACATTATTCTAGATGTGCCCATGAGGATGTTTGAAAATAAGATTAACATAATCTTTTAAAATAATCTTTTGAGCTGCCTTGCTCATCTGGCCAGAAAGCAGATCCTCCAGACAAAGAGAACAGGGGAACCCAAAGAGCTGGTCAGAGCCCCGAGAGCCGCCAGCGGAACTGGGTCCAGAGCAGGACGGCCGTCATCCACAGGTGGAGACACCACCACCGGCAGTCCTCAGACCGGCCGGCCTGAGTGCTTCTGTCCCCAAGTGCAAAGGACCTGAGGGAGGACAGAGGAGAAGAGGAAAGAGCATACAGAATCAATCATGAGAGTCCCAACCCAGCCACTCCCCCCAGAGGTGGGAGAAAGTCAGGTTCAGTGAGACTCTGAGTCCCGAGGTATCTGCCGTCCCCCTGCAGCACCCCCATTTCTACACAGAGGGCAAGACCTCTACATTCTTATTATTTACCACACTGGGGTGTTCTTAAAGGCCAAAGAGCTTAACTACTGAATGGCCAGAAAAACCCTTCAGACCCCAGGCTTAACCTTTCCTGTACCCCGCAGTGCTAACTACAGAAGAGCTGGGCTCAGGCTGTTACCAATTCCACGCCCTGACTTTGCCCAACAGGGTTCCTCCTCCACCCCACACAGAGGGGTGCCGGCTACCCCGGAAGCTCGGGAGGCAAAGAGATGCCACAGCCTCCCCCGGCAGCGGGCCGGTCTCCATCATCATCCAGAAACACAGACAAACTGGACACGATGCCTTCAAGACGTGGTACCCGCAGCCCCCGCTCTCCTCAGTCTGTGCCTTGAAATACGTTGTGTGCCACCACTCTGCACCCTGCGTCTCACCCTTGGACCTGGGGGATCTCAGCCTTGGACCTGGGGGATCTCAGCCTTGGTCCTGGGGGGTCTCAGCCTTGGTCCTGGGGGGTCTCAGCCTTGGTCCTGGGGGGTCTCAGCCTTGGTCCTGGGGGGTCTCAGCCTTGGACCTGGGGGGTCTCAGCCTTGGACCTGGGGGATCTCAGCCTTGGTCCTGGGGGGTCTCAGCCTTGGACCTGGGGGATCTCAGCCTTGGTCCTGGGGGATCTCAGCCTTGGTCCTGGGGGATCTCAGCCTTGGTCCTGGGGGGTCTCAGCCTTGGACCTGGGGGATCTCAGCCTTGGTCCTGGGGGGTCTCAGCCTTGGTCCTGGGGGATCTCAGCCTTGGTCCTGGGGGGTCTCAGCCTTGGTCCTGGGGGATCTCAGCCTTGGTCCTGGGGGGTCTCAGCCTTGGACCTGGGGGATCTCAGCCTTGGTCCTGGGGGGTCTCAGCCTTGGACCTGGGGGGTCTCAGCCTTGGACCTGGGGGATCTCAGCCTTGGTCCTGGGGGGTCTCACCCTTGGACCTGGGGGGTCTCACCCTTGGACCTGGGGGATCTCAGCCTTGGTCCTGGGGGATCTCAGCCTTGGTCCTGGGGGGTCTCAGCCTTGGACCTGGGGGATCTCAGCCTTGGTCCTGGGGGATCTCAGCCTTGGTCCTGGGGGGTCTCAGCCTTGGACCTGGGGGGTCTCAGCCTTGGACCTGGGGGATCTCAGCCTTGGTCCTGGGGGGTCTCACCCTTGGACCTGGGGGGTCTCACCCTTGGACCTGGGGGATCTCAGCCTTGGTCCTGGGGGGGTGGGGTCTCACCCTTGGACCTGGGGGATCTCAGCCTTGGTCCTGGGGGGGTGGGGTCTCACCCTTGGACCTGGGGGGTTGGGACTGCAGTAAGGAAGGTGAGGGAAATAAATGAGTAGGCTGTGTCTTCTGTGAAGATGGCCTTCTCTTCCAATGACTTCCTTTGTTAAAATTAGAAAAGGAGGGCTTCCCTGGTGGCGCAGTGGTTGAGAATCTGCCTGCTAATGCAGGGGACACGGGTTCGAGCCCTGGTCTGGGAAGATCCCACATGCCACGGAGCAGCTGGGCCCGTGAGCCACAATTGCTGAGCCTGCGCGTCTGGAGCCTGTGCCCCGCAACGGGAGGGGCCGCGATGGAGAAAGGCCCGCGCACCGCGATGAAGAGCGGTCCCCGCACCGCGATGAAGAGTGGCCCCCGCTTGCCGCAACTGGAGAAAGCCCTCGCACGAACCGAAGACCCAATACAGACAAAAATAAATTAATTAATTAATTAAAAAGAAAATCCTTAAAAAAAAAAAAAAAAAAATTAGAAAAGGAGGGACTTCCCTGGTGGCACCGTGGATAGGACTCCGCGCTCCCAATGCAGGGGGCCTGGGTTCAATCCCTGGTCAGGGAACATGCATGCCGCAACTAAGAGTTTGCATGCCACAACTAAGGAGCCTGCCTGCCACAGCTAAGGAGCCCACGTGCTGCAACGAAGGAGCTGGCGAACCACAACTAAGGAGCCCGTCTCCCGCAACGAAGACCCCGTGCAACCAAATAAATAACTAAATATTAAAAAAAAAAAAGAAAGAAAGAAAGAAGGAAAAAGAGCCCAAACCCCAGAAAAGCGGCGGGGGAGGAAAGGTGAAAGAAAAATAACTAATTTGCAGAAAATTCATTTCTCAGGTAGCTGACAGCAAATACGCTCAGCTCACAGAAAGAAGAGTGTCAGTGACGAGGTGGAGTGAGAACTGGGGACACCCTGCCAAACACGACTTACGGGGCAAAAGCTAAGTAAGGAAACACCTCCGAGTAACCGAAGTCAGGGGCCACGGCAGGGACTTTTCGTGGTCCTTTGGCCTCTGCAGGGGGATGCTGCTTCGGAGATGTTAGACAGGGAGCAGCGCTATCCTGAAAGGAATGGGGGAGGGAGGGGACGGCAGACGGGGTGGGGGGCACCGGGGGCCTGCACCCTAAAGTGGGGCCCCTGAGCTCTGTTACAGAGACCAAAACGGAGGTGACGTGTTCCTCCTATGTAGAAATGAGCCAACGCCTTTGAGAACACTGGAAACCAGAGATATTAAAACCACATTGAGAGTCCCTCATGTGTCTCTCTCTCAAACCAAGAAGTACGTGTTCTGCATGCTCCTTCCTTCCCCATCCCTCCCTGAAGTAACATTCCTTGAGGCGTCTACACAGAATCCGGGGAACTGAAAATACAACTGCTCGCTGGTTTTAAGGAACGGTGCCAAGTGATTAGGGCTTACATTTTCAAATGTGACACAAAATGAATGTGTGTGTGTGTATATGTGTACATACATGCATACTTTTCTAAGAGTGTTTTCACGATTCCGAGAATTACTGGGGGTAAATAAATATTACCAGACACATTCCTCTGTTCAGCCTACTCCAGCCCCTCCCCCTCCTCTATCTTTACCCACCCATCCCCACCCTCGGAATAAGCTCTCCATAAAGCAGCACCACTGTA
Source organism: Balaenoptera acutorostrata (assembly GCF_949987535.1). Lineage (NCBI taxonomy): Eukaryota > Metazoa > Chordata > Mammalia > Artiodactyla > Balaenopteridae > Balaenoptera > Balaenoptera acutorostrata. Next base: position 12,288,355 of record NC_080081.1, read on the forward strand.
AATATCCAGTAAGACGTTTTAGTGCAAATAAATGGACAGATACGAATTCTCCCTCTTTCCTTTAATCAGAACCACCGTCTGGAACTAGACTGTTGATGCAGAACACTGGCAAAGTAGGTTGCAAGAAGAGACAGAATTTAAAATCAGGCTGGACAAAGACCATCCTAGGAAAGTGTTCAGTCTATTGTGTAAATTAAGGTCACCAGAGGCAGAGGAGGCTCTGACTACAAAAAGCTCTGGTCTACTGTACCAGGAAGGACAGGAAATGCAGCGAGGTACCCAGGATACCTGTGAGGAGGTGGGAAGACAGAAACATTAGTTCCTAAGTCAAAAAATCCACCGTCTACTTGATTGGCTCCAAGGTTAAGCTGCAATTTCACAGTTATTAATGAAATTTCAGTAATTACAGGACTAATATAGCAACTTCAATTTTCCCAAGCATCTACAGTATCCTCAGTGAATTGTTTTACTGACATTAAAAGCAGAGTTTATGAAAAATTTATATTTACATTGATTAGGCCATATCAATGTGTCCTAGCTGAAAATCACCCTGGGGTGTGTGGACAGTCAAACTAGGTTGAAGCTGGTATATCTTCAGCAGGAAAAGCAAGTGTAATGAATGACTAGGTATATATTACTCATCTTTTTCCTTATGGTCTCAGAGTTTCCTGTATAACCCAAAAGCTATATAAATAGTTTACCAAATGTTTTCCTAACGTCTTGTTTATTTTTATGTTTAGAGCTAGACGTTTAATCCATCTCAAAGATTTCCTTGTATCCAGTATCAGATGAAAAAATTAATTTTTTCTTCCAAATGAATAGCTAAGTCAACCAGCACCATTTATTAATAAATAAACCATTCTTCTCCCACCAATTTAAATGCACTTTTACGATATATAATTTCCCAGATGTACTCAGGCTCTTGATTCTATTTCTGTGCCAGTAGCTGCTGTTTTAATTATAGTGGCTCCAAAATTCTAACAACTGAAACAGCAAGGCCCATTTTACATATTTCAAAAATATCTTATGATTCTTAAACATTTCTTCTCCCACGTGAACTTAAAATCATTTTGCCTGCTTCCCCATTCCCCAAAGAACAGCAGTGCTCTGACTGAAAGGGTCTAACAGGTGTAAATGGCTTCAGAGGGGACCAGCATTTCATGATGCCATCTTCCCATCCAGGAGTATGGCCTGTTCTTTCACTATTTTGATCTTGTTTTAAGTCCTTCTGTAAAGTTTTACATTTTTCTTCCTATCAGGCATGTTCCCTCCTACTTAAACTTATTTGAGTATTTTTTTACTCTTACCATTTTAAACTTTTTCCCATCTCTAAGTTGTTATTCCAAGGATGGAAAAAAAGCTATTGGTTTCTATGTTTAAGTCATCCAAATCTACTTAATTTCAAAAGTACTTAAAGGATTATCTTGGGTTTTCAAGTATATGATGATAATCTCTGAAAACAAAAAATAATTTCACCTTTTTGCCCAATCTTTTCAACTTCTCACTGTATAAGTTAACACCTTTAAAATACTATTAAATAATAGTGGTGAGAGAGGGCAATCACGTATTTTAATGGGAATAGCTATACTATTTTTATCATTTAATTGAATGTTGCTGGATTTTGATAATCATTCTTCATATTTATGTAATTTCTATCTACTCCTATTTTAATCAGATATTAAAAATCATGGCTACAAACAACTAGAGACATTTTAAAACCTGAGGGTATTTTTTCTTTATTTATTATTTTGAAAGACTCCCTAATGTTGAACCATCCTTGCATTCATGGAATAAACCTTAGTTGGGCTGACGTTTTAAAAAATACCCTACCTGGCTTTAATTTATTCATTAAATTAAAATAAATTTTATTTTATTTATAATTGTTCCTGTATTCATTAGTAAAATGGATACTTTTCTTACTATACTTTCCCATATTATCTATGTTAGGTTTTGCATTATATCATATTGTAACATTATATATTATATTTTTAATAATATAGAAAGTATCTGTCCTTTGAACACTGGCTATAAACTGGGCCTGGTGCCTTTTTAACAGATGAGCTTAGTCAATTAACAACTGGGTTGCAAACGTCAACTTTTCCCTCAGTGGGGAAGAAATCCTCACAGTTGCATGTAGACATATTTACGCACACCAAGTGAAGATGTGGGATAACTCTCTTCCAACTTTGCAATTTCTGACTCGAAAAGGGAATATAAGAGAAGAGTCCTTCGGAATTGACAGAACCCTCCTGAGATAAGCAGGGCACTTTGAGAGGAAAATCGTAGTAACATCTGAGGTTTGAGCACTGGCAGAAGATACCAAATGAGTTAATAGTACAAACGATTAGAATCCCATGTCATTCCCCGACCACAATTTTTGAAGTTTGAAAAGAAACTTTGAAAACATTCCTTAGGAATTCACAACTTCCTAATGGAATTGAGTAGTGGGTGGGTCCCAGAGCTTTTCAGTTTCCTCCTAAGAAGTCAAACTTCTTCACATATATAGAGTCTTCCCACAGTACTTGTGATAACATGTAAACACAACTTCCTTACCATGGTTCCCCCTAAGCAGAGACTTTGGCTGGCCTCTCCCCCCACCCCCTACTCGCTCCTTCCTGGGGGTCGGGGTGGGGGGATTTTTACCTATCAGATGGGTGAACTTGGGGGCAGGAGATGGGCCTTCTTGGCTCAACCCTTTCCCCTCTTTGGTCAGTTCTGCCCACTGTCAGAGAGCACGTGCTCTGGGCGGTGCTCGCCCTGGGAGCCTGCGGTTCCCCGGTCTGTGTGCCAGTGATTGGGTGGTGAGTCTGTCCAATTCAGGACACAGTTAACAGGTGGCCAGCACCTAAGTCTGGCGTCTATCAGCATCAGGCTGCTGCTGTGATCAGTGGTGGGTAGCATGCCTCTTTCTCAGTTGCTTCAGAACTCAGGAGAGGAAGAAGACGTTATTTATGCACACTGCCCCCTCTTAAAGCTAAACCACTCCTTTATTTCAACAAAGAACTCTGTATTAACAGAAATGTAAGATGGGCTGAATGGGATGCTTTACCAATGCCCTCAACCCTCTATACCATGCAAGAAAAGCCTAACCATCGGGCCAGAGAGTTAAACCCAAGGCAACACTGCTCACTTAGAACCACAAAACCTGCAGGCATTGGGCCTAGGAGGTCATGCACACCTGCAAACAGGGGCCCTTGAATATCTGAGTTCCTAAATGACAATACACACCATGGAAGGCCTTCATGGGGTCCTCACTTGATCTTCTGTAGATAGGGAAACTATTATGAACATTTCCTGAGAAAATCAGACAATACTATCAAAAACTCCACTCTAAATATAAAGTTTCAAAGCACTGCATTCTCAGTAGAAATGTAATTTTAAGGATATGATCCTTACATGCCTTATTAATTAGGCACATTAGTTAATTAGGCCAATTTATGAAATCTACCCTCACAGCATGGACATTTGAAAACTATTTCTGATAAACTTTTTTTCCCTACAAACCCTAGCAGTTCTCCAAAATAACAGTAAATAAAATCTGAAGTTACTGCACACCAAACTGTGGTTTGCAACAAAGACTTAAATGGGAAAGCAAGACTACGTGAAGGAACGATAATAGGGCCCTAAAGATTCGTGGGGTCATTAGTTAAGCAAGAAAGTGAGTGAAAGGGCAAATTCTATTCCTTATAAGAAAAAGAAAAATACTCTAGTCCCATTATGAAGCCTAAGCCTGCAATAGAAATGGGTTACAAAATAGTACCTAAATGGGGAAACATATGTGTTACCCTGTAAACTGCTTTAGTGCTTCTGTTCTCCTCCCCTCACTGCCAATAAGCTTGTCCAGGGTTTTGTTTTTCTGCTGTCATCTTTCTATCCCTCCCTGGCCCAGATCTGAAGTCTTCTGGCCAAGTGTCAGCTTGGCCCAGGAAGTGCTGGGGGCTGGCCTTGCTCCCCGAGCTCATCACAGTGAACTACTAAACCCTTACCTATTAATCCCATGGCTGCTGACAAGCTAGAGGTAACTTCTCTGCGTGCGCCTCCTATGCCCTTAGACTTCTCCTGTTTGAGAATCCCTCCATCCATCAGTAACGCTATGTTTCCCAAGGCAGACAGAATGAGGTACACCCAACATGTACAATATGTCCTGGTTTTATAAAAAGATATTCTAAAAGACAAATGGGGCGGTGGCCTGGCTCACAAGAATTCAAGTCCCTGCTCTCTGGCCATGGGGAGCTGCCCCAGTGACCTTTCAATAAGCCCCCTGCTTGACTCACATTAGCCAGAATCTATCATTCTGTTGCTTACAACCCAAAGACTTTTAATTGAGAAAATATATAAAACAACTGTATGGAAATACCATAGAATATTAACATTGTTGTCTGGTTGGATGATTTTTTTTTTTGGCTGCACCATGCAGCTTGCAGGATCTTAGTTCCCCGACCAGGGATTGAACCCAGGGCCATGGCAGTGAAAATGCTGAGTCCTAACCACTGGACCGCCAGGGAATACCCAAGGTTGGATGATTTTTTTTTTTTTTAAGTTTTCATGCATCTTCTCAATTTTCTACAATGCGCACAGATTGCTTTAGGGCTAAGTATTAAGGGACTTAAAGGGTTTTGAGGGTTAATTTCTTTTAAAGATCAAATTGTTTCTCTGGTTTTCACTAAATCCCTTAATCTGTTCAAAGATGCCCAAACCTCTAATGTTCAAAGTCATCATGTTAACAAGCAATTATTAAAATAAGCTATTATGACAGCTTCATGGATAATGACAATTTTCTCAATGATGCCCAAATCTCTTTTTTTTTTGGGAGCCGGGGAGGGGGGGCGCGGTTACCCAGTTCTCTAAGGCACATAAGAGGCAATGACTCACTGATCTCATGACCCTGTGGAGGTCACAAAGAACCCATACTCATGCTCTTGGGCATGACCAGTAACCATCACACAACCTGCTAGGAAATGTCATTAGACCATCACAACCTGGCTTTTAAATAATGCTTTCTGAGTAATTCCTTAAAATGCTCATATACTAAAACAATATATTCAATCTACTTTTTCTTTTTCCACTTCTCTAACCTAAAATGGGCAATACAGTAGAGATAAATGAGGCCGAGTAACCCAGGTGAGATACTTCAAGTCCCAGGGCTTTCCACACTGTTGCCAGCACCCCCCTTCTATCACATGCTGTGCTGTGAGCTCACCCTCAAAGAAAAACACTTCTGAGATTATGTTACATGCCCTGTTGCTGCCGCGTCAGTTAATGGTATTTCACGTGGTCATTCAGAGGCCTCAAGCTGTGAATAAAATATAAGTAGAAAGGATTTCATGACAGGAAAATTTACCCAAATGCTCTACTTTGGGGACAAAAATTTAAAACTTCTTGTATCAATTTCCCGACTACAAATTTCTAAACGCTGCAACACAAGCAGAATAAATACCACTATGACTTGTTTCATCTTCACTGTCAGATGAAGCTTCACAAAGGAGGAGAAAATGTGGGCAGAAGGGCAAAGAATAGAAAATTTATCATTTGCAGGGAATTAATTAGAACAAGGTCCAAATGGTATGTCTTGGCAGCTCTATGCTTAGAATGTCATCCGTTACTCAAAAACAGTATTTAATTGCAGATCTGCGTGCCAAGTGCAGCAAGAAGATACTACTTGGCTTGCTGCCTTGAATATATGTTTTGTGTGCAATATTAAAAGATTCAGTTTCTGAGGTTATGAGAATCTTATTATTCAACTGGTCAACTCACACAGAAAGAGCTAGAAAATAAAGGGTGCATTAACACCTTTGGTAACTTGAGTATCATTCTGAAATTTTGTCTTTGCAAAGTGTTTTCAATCATTCGTTAGCCTAAGACCCAGCAAATCATGCAATGGGAGGTGAACTGACCCTTAGGATACAGGGATTTGCTGAAGGTACCACAAGTGGGTCAATGAACAGAAAAGGGCTATTAAACTGTTTACCCCTCATATGTGCAGGAAACTCACTAGCTGCTGTGGAGATCACAAAGAACCCCGCCCCAGCTTTAAAGGAATTTACCATCTCTCTGGCAGGCATGAGCCATAAAATGATAACTAATGATATACAAACAGAAGATAAACACCAACACCAAACGATGCTGTGAATGCTAGTGAAACAAATGTTACCACAGATGGTTCAAAGTGTCTTCATCAGTCATCACAGAAACGAGGTCACAATACTTGTAAGCTAGCATTTTAGTTTATTGGAATGAGTTTTTTCCTTCCTCCAAGTCTTTTTAGCCACAGATGAATCTACTTCCATATCCCCTGACACCTGCCTGATACACTGTCGGAATTCAACTGAAGCACAGTACATGGAAATGAAGGTCTAGACTAGTTTTCTCAAAGGCTAAAATCAATTGTGGTTATTTTAACTAGTTTCCAATTAAAAAGATATATGGTTTAAAAAACCCACATAAAATTTTCTATCTTATCTATTTTTAAGTGTTCAGTAGTGTTAAGTATACTCACATAGGTCTCCAGCAATTTTTCATCTTGCAAAACCAAAACTATATTGCCATTAAACAACAACTCTCTATTTCCACCCTTCTCCCCAGCCCTTGGCAATCACCATTCTACTTTCTGTCTCTATGAATTTGATTACTCCTGGTATCTCACGTAAGTAGATTCATACAGTATTTGTCTTTTTTGTGACTGGCTTATTTCACTTAACATAATGCCCTCAGTGCTCATCTATACTGTAGCATTTGACAGGATTTCCTCCCTTTTCAGACTGAATAATATTCCATAGTATGTATATACCATATATTATCCATTCACCCATCAACACACATTTGGGTTGCTTCCATCTCCTGGCTATTGTGAATAACACTGTTTAAAGACAGGTGTACAAATATCTCTTCAAGATCCCGCTCTCATTTATTTGGGGTATATACTCAGAAGTGGAATTGCTGGATCACATGGTAATTCTAACGTTTCATTTTTTGAGGAACCGCCGTAATCTTTTCCATAGTGGCTGCCATTTTACATTCCCACCAACAAGGCACAAGGGTTTCAATTTCCCAGCATCCTGAATAGTTGTTGTATTCTGTGTGTGTGTGTGTGTGTGTGTGTGTGTGTGTATAGCAATCATACTAATGGGTGTGAGGTAATATCTCATGGTGGTTTTGATTTGCATTTCTCTAATGATTAGTAATGCTCTCTGGCATAACTGCTGCAAGACAAGATGCTGGGAGAGCAGTGAAGGCTTATTTTTTCAACCTAGACCAATACATCAAAAGAATGGCTATTTGCCAAAATCAGAGTGAGTGATGTTGGGAGATACTACTCAGTGACTTTCAAGTCAGCACTCTCCCGTTGCTGATTCACAAAAAAATGCTGGAGAAGGAAGGAAAATTACTCCAAACCAACCCACTCCTACAGTTCGCTTGATTGAAACAGCCAAGATTTCCCATCTAATATGACTGCCCAGACTACAGTTCCCATTTTAATCATGCATACATGTGATTTAAGGGAGTTTTATGTGATAAAGTTCTCCTCCACCTATTAGGGAAATGCCCCATTCTACACTGCGACCCAAAGGAACCAGAGCAGAAAACTGGGTATGCAAGTTGCACATCTAGAAGTCACAGCAGCAAATGGCCCAACCATTTCTCAAATGATGTTTCATAAAGAAGCCAGACAATGAAAACTGCTATATGTACAGGTTGAACTGTATCTCCCCAAAGTTCATATGCTGGAGTCCTAACCACTCCACCCACCCACCCCGTAGCCAGTGACCTTATCTGGAAGATAGGTCTTTGCAACTGATCGAGTTACGATGGGGTCATTAGGGTAGGCCCTAAACCAGTATGACTGTGGCCTTATAAAAGGGAGAAACTAGGGCAAACACACAGAAGGAGACGGCCAGGTGAAGATGAAGGCAGATTGGTAGAGATATATCTACAAGCCAAAGAACACCAAAGATGGCCAGTAACCCACCAGAAGCTAGCAGGGAGGCATGGAAAAGATTCTCCCTCACAGCCTCAGAGGGAACCAACCCTGCCCACACCTTAATCCCAGACTTCCAGCCTCCAGAACTGTGAGCCAATCAATTTCTGTTGTTTAAGCTGCCCCCTCCCCGGTACTATGTTACAGCAGCCCTTGCAAACTGATACATTATATTTCACCAAATGTCAAATTGCATTGCTGAGTGATGGAGTAGCCTAGGAAAATGGACCCCTAAAGCATCGCTTCAATGCCACTGCACAAAGTGTTGCCAGTAGGACTCTGAAACATCACTGATCAGCTCCAGGGTTCACATGGGTACAGGGCACAGAGAAAAAGAACTTACTTTCATCTAGTACTTTGTGTACCATGAAACAATGACCAAAAACAAAACCAACTCTCCAGGCCCCTTGGTCAAGCATTTTTGGAGCCAAACAGAGGGCAAAAATAAGTTTGGAAACTAAGCACTGCGACTTGTACCCACATAAATCTCTCTCTAAACAGCCCCGGGTTGGCAGGGTGCCTACGGGCTGCTGGCAGTGGCTTGGGTTCTGCTGAACCAGTTTTCTAGAGAAAATTAAAACTTTATTTGCTAAGGCTGCCATGTACCTTTCAGGAGCTTCAAAAGAGAAGGCAGCCGTGGGCACTAAAAGACGAAGCCCATCTTAGAGAAACTGCCCTTGGAAAGGAAAGGAAAGGAAAGGAAAGGAAGGTGGGGGCAGGGAAAGACAGGTTAACTTTGTCATTAGGGATTCGGAAAGTTCACAGGTAGCCAACACCAAGAGTTTGCTTGGAATGAAGGTCTTCCTCTGTGCTGTGAATAATGGGTGAGAGCTTAAAGCAGGAGAGCCCTGAGCAGGGCGAGTCCAGGCACCTCACCACGTGGTCCGCAAACAGGACCTCTGACCACCCGCATGAAACCTACCCGGACAGGTGACCTGCTCAACACACCTGAGACCCAGTTAACAAAGGGAAGGAGAACTCCTTGGTGCTTATTACGAAACCAGACATTCCAGTTAACAGCTCTAATAAAATATGTCATCTTGGTACTTACAGAAATATCTAAATCGGGCAAAGGCACGATAGAGGGCCAACAGCAATATCTAAGTTTTGTTTCATCTCCCAGATTCAGTGCACGCTATAACTACTGCCCCACCCTGCCCCCCCCCGTTTTTTTTACATCATCTGGATTCTAGTACTAAATTGTCTATAAATTAAATAAAAACATGCCCATGAATCACAGGACTTACATGTGAATAAAAGGCATTTTTGTTGGCGCCTGCCATGGGAAGCAGTGTCCTGCGCGACATGGAATGAAGGTTGGAGGGTCAGAGGCAAGGCTGCAAGGATGGAAACGAAGGCAGGGGAAGAGAGACGAGCCTAAGTTTTAGGAGACAGGAACCTGGGAGCCCATGCCTGGTCGCCTTGACTTCCTCTGTGAGGTGCAAGTCTTGGGCATCTCCCAAGAGAGGGGGTGTCCTGGCCCTTCTCTCACGGCCCCACTGGCGGGTCTCTACAGACTGCTCACCTTGCGCTCCTCATCTGGGGGCCTCTGGTGCAGGGACAGGCGACGCCGACAGGGTACGGGGTGGTCAGGAAGACAGCTGGGCAGCTCACCACCCACCCTCCTCGGGTTCCCTCCTGGCCCTACTCTGGCCCTGGCAACGGCCATCGCTGCCGCTGCCGCTGGCCGGGCCCTCCTGCGTGGCCACAGCATGACCCGCTTGAGACCCAGTCCCTCTTCTTGCCCCTTTAGACTAAGCTTGTGTAGCCGCAGGAACGCGAGAGCCGACTGGAAAGGACTGGGAAGGTCTATGACAGCCACCGTGGGAGCCAGGAGAGCAGTGACCGGGGGGCACTCTGGCGCGGTAACCGGGGTGCTCCGAGGACCAGGGAAGACCTGAGTTTGTAAATTTACAGTGGCAATAACCGCTGCTGTGATACATTTTTTTCCAATCACTTTTTTTTTTTAACATCTTTATTGGAGTATAACTGCTTTACAATGGTGTGTTAGTTTCTGCTGTATAACAAAGTGAATCAGCTATACATATACATATATCCCCATATCTCTTCCCTCTTGCATCTCCCTCCTTCCCACCCTCCCTATCCCACCCCTCTAGGTGGTCACAAAACACCGAGTTGATCTCCCTGTGCTTTGCGGCTGCTTCCCACTAGCTATCTATTTTACATTTGGTAGTGTATATAAGTCCATGCCACTCTCTCACTTTTTTTTTTAAACATCTTTATTGCAGTATAATTGCTTTACAAGACGGGAATAAAAACACAGACCTACTAGAGAATGGACTTGAGGATATGGGGAGGGGGAGGGGTAAGATGTGACAGGGTGAGAGAGTGGCATGGACATATATACACTACCAAATGTAAAATAGATAGCTAGTGGGAAGCAACCGCATAGCACAGGGAGATCAGCTCGGTGCTTTGTGACCACCTAGAGAGGTGGGATAGGGAGGGTGGGAGGGAGGGAGATGCAAGAGGGAAGAGATATGGGAACATATGTATATGTATAACTGATTCACTTTGTTGTAAAGCAGAAACTAACACACCATTGTAAAGCAATTATACTCCAATCACTCTTAACTGCCTTGTGTAGCAGCAGAGGAGAAAGGAACGGCAGCCGCCGCCAGAATCACAGCAAAGCAAGGGAGAATCTGGGTGCCCTGGGAGAAGAGGGTCGAGGGAGGGGAGGGCCCTACGAGGTTGAAGGGCAGATGTGATGGGAGGGGACACGATGGAGAGGCAGCTCAGCTAGGATTCGGAAAACCAACTCAACGTCAACCCTGAAAAAACAGCACCAACACAGGGGCATGGACCTCCATAAAAATGTTACCAAGTATTTATTACTGGACATCTATCCCAGTCAAGTGTCCCCCGGAGCCTAGGAAGATCAGTCACGCATGCCTTTTATTTCCTGTTTCTGCTGTTCCTCGTTCAGGGATACGTACTTGGAATCAGGAACTGAGGAATGCTTCGAGTTATACATCAGACAGCCTTACATACAATGAGCTTTAACTGTGTTTGTAAAAAATATACCAAGAAGGAAATCTTTCTACAAAATGTTCAGTGAGAACAAAGACTGCAGTGTTTTATTTTTAAAAGGCGTTTGTTAAGCGAAAGCCATCTCGAGGCTCAGGGTAATACCGATGATCTTTCCCCTTCGTTTCCCCACTGTTTAAATAAGCTTTTGCTATGAGCTGAACTGGGGCCCCCTCAAACTTACAGGCTGAAGTGCTAAACCCCTGTACTTCAGAACGTGACCTTATTTGGAAATAGGATCTTTACAGAGGTCATCAAGTTTAAATGAGGTCAGTAGGGTGGGCCCTAATCCTGTATGGCCGCTCTCCTCACATTGGGTTGGCCAAAGATTTCGTTCAGGTTTTTCCACAACATCTCAGGAAAAAAACCCGAACGAACTTTTTGGCCAACCCAATAAAAAGGGTAAATTTGGAGACAGACACCCAGATAGGGAAAAGGCCACGTAAAGATGGATGCAGAGATGCAAGGCACCCCAGAGACTGCCAGCAAATCCCCAGAAGCTAGGAGAGTGCCATGGAACAGATTCTCCCTCAGAAGGATCCAATCCTGCCAACACCTTGATCTTGGACTTCTGGCCTTCAGAACTGAGAGAGAATGGATTTCTGTCGTTGAACCTGCCCAGTTTGTGGTACCGCGTCACGGCGGCCCTAAGAAACTAACACAGATTGTAACCGTGAAAAAGGCACTGTCTTGACACCCTAATAACTCAACAAGTGCTCTTGGGTCTTGCTTTTCAATGCTTTAGACACTCAGCCTTATATCTAGATCAAAGGTAATTGAGCATTTGAGTTCTGTTTGCGGAAACACATTCTGACAAATGACCATGGAAGATGACATGACAGCCAAACGCACTTGATAGTTTGCCTCATCAGTAAATGGCATCAAAATTAAAGGACAGGTAACACCCCCATTCCTTTCTAAGGATTTTGAACATCGTTTGAAGGCACTGGGTGTCAATGCTTTCCCAGCCCGGCCTTCACTTACGTGTGGCAAGTTGAACACAGTTGCTTCTGGATGACAAGGAAATTGAAATGCAGAGTAAATATAATTTTCCTAATATAAATGGAAAGCAAGCAATCAACCACCATTTGATACTTCCAGTTTGTACAATCTACATAATCACTGTGAATCTCAGAGGTTCATTTACAGAGTCACAGATTCTTCTCTGTGATTATAAATGAGGCAGTGCCTCTCACCAGCAAATTAGCAACGCGCCTTTCACGTCAACTAAAGGCAGGCATCATTTCCGGTACAACAGTTGTCACAGAAAGGCCACTCGATGTCCTAGTCCTCCGTGGCAGCACGGATCCACCCAGGTGTAAACGTAAGGCTACGTAACGTAAGACACGGTGTAAACGTAAGGACTGTCTGTGCTCCCCACTCTTCAGGTGCTCCCCTCTCACACACTGCAAGTCCTACCAATTCTACCTCCTTCACTTCTCCTGTGCCTGTCAGCTCCCCAGCATTCCATCTGGGGCCCTTATCGGTCACCACCGTGTGTCACTGGGCTTTCCTCCTGCAGGCTCAGCCCTCTTAACCCATCCTACCCACTTAAGAGTATCTATCATTGGCATCTGTCTCACGGACCAGCACGCCTGATGTGGTAGGTTGGACTCTCTACGAGCTCCCTAAGGCCCTGAAGCCCATCTAATGGCATGGGGAGAGCGGGGCTAAAGTACAGAGAGGGGCTGGGCCGGGACCCTGGCTCTACGACCTAGATCAAGCCCTTTCTGCCCTCTACGCCTCACTGGGGTCACTCATGCCTACCTCATAGATTCACTGATCAGCCATAAATGAAAGAACGTAAGTACAGATGTAGCACAAAGTCTGGCACACAGCAAGGGATTTTTTTTAAAGGGTAGCCATTATTTTTGTTCATTTTCTTATCAGCAACACCTTGCCGTGAGTGTCCATAAATATTCGTGGGACTCATATCGTGTTTCCAAGATCACATTCCATAAAATAACACCAGCGCTCTGGAATTCTATTGTGGGTATCAAGTCTAGCTTCCTGTTTATATAAATGAGGAAGGAGAAACCTATAAGGCTCTTGCTCACAGTTATCAAGTATGACTTTTAGAATTGCTTTCACACGATCATTTTCTCTACAGATCCCAAACTGATTAAATCATTCCAATATCTTTCTTAGGAGTTAAAGCTATGATGTCCAACTCCAATGTTCGAATTGATGAAAGACAGCAAATAAGTGAATCATAAAAAATAAAATAGCAGATAGTTTAAACATCAGTCTGATTTGTATGTTAATATGTTTCACATTCACATTCAAGCACAGGGGTATCTAGCCAGATAAATGCTTCCTTCAAAGGAGCCAGCAGAGAAGAAGACCCATCCTAGAGGGTCCTGAAACCCTCCGTCCACCACCTTGAAATCCTACAGCCAACCTGTGCCAGAGGGATGAGAGGTTCTCCTAGGAAAATCCTGACTCTAGGAAAACTGAGAGGCTTTGGACTAAGTAAATGAAGGAGATCAAGAACTCAGCGAAGCTGACATGCACATAAAATGTTTAAGCTACACGAACACCCCTCGATGTGAAAGCTAAGGGAACCGAAGCTCCGAGAAGCTACAGATACGTCGGAAAAAGGGAGTAACTGTGCTTGTGAGAAGCTGAGACTGCATCACACCTGTCCAGGTGGCACTTCCTTCTTACAGACCTTCGAAAGCCACCTGGGATCCTCATCTCTATTTCAGGAAAGACTCACGCGAGACTATATAGATAGCTGGGGGGGGTAAAAGAAAGGGAATTAGTCCACCTGACAAGTATGCTAGTTTTTAATTTTAAAGTGTTTTCATATGCTTCTTTTCCATTTCACCTACCCAAGAGCTCTACAATGCAAGCACAGTCTCAATTCTGCTAATGAACAAGAAGGAGAGTAAAGCTTAGTGTGAAAGGAAGAAAAAAAGACTAGCTTTTAAGGAGAAACTAATCTGCATCCAGGACTCTGCGAGGTGTTTTCTCAGAAGGTATTTCACGTGAGCTTCACACCTCAGCCCCATGAAGTACGTGTTCCCTGGATTCGGAGACAAGGACATGGGTTGAGGGTGGTTATCTTCTCACCCAGAGCCACCCAGCTAGTAAGCCTTGAAGCCCGGATGCACGGTCCTGGACTTTCCCCTTTAACCACTCTGTTTTTATAATTCAGACAATTTATTATCTCCACTTAAAAGAGGGGAGGGAAAAAAGCAGCTTCTCAAACTCGCTACATTTCCCCAGAATACTGGCCCACTTTAATGTCTGCTACAGACATTCTCAATTACAGTTTATTCCTTTTATTTATTAGTTTCTACTGAGAGACTTTTCAGGGAGAAAATAGCAAACAGCTGTTACAGAATTCCTGCCATCACGTCAGAGCCTCAGAAATGACTTTGATCAAGGGTCTGCAGCGAAGTTGAAAGGGGCACACAAACATTTCGGGCCAACATTTAAGTTCTACTCTTTGCTTCTAAGGAACTAGAAAGGAAGGCTAACAGTATTCCACTGAAATGAATTATGAAAAAAATTTATTTATCTATTAAAATAGCCCTTAAATTTAACATCATGAGGGGCTTCCCTGGTGGCGCAGTGGTTGAGAATCTGCCTGCTAATGCAGGGGACACGGGTTCGAGCCCTGGTCTGGGAAGATCCCACATGCCACGGAGCAGCTGGGCCCGTGAGCCACGATTGCTGAGCCTGCGCGTCTGGAGCCTGTGCCCCGCAACGGGAGGGGCCGCGATGGAGAAAGGCCCGCGCACCGCGATGAAGAGCGGTCCCCGCACCGCGATGAAGAGTGGCCCCTGCTTGCCGCAACTGGAGAAAGCCCTCGCACGAACCGAAGACCCAATACAGACAAAAATAAATAAATTAATTAATTTTAAAAAAAAAGAAAATCCTTAAAAAAAAAAAAAAAAAAAATTTAACATCATGAGACCAGACCCAGACGGACCATTTATCATTCAAGTTAAATAAAACACATAAAGGACCATGCAAAGCGGAGTGGACATAAATACTCTTTCAGAAACTCTGCTAATAATAGGAGCCAAAAGCAACACTGATAAGGGAAAAGAAATATGGACTCATTTTTAAAAAGCTGAGTGAACTTGTGAAATTCCTTCCCCTCATTCTGGTTCAAAACTGCAGCTGCTTAAGGGGCAGTTAATGGAGCTCTGGGCACACACATCTCCCTTCTGGTTTAAATGGTCAATTAAATTTTATTTAGGTCTCGGTATCACCACCATCACCTCTTACGTGCACTTTATGCAAAAGAAAAAAATAAAGGACCCCTGAACGCACACCTGCCTTCTAAGATCATATAATCCAATCAACTGCAAGGAATAACCCCACTGCCGGGGACTTGCGATTCCAGGGGAATTGAGAAGCAGAGCACGTATTAAAAAGGAAGATATATTTCCCCCCAAGGCCTTGGTTAAATGTACATTCCACCTCTTCGGGGAGAAAAAAAAAAAAAGACATTTAGTGGCTTGTCCAAAAAGGCATCGTCTCTAAGATGGCTGAAATAGAAATTAAAAAGGGAAACAAAATCATTCAAAATAAGACAAAGACAGAGAAAAAGGACCATGCTTTTCTATAGACACAGTGGCTGTGAGTGACACAAGGCCAACTCCAAACCATCAGCCTCAGCTTTTCCCGACGTAAACTGGGGGGTCCCCAAAAGGACACACAGAGCTTTTTAAAAAGACAAACTTCTGCTACGTCCTTTTTTCTGAGCGCAAGCCTATGAAGACAGTTTTCAAATTCTCTAACCATTTACGACCTTTTGCAGAACCACAAAGCACTTGGAGGAACGAGCCCTCGACTGACGTCAAGCCCAGGCTTCAGTGAAAATTAAAGAAATTAAACAACTGCTCCATTTCAAAATTTAAGAAAATGAAATAAATGTTTAATCATTTATGGCTGACCGTGTGAGACTCCTAATTAGGTCTGAGATAACATAGGCAGTTTTGCCCTCCCTAAAAAAAAAAACCCTTTGCAGTCTTTTATTATGACATGCAACCTAATTATTTTTCTTAAAAATTTTAGATGTTTGTTTTCAACAAACTTGTTTGCTTCCTGCTAATAATGTGTTGTCTAGAAAATATCTGATTTCTTTCCATCTTCTACCTACAATTTTCAAGTGGCATAAAGTTTGGCCCAATTTAGTTTAGTGAGATTTATGTAAGTTACCCCACCTCCCACCAACACACACACACACACACTCCTAACATTTCCGGATGCTCCATAAGCAACATATTGTATACTGCTTGCTTATTCACCCTGACCACATTGGTTTGAGCACTTACTAGTTACATAGTAACTACGATCTCTGAGGAGGCTTTTAGAATTTTGTGTTTTTTTTAAGATGAAAAATCCCTTTTCTGAAAGAGTCTACCATCTGCCTGGGGAATTAACAAATACAGTCATGAAAAGGTAATTCATCAACAAAGATGTCAACACAAGGTGCTGACTTCCAGAAAAAGAAAGGGAGAAAAAAAAGCCTGTAGTATCATCTGGACCAAACACCTCAGTTTGCTAATAAGGAAACCAAGTCACAGCAGGGTTATAAGGGAACTAATTAGGGAGAGAAGCAAGACTGGAGCCTGTGACTCAAAGTCTAATTAGAGGTACGCATAACACGTACTACAAGAGGAGAGAGATGGCCCCCAGCAAGAGCCGCGGGGAGGCTTGGCCGCTGAGGTGATCTTGACAAATTTGTTAGTGGATGTTGGCCGGTGTTTACAAATGGAAAAAGAACCAGAGCAGCCCCGAGATGAGGCTGTGGTGCCTTCTGTCTGGGAGCCTTGGAGGCAAGTTTGAAAAGATCCAATAGGGCAAGACAGTGGAAGCCCACGGATCTTATAAGAAGCGGCAGCTCGGGGTCGGGGAAGGCGGACAACGTTGGGGTCATGAGGGCCGGGTTCGAATCCCAGTCCTACCCCAACCCTGTGCAAATGTGATGAAGGGACTCGAAGCACTCCCCAAGGGTTCCCTCATCTTACAGAGATGACAGCGCCAGCCACCTTCCGTCACTTGCGAGAGGCAAATGATTGAACAGAGGTGTGGGCAGTCGGTCCCAGGTTATGGCATCGGCTGGGTCCAGGCACTGCTGAGGTGTACAATCTGATGATAAGCAAGAACAAAAGAGGCCGTGCCTCCACAGAGGTCCCATTCTACCTGTGGGAGGCCAAAAATAAGCATGCAAACAGCTTAAGAGAATTTTCTGGCCCGAGATGCTAACGCACAGGATGAACGAACCGGGGACAGCAGTGGCGAGTAACAACGAAGTAGCTGGAGCAGCTCAGACAGCTGCAGCGGGCCCTCCAGGAAGGCCCGAGCTCTCTCCCAGCCTCCCCAGACTAAGAAATCCATACTTGATCCTCAGGCAGCTGGGAGCTGTAAAGGCTTCTGAGTAAAGCAACGACAAGACACAAACACAGGGCACGACGATTACTCCCCGGGAGGGCTGTGGCCGACACAGAGCGCTCCGCACCTGCACCAGGCCACGCCCACTCCGCAACAAAGGCCAGGCGTCTCCGCATCACCTGTGAGCGTCTCTCCCAAGCGTTTTCACCAGGGCTGCTCAAAAGCAGCAAAACACGGCTCCGTTTTATTTCCTCTGCTCTTCTCCACTCTTGCTAGAGCGGCCTTGCTTAATGAAAACACATAAACTGAATAAACACTTGGGGAAGACGCCATCTGCTTCACCCTACAAACGTCAGTAGGAACAGCATTTGTTTACCAGCGGGGTCGTGAGGACAGGACACATCAAACCTTCTCAGGAACCTTCAAGGGGGATGGTCCTGGCGGGGGTGGGAGTGGAGGGAGTCATTTAACCCTTTCAGACCCACACAAGTCACCTCGATTTATAATCTCTGGTTGGAAGGGAAAGCTGCATATATCACAAACCACAGGTTGGGACTTATCTGCACAGCCTTTTCCACATAAAGATGATAAAATGCCCCGTAAGAATTTACTATAAATATTACTTTCGAACTTTTAACTCTGTAGAGGAAATACCTAAAAAGACCGTCCAAGTTCAAGAGCAAAGGTGGCGGTAGAACTAGCCATGGCGTAGAAAAGTCTGATGCTCACTGCTCATGCTTTTCAAAGGATTAAACTCTTTAATAAGACTTCATTCAAGGCTATAAGAAATGATGAACACTGGTGTGGTTATCTGTGCCAGGAAGTGTTTAGGGAACATGCATTTTTAAATGATGACTTTGCCTTCATCCATCCTCTAAAACAAAAGTCTTAGGAAAGGCCCAGGAAACTCAACCCCCCAAGGAAAGCTGTGGTTCATGGAAGAATGTCCCCCAAGGGAAACTGTAACAACTTCTGGCCAAGTGCCTGCTCATGTGTGTGATGAATGTGAATTAGCGAGGAGAATTCATCCTTGTGGGGTGCCCAATCTGAGGAGGGAGCACGTGTGGGCTAAGGGGACACTTCCAGGCTCAGACACGTGGCCTTGATGAATTCCCAGCAGAAAGTTTTGGAGCAAGGTTTAAAGCGCTGATGGGGAGCTGGGTCTCTTGTGATCCTGCGTCCCTCCGCTCCAATCCCAAGCACAGTGGCTGAGTCACCACAGCCAGCCTGATGCTTCCCAGCTGTGCAGAGACCTGGCTGATTCTGTTCTTAAAGACCACAAGGTAGCAATTTAGAATCAGCTTAGTCAATAAAAATGCTGATTGCTGCCTTTCTACAGGCAGTTATGGAAAACATCTGTTGCCCATGGGTTGAGAAGGAACATTTTGACTCAACTCCAAAAATAAAAATTAAACATGAATGGATGAGGCATGTGAAAAACTAACAATGGCATTAATTCTACTTGTAAGATTCAGTGTACTCCTAATATTCAGTCAGCAAACACTTAATGAGCACCTACTACATGCCAGGCACTGTGCAAGGGGCTGGGGATGAGACAGTAAGGCAAGGTCCCAGCCCCGAGAAGCCAGCAGTGAAGTGGCAAATGCCCATTGGTACCACTAATCATATTATGGTCCAAGCTCTTAGTATGTGCCAAGAGTTGTTCCTTTATTTGTATCAACTCTTTTATTCTCATAAAATGAGGTAGGGTTTATGATTAGCCTCATTTTACAGAGGAGAAAACTGAGATACAGAGAGATTAAGTACCTTGCCCAAGGTGATTAATGCGTCAGTAGATGAAGCTGGGATTTGAATCTCAGTGGTCCAGCTCCACCCTGACAGATGTATGAGCAAAGAGGTCTCAAATGGGGGAAGAAAACACTCCCAGCCACTGCCTCAAGAAGTTGGCATCTGGGCAGGGCTTCCCTGGTGGCGCAGTGGTTAAGAATCCACCTGCCAATGCAGGGCACACGGGTTCGAGCCCTGGTCCGGGAAGATCCCACATGCCGTGGAGCAACTAAGCCCATGCGCCACAACAACTGAGCCCTCGAGCCACAACGACTGAAGCCCGTGTGCCTAGAGCCTGTGCTCCGCAACAAGAGAAGCCACCGCAATGAGAAGCCTGTGCACCGCAACAAAGAGTAGCCTCTGCTCGCCGCAACTTGAGAAAGCCCGCGCACAGCAACAAAGACCCAACACAGCCAAAAATAAATAAAATAAATAAATTAAAAAAAAAAAAGAAGTTGGCATCTGGGTAAAACAGATAGGACCTCTAAGGATGCACAGAAGTTTATGCGGGAGGGGGGTGGTATGAGAAACCTTCCAGGCAGAGGAGTTACAAATGCAAAGCACAGACAACAGAAATTATCAAGTAAAATCATTTTTTAAAGATGCAAACACACTTCTATTCCTATTTCTTAGGCAGGGAGTTCCTATATAGTTCCTAGCTAAATAGTAGCTAGGACCAGAGTTTTGACATCCTTTGATTCAGAGAAACAAGAACTGCAAGTGAATACAGTACAATGCTTCCTATAGCTCGTGCACACAACAGCAGCATTTGCTGGCGCTCGGTCCAAACCACATACAAAAGAATGCGTTGCTACAGACTTGGGCTCAGAAGTCCTTAGCAGTACCAAAGAGGAAACACTGAAATGAAATACCTCACCAAACCAGTCTGGCAATGAAGAGAAAGGAGGCGGGGTGCGGGAGGGATGTGGGGTGCGGCGGAGGGCGGGGGGAGGAGAGGAGGCTGGGACATGTTACAGAAGGCCTGACTCTACCAGGCTGGCAGGTGTGCCCCTCAATCTATTTTTACAATTTCAGCAGATTAGCAACGGCTTTGTGCCTCAGAATATGAAGAAGTTCAAGTCCTTGAAGAGACAGGAATTCCACAACAAGTAAATTAGAAAGATACAAAGGTTGTTGGCAATGTGCAATAAATTGGCAGGTTTAAACATAGCTTTTCTGAGGTTTATCTTCCCTGAGACACTTAATGGTAATTCACACCCTCTGAACAACAGTCTTTGAAATGAATATGACTTAGTGAATCATATTACATAAACCATTAAATGATGAGCTGTAGACATGAATGCCAACTGTTAAATTTCAGTTGCTCTAGCCATCGGGAATAATAGATGGATCGTCTCCACTTTAAAAACAGGTTACGTTCCCAAAGTTTGCTTACAGTTTGGCTGTTTGGAATGCAAGAGTTATTTCCTTCCCCCCCCCCCCCCCACACACAAGCCATGTGAGATGCGGGCTTAGTACCCAAGGGAGAACACTGAAAACAGCCAGAGTGTGCTGTGAATTCTCTGGATACTAATTAATTCTAGAGGCGAGTGCAGTCAGAGTTCTACAGAGGTGGACACACACGTCTGGACTCTCCCTGCCACAGGAACAAATTCTCCATCTGCACAGAACTAACTGGTGGTAGTTCCCGAACCGCTAGCAGCAGTCGGATTTCAGGAGGAGCTTGGGGAGAAGGATGAGGGAGGGCAAGGGGCCATGGGGAAGGGGCTCTGAGGGAAACACCAGAACCGTGGGGGTATGCAGCCCTAGCTGATGGGCAAGGCCAAGGCTGCCGGTCCTTCTTCTCTGCCCGGCTCCTGGACACCCCCCCTCTGGTCCACCCCTGGGATGGGGCCTCTTCAGTTCTAGGGCTGCCACACTGGGGGCTGGGATCAGGGTTCTTCTGCACCCCGACTCCCCACCCACAAACATGCTCGGCAACTTCTGATGTCAGAACACCCATTCAGGTCTTTGTTGGTTTTCTCGGAACTTTCTTGCCAGTAAACTAGAGAAATGGGGCGCTCACACACATGCATCGACGTTGAGAGGAACGGCTTGTAATAAGCAAATCAGACTGAGACGCAGACCACAGTTCCCGCCAATTCAAATATATAAGTAATACATACACAGGCATATACACACAGATACCTATTTGAACATGGAAAATCAGAGTAAAATTCAAATGACACACCCACTGATATCACTGGACGCGGTCCACGCACAAATCCAAAAACTGAGAGCTGGGAACCAGAACGCGCCAGAGGAGCATGGCGAGGGTGGGCAGGGAGCCGCTGAACACACAGACCTGCCAGCTCGCGTCACCGAAACACAGGAACGACATGAGCCTCCCCGTGCCGAAGGCTGCCCCCAACTTACCGGAACTTCAAAGGCCTCCTGGGTGTCATCCAACATCTGGATTCTGACGGACATGAGTTTTCCTGAAGGCGTGGGGGGAGGCTTCTGTCCATGTTCCAAGGTACTGATCCCCGAATTCTCCGGGGCCCCCAGTCTCGATCCTGGAGTTGGCCTCTGCTCTATTTCTCCCATGATGAGAGCAGATTATATGATACCTGCAGGAAGCAGAGAGAAGGAAAATACATCAGGAGACTCATCACCAAAACCCCCTCAGTAACATTTGTCACCTTCTGTCTGTCACTGTGGCCACGTCCCCGAAGCACAAGAGGGCCAGCTCCCATCCCCCCGTGCAGGAATCACACGAGCTGATGAGCTTTCAGCTCATTCACACACAGCGTCACCTTTAGCCACTCAAGGCATGCAAATATTTGTGCATATTTTATCCTTCTGCATATTTTTACATAGTTTAGCCTTTTCTAGTTTTACAGTCAGCTCTTAACACGAGAGATTCAGTTGTGTTCTACGTATTATTATTCAGGGTCTACGATGAGCTAGGCACCACTTTTCACACACTTCCGGTCTGCTGGGAAGAAAATGAGCAGTGCCTAATCCATTATCATTAGCATCTATCAGTTACCTTTTATGGACCCAGGAACATACCAAGTAATGTAGGCATTATCAAGATAAATAGATAAAACGTATCTTGTAGCTCCCCGAGTTTATAATCTGGTTGAGGAAACGAAACACACACTCACACAAACCCAGGTGACGTTAGGTAGGGTCTTTTCTCTCGATTTCTTCTTTTCCTCCTAATTAATGTCTTTCCTGCCACCCTCCCCCAACCATTCCCCCTTTCCCAGGAAACCATTCTACATATTACAGTATCGACAAAGTTATCTCCTCCATCATGCAGAAGGTAGGAACTGAACTCAACTGAGTCTCAAATGTTGGGTAATGCTTGGAAGGAGACAGGAACACACAAGGAGAAGGAATTCCAGGGAAGTAGAACAGCATCAAGAAAGCTATGGGACAGAAATCAGGTGGCACTTAGGAAGACAAGTGAGAATCAATGCTGCAGAGTTAAAGATGCATTTGGAAACTAGGTTGGCATCAGACCACAAAGGACATCAAATGCCTAGCTAAGAAATACAGTCTTCGCCCTGTAGGGACTCACTGAATAAGAATAATGACACAACAAAAGTAGAACTTGAGAAAAATGAATGTGAAGATGATATATACTAATGCGCTGGAAAAAGAGACAGGCTGGCAGGGGCTGGGGGAGTCCAGTTACAAAGCTAAGGCAGCAATTTGAGCTCGAGGGGATAGCCTGAACAGCGGCGATGTGAATAAAAAGATAATGCTATAAAACCCACTTTTATGGAAAAATTAACCCGGTGTTGTAAATGGTTAGCTACTGAGAAGAAGGAGATTAAAGTATAACAGTGACCAGAAAGTTTTAAATCAGGGCAGAAGGGAAGAAGTGGGAGGGGAAGGTGTGTGTCTGACTGGGGACACGTTGAAGGTTATAAAAGGATATCCAGCAGGCTGTGGTGGAGGTGGAGCTGGATTTGGGCTTTGGGTTCAGAGTCCATCTCGCTGTAGAAGTGAAAGCCAGGGTGAGAGGGAATGTGAAAGGGGTGGGGGGAGAACATGGCAATGAAAAAGCAAAAAGAACAAACATGCCCAGCCATGGGGCTTGTTATGGACTGAATTGTGTCCCCCAGAATTCTTACCTTGGAGTACTAACCCCATGTAACTCAGAATGTGACAGCATTTGGAGATAGGGTCTTAAAAGAGGTGACTGATTTAAAACAGTGATTAAGATGGGCCCTAATCCAATCTGACTGGTGTCCTTATAAGAGGAGGAAATTTGAACACACAGACACCAGGGATGCACAGAGGAAAGGCCATGTGAGGACACAGGGAGACGGTGGCCATCTGCAAGCCGAGGAGAGAGGCCTCAGGAAAAACCAACCCTGCCAACACCTTGATCTAAACTTCCGGCCTCCAGAACTGTGAGAAAAGAAATCTCTGTTGAGAAAATAAATCTCTGTTAAGACACCCAGCCTGTGGGACTTTGTTATGGCAGTAAATTCACACAAGGGCCGATGGAGAAGAGGCAGAGAAAGAATGACCCTTTGGCTCAGTGACAAAGAAGGTCACAGAAGGGGCACTCAAGGGTCACCTGTGGTGTGAAGTATAGACCTCAGGGCTGCATCTTACGAGTCACCCTTCAGCTCTTTTCTTCTGGAAAAAACACCCAGTTTGTGAGCCTCATTTTGCAGGTTCTTCTTGACCAAGGCTCTTCCTTCTCCTGAAGGGTCAGTCAGGTTCCTTCCCAGAAGTTTCCCACCAAATTCCATATGGGAACCTCCCCTTCCTCTCAGTGAAAGCTCGAACACTCTCCCTGTGACACAGAGGGCTGGCCCTGAGGTCAGCAGAGCAGAAACCATGGAGTTACCTCAATAAGATGGGTCATTGACTCAAACCACCCTGGCCTAAAAAGACACACCCTTAGACTGAAAAGGGAGAGGGCCTGACCACCACCCAGGAAACACCATTTCCTACTTATTTCTCCCACACTCACTTTCCCCACCAACTTTCCACCAAAGCCTGTAAGAGATTATTATTCGTTCCTATGCAATCCTTTGAGATTGGACTTCTGTGTCACCATGCTAGTTAAGGACCAGCCTTTTGAGAACTACTCCTTCTTTCTCGAATGTCCATCTATGATTTCACAGGTCTGCTGTACAAGCACCTTTCTGATTTCTCCCCCAAACAAGTTTTTGGTTTTTTTTTTAAGAACCTAATTCCAATCTGTTCGATTACGTGATTATCTTTTGCTTCATCATCTCTTGGTCTTAAGACACAACTAGACTTTGCTCATCTACAATGTTTTACACCCAAGTGAAAAACAGATCACCTACATTTGTTCAATGAATCAAATGTGGCTGGTATAGATCTAATTAACTATGGCATCATTGTGTTTAAAATAATCTTCACAAACCAGGCAGAATTATTCCCCTGTATGTTTTCTATTCATAGTCTCATGGTTAAAAATAAACACAAGTGCCAAAGAAAGCTTTGACATCAGTCCAGTTTGCCTTCCCCATCGCCAGCCTCCTCTTTGCACTCATTCCTACTTTGGTGTTGATCCCTCCCCTGCCTCTGGAAGCATCCTCCACTGCTCGCCTCCAACCCCCCCCTTCTGTTCCCTGCACTCCATCAGAATGGACAGGCCCTGTTCCTCAATCACTGATGCTGGGCCTGACCACTTGGCCTCTTCTTGCTCTGAGTTGAGAGGGGTAGGTCTGGCTGTGGCTCTGATGCCCACCCCGGGAGCCGACAGCAGGGAGGACAGGGTTTATTCTCTCATGTCACGCCACCTCAAAGGTGCTCTAAACACATCTTCTCTTTGTCCCACCTAAGCAAAGAGCGAGGCTCTCATCCTCTAAATGGAACCCTTTCTCTCCACTCTGGCCCAAGATCCCCAGAAGAATATTGTGATTTTTAACAGCTTGGCATTTAAAAATTAAATTGAGCTAGTGATTAATAGATTATTTGGTACCTTAACTTCCTTTATCTCTTTTTAGTCTTCAAATGATCTCATGCCTATATTTTTTCTACTTCTGGATATTAACATTTCAACAAAGCATGTCACACTTTCTGTTTTTACACTTGCAGGCAGATTGTTACTGTTCATGGAAAGTGCTGTTTAACTCAAACATAAATCCAGCCAAGAGTTTTGAGCAGAGCAGCCTAAGAATGTCAAGGGAATATCTGAGGAACGCTGTCAAGTCATGAATGGGTAACCATAATCGATGCTGGATAGCAAAATTGGTGAATCCAGTAATAAAACACAGCCTTCTACATCACATATCTAACAAACCTAAAAGCCTCCTGTTTATAAATAGCAATCCATGCTCTATTCCAACTTTACCTCCATAACTTCCTCCAACTTCTGAATTCCTTAAGAAAGAGTCAAGGTAAAAAAGATTAATATTTCTTTCCTTGTAGCACGTTATTACTAACGTGATCATTCCAGACCTAAAAGTAAAGAGCTGTTTGTGAAACTACTTTCTTCTTTAGATCTATTTGAAAAGTTAGTTAAAAAGGAAATAATGACTAAAACAAAAAAGCAGTAAAAAATTTAACTGGCAAAAAAAAGATAAAAAACTAGAATTGTCTTGTTATAGTCTCTTGGCTTAAAGACTTCCTCTTGGAATTCACCCAAAAGCAATAAGGAAAACACACACAAAAATGCTGACTCCATCCCAGAGGAGCCTGGAAGATATCTGTAGCTTTGAACCACGAAACGTGAGAAAGAGTTGCCAAACTGCAGTGAAGGTCAGACAGAGAAGGAAAATTCTTGGAGAGCCCATGCTTGCCAGAGCCATGCTCCCCAAGTAAGTAGGATATCCAGCAATAACTTTCTGAGAAGAAGGGCAACAGACACGCAGGTAGCACTAAGAGCTTCCCTGGACGCAGTGTGGTGGGAGATTTCAGGAAGCAGTAAAGGTCGAACTGAATGAGAAACCGCACAGCTAAGCCATATTAGCAGGAAGCAGTCTGTTGCCAAGGCAAGGTGAAAAAGAGAGACCCCACTAGGAACACAACCAGGCTCAGCAAGCTAGAGAAAAATAAGGGTTGAAAGGATTACACACACACACACACACACACACACACACACACACACACACACACACACACACACACACACACACACACACACACCCCAACCTCAGGTCACAAGAATCCCCACTGGCATGGGACATGGCCCTGTCTCCTGCTCCCGTGAAGCTCCTGTAAGTAGCTAGTTCATAAAGAATTCATCTAATAACAAAAAAAGGACCTTTACAAAGATGCTGCAAAAAGAGGAAAATGAAAATGAATGACAGATGAAAAACACCCACCGAAGCAATGTTATATGCAACAGATGAAAATTTTGCCCAAACACACTGCCATAAATTAACAAAACAAAGAAATAACTGATTCTATCTACAAAAACAGAAGAGGATTTATAAGAATTCAGGGAAGCATGAGAAGGAAATAAAGCATGAGGGCAGACCTCAGGGTGAAAAAAAAGAATGAATAAAAACGTCACTACTGGGACTTTCCTGGAGGTCCAGTGGTTAAGACTCCACACTTCCACTGCACGGGGCACGGGTTCAATCTCTGGTTGGGGAACTAAGATCCCACATGTCATGTGGCACAGCCGAAAAAAACGTCACTACTATAGAATGAATGTTTGTGTCACCCCCAAATTCACACACTGAAACTTAATCCCCAATGTGATAGTAATTTGGAGGCAGGGCCTTCAGGAGGTGATTGGATGGTGAGGGTGGAGCCCTCCTGAATGGGATTAGTGTCCTTATGAAAAGCATCCAGATAACTCTCTTGTCCCTTCCACCATGTGAGGAAAAGTAACACACAAGACTGCCATCTATGAACCAGGAAGTGGGTGTAGACACCGAATCCACTGGCCCTTGCTTGATCTTGGATTCTCCAGCCTCCAGGACTGTGAGAAATAAATTTGTTGTTTTCCTGTTTATGGTACTTTGTCTTAGTCGGTCTGGGCTGCTTTAACAATCACCAAATGGAAGTAGCTAAAAGGAAATACACACTGGTGAAAATATGAGAGTCTGGAGGGGAAAGATGGAGAAAAGCAAGCAAAAGATTTAGAACAGAAAAATGATAAATATGGAAAACAAAGAAAAGAAATCCAACACACCCATAATAGATGTCCCTAAACAAAACAAAACAAAAAAACCTCAATGGAACAAGAAAAAAATGTTAAGGTATAATTCAGGAAGACATTTCAGAAATAAAAGATTCTCCATAATAAATGAACATATCATATCCCAGAAATAACTAAAATGATGAACACGTGGAAGTTTCCTGTGTCATCATCACTCATCTTCAAAAATTAAGAAGGAATTATTTGGGCATCTAGGCAAATAGTTCAAAAAAAAAAAAAAAAATGAGGGGACAAAAGTTCAGACTCCACAGCAACATTTGTAACCGAGCAGGACCCTATGGGGCCTGCCTGGGACAGACCACTCCCCCATATCCTCTGCTGTAGCTCTTCTGTGAAGTACCCAGATAATAGTTTCTCATGCATCTTTGCTGAATTTTTCAGTTGCTGAAAACCACCAACAAATGGAAGGAATTAACTACTTCGTGAGTGGCCCCCAGACCTACTGGTGCCTAAGGATTGATAAAGTTAATCAACCTGTTACCTCACCATTAACCAATCAGATAATTGTGCACAAGATGATCACATACCCTGCTACCCACCTCCCTCATCTGGCCTTTAAAAATGCTTTGCTGAAACCCTTCGGGAAGTTTGGGGGTTTGGGGGTGTGAGCCACCCATTCCCCTTGCTCGGCCCTGCAATAAACCTTTCTCTGCTACAAACTCCGATGTTTCAGTTTATTTGGCCTTACTGTGCGTTGGGCACACAAACTTGCATTCGATAACACACATTCAATGTTTAACTGACCAAACTATCCTCCAAGAAATAAAAGATGAATCAGAACATGGAATCTAGCTGAATTTTCATTGAAACACATAAAATAGTCAAGAACTCAAGCCCTTCTGGGAGAAGCTACTAAAGGATAAACACCAAAACAAGAGGCAAAGCGGTGAAACAAGGAAAAACAATTATTGGTAAACTTTAAATCCATTTATACTTTAAGAGGAAGGCTAAAATCACTGCAATAGCTGCAGAATATTGTAATTCCTGACAATGTAGAAATAATTAAAAAATTGGCAGGGGAAGGAGTTGAGATGGTGAGAGGCCTTAAGTTAACTGTTACCATATGTTTTAAAACTGATAATAAAAAGAGAATTTAAATCTCCAGAGATATACAAGTGGTTAATAAGCACATGAAAAAATGTTCACCACTGTCCCTCACTAGGAAATGCAAATTACATCCACAATGAGATAATATTCCACACCCACTATAATGGGCAGTAACAAGAGTTATCGAGAATGGGAAAAAAATGGAATTTCTCATACACTGCTGATGGCTGGTGGGAGTACAAAGAGGTGCAGACTTTGGATAATATTGGGGAAGTTTCTTAAAATTTAATCATACATTTAGCATACAACCCAGCAATTGGGGTCCCCTGGTGACTGAGCTATTACACCCCTAGGTATCTCCCCAAGACAGATGAGAATATATGTCTTCACAAAGACTGTGTGTATGGAGATGTTTAGAGCTAAAAATAGTCAACAAGTGGAAATAATCCGAATGTTCATCACCCAGTGAATGGATAAACAAAATGTGGTATATCCATACAAGGGACTATTATCATTCATCATTAAAAGGAAATGAAATGCAGATACACGTTACAATGTGGATGAGCCCCCAAAACATTTTGCTAAGTGAAAGAAGCCAGATGCAAAGGACTCCATGGCATATGATCCTACTTATGAGAAAATATCCAGACAAGGCAAATCTAGAGAGACAGAAAGTTGTTGCTTTGGGTCGGGGTAGCAGCTGGGACTGACAGCAAAGGGCCTGAGGGATAGAGATCTTTTTGGAGGTGATGGAAACGTTCCAAAACTAGATTGTGGTGACGGTCACACAAGTCTGTAAATTTACTAAAATCCTTTGAACTGAAAACAGGCCAGAGGTATGATATGTAAATTTTACATTAAATATGTGCTATGTAAGTGGACACACACGTGAATATTCTCGGAAGGGCAGAGGGAGGAGAGCTGGCTCCTCCGAGATACGGTTACAGACAGGAGTGAGAAGGCGCTGAGATGTGCCTGTCACTGCACACTTTGGGGACCTTTAAAATTCTGTACCATTCGGGAAAAAATTAAGACAATTTTAAAATTTTCATTTTCTAA
The DNA here is from genome assembly GCF_949987535.1 of Balaenoptera acutorostrata. Taxonomy (NCBI): domain Eukaryota; kingdom Metazoa; phylum Chordata; class Mammalia; order Artiodactyla; family Balaenopteridae; genus Balaenoptera; species Balaenoptera acutorostrata. The sequence continues at coordinate 12,317,742 of NC_080081.1, forward strand.
AAGGACAGATTCCTGCTGTCCACCCCGGTCCCCTTTAAAGCCTGAAATCCACGAAGATGAAATCACAGTAAACAAGGGTGACAATTATCATTCAAAACAGGCTGATGAGCAAAGGTTGGCAGGAGGTCTTCCTTCCAGTTTTAAATGTAAGCCACCGAAAAATTCCAGGTTAAGAAAAATTCATAGGAAGTGAATAATTTACAGAAGCGGCAGCCCAAGAGGTAGATCTGTAGGAAGCTACAGGGCTGGGTCCTAGAGCCGCCGGAGCGCCCAGGGCCTCACGCTGACGGTGGAAGGGGGTGGAAGGGGCTGGCGTTTGCCAGTTTGGGGTGGGGGGGGCGGGCGGGGACAATGATTGACCACGTGAGACTCCCAGGAGGGCAAAGGGCAAAGCATGTGTAACCCCTCCCCCCACACCAGGGCCTGTTCACTCCAGCTTAGCTGCCAGGTGACAAAGCCACCTTGTGCTCCTGTCCCCGGGGAGCCACAGGCCGGGGAGGGGGAGACGCCCCAGAAAGGCGCGCGGCCCAGCAGCTGCTCCAGGACACAGGCGGCCGCGGCTGGCCGTTCACAGGACTTAGATAAGGGGTTTTGAGAAAGTTCAAAAACAGCTATCTGGGTGGATAGATTTACCTCTTTCAAACAAGTCTGTGAGCCGAAGTAGCGACTGCAGATCAGCTGTTTTCCATCAACCAGACACTTCAAACAGACGAGGGATTGTCAGGCCTGCTGGATCATTTGGGAGAAGGGGGACCAGGCTATCAACTCTTGGGAAGCTGGGTGCCCCATTTCACCCGCCACGGAAAAGAGAACTGAACTGTGGAAACCTGATAAAGAATATTTCTTCACTGTCTTTCCTCTCCAAGCCTAGTGGGAAAAAAATTAACTAGGCTATCTTAAACCCCCTAACAAATCTCTGCGAAATACCTCAAGGAAAACTCAGAGCAGAAGAGCAAGTCTCTCACGTCGCAGAGGTTATTTCCAAAGTCTAGTTTTAACAACACCCCTTTTCTACTCAAAAACCTGAGTCTAATCAATAACAACATAAACGTGAAAACTCCCAGCCGGGCATTTCAATGACCTGCCCCGATTTCTCTCCCTGTAAACAAACTGTTCAGCGTGGCTGCATCTTCCTAGTGTTATGGCTGCTGCTGTTACTTCTTCCTCCTAATATAAAATATTCCTCTTTACCAGCTCTAGTGTCACCGACTCTAGAAAGCCTTCCCTGATCTACTCTTTGGGGGTGGGGGAGGGAAGCCTTACTTTCTTCTCCCTGGCATTTTGCTCGTATTGGGCTTATATTCCACTTGCTTTCCAGGTCTTTCTCTTTTCCTGCACTGCGAACTCAATTCCAAGTCCAGAGGGGCAGAGGGGGGCCTGGCTGCATTACCTGGGAGCATGACACGTTCCTCCTGTCATAGTGCGAGGGCCCGCCCGACTCGGGGGCTATGAGAACTTCAGGCAGTCACGTCTCCACTACAGACTCATTCTCCCAGAAGCCGCAGAGAAAGCTGACCACCGCCTGCAGGGCTTCTTAAAATATGGCTGCAAACCAGCCGCATCACTACCACCTGGGAGCTCATTAGAAATGCAAATTCTCCGCCTCCGCGCAGGCCCGCAGAATCGGAAAGGCACAGGGAGGGTGGGCCCGCATCTGGGTTTTAACAAGCCTCCCAGGAGCTCCAAGCTCAAGCTCCAGCCCGAGACCGCTGCCACTTAACGTCCAAGGGTCCCCATGAGGATCAGCTGAGGTAAGTAAATCCACCTGACATAAATCAAGCACTTACTCGATACCTTCACCGAGAAAAAAACCACGTTTCACACACGCACCAGACTGATTCTTTCAACAGCTCTTGGCAAGAAAAAGTGGCATTCCTTTTCCCATGACATTTTCATTTGTATGCCAACCTTGTTCTAAAAACGACTTAAGACAAATGCTTTTGTTTGCCTTTTCGCTGATTTGGTAGGACCTACTTCCTCCATGAAATAGGCAAAGACAAAAACATGTAGGATGGAGTCAGGAGTAACAGGTATTGGGAAGAGAAGACTCTTTTACTCCAATAGAAATAAAAAAACAGGAAACCAGAAGAAAAAATCTCCAATGATTCACATTTTCATCATGTCCATTTCTCGGTGATTCTGAGAGTACAAAATTAAATTTTAACTCCCCCTCCATTCTTTCCTCTAATTAAAAGGCCTGGGTAAATAAAATGGAAGGAGAAAGGTGGTCTTCTGGAAGATAAGAAACCAGCTGGCAGCGTCTCTCGGGTCCCACATAACAACAGCGCTGCAGTGGAACCAGAGGCTGTGGTCAAGCTCGCTCTACTTAACACACAACACTCATCCACTCACGAAGGAAAAGTCCTCTCTCTTTGTCACCAATTGACACTGGTCAGCCTTTCCAAACCTCTAACCCCTGCCTCACCCATAAGGAGGATGCAGTCTATTACTGGATCTGCTTACTCAACATCCTTGAAAATAACAGACTGTTTAAAGTACACTGTCATTGAAATGTCACAGTAATGGGGACCATCGCCATTCCCAAGCATTTTTCAGGCCCTGTTATAATTCAGCTACTACACTTAGCACCACGCGGCACACAAAGCAGGAACATGACACCACACGGTTCGTCTCTATGGGACGTATCATCTCTCCAGCAGTAGAGAGCAGGTACTCGGTGGTAACCGTTGAAGGCAACGTGTTTATTTCTGACAATAGGTAGTATGTGAATTTGAAAAGCTACAGAGAATGCCGAGGAAGTCGTCTGGTCCTTGGGAAAAGGCTAACGGTTTTAAGTAGCCCTGAGGGCAGATGGAAAGGAAACGTATGGAGAATATACACATGCTTGTTGGAGTTCCCTTCTGCATTCGGTAAGGAAGCGTCCACTCAGAGCCAGGAGCTGTGCACATGGTGGATACAGACCAACAGAGGTGAGAAAAGAGTGAAAAGGAGAAAGGTGGGTGAGATGCGGGTTTCAGTCGGCCTGAAATAATAGGGCCAAACCATAGGAGGGGCATCTGATGGACCAGGATGAGCCACTGTGGTTTTTAAGACAAGGTGAAACGATGCAGCTTTAAGAAAAAATTTGGGGGCTTCCCTGGTGGCGCAGTGGTTGAGAATCCGCCTGCCAATGCGGGGGACACGGGTTCGAGCCCTGGTCTGGGAGGATCCCACATGCCGCGGAGCAACTGGGCCCGTGAGCCACAATTGCTGAGCCTGCGCGTCTGGAGCCTGTGCTCCGCAACGGGAGAGGCCGCGACAGTGAGAGGCCCGCGCACCGCGATGAAGAGTGGCCCCCGCTCGCCGCAACTAGAGAAAGCCCTCGCACAGAAACGAAGACCCAACACAGCCAAAAATTAATTAATTAATTAATTAATTAATTTAAAAAAAAAATTCTATGAGAACAAAGTTTAAAAAAAAAAAAATTTGGCAGGGAATTCCCTGATGGTCCAGTGGTTAGGACTCGGCGCTTTCACTGCCAAGGTCCCGGGTTCAATCCCTGGTTCGGGAACGAAGATCCCACGTGCCGTGGGGCAACTAAGCCCGTGCGCTCTAGAGCCCGAGCGCCGCAACAACTGAGCCCGCGCCCCGCAACTGAGACCCAACGTGGCCAAATAAATAAGTAAATATTTTTTAAAATAAATGGCAACATTGAAATGTGTCCTACATCCTGTGTTAACATTCTACTGACATCTATTCTGGAGTGAGTAACGATATTATTTCATACAACGTTTAGAAAAAAAAAGCATTTCCTAAAGCTTCCCAAAACCAATGAATCATAAATGACAGGGCTTCCCTTCAGGGTGGGAAAAGGAAAGCAATTTCTATTAAACCATTAAAGAATAGACTGTGAAATTCTCTCACCGTTTGAATATTATTCGAGAAATACACTAAGCAATATTATTACAGGCCAAAGGATACAATAAAATACAACAGAGGTATAAAGGGTATCGCCTTCTGGAACACTTCCCCTAGAATTAATTATTAATTAAAATAATGAAATGTCAAGGAAAAAAAAGAACATAATAAAAGAGTGAAACCCCTTGTGAAAAAAGAAGAATTAAAATGTCAGCCTGGTTAAAAAATAAGGTATTTAATTAAGCAATGTTGTCCATTAATAAAATTAATGATGATGAATAGCACATTTTGCCATGGGCTGCTGGAAGGAAAAGACTTAGACACCATCCATCAGATTGTCCATCAGGTTCTAATTCTAATTTTTTTTTAATTTATTTATTTATTTTTGGCTGTGTTGGGTCTTCGTTTCTGTGCGAGGGCTTTCTCTAGTTGCGGCAAGCGGGGGCCACTCTTCATTGCGGTGCACAGGCCTCTCACTATAGTGGCCTCTCTTGTTGCGGAGCACAGGCTCCAGATGCACAGGCTCAGTAGTTGTGGCTCACGAGCCCAGTTGCTCCGTGGCATGTGGGATCTCCCGAGACCAGGGCTCGAACCCGTGTCCCCTGCATTGGCAGGCAGATTCTCAACCACTGCGCCACCAGGGAAGCCCCTCTAATCCTAATTTTTGAAATGTTTGAGTATACAGTAAAATTAACTTTCCTGGATTTTAAGCTTCTCATTCACAGAATATGGAAAAATATGTTATTATTTTAATTTAACCAACACTTATGTAGCCCTTTCTAGAGGAGAGTGGGCACTGTTCTATGAGCTGTGCAAATACTAATTTATTTAATCCTCACAACCACCATTAGGTAGATACTATTATTGACCCCTTTTACAGATGAGGAAACCAAGGCAAAGAGATTAAGTCAATTTTCCCATGGTCACCCAGCTAGTAAAGTGGCAGACATGGGACCAGACTGCAGACAGGCTGGTCTTCACCGCTCACCATGGGCCCTCCTGGACAAGATAATCTCTAAACTGTCACCCTCTCCAATATTCAGTGACCTTACAACTTCGTCATTTTAGATGCAATCACAGTCTCCCCCAAGCTTCTCACCTTTTCCAGCACAGAGGTGCCAATCAAGCTACTAGGCTAATCACCCAAGTAAGCTGCTAAGGATGCCAAAGGAGAAAATCCATCAAATAATCAAAATGCTTACTACTGATGCTTACTGAATTACTACTAGACCTATAAAGAGTATAGTGTACTTTTCTTCTTTTTTTAAATTGAAGTATAATTGATTTATAATATTATATTAGTTGCAGGTATACAGCATAGTGATTCAGTATTTTTACAGATTATACTCCCTTCAAAGTTATTACAAAATAATGCCAATAATTCCCTGTGCTGTACAATATATCCTTGTGCCTTATTTATTTTATGCATAGTAGTTTGTACCTCATAATCCCATACCCCTATCTGGCCCCTCCCCTCTTCCCTCTCCCCACTGGTAACCACTAGTTTGTCCTCTATATCAGTGAGTCTTTTTCTGTTGTTATATTCAGCAGTTTGTTGTATATTTTAAATTCCACATATAAGTGATAACATACAGTATTTGTTTTTCTCTGACTTATTTCACTAAGCATCATATCCTCCAGGACCATCTATGTTGTTTCAAACGGCAAATTTTCATTCTTTTTTATGGCTGAGTAGTATGCCATTGTGTGTGTGTGTGTGCGTGTGTGCGCACGCATATATATATATATATCTTCTTTATCCATTCATCTGTTGATGGGCACTTAGGTTGCTTCCATATCTTGGTTATTGTAAGTAATGCTGCTATGAACATTGGAGTGCATGTAACTTTCTCAGTTAGTGTTCTCATTTTCTTTGAATATGTACTCAGGAGCGGAATTGCTGGGTCATATGGTAGTTCCATTTTTAGTTTTTTGAGGAACTTCCATACTACTTTCCACAGTGGCTGCACCAATTTACATTCCCACCAACAGTGTATGAGGGTTCCAGGCTTCCCTGGTGGCGCAGTGGTTGAGAATCTGCCTGCCAATGCGGGGGACACGGGTTCGAGCCCTGGTCTGGGAAGATCCCACATGCCGCGGAGCAACTGGGCCCGTGAGCCACAGCTACTGAGCCTGCGCGTCTGGAGCCTGTGCTCCGCAACAAGAGAGGCCGCGATAGTGAGAGGCCCGCGCAACGCGATGAAGAGTGGCCCCCACTCGCCGCAACTGGAGAAAGCCCTCGCACAGAAACGAAGACCCAACACAGCCAAAAATAAATACATTAATTAATAATAAAAAAAAAAAACAGTGTATGAGGGTTCCCTTTTAGCCACAGCCTCATCAATGTTTGTTATTTGTGGTCTTCTTAATGACAGCCATTCTGACAGGTGTGGGGTGATATCTCCTTGTGGTTTTGATTTGCATTTCTCTAATTAATGATATTTGAGCATCTTATCATGTGCCAGTTGGTCATCTGTATGTCTTCCTTGGAAAAATTTCTATTCAGGTCTTCTGCCCATTTTTTAACAGGGTAGTTTGGGTTTTTTGATATTAAATTGTATGAGCTGTTCGTATGTTTGGAATATTAACCCCTTATCAGTCATGTCATTTGCAAATATTTTCTCCCATTTAGTAGGTTGTCTTTTCATTTTGTCAATGGTTTTCTTTGCTATGCAAAAGCTTTTAAGTTAATTAGGTCCTATTTGTTTGTTTTTGCTTTTGTTTCTTTTGCCTTAGAGACAGATCCAAAACATATTGTTATGATTTGTGTCAAAGAGCGCTCTGCCTATGTTCTCTTCTAGGAGTTTTATGGTTTCCAGTCTTACATTTAGGTCCTTAATCCTTTGAGTCTACTTTTGTATACAGTGTGAGAAAATGTTCTAATTTCATTCTTTTACATGTAGCTGCCCAGTTTTCCCATGGTGTACTCTCTTTTTATGGTTCTAAATTATGCATTTTTTAACTGTCTTAAATAATTTCTCACTTCTATGAGCAAGGATTTTTCCAAGCGTCTATTCATGCAATGGATTAGAGCATTTATGGAACACCCGTGAATTAATTAAGTTCTCAGAACTAAAGGAACTTGGAAAGGGCAGGCAAAGGCACCACCCTTAAAAGTGAAAACTGCCGAGCATAACCGAGATCCACACAGCAGATGCTCCTGGGCAAAGTCAAAGAAAGCCCAAAGAGAAATTAAGATTACGCTTCCTCTCCCAAGGCAAACCCTCTGTTCCCATGGAACACACTGCTTAATTAACAGAAACAGATACAAAACCAGACTTGATCCACGTGCCACGAAAGGGACACAGTGACAGGGAAGTGGGGCTGAGGAATGAGCTCCAGATCACTCTCCGGCTCAAAGGACAAGTCGCTTTGTGAAATGAGACATTAAAGCACAGCACTACCACTATTTCTGTTAACTGCTGAGAAACTTAAGTTTCCATTCAAATTGTTTCATCTTCTCACAAAGCACTTTCACCCAATAACACATGTCATTCATTAAGTACTTATTTGCATTACTTTGCTTACTACTCACAATTCTACACGACTGACTACTACACGGGGCAGGTACCTGCAGAAGCAAGTTTTATGGGGAGAAGCTGTGAAAAGCTGGAGAACTGAGAAGGGGAAACAAGAGGTCAAGCGAGCTCTTGGCTGAATGCCAGGCCCCGGTCCGACCCCTCACTTCTGGGCTCTCCCTCATCCACCTCATAGCCTAAAAGTAGGGGCCACCAGCTCTGTTTCCCAAATGGGGTGCCTGACGCTCACTTAGGTAGCAGCCAAAATCTAGAAGGCATCAACATTCTATAACTCACTCGAACAAGCCAATAATTAAAGAAATATAAGCCTACCCAGTACAATAAATAAGGACAGAAGTAACAATATCTGGACAGCAAGAAATGGCAAATAAAAAAATACTTTTTAAAAATATTATACTCCAGTTTTTCAAATAAAAACAATTTTGCTGGAACACAAAAAATCCACCTATAACAGAAGTTCTATGTATATGGTATACATTCTCAGATCATAAAGCATAAAATTCTTTAGAACAAAGCAAAACTCAACCAATTATTTGCAAGCTCAAATACTGTTTTATGGAAAGGCAATGAATGAAAGAAAAAAAATTTTAAGTTACAAAGAATATTTTTAACATTGAAAATATAAGTAAATGATGTTCTACCAAAGTCCCACTGAAAGGAAAATGGACTATTCCCTACACCAATATAAGCAAGAAGAATGAACAGTCTTTAAAGAATTTTGAAGCTGACGAGAGACTACAAAAGCAAACAAAGAATAAGTAAAAATTAAACAACAATAAAGTACATCATCTGTTACAGAAAACATGAAGAGACCAAAAAAAAAGGAGAAATCAGAAAATAATCATGGAATTTTCCTCTCCCCCAGATCTACATAAATAAATAAGCCTGGGAAATTTTTCAAAACTTTCAACAGATAAACAATCTTTTCTTTTAAAAAAATGTTATACTCCCAAACTCATTTTACTTGAGCCCAAGCAAAACATTTTAAAAGAAAGTTGCACTCAAAAATTCATAATAAAATCCTGTCTAAGTAACGAAAGACACAAAAAAGGATAGCTACTATAAATAAGTAGTACTTAAAATGGGAATTCTGAGATGGAATAACCCACGGAAAACTATCCACTTAATTCATTATAATCGGAAATAATAGTATCACTCATAGCAACTACTAGATATCAAAAAAGGCATTTGAAAATTGAAACTTTATTTTTATTAATACTCTTAAATTTATATAAGCACTGAATAGCAACTGGTAGTAGATATACCAAAACAGATTTGGGGGGGAGGTGAGATAAGAAATAATTTTTATTTTTCTTCTTTTGAGAAGGTCCAAAAGCCAACGTGAAATGGATCCCCATGTGAAGCCGAAAGGAGAGTCAGGCTCTCTCAAGGACAAATGGCAGGGAACCTTTCGTGGCCAACAGGGAAAGGCAGACACGTGTGCCTGTGAGGAATACCCAGAGGAGCTGCCCAGTCATATCCTCCAGAGCAGGTGACAGTTCTAGAAAGGCCCCCAGTCATTACCAGGTGAGAGAGCTGGGCCTTCAGGGGGAGGTGAAACCTGGGTCAAGTCAAGGGACGCATGGCTGCCCATTGGCAGAGGCTGCCATGGACGCTGGACCCTATGGTTGGGTAAAAAGAAACCATAAATTTAAGCTCCATGTGCTAAGGAATCTAACACTGACTTAATGTCTGCAAGTCGTCACTATTTTGAAACAGTAAAGTGAGCCTATATATATATATATATCATTCCAATGGCCCCATATCTGGAATTCAGACATTTAAAACTTAGCGTCAGTGCATTTCAATAAGGAGCAGAGAGCACATGATCCCTCCTCTCAAACCCTGGACTCTGGGACATTCTCAGCTTCCAAAGCCCATTTCTGCTTTGCCTAAATAAATCACAGGGAAGGCCATGGATGTTATGTATATCACGCATTTCATGTGTAATCAATGCCTCTGAGTGGGCATCGTACAAAGGGCAACTGTGTACAGCTCTATTCTGCTCATCAACAGGGATTTATTTCCATGTGCCCTGGATAGCAGCACACTGACTGTGCTTTACAAAAAAGAACAGTTTCAAGTTGAAAGCCCTTATAGCTCTGTATTTATTATGACCATTCATAAAAAAATTATTACCACTCCACATTAACTATTTCACTTCTATTAAAGTTTTAAACTGTGATTAACAGTTATCTTGATCAATGCTGATAATCAATTGCAGTGAATTAGCAGTTTAAAAAAGACATAGGTAAATGGAGAGAGAACCCGTGTTAGTGTTTAGAAGGAACCAATATGGTAGCTAGGACAATTTTCTTTAAATGAATATATAGATTTTTCTTCAATACAAAAATCCATGCAGAATATTTATAGAGCATGGCAAAGCAACAGAAAATTCATCTAGAAAATAAGCAGGCAGTGAAAGCAAAGGACATATTCGTTTTATGTAGTTCCAGAATTTGAAATGCACTGCTAAGGATAATTGTCAAAATGGATCGTTATAAATTGAGAGGAATTGGAAAAGGAAGCAATGATCACTAGAAGCTAAAATGGCTTCATTAAGAACAAATCTGGCCACAGTCACCTCCTTTCTGTCTTTGACAGATTTATACTCTGGGAGATCAAGAAATTGTTAGAGCTGTAATATAGCTGGATTTTGGCTAGGCATTTCAAAAAAACGTTTATGACGTGATTGTGCAATAAATGGGATTAAGACGTGGGTGACAGAAAAAAGTTATACTTATGTTCAGTTGCTACTGAACATTATGCCCAGAAAGTTCTGAAATAATTAAAGAACATCTCCCTAGGCACTGAGTCCCAGAAAAAGGCCCCACCCTTGTAACTTACCAGCTATCCTTTATTAATTGCTTCAGTGAAGGTTTAAATGGCATGCAAATCGTATTTATGGATGACAAAGCACTAACAAAGGGAAATGCCAGGAGGAAATTTAATAAGAACGTACTAAACGCCCCACATTACATCTCTTTGTAGTGTATGATACCACCACTCTGCCAGACTGCTCTGAATAAAGATGTCAGCCGACTGCTTCTACTAGAGCCCACAGATTCTATGAAGGGAAATGGACAAACGGAAGAAGAGCCTGGTTTTCTGGTGGCTCGGCCACCGTAATTATCAGAAGGTCAGGGTTAGCAGTGTGGCATCTTACTGGGAAGGACTGCTGAGCCCCAATTGATTTTATTGATTGATCAGTGGGTCCATTCATCTACATACAACTTGTTGCTTAGCCAAGGGACTGGAGAAACACACACATCTCATAAAATCTACTTTGCTTGATTAAAATACCCACTGACGATCCACGGAGGGACAGGGTCCTTTTTTATTACTTACATGGGCAAAATCCTCTGGCTGCCTCACTTTTCTTGTCAGTTTAAAACATCTGCCTATAAACAATGTTTTTTCTTAAAACGGCAAAAGAAAAATTTGGGGGAGATTTTTTTTTTGAAAGTAGACTAACAAGTGAAACTCAAAAGTTACACTGCTGGTGTTTCTGGAACTGTGCTATGACACTTCTAGAAACCAATATGCATCAATACCGTAAGTCCTACAGAGTCCCTATAATTTGACATTTATGGGAATTTATCTTTGGGAAATCACCCCAAGGAACGAAGAGGCTACAAGTACAAAGGTGTTCTTTGTAGCCTTGTTTACATAAATGTCAACTCAAAATACCCAAAGAATGGTTAACCAAACTATGGTACATTTGCTGCATGGAATAGTGTACAATCAAAAATTATAAACATGAAAACTGTGCAACAAAGAAAAATCAATTTGTTATAATGTTAAAGAAGGCAACATTACTTCTGCACAGTGATTATGGATGCCATAGACAGGGTCTGGCTGTCAGATGCAAAGAATCTGACTCATTGAGGTTTCAGGATTGTGGTCATTTTTCTCCTTTAACTGATAAGTTGGTTTTATTGCTATATTGTAGGACGGGGAAAAAAGAAATATTAAAAATAAAAGTTGAAGAGTATTCTACAATGCCTTCATAACTGGGATGAAACTCATCTTGGTAGTCCAGATATTATGAACAGGTTATATTCCAAATATTTACTCCCATACTGATGAATATCTGGAACCCAAAAAGCATTTTCCACTGTTACATGGTGGAAAGGTTCTCAAAACAGCCCTGGAAAGCCCATTTCACTGCAACAAAGTTCACCAACAGTATGGACAAGATCTAACTACAATTTATAGTTTCATTTCTATTGAAAAGTCTGTCCGGTAGCCCAAGGCCACTGCTCATTTCACCTGTTTCAGAGACCCCTGAGATGGCTCCACTAGGGGTAGAGTCATAGGGGGAACAGCCGAGAGCTGTCTTAGATGTTGAGAACACTGGCAGATACCCGGGGGTCAGTGGGGTCAGGGTTCTGCAGGTCGGAGCAGAACCCGTCCTTGGACGCAAGAAGAACTGGGACATTGTGGGGAGCCCAGCAGGGCAGCAGCGTCAGAGGGAACCACGACAGCTGGGGCGGGACTGGGGTTCCCATAATGCCTCCAGTGGCGCATGGTGGCAGATGTAAATGTCCTGGCCATGTTGGTTGTGTCATGTGTCCACTCTTAGGGAGGGCTGGGGCACTGATGGGTGACAGAGACAGGAGCCGGTCTAGGGGAAGTGGTAGGAGGCCAGTGTTTGCACATTTAGAGCATCTGTAATTGGTATTCTGGAGTCAAAGATACCTATGTAACAGTTAGTTTAAAAAAAAAAAAAATAGAAAAGAAACCATATGCTATGTACTGAATTGTGTCTCCCCAAAATTCATATGCTGAAGCCCTAACCCCCAGTGTAACTATATTTGGATATATGGCTTTTAGGAGGTAATTAAAGTTGAATGAAGCCATAAAGGCGGGGTCCTAATCCAATAGGATTGGTGGCCTTATAAGAAGAAGAAGAAGAGATCTCCCCTCCCCATGCACACCTACGAAGGAAGACCATGTAAGGACACAGTGAGAAGGTGGCTGCAAGCCAGGAGGACGGCACTTACCAGGAATCAAATTAGCCAGCACCTTGAACTTGGACTTCTCAGCTTCCAGAACTGTGAGAAATACATTCCTACTTTTTATGTCATCCAGTCTGTGGTCTGTTGTTATGGCAGCCTGAGCTGACTAAGATACTACAGTTTATAGATTTACTTGAAATGTCATATGACTATTGTTATTTATCAATTATCTGGCTTGAAGGAAATGATCTCTACAGATTACCTATCAGTCAACCTTGATTTTGCTTCTAATAAGGTTGGGAGAGAGAAAAAGGTACAAAACATAGAGTTAGAAACTTTGAGGTAGGATCTTCTTCAAACATTGATTTATAATTAAAGTATCTCTAGAAACAATAGCCTAAAAGAAAGGAAATTTTTCAGTGTTACCATTTATCAAGATGATATAGAGGTACAACAGAGGAACAGGATCTGTTTTAAAAGTTTTGCACAGTAATTATTCATGTATCAATGCAAAATATCCTTGAAGAAAGGAGACCACTGTAAAATATTTTTAAAAGAAAATAACAAAGGACTGGAGATTGCTTTAATCCCACGACCACTGCAGACACCTAGGCATTGCTAGGCAACAATTCCTCAGTAGCTCAGCTCAAAAAGAGAAAAGCTAAAAAAGGTTATTATAGACAGGGTCGAGAAAACCAAACGGACAGGGGCAGAAGGAAGTGACACAGTGGCAACAGGCAAAAGAGAGACAGAAGACAGCATATCTCGGTCACTAAATAAAGACATTCTAGTAAAGAAACTATTGTATGATACGAAAATGGAGAACTTAAATGATAAAGAAAAAAATAATTAAGCTTTTCAACAAGAATCACCCAGAAGGTTTCTGTTAACGGGAATCACAAACCTCAGCTGTTGTTCCTGAAACTGTGATAGTACACTAGGTACATTTGAAATCTTTTCTGGAGAAGCTGAATATAAAAATTCAAAATATACTTATTACATTAGGCCTTAACTAGTTCTTAAATTTATTTATTTTTATTTATTTATTTTTGGCTGCATTGGGTCTTCGTTGCTGCGCGCAGGCTTTTCTCTAGTTGCGGCGAGCGGGGGCTACTCTTCGTTGCGGTGCGCGGGCTTCTCACTGCAGTGGCTTCTTTTGTTGCGGAGCATGGGCTTCAGTAGTTGTAGCACGTGAACTCAGTAGTTGTGGCGCACAGGCTCTAGAGCACAGGCTCAGTAGTTGTGGCGCACGGGCTTAGTTGCTCCGCGGCATGTGGGATCTTCCCGGACCAGGGCTCGAACCCGTGTCCCCTGCGTTGGCAGGCGGATTCTTAACCACTGCGCCACCAGGGAAGCCCCTTAAGTAGTTTTTAAGGTAAAAACTTGAGATGCCCAACTTGAGATGTCTTTGCACTATGCGGGGCAATAAGTAAATATTCTCTCTATTGAATATGTATTTACTTTTAACATACATTGGGTTAGTTAGGGAATTTCTATTCCTATGATTTACATAATCTGGCTAACTAATGTATCATTAATTCAAATCCTTGTCTATACTGCTCATTATAATACCAGATTTCTTAACAGAATCTTTCATTATTCTCACGTAATCAAAAGCAGTTACTGTCTACCTATGACAATGACCAAAGTGTGCCCCCAAAAAATGAACGGGCGTCCTCTGTGAACCTGGCCTAAAGCAACCCATGATGTTCTAGGCAGACACTGAACAATGACTTAAGAATGTATTAAAAATTAAAGGCCTTTTCTATAATGTAAATGCTTTTCTGGTACTATTTCATGATTACAAAAAAAGTACTCATTTTTGACCATCACAGCCTTACGAAGCCTGCCTCAGCTGCCCAATCTACTTAAAAACCTTCAGAGGGGACTTCCCTGGTGGTCCAGTGGTTAAGAATCCGCCTTCCAATGAGGGGGACGTGGGTTCGATCCCTGGTTGGGGAACTAAGATCCCACATGCCGCGGAGCAACTAAGCCTGCGCGCTCTGGACCCCGTGCCACAACGAAGATCCTGTGTGCTGCAACTAAGACCCGACGCAGCCAAATAAACAATAAATAAATAAACAACAACAACAACAAAAAACCTTCAGAGGGCATGAGTTCATGCACCTGATCATCCTGTCACCTAAATCTTATTCCCAGTTAATGAGGACATTTCCATCAGCCAGCACCCATCAGGCTACCCAGTCCTGCTCCCTCCCGGGGAACACAGTGGGAAGTGGTCCTGCATCACACGACAGGTAGAAGAGGACGTGCTCTCTCTACCACCCCGCAGACAGGGATGCTGGGAAGCCGATGGAAGTCTGATACCCACTGTGCTGGCAAAGCTCCATGGGCCGTATCAGTTTGCAGCCAACCTAGAGTTCCAAACTTGGAAACGCCCTGTTGCAAGAGGCCAATGCTTTTCTCCACCACACGTGAGGTCGATGTCAATTAAAGAATTAGTCCGGGCCCACCTGATGTATCTTGATAGCCAAGACAAGCACTCCTGTCTGACATCACAAACAGTTCTGAAGGAGGGCTACTCAGGGACTCATCTCTAGGAAGGGGGGGCCCTTCAAAGGGCATTAACTGTGGCCAGCTCAGCCTTCACTGCCCTCATGACCACAGTCAGGGCTGCATCAGGCCCTCAAGTAAACTTGGGCAGTTTGGGAAATTGTTAAGGTACTACAGTATTACTATAAACGCTTCAGATATCTTACCCTCACCTTTGTATCTTGAAACTTCATTCATTCAGCAATTATTTTGGGGGGCTTCTTTCTTACAGAAACTGTTCTAGACGTTCAGGAACGAAATAGAGTCCCTGCCCTCATGGGTCCTGCCAAAATGTGAAATACTGGTCAGACTCACCAGAAAAGTCCACACACAATGAAGGATGACCAACAGCCGTGTTCAAGCTGGTAATACTGCCAACCCAAGTTCACTAGAACACACACTGCACACATTGGAAGCAACTTTAGAGCTTGGAGAATATGTGCTCTCACAGTTCAGAAGACCACATTTGAACACTTTTCCCCTCAGGTTTTTTATTTTATTTTTCTCAAGTCACAACTAATTGTCTTAATGATTTGATAAACTCCCTAAAGAATAGTCAACATATGTATTATATGTCATATTTAATAACAGGATTTAAATAAAGGTTAAAAAAAATGATGGACAAAAACTGAACAAAACTCTGGTCATGGAAATTATATCAGCAAGAGGAAAATGGGAATAAGAGAACTAACTTTCCATTTCTCCATCAGACCTCTCCACTAGATTATTTCAACAGCCAAATGGCTTTTGCAATATAATCTCCGGCTCCATATGGTATCCATCCAACTGCCCAGATTAAAATGTTTTCCACTCAACTTCCTAATTATTTTCCTAGATTTTTACTAGTATCTATGCTCTTCAGGTTAATTTTGCCTATGGTATCAGAACAGTGAATTTTTACAGAACACCCCTACCACTGCACAGCCCTTTCTAATGCTGTGTTCAATCACGTCTCACTGGGAGCCTGAAATAGGCCATGGCGGGGATATTTACACCACAGAAATCAGTGAACGCTCCGAACCAGAGCGGTGTTCTTGTTTTTACTTTTCAAGAGAGCAGATCATTAAACGGTTCTTCCCTATTCAAAGCACCTCATCAATAAAATTATGTACCTTAAAAATTAGTCATAAGCTGAAAGGTCATCAATTATTAGCCAAAAACATAAAATGAATTTTGCTTCAATCCACAAAAGCACAGTAGGTTCAGTAACTGAAACAATCTTTTAGAAAGATAAGTTTCTCACAAATTCTTAGATCTTATTATTACCGAGATACTCGGAAGGACCCAGAGCCTTCCTACCCACAGCCATCACAGGTAAGAGCAGAATGGACTTGACAAATCTGGGAAATAACATTTTGGTATGTGTTCCTTCAAATATTTTTTAACGCACAGTCCATACTTTTTTTAAAAGCAAAAAAAGGATCACACCACACATCCTGTTTTATAAACTGCTTTTAAATGTAAATATAGTGTGAACAATTTTCCATTTATCAAATAATCTCCCATATGCTTGTTACAGCCTGAAACTTTAAAATGACACATTAAAATACCTTTTTTTTTTTTTTTAATTTTTTATTTATTTATTTATTTATTTATTTTTGGCTGTGCTGGGTCTTCGGTTCGTGCGAGGGCTTTCTCTAGTTGCGGCAAGTGGGGGCCACTCTTCATCGCGGTGCGGGGACCGCTCTTCATCGCGGTGCGCGGGCCTTTCACTATCGCGGCCCCTCCCGTTGCGGGGCACAGGCTCCAGACGCGCAGGCTCAGCAGCTGTGGCTCACGGGCCCAGCTGCTCCGTGGCATGTGGGATCTTCCCAGACCAGGGCTCGAACCCGTGTCTCCTGCATTAGCAGGCAGATTCTCAACCACTGCGCCACCAGGGAAGCCCTAAAATACTTTTAAAACTGAAGGAAGATTATTCTCAAGGTATAAGAAATAATAGAATCGGTAAAAGGACAGTGGATGAAATGACCGTGAGTTGATGTTTCACCGTACTCCCCACCCCGCCCTTCCGACCCTCAACATCTCCCACACATCAGTTCTTTCAGGGAATAGCTCAGCCTCATTCAAATACGAGTAATCATGTTGTAGGAACACAGGCAAAAGACAGATAATAATATGCATCGTAAAAATAATTACCAGAAGTGGCTACATTACGAAAATTCAGGGGCCCTTGTTCAGGAATTATTAAGAATTTCAAGACAGTGATAGCAATGTGTTAATCTAAGTGCAGGGTCCTATGTGAATGTACAGATCATGTGCCCATAAAGCTGGCCATGAAATTCAACAAAGGGAACAGACTAAGTGTTCAGAAAAAATAGTCCTCCATTGTTTCCAAAATACTCAAGATAAAATTGTCTGTCTAAAAAAAGAGGCTCAGAGACTAGGTAAGAATTGGTTATCATTAATCTAAGAGATTTTAAATGGACTGATAGAGCTGAAGAAGTGGAGTTTTTTTTAAAAAAATAATAGAATGAAAGCCATGTAACTGCAACAATTAAACAGAGAGTAAGCAGCTGAAAACACAAAGACACGTAGGAAAGCAAACTTAAATGACTCAAAACTGAATAGAAAGAAACAAAGATACATAAACGATTACAAGAACAAGATGCTAGATTTGGAAGACAAAGGATACAGAACATAACAACTACAGTTCTTGAAAAGTGAAGACTATCTGAAATATGTGCAAAGTAGTAAAAGATCTAATAATGGAAAACTTTCTGATATAAAGAGAGACTTGACACTACAGATATTATGGTACAGGAAGTCCCAGGAAAGTGACATGAAACAACCAGTGCTCAGAGAGGCAGGTAAAACTTTAACTCCAAAAAGAATGAAAGAACCCAATGCGCACGTCCGATGGAAAGAGCTAGTCGTGTGTAAGAGAGAAAAACATTAACCTGGCCTCAGCTTTCTGCTCCACAAATATCCAGTGCTAAAAAAAGGTGGACAGCAATGTCTGAAATTCCAGGGTCAAGAAAGTGTGACCCAAGAACTTGATACTCAGCCAAACTGTCTTTCACATATTAAGGCAAGAATCAGCCATTCTGAAGCAGTTAAGAATTCAGGGAACAGAGTACCCTTGAGGACTTCAATTTGACGATGAAATGCAGCCAAGCTAGAATGATTTACAAAATTTTTTAAAAACCTCAGGAATGGCAAAACTACAGCTAAAAGACTGGTGATAAGTACTGAATCCATCCAAAGGAAGGACTAAGTAAAAGAGCTATGGAAATTGTGACAGTAGGGCACAATACAAATGTTACAATCCTGTCCATTGTAAAATTCATAACTGATAAAAATTTGGAACTAGGGAGAAGAGAGGTAGCATAAGGTCAGTGCTAATATTTTACCTTTCAAAGAAGGAGTCAATATGTCTCCCCTTGCAACAAGTAGTTTATAAGAAATTGTTCTAATCTCAACATTTTTTTTAATCATCTTTTCTTATAAATTTAGTTTCTTAAAGATACCTCTAATCTCTTTCTTGGCGAGGAAGTCAGCAACTCTCTCAGTCTTACTGAAATTTCTTTTTCTTTGTTTTAATTAAAGTCAATTTTACTTTATACCTTTATGTAAAACAACATGTATAAGATTCCATCCATTCTTCTAATTTTGCCTGTGACACATTCTAGATGGAATTCACAAAATGTCAAAAACGTTATTTCTAAATAGTGAAACGGGTGTTGTTGTTTTTTTCTATTTCTTCTTTGTACTTTTTTGTATTGTTTGACTTTTTTTATAATAAGAATGTATAACTTCCCCCCCCCCCCAAGTTACTTTTTAACAGCAAAGAAAATCTTATCATTACTACCTAAAACATTCAGTTTATTGGTTTTGATCTTCTCCATTCCTGACAGCCGGGCAAAAATCTAAATTTAAGTCTATTCATTTCTTATTGTTCCTATTATCTGTTTCACAGGTGATAAAACTGAAACCCAGAGTAGTTAAGTAATCTGCTCAAGATCACCCAGCCTGAATGTGACCTTAGGTCCTCAGGCTTCACAGCAGGTGGGCTGACAGACTTCCTGGAGTTAATTTGGTTGACTCCAACTTTTTCATTCAGTAGGCATGTCTGTGCCTATAGCAGCAGGGAGAAGTTTCATCTACAATGAAATGGATATACTCATTTAGGTCTGCAGTTGTGGGAACTCACACACCCTTTCAGAAAGCAAAGATACATTTTTGAATACAAAGATGTATTCAAGAGTCTTTAAAATGCTTATGTATTTTAACACAGCGATTCTATTTTCAGGAATCTAGCCTAAGAAAACAATCACAAGGAAAGAAAAAAGTATATAAATAAAAACACTAGGGACTTCCCTGGCAGTCCAGTGGTTAAGACTCCGTGCTTCCACTGCGGGGGCCACGGGTTCTATCCCTGGTCAGGGAACTAAGATCCCACATGCCACACAGCATGGCCAAAAAAAAAAAAAAACCCACTAAAAAATGGAGGATTATTTCTACTATCAAAAATTAGCAACACGATGTCTAACAACAGAGGATTGGTACAATAAATCATAGTAGAACTACACACATGATCACTATGCAGACATTAAAATGCACATTACAAAGGAATACTAAGGGCTTCCCTGGTGGCGCAGTGGTTAAGAATCCGCCTGCCAATGCAGGGGACACGGGTTCAAGCGCTGGTCTGGGAAGATCCCACATGCCGCAGAGTAACTAAGCCCGTGTGCCACAACTACTTAGCCTGCGCTCTAGAGCCCGCGAGCCACAACTACTGAGCCTGTGTGCCTAGAGCCCGTGCTCCGCGACAAGAGA
Organism: Balaenoptera acutorostrata; assembly: GCF_949987535.1. Lineage (NCBI taxonomy): Eukaryota > Metazoa > Chordata > Mammalia > Artiodactyla > Balaenopteridae > Balaenoptera > Balaenoptera acutorostrata. The sequence continues at coordinate 12,337,429 of NC_080081.1, forward strand.
AGCCACAGCAATGAGAAGCCTGCACACCATAATGAAAAGCAGCCCCCCGCTCGCCACAACTAGAGAAAGCCCTCGCGCAGCAACAAAGACCCAACGCAGCCAAAAATAAATAAATAAAATAAATTTATTTTAAAAAACAAAGAAACGCAAATGAAGAAGATTCTTTCCAGAAATTCATCTGAGAGTGAGGAACCGGTCAACAGAGGGTAAGGTTTGGGAAAGAAACTCTGCAGTTCACCTTTGTTTTTTAAAATGGTAAAGAATTGAGTCTGTTTACAAACTAGGAGGAGAAGCCAGGTGAAGAATCTGCCTCTTCTGGGTAGATGTCCATCTCTCACTTAGATGGCAGCTTATTCCATTCCCACGACAAACATAAACGTGCCTACACTGAGTCCTTTACGAGGAACTCTGTGGTGTATTACGCAGATTTTCATAGGAAGGTATCTCATATCTTAACTTTGTGAATTCCTTGAGGAAACCATGTCTCACACTTCCAGTTTTCAAATGGCCCACAGAACAGGTCCCTCAGTAAAGACCGGTTGATTAGCAAAAATTAATCACATCAAGCTGCCCAGCCGTCTGCTACTCAAACACCTGCTCCAGAGAGATCTTCAGCAACACCCTCAACCTGACGTTAACCTTGAACCACACCCACCCATCTCCACTGGCCAAGGTTCCAGTCAGAGGTAGGGTAGTGGCTGAGGACACAGACCAGTAGCCACCCGGGATTCAAATCATGGCTCAACCAATTACCAGCTGTGTGACTCTGGGCATGTTGCTTGACCTCTCTGTGCCTCCTTTCCCTCATATGTCATAGTATCTACTCCTCAATACTGTTTTGGGAAAACAAATTAACACTGTAATGTGCTTAGAAGCAAGCCTGACGTATAGCCCCCACTCTGAAAGTGTTGGTTATTATTATTCAAGGAGGGAAAATGGCAATTGCACAGGAGACAAGACAGAGAGTTCAAGTGCGCCATAAAAGTGGGTCATTTTGCAGCGCTTTCTCTGAGAATTGTCTTTGCCAAAGTTAACAACACAATGCTTCTGCACAATGACTCACTAGCCCTCCCCACATCCCTCAGTTTCTGTCAGTTCTGTCAAAGGGTTATTTTATTCACTTTCAAGCCTTCCAAAAACATTTGGAATCTGCATAAAAGAAATACGAAATTCTAAGCTGCTACTCCAGTGTTTTCCTTGCAACTCTCACTAGAGTTCCTCCTATCACAACGCTTCATGTGCGTTTTAGAATTCCTTCATGTGTGCTAGACTCAGCTACATACCTCGAACGTTCTCAGGTGCTTCATGTCATCAACCTTTGAGAACATTCCAGATAAACACTAAAATATATATATATATATATATTTATATATACAAATACATATATTTAAAAATGTATATTCATCCCACTTTAACGGAGTAAGTCTCATTATTGATAATTTGCAAAATTACTGCAGAAAGGCAATCACTGCAAAGCACTGATAAATTTGGTACTTTGGTTGACCAGTGTACTGCTGGTAAGCAAAAGTTGATAACATTTTGGTCAGTTTCCTTCCCATCTCTACTCTATGTATTTTCAATACGTGAAATAAACATTCTGGAGTTGGAAAGAAGATAGCCAGGTCTCCAGTGGAGTGCACACATCCACGGGTGGTTGAGGTTGAGCCCTTCCCATCACCGCACTCCGAGTTCATGGCTGTGGCGGATCCCTGGCTTCCGGTTCAGTAACTGCAAATAGGGTTCGCGCCATCTTTGTCAGAGCAAATGGGGGAGTGACCAGAGCAGCGCAGGGACTGGGGTCACAGACCCATTAGTCTCTGTAGATGGGGGGGTCCCTTTCACTAGTCTCCCACCACATCACACCCCAATTCCTTGGTCAAAAAAGCAGATCTGCCAGGATGCAGCTAAACAACAACTAACTCTACTTCTCTTTCATTCTCTAAAGGCACATGTAATGAATGGTCAATGGAGTCTTCTGATCACACCCAGGTGAGAAAGATCTGGCCAAGCCGAACAGCACCTGGATGCTTCCCTTAATACGCAGAGACTCACGGTGGCTGGCCACCCCTGCACCCCAATCCCAGCCCCCATGACTGTGGGATTCTGGTTCCAGGCTTGCTGAAATCCTGAAAATAGCTCACAGGCCTGCATTCCACCCAGGGTTGCAAACCCCTTAGGGGTCCAAAGACTCCAGGTTGAGAGGCAAAATCCTAGAGTAAATGAAAATCAAAACCTGAGGAAATTTCACCCAGGTTGATAGATATCCTAAAACATGCAAAATTCCTTCTCAGGAATTTGCCTAAGTACCACCTGAAATGTAAGGCGAGCCCTGGAACAATTTGCCATTGACTTTTTATTTATGCCAACTGCCCATAAAAATTCCTCTCCTGATTTGCAAGGACAGAACTCTCAGGAACAAATGACCTAATTAAGCAGGAGATTTCCTGGCTTACAGCTACGCGGAAGACTAAAATGTAATGAAATGATGCTGAATTTGAAAAGGGCTGTAAGCCAAACCAATTGAGTGAACTGGGTTTGCTTTCTTTTGATGTGTGTACCCAACGCCCCCCAAGCTAAAACCCTGAGCATGACAGCCATCCTTAACTACTTTTATTTATGAAGCAACCAGAATGCGTATTTCCCCACTTATCTACTGCACATTTTTCAGAATGTGATTATGCAGCACTCTGAATGCATCTTCTTGGAACAATTTGTCGGCCTGCCTTTGCTATTGGGTTTTTGCCAACGCGACACAATAGACAGGGTCTGCTGTCTCTCACCCCAGCTTTCAGAAATGCGCTAAATTACCCCATACTCTCACTGGGCTCTAAACCCTCCACCCTATCTGATTTTGCACAGATGTTCAAAGAGAAAGAATTTTTTTGCTTTAAACGAATGTCAAGGGCCTGGCAAAATACTGTACAAAGAAATGCACAAATTAGCACTGTCCAAAAACTGGTTATGAGCTCACTTCCTCCTCTCTCCAGCTTTTCCACGTCCCAAAAGATAAACATGGGAATGATCACACTTGCCCAAGGTCTAAAAAAAGAACTTAGGAAGTGCGCAGGTGTTGGGCTCACAGGTAATTTTTCTCTGTTCCTTTACACTGAACTCTAAGGAGCTGGGTGAGTAGTTAAGGGCGCTTTGCTAGAGGCAGTCCTGTGATTCTGGTTCTTTTGCCTACTCCCCCCTGGGGAGGTGAGGTCATGGGGAAATTCCGAGGGGGTCACATAACTGCTCAGTGGCACCGGCAAACAAGCCTGAGACCAGTCCCATCCCCCATGCCCACCCCCATGACACCCTATTTTCAGAGCTGTGTTTATTCTGCCAGTTTCTCCCTCCTTCCCATCACTTCCTCCCCGGGGCCACCAAGAACTCCCTCGGCGGCCAAAATTAAATCAGTAGCTAGATTCCAACTCAGAAATGTCCCATTCCTGGCTAATCAGAACTAGGATTCTCATACTCTTGCATGTCTGGGAGCTGTCATCAGTGACAACTCTCTCCTTCATCCAGGACAGAACTGCTAACCTGATGTGAGGCTGGCAAACACCCACCGGGAGAGTGAAAACATCTGTAGTCAAGAGATTTAGACAAACGAACAAACAAAAAAACCTCTCACACAGACTTATTTGAGTTTCTGTGTGATAGTGAGAAAAATGAGATAGAAAAATGGGAAAGGGTATGCCGGTACATACAGGGGCACATGTATGTTTGAACAGCAAACCTAGCTTCTAACAAATCACAGAAATTCTCTTAGGGCTTCCCTGGTGGTGCAGTGGTTAAGAATCCGCCTGCCAATGCAGGGGACATGGGTTCGAGCCCTGGTCCGGGAAGATCCCACATGCCGCGGAGTAACTAAGCCCGTGCGCCACAACTACTGAGCCTGCGCTCTAGAGCCCGTGAGCCGCAACTACTGAAGCCCACGCGCCTAGAGCCCGTGCTCCGCAACCAGAGAAGCCACAGCAATGGGAAAACCGCGTACCGCAACGAAGAGTAGCCCCAGCTCGCCACAACTAGAGAAAGCCTGCACGCAGTAACGAAGACCCAATGCAGCCAAGAATAAATAAATAAATTTATTTTTAAAAAAAAGAAAAAAGAAATTCTCTTAGACTGATCCGTAAATATCAGGCTGAATCTGCACCCTTAGAAAATGAAAAATTTGCAATTTTTTGAACAATTTAGGTCTCACATATTACTGCTTCTATAGGAAATTTTTTTATCATCTTATATTGCACCTTGGCGAAAAAAACTAAACTTTGAGTTGAACATGGCAGATAAACTACATGCCGGCATCACCTCTCCCACCAAAACCCTACCAAAAGAACAGTAAATGTATCTTTTTAAACGGACAAAGAAATACAGCAGCAGAGACAAGAGCAGACAAAACATTCAACTGACACTCGGAGGATGGAAGGCAGAGACATAACTGGTGATTCAGATCCTAAGCGATGCTCAGAGAGGTTCCAACCAATAGGCCTGTTCTTTCCCACTCTGAGTCCCTGGGAGGCTCCCGCTAAAGGGAAGGGTGAGAGGCAGGGTGGAAGAGAGGGTGCAGGTTCGATACAAAGAGGATGGACCTTGGGGCCCCAAGTCCCCTTCTCCTATCTGCCCCAAGCGCCAATTAAGAGGGTTATTATCCAAACAAATTGAACAAAGGAGATCAGAAATGACAGCAGGCATAAGAAAGTGATGTGATTCAGGGCTGAAAACCCAGCAAGAGATGGTAGGTATTATGGGAAAGTCTACTGACTACCCCATGGGACCCATATTCCCCTTCCTCTATCCTGCTTCCAGAATTCTCAGAGCTTATCCCAGGCTTATCACAGGCAAGGCTAGTGGGATTTTTCTCTGGAGAATCTGAATGAACATTCATACTAACATTTGAGGGTTTCCTCTGACGAGAGGACCAGTTGCTGCTTCATCACTTTAAAGAAACATCAACAATCAACAAGCCTGTCCATATGCACAGAGATTCAGATCTGATTTTTTTTGTACCTTCCTCTTAATACTTGCTCTTAGTGGCAGCTGCGGGTGAGCAAACATGTAAGGAAAGCCTACGAAATGAAGGTCAGGACCAAAACACAGAGAAGGGAAAAAGCCTTGTTGAAAATATGCAGACATTACAGGGAGTAGAGGAAAAATCTTTTTAAATCTATAATTAATATCCCCAGAAAGAATATCACGTCTTAAAGTAAGGAGAGAGATGCTATGAAAAAAGGCCAACAGCTCTTGGAAATTAACCATGTAGATAACTGAATTTCTTGTTAATTTGATGAAATTTTATAGAAAGTAGAGTAAAAAAATAAATACATAGAAATTTTTAAAAATACATAGGGAATCTTCAAGAAGGCCTAATCCTCAAATAACAGGAATTACAGAAAGAGAGAATTAAAAGAAAAAATTTTTAATTCAAGAAATGTCCCAGATTGGGACTTCTCTGGCAGTCCAGACCCCTGGATGGGGAACTAAGATCCCACATGCCATGCAGCACGGCCAAAAAATAAAATAAAATAAAATAAATGTCCCAGACTGATAGACAAGGGTCTCCAGACTAAAAAGAAAAACAAATTCCCAGCATAAATAATTGCAATAGGACCCACTGAGATATATGCCAAAAACTGTGAAACTTCAAAATATGAGCAGTTAAGTGAAGATTCTAAAATGTTTCAGAGAGATAAAGAAAAAATAAATCACAAAGGAGGTTAGCACACAATGGAGCAATGTCTTTAAAATGTCAAGGATAATATTTTCAAATTTTAATTCCACATGTAGTAAAATTATCAAGCAAAGATAAGCATACGTTAAAAACATTTTTACTTGTAAAGAATCAAAAGAAATTTAGCTCCCTTGCACCTTTCTGAGAAAGCTACTGGAGTATGTGTTCTATCAAAGCAATGGGGTAAATCATGAAATTAGAGTATGTGGAATCCAGAAAAGAAAGAGTGGGTCCAAGAAGAGCAGTGAAGGAAAGTCCCTGAACAACGGCTGTGTGCTAGGCCTTGCGTACAACTCGTTCGCACAGGAGCTGGGGGTTGGGGGCTACAGACGGTGTACACCAGGGGAAAAAGATGGGGGAACTGAATGGCCACATGATGTGTTTTCAAGTTTGGTAAGGGGACTTCCCTGGCGGTCCAGAGGTTAGGACTTTGCCTTCCAATGCAGGGGGTGCGGGTTCGATCCCTGGTCGGGAAGCTAAGATCCCACATGCCTTGCGGCCAACAAACCAAAACACAAAACAGAAGCAATGTTGTAACAAATTCAATAAAGACTTTAAAAAAATCGTCCACATTAAAAAAAAAAAAATCTTTCAAAACATAAATAAATGAAATAAAGTTCGGTCAAAAAATTAGTTGAAAGAAAATTGGCAGGTCTGTTGAAGTTATTTGGAAGAAATTAGCAATGGGTATTCAGCAAATCAAGCAAATTTTTAAGAAATGAATTATCTCCAGAGAAAACAAAGTTTTTGAAGGAAACAATCGTAGGACAGTATGTGGCTCAGCGATGAACACTCCACACAGTGAGAAGAACAGGCACACCGACTAATGCGTCACCAAGCACTGTACCGTAGCCATGCTGCGAGCAGGAAGGAAGGAGAAACACGGGTGACACACGGGTCCAGAGAGCTCGGTCACTGTCCACAGTGACCTGCAAATTTTAACTACTTTCTAAACAGCCTTTCAACCCATCATCCTGTTTCCAGATCTTCCACCCAGCCTACAAGTTCTCCCCAGACACTGAGCGAGGGGCTCCACCAAAATGAGGGAGAAAATGTGGAAATGGAAGGCAGAGGCTCCAGAAAACAGATTTCAGGAAGAGAAGCCAGGGGGTATTCCTAGGGTAACATCAGAGAGATCCCTGATGCTGACTAGTTCAGAGATCCTACACCAGGTAAGAGAGGCAAAGGGGATGCGCAGGGTCACCGTGGCAGAGATGGCAGGATGCTGAGTGGACCAGAGAGAAACCCAGGCCAGACTGGAGTAGCTCAAACCTCCAGACAAATCCCCTTGAGGACTGGGGATAAAACAGGGAATATCCAAGCATCTGATGAATTTGAATATACTGAAAGGGATTTAGACAAGAGGTGAGAATTTTGGAGCGAGTTAGGTAAGTATATGGAAAATGAAGTGGAGGAAAAGCTAGATAATTATTAACTCCAGGGGAGGGAATATTGGGCAAAAAGGGGAAATAGCCATGCTATAAACATGAGTCACATGGCTAACAACATGACTAAGCCACCAAGAGTCAGCAGAGCCTGCTACAACAGCATGAACCAAATACTAATTTACTGGGAGATTGTTTTTTATTCTTGTATAACTACACTTCATTACCACTAAATATTATTAGAAAAAAAAGTTGGCTCTCATATTATTATTTGAACCGACATAAATTTTTAAAAAATAAACCATAAAGTTCTAGAAGAAATTATGAGATTTTAAAAAATGCTCTCAGACAGCGGAAGCTCTCTCTAAACATGACCTAGACCCCAGACGCCATAAAGGCAAAGAGTGACAAAGTACAGAGCCGAAAAGCAAAGTACAAAGTAAGACAAAGCATTTAAAACACATTTGACACAGGGCTAATCTTCTCCATAGGCAAAGGAACTCCTACGTATCAATAAGAAAAATATTTTCAAGTCAATAATAGAAAAATGGACAAAGGACAGGAACAGGTGGTGGACAGATACCAAAACAAAAATTCAAATGGCTCCTCAACATGTGAAAATGTGTCCAACCTCAACTAGCAGTAAGAAAAACGCAAATGACAATTAAGAAAACCTGACATCTCACTGATCAGATTAGGAAAAGTGAAAACACTGGACATGACCGTGGTTGCTCTCTGGAACAGGCAGTTAAACACAATGATTGATCAAGAGGGGGCTCTGGATCCAGACTGCTGGGTTCAAATCCTAGCCCACCACTTACTGGACGTGGCCCTTGGCCAGGTTACATCATCTCTATGACCTCAGTTTCCTCATCTGTAAAGATGTGATAACCATAGTACTTTTAAGAGTTGCTCTGAGGATTAAACAAGTTAATATCCGTAAAGCACTTGAAACAGTTCTTAGCCCAAAGTAAGCACGGTATACGTGTTAGCAGAACAAATGAACAAACTTTTTTTTTTTTTTTTCAAATTTTAAACTGCTTTAATCCTGAGGGTTTCTTTTTTTTTTTTTTTTTAGCATCTTTATTGGAGTGTAATTGCTTTACAATGGTGTGTTAGTTTCTGCTTTATAACAAACTGAATCAGTTATACATATACATATGTTCCCATATCTCTTCCCTCTTGCATCTCCCTCCCTCCCACCCTCCCTATCCCACCCCTCTAGGTGGTCACAAAGCACCGAGCTGATCTCCCTGTGCTATGCGGCTGCTTCCCACTAGCTATCTATTTTACGTTTGGTAGTGTATATATGTCCCTGCCACTCTCTCACCCTGTCACATCTCACCCCTCCCCCTCCCCATATCCTCAAGTCCATTCTCTAGTAGGTCTGTGTCTTTATTCCCGTCTTGCCACTAGGTTCTTCATGACCTTTTTTTTTTTTCCCTTAGATTCCATATATATGTGTTAGCATACTGTATTTCTTTTTCTCTTTCTGACTTACTTCTCTCTGTATGACAGACTCTGGGTCCATCCACCTCACTACAAATAACTCAATTTCGTTTCTTTTTATGGCTGAGTAATATTCCATTGTATATATGTGCCACATCTTCTTTATCCATTCATCTGTTGATGGACACTTAAGTTGCTTCCATGTCCTGGCTATTGTAAATAGAGCTGCAATGAACACTGTGGTACATGACTCTTTTTGAATTATGGTTTTCTCAGGGTATATGCCCAGTAGTGGGATTGCTGGGTTGTATGGTAGTTCTATTTTTAGTTTTTTAAGGAACCTCCATACTGTTCTCCATAGTGGCTGTATCAATTTACATTCCCACCAACAGAACAAACTCTTGAGAGGCAATATGGCAGTATCTATCTATCTTAAAAACAAATATACCCTTTGACTACAGACCCTACTTCTAGAATTTATATTTCAGATATACTCACAAAGAGACCTCAAGGATCTTCGCTGCAGCACTGTTTATAACAGCAAAATTTTTGAAACAACCTAATGTCTATCAACAGAGACAACTTTACAGATAATTAAAGGTATCCCCATAAAATGGAACGTTACATGCCAATAAAAGAATGAGGCAGATCAGTATACACTAATATAGAATACTCTTCAGGGTGTCTTAAGTGAACAAGATACAATATAATATCTAGTACATGCTACCATTTGTGTTAAATGTCTATGCATAAAATATTTCTGGAATGATATGTTTTTTTTAAATGATATAAGGTTATCATATTAAGGTCCTACTGGGTTTGTTTAATGGGCAAGAATCATGAATGATTCTTTCCAAAGTGTTGGAAAAGTCTCTTCTCTTAAAGAGAGTAAATGTTCCCCATGTAACTTTCACTATTTGCTAAACAAACCTTGTTCCCACAGCATTGTGTTAAAACAAACTTCAGTCTGACAGAGTTCAAGCTGCCGTGAACCCTGAATTAGTGGGGTTGAAAACCAACGCCTGTTGGTCCACGTGCAGAGCGGCATGCTCACAATACCCACTTCAAGTGTTACAATTTGTCTTAAAGCACTGATATTGCTTCCCCAAAAATGTTTCATTTCCTTTAATATCTGCATAATATGCCAAATTACAGTACAATTCTTAATTTTTAAAAAGGCAAATAACTAGTTCAAAAATAGACTCAAACATGCGCCCCAATGTTCACAGCAGCACTATTCACAATAGCCAAGACATGGAAGCACCTAAGTGTCCATCAACAGATGAATGGATAAAGAAGATGTGGTACATATATACAATGGAATATTACTCAGCCATAAAAAAGAATGAAATAATACCATTTGCAGCAACATGGCTGGACCTAGAGATCATCATACTAAGTGAAGTAAGTCAGACAGAGAAAGACAAATATATGGTACCGCTTATACGTGGAATCTTTAAAAAATGATATAAATGAACTTATTTACAAAAAAGAAATAGACTTACGGACGTAGAAAACAAACTTATGGTTACCAGAGGGGATGGTGTTGGGGGAGAAGGGAGTAAATTAGGAGTTTGGGATTAGCATATACACACTAATGTATACAAGATAGATAACCAACAACAACCTACTGTATAGCACAGGGAACTATATTCAATGTCTTGTGATAACCTGTAATGGAAAAGAATCTGAAAAAGTATACATATGTATATATCTGAATCACTTTGCTGTACACCTGAAACTAACACAACATTGTAAATCAACTATATTCTTCTTTTTTGGAGTCTGTTTTTTTAACCATCTTTTATTAAAATTAAATATAGTTAATTTACAATGTTGTGTTAGCTTCAGGTGTAAAGTGATTCAGTTATACACATACATACATCTATTATTTTTCAAATTCAAAACGAAGACTTTTAAATCAAACTAAACTTCATAGTATTTTGAGGATGAATGATAGGATTCAAGGAAGAATCCTATCATTCACTCTGGACAATTCTAAGTGCTGAACCTCTTGGCCTGCCAGACTGGCTCTATTTCGGAAAGACAAAGAGACTTTCCTTTCATACAAAAATGCACAGTAGATGACAGAGGAGGAAGCTAAAACAACAGCAATGAAGGATGCTTTGTAATTCTTAAAACAATTAAGAATACGAGCTTGTTTCATATTAAACAAAAACCTAAGCTCTCTAAAGATGAATGACACCTCCACCGGACTCACAGCAGTAGGTAAAAGTGCATATAAAAGGTGACACAGGGCTTCCCTGGTGGCGCAGTGGTTGAGAATCTGCCTGCTAATGCAGGGGACACGGGTTCGAGCCCTGGTCTGGGAAGATCCCACATGCCACGGAGTGATTAGGCCCGTGAGCCACAGCTACTGAGCCTGCGCGTCTGGAGCCTGTGCTCCGCAACAAGAGAGGCCGCGATAATGAGAGGCCCGCGCACCGCGATGAAGAGTGGCCCCCGCTTGCCGCAACTGGAGAAAGCCCTCGCACAGAAACGAAGACCCAACACAGCCAAAAAAATTAATTAATTAATTAATTTAAAAACAAACAAACAAACAAAAAAAAGGTGACACAGATGTGTCACTCTGTTGTGTAATCAGACACAAATCAAAAAGAGTCAAGAGATTCAGTTAGGAAAAATCAAGAAACTTCAGCATAAACCCACCAAGAGCAACCCAGACTTTCTGGCTCTTTCAGTCTCAAATTAAAATGTCCTTTTCCACAAAAACAAGAGTCCCAGTAATGCTGTCCAATGGGTGTCTGGTAAACAGAGTCCAGATATTCAACCAACCTCTGTATGGTTAGGACAAATGACACTCCTCAAAAAAACGACATAAATGAACTTATTTACAAAAAAGAAATTGGCCAAGGTAGCCAGCCAATCAACAAATATTAACAGAGGCAAAATATCCATATGCCAGTTTCCTCATCCTTTCTTTCCCTCCTCTCCCGCAGTCTTAAATATGATTAGGTATAAGTATTGCTCACTAAAATAAGACTATCTACTGGAGTTGGTACCAACGGCATTACTCATAGACTCTAGCCATCCAGTAATTTACTCAGAATTCAGCTAAAGGGGGGTAATCAGAAGTATTAAAAAAGGCCATGCTAGGTTTAACTTATAGGCCACTAATGTAAGATATCATGGCCCCCAAACAAGTTCTTTTTTCCTCTAAATGGGCATTTGTTGTCAAGCTCCTGATTTGCAAGGCATCTCAGCCATTCACAGAACATTAAGAATCTCTAACTTCTCAAGAGGCTAATCAGGCCTGTGCCTGAGAGAGCCTGAAATCAAGTCCAGAAGCTACAGGACAGGTTCTCGAAAGCAGACAGTGTTGGAGGGCAGGGTGATGAATAAACTTAGATTTGCCATCAATGTGTGACTATCAGTGCAAGGCTTTTACAGACCATGGGGGCCAAACAGCTGGTGAGAAGGTCGGCTCAGGTTTGAGAGGTTCAGGTCATTTTACCAAGAAGGCCCCAAAGGGGGTCTCATTTTCCTTCATTCAACAAAGATTTAATGGCCACTGACAATGGCCACAGCCTGTGCTAGGCAGTAGTTGCAGAGAAGTGAACAAAATAAACCAGTGTCGGGCTTCCCTGGTGGCGCAGTGGTTGAGAATCTGCCTGCTAATGCAGGGGACGCGGGTTCGAGCCCTGGTCTGGGAAGATCCCACATGCTGCGGAGCAACTCGGCCCGTGAGCCACAATTACTGAGCCTGCGCGTCTGGAGCCTGTGCTCGGCAACGAGAGGCCGCGATAGTGAGAGGCCCGCGCACCGCGATGAAGAGTGGCCCCCACACCGCGATGAAGAGTGGCCCCCGCTTGCCACAACTAGAGAAAGCCCTCGCACAGAAACGAAGACCCAACAAAGCCATACATACATACATACATACATACATACATAAAAAGAATGTAAGCAGACAAGAATAGCATTAAAAAAAATAATAATAAAAAATAAAAAAATAAAAATAAAAAAATAAAAAAAAAATAAAATAAAAAAAAATAAACCAGTGTCTACAGGTACACAAGGGAAAGGTGCTTTTCTTTTTCCGGCACACACCGCTAAGAAGGCAGCCGTGTTCCCAGTTCTCACCCACCCCCTCCCCTGGAAACCCTGCACCACTCTGCGACCCCCAAGCTGGCAAGCAGGCAAGCCTCACAGCAGCGTTCACTGCCAGAAGCATCCCTCAGAGTTAGGTGTTTCCTTTAACAGTCAAGACTGTTCTGGAAACACTCCTGCTACAGTTCTATTTCCTAACTCATGAGGAAGGCTACACACTTCTAACAGAAAGTAGATCCCAAACCCCTTCCCACAAATGCCATGAGGAAAAAAAAATCCAGCGATAAGAGAGGCAGGAGCAGTGAGTCTTCATCGCCCCTACATCCTTCTAAGGACATTCTGGGAAATCTCCACATGATAAATATTCAAAGGGCAGGTCAATTGGGTCCCCCCCACCCCCTCCACTGTGAGCTCAGCTGCATTCCTTTGAGGAAAGGTCAACAGGAAGTGACCTCATGAGAACTTTGCCCTTAATCACGTTAATTTAACGTGATAATGTTACTGAAGCAACATTAGGGGGGAGAAATTCACAAAACATATGTACAATGTATTATAAAGTTGAAAAACATTAAACATAGGGAAAAAAATCTAAAAGTTAAGGAAAATGCCGGATGCTGGTAATGGGGGAAGTGGGGAGGGCTGACCAGCAGGTATACGGGAACTCTGTGCTTTCCACTCCATTTTGCTGTGGACCCAAAACTGCTCTAAAAATAAGTTGTTGGGTTTTTTTTAATTAAAGAAAGGAAAGAAAACTATGTAAGGTCAATATGAAGAAGAGAACAATCTGTGTGTGAGGGCGTGTATACGTGTGTGCGTTGCCAGACTACTTTTCTTCACTTTTCAAAGTTTCTACCATGATCCTGTTATTTTTGCAATTAAAAAAAGACACGCGCACACACACACAAGGAACAAGGTTATTTTTAAATGTTTTATTAAGAGGAAAAAAAAAAAGACTCCATGAAACACAGCCAATTCCCATGAGAAATACATTAGGCCAGGCTTGTGATCTATTTAGGCCACCGAAGCCATTGTGCAAGCAACGCAGGGAGAGGCAGGCAGCCATCCCCCTGCATCGGGCCGGCCCGCTCCCGGCCCTGAACCGCACAGGCCCTGCCATCAGAGCTACGGCGTCCACCTGCCAGGCTGGCATCGGCGCCGGGGAAAGCCTCATGGCACGGCTCCTTTATTATGTAGCGTGAATCTGAAAACAGATCTCCTTCCCGCGCCAGCTCCCCAAACATCAGCACCAAGCGACAGAACACCAGCCTCCGCGAACCTAACAGGCTTTCATCAGGCCCGGGCTTCCGTTTCTCAAAGCTGAGCTTCTGTACGTGACCTTTGGTACCAGCCACTGTGTCCAGCAGAGACAGAAGAGCATCTGCAAAGCTGGGGCCAAGACTGGTCTTTGAGGCTGGTGACTAAAATGCCTTGAAAGGGAAAATAAAATAGTATCACAGTGCCGCAAGGAAGATGAACTCCTCTGTGGGCTCATCAGACTGTCTGCATTCTGTCTCCAGAACTGCTTGCTGCCTGGGGCCTGTGTGAGGTAAGTGAGGCCCTGGCCTTGGATGCAAAATTTAAGGGGGTGCCAAAACACACAATTACTAAGAGAATCTTTTTTAACGAATTTTTTGAAAATCAAAAGTAATTTTTTAAAGTTCACAGTGAACAAAATAACACACTTTTAAATAAAGGCAGGGTCTGATCCTGAACTGGCAGGATCCAGCTCACGCCGCCCTAGTCTGGCGTGCTTGGGTACAGCTGTGCTGGGAGAAGATCCCTACCTGAGCCACAAAGAAGAGCATGGATTTGAGGAAAGCCTGATTTCACTGATTAGCTGTGTGACCGTGGGCACGCTACCCAATAATCTGAGTCTCAGCTTCCTCTTCTGTAAAACGGAGATAATACCTTCCTCATTGAGTAAATGACCAAATAAACATACGTGCCAAGTACAAGCACACTGTCTAGCATAGTACCTGCTACAAAACTGGCAGCCAGAATCCTGATTCCAAGGAGAAGCCGGACATGATTCCTATGTGCTGTTTGTCCTTCTAGCCCATGCAGGAGACTTTCAAGCAGTTTTCAGGGGATGGGTTTTGATGGGATGTTGGGTTTTCCCTACCGTCACCCTGAAGACAGACTTTTCTTATTGTGTCTTCAGCTGGTAGAACTGAGGGCCATTCCTAGCACTGAATTACGCCGGGGGACGAGAGCAAGTAGGAATGAAGAACTAGGACGATGTCCACCCTGGTTAGCCTCAGGATAAACAGGCAAGTTGTACCCAAACAGCGTGGCACGGCAAGCAGACAAACAACTTCTGCATTTCTCAGATTCATCTTCCTACAGCAAAGCACAGCCATTTTTTTAAAATAAAAGGAATCAAACCACCAGGACAATTTCTTATCCCCTGCAGTCCTTGCTAATTTGCCTACCAGCCTGGGAGAAGCCACTGTTCCCCTGCCACAGGCCTTGAGCCTCACCACCAACTTTGGACCTGATAACGCCAACTCTGGGAACTGAATAGAATTACTATTCTCAAACGCTACCTAGAGTCTGAGTTCATGTTTATGAATTATTCTACCTCCAAAACAAAAGCATTCCACTGATCTGAACCACAGACCCCAGGCAACCTTGAACTTCCAACCCAGAAATTTTAAAATACCTTTTGATAACCATTTCCCCTAGACCACCATCTCTCACCCAAGTGTCATGAGCATCTATATTACTGTTAGGTGCCTTGAAAACACTAGGAAGAAGAAAGTGATCTTCAAGTAGGTGGTTTCAATAACACAGCAGGGAAAGATCTGCAATGCCCAAGTATGTCTTAGATGACTGTTTACATATGTGACCAGGCTTGGCTTAATTTGCAGGAAAAAATCTGAACAGGTTTTTCTTTTCTTCCACCTCTGAGAAACAGTTTACTTTTCTCATGTTAAATAACATGGCTGGCTAATTATAAAAACAATAAAAATTCATTATAGGAAATTTACAAAACACAGAAAAGTTCAAAGGAAAAAATAAAAACCACTCACGTTATTCCTATCCAAAGAACACCACACGTAAAACACCCTTTTCTCAATGCATATAAACACATGCATCTTATACAGACGTTTAAACATATGTGGTCATCTCTTAAGTAACAAACTAAGAGTATAATCCCAAAAGAGGTAAGTTACCCCCAGAAAAAAGAGGGTGAATGAAGAACATTGGAAGTAAGCTCAGAACCTTAGAACCTCACCATCCTGTAGAAGGTCAAGGGTGACTACATTTTACAAAGAAATGGAGAGAAATTATTTGAGACAAAGTTTGCCTCTTAAGAGAGTTAAGCTTCAGCAAATACTTACTGGGTACCTACTATGTTCTGGGCACTTTACCAGGCACTAGGAAAGTGGAGGGTGTAAAATACTTCAGAAGAAGTTGCTCTCAATAAACGGGAAAAGACTTCCAAAGCTTTTCTCCAATTATAAACTATGTGACCTTCAGCAAGTCATTTAACCTCTTTGTGCCACAGTTTCCTCTTATATAAAATGTGGACTAAAAATTAGGATGGTTGGGATGATCAAATGACTTTGTACCCATAAAGCCTTAGAATTCAGCCTGGGACTTAGAAGTGCTCAATAAAAGTTGGTGCTCAATAAATAAAAGGAGTGGGGAAGAGAAAAAACACAGAGGTATAAACACAGAGCGTCTATGTTAGCACCCCCCAGGGTAGATCTTAGCCTTCGGAAAAGCTTCTGGAAGGGGGTGGGCAGGGACTGGGTGGAAAGCTCTCACATACCAAGCAGAGAAAGCGGCAGGTGTACACATGGAAGGACGTGAGGGACAAGGGCTCCTGTGGTTTGTATTAAGAATGGCACAGGGACTTCCCTGGTGGTGCAGCGGTTAAGAATCCACCTGCCAATGCAGGGGACAAGGGATCGAGCCCTGGTCCGGAAGAGCCGGGGAGCAACTAAGCCCGTGCGCCACAACTACTGAGCCTGCACTCTAGAGCCCATGAGCCACAACTACTGAGCCCACAAGCCACAACTACTGAAGCCCGCGCACCTACAGCCCGTGCTCCGCAACGAGAAGCCACCGCAATGAGAAGCCCGCGCACCGCAACGAAGAGTAGCCCCCGCTAGGCACAACTAGAGAAAGCCCACGCGCAGCAACGAAGACCCAATGCAGCCAAAAATAAAATAAATAAATAAATAAAGGAACGGCACATGGGGGGGGGGGGTAGCGGCAGGTCAGGGGGAGGAGTGAAATAGAGGAGGCGGAGAAAGAAAATGGGGCCAAGACGCCTGATTTCTTTCAGCCATGCTTCTTCTCAGTTACAGCAAAACAGGCAGAGGTACATTATCCCACATCACAATCACTTCGAAAAGGAATGCTTTCTGGACTGTTTCTGATAAAGTCAAATGGAGCTGCTTTATGTATTTTAAAATTACTTTTACAAGTAAGCATTTTCTAAACACTCTATAAAGAGGATGCAGTGAGCTGATGCTTCTTACCTGCTCTCCAGACATCTCCAAACTCATCCATAATGTCCCTCTGAGTTCCTCTAGCACGATACAGCAGACCACAAATAACATATTTCTTAATTGAGGGGTATTATTAAAACTAAAGACTTGAGAACCAGATTAGATGAGGAATTTGGTCTTTGCTAATTCACAATAATTTCCCTTTCAAGAAAGGAAGAGAAAATACATATATATAGAAAAAAATACATAGAATCTAAAAGTGAATGGAGCTGTGACCAATACCTTTGCTAAAAAGAATGTCATTACTTAATGTGTTTATCTTTGTTGACAGGTTCTGCACAGTTAAGATTCAAAGCTTCATGGTTTAATAATACAAATAACACCTGCCATGTCACGAGCCTTTTATAAACTGCCAGACAATCCCTTTTTAGATATTATCTTCAATTCCCAAAAGAAATCCCAAATCCCCAAAATTCCAAATCTTAACAAATGCTGACCATCAAGCCTTTGACAAGCAATTTATTTAGAATCCATGACTGTATCTCAATAATTATTATTCAGTAGGTATTATGACCTCCATTTTTAAAATGAGAGGAAGTAGGACTCAGAAATGACATGACTTGCTCTAGACCACACAGCTTTTGAGTGGCCGGCGGGGATTTGAACACAGGTCCCTCAAGTCCCGTGGCAGCCAGTGTCCAAGATGGCTTCCAGTGGTCCTTGCCACCTGGCATCCACACTTTTGGGGAGTCACCTCCCACTGAATCATGACTGGCCTGTGTGACCCAGAATCTGGAAGTGACGAAGTAGGACTTCACAGCCTAGGTCATGGCAGTTTCTATCTTGGTCTCCTCATAAATTACTCACTCTGGGAGAATCTAGCTGCCATGCTGTGAGGACACTCAAGCAGTCTGCCTGAGGAGCCTATGGGCTTCCTTGGAAACAGATCCTACCACCCCAGCTGACATCTTTACTACAAATATCCAAGCCAGAGCTGCCTTTCTAAGCCACTCCCAGAGTCCCGTCCCAGAGAAGCTGTGAAAGACAATATTTACCATTGACATAAGTCACTCAATTTGGGAGGAATTTGTCACACAGCAATAGACAACTAATACATGCCCCGAAGCCTGTGTTCTTTCCTCCATGTCTATACTGCCTTTCAGCTGCTTCTGTAATTCTATCTCTTAATCATTTTCACTGTATATTCATATAGAGAATTAACAAGATACTTACTGACATCAAACCTATACACCCCATCAGGGCTCTGAGATAAGTATCTACAGGACATGTTATTTACATCTATTTCTTGTTGGCATTGTTACAGGCTTTATATACACAATTGCTCTTTTTGATCTACCCCTTCAAAAACTGGGCAGCTAACAGAGTTCATTAAGCCTCTGCTAGGTAGTCCAGGAAATGATTTAGTCCTATCTTTGGATAAGCCCCTTGTACAGGTGTTTTCTTAGCATATTTTAAAATAAATAAATAAATAAACAGCCTTGCTGACACAGCACTACACACCTATTAAAATGGCTACAATAAAAAGTGTTGACAACATCAAGTGCCGGTGAAGACCCCACTTCTGGATATCTGCCCCTCAGAAATCACACCCACATCAAAACCTGCACGTGACGGTTTCTAGCAGCTGTACATTTATAGCCATTCTATTCACAATTGCCCCAAACTGGAAAGAACCCCAATGTCCTTCAACAACTGAATGGCCACACAAACTGTGGTACCTCCACACAATGGAATACAACTCAGCAACAGAAGGGAAAGAATGATGGTCACAGCAACTTAGAAGAATCTCAGAAACATTTGTGTGAGTGAAAGAAGCCAGTCTCAAAAGGTTACATACTCTGTGATTCCACTTATAAGACATTCTGGAAAAGAACAAATAGTGACAGAGCAAAGATCAGCGGTTAACAGGGGTTGGGGCAGGGGACAGAGGAGGGTGACACGAAAGAACAACATACGGGAATTTTTTAAGCTGCTGAAAATGTTCCATATCTTGATTGTGGTGTTGGTCATACAAATCAGTACATGTGGTAAAACTCACAGAATAGTACACGGGGGGAAAGAGTCACTTTTACTGTATATCCTTTTTTTATTATTATTAATGCACATATGCTTTCCTTCCAAAACATCTTCAATTCCTTTTTCTCTTAAAAAGAAATATATCCATTAAATCACCTTCAGGGCCTAGAGCCCTGTAGATTTCCAAATCTAAAAAAAAAAAACGCTGATCAAAAGGACTTCTAGGGCTTCTCTGGTGGCGCAGTGGTTGAGAATCTGCCTGCTAATGCAGGGGACACGGGTTCAAGCCCTGGTCTGGGAAGATCCCACGTGCCGCGGAGCAACTAGGCCCGTGAGCCACAACTACTGAGCCTGCGCGTCTGGAGCCTGTGCTCCGCAACAAGAGAGGCCACGATAGTGAGAGGCCCGCGCACCACAATGAAGAGTGGCCCCCGCTTGCCACAGCTAGAGGAAGCCCTCGGACAGAAACAAAGACCCAACACAGCCAAATAAATAAATAAATAATAATTAAAGGTGCTGATAATTTAAAAAAAAAAAAAAGGACTTCTGCAAGCAAGTTACTTGGAATCTGTAATGTTTATCTCAGGAGTCCACCGTCTCTCAAACAATTCCATTCATTATTTTCCTCAACAGCTGAGGACAAATCTCCCACTTGCATGTCCCTATGAACAGTCTTGCCTGGGAGCAAACAATCTTTTAGGAGAACATTGATACAACCTCACAGGTTCTCAGTAAACATGTGCCAGGTGAGTAAATGTTGGGGCTCATCCCTGAAGTCACGGGAGATTAACTGTATCTGTCCCCAGACTGTCCCAAAGGCAGTCTGTCGGTCTCTGGGAAAAATCAGCCCCCCACTTTGGGCCACTCTCTGAGCACGAGGGTGACCACCCACTTAGACGCCTCTTGTTCTGGCAGCCCATGGAGTTAGCACTTTTCAGGGTCAAAAATGTCTCAGTTTGGACCCCGAAAAATATATGGTCCCTTTGAAGACGAGGATTTTTCGGCCTGTTTTGTTCACCGATGTGAATCTCAAGAATAGTGCCCTCCGGATAAAAGGTGCTTGACAGATCTTTGTTAAAAGTGAGATAGATCAAAAAAAAAAAAAAAAAGTGAGATAGATCAGTTTTATTCTTTCTAGCCTGTGAAGAGTTATTGAGAATCTCATGAGTTGTGACTTTCTAGCTGCCTAAGATCCTATGATAAGATTTTCATTAATCCATCAAAGAAAGGCTCTTTCCTAAGTACCTAGAAGATACAATAGACGTTTGAGACATGGCCCCTGACCTCCAGAAACTAACTCTGGGGAAAAAGGCAAAATTCATACATTGGGGAGTAAATAACTAATGATGTGAGATACTCTATGGATGAAACCAGTTACGCATCAGTCAGCTTCCCCAACGCTTCTGTGGATAATCTCAAAAGGTGAGCCAACGGAACTGAGACACAGACATTGCTTTGACTGGGAATTTGAAAAATGGGCATGGCTTGGCTGTGTCACAAATGGGTATCTTCCCTCTCAATGTATCGTTGCCCTGAAACAGCCCTGTTTGCTGGGGACTGATTAGGGCTGCCACGAACTAACACCTTTGCTCACTAAGTGCCTCTGACCAACAACAGAGAAAGGGGGCAGGTAAAGAGTCGTCACAAGTGAGGAGAAAGTAACACACAGGCACACCTCCCATCCCAACCTACCTGGTGGGCTTCTGCAGGGAACAGTTTTGCTATAAACTCACACCGAGCAAGCTTGATCGATTTCTACCCCTTTCCTCCCATTCCGGAAGGTGTGTCTGAGTACAAGCGAGAGGAAGGTTGTTTGGGGATAATGTCTAATCAGGAACAAATCACTATGACGCCCCTCACAAGGGAACATTAGGTTAGAACTGCTGCTCTCGGGGCTCAGACATCAACCTTTACGTGATGGGGACCCGCGAGCTTCAGCACAGCCCTGGATGGTGGTGGACCGAGGCCTTTCCTTCCTATCTCTGCCCCTCCTTCCCTTTTGATCCCTCTCCCAGGCAGTTTTTTCCCCTTATTTTTGCCTGTCAATCCTACCCATAAAGACTGCTGTTCCCCACCCTCACCCCATCCTTGTACACCCCCCACACAAACACCCATCACAAGAGAGGCCCTTCATCTGGGCTAAACAGGAGTCCTTCCCTGGAGGGGTGGAGATGGGGGTTCAAACTCCAACTAGGTGATTCTCGATCACAGCAGGAGCGGCATGAATGCTTTATCCCGGGGAATGGAACATGTGTGACGCTGTGACTAATTGCCAGCATGACTGAAGGACCGCTTGACTTTCCAGGCGGGGCCATGGATGCTATCCTTCCTGCAACATGCAGGACAGCGCCACCGTCACCAGCAAACTGCCCCGAAGTGCCCGTGGAGAGAACCAGGAAAATGAAGCCAATCCCTAGCGAAAAAGCAGGGCATTGTGAGGGCAACCCCACAGGTGGCTGGAGTCTTTGGACCCAGGTCTCCCTTCCTGAGATGACCCACCTCTGCCCTTTCTGGGGTTGGAATTGAGAGCTACGAAATTCCCCTATTCTGCTTCCTATGACTCAAGGTGGGTGTCTGTCCCTTGCAACAAGAGACCCTCTTTTCCATAGATGTATGTACAGATTGTCACTGCAGCCAAATACTGCAAGCACAAGAAATCACCGATAAAGGGCAATGTTAGGTTCATTATGTAGGACTATACAGGGGGATATTATATAGCCATTGAACATTTTCATTTCAAAGAAAACTCAGTATGGAAAACACTCAGACAATGTTATGGGGGGAAAGTGACTTCTAATTATACATGCATCATTCTCCCTATTTTTAAAAAATGTATGTAGAGAAAAATACTGGGGATATATTGAATATGCCAAAAGTCAAATTGAAATAAATCAAATCTTAATCTTCATAAATTTTGACCAGCAGGATTGTAAGGGATTTTTACTTTCTGTTTTATAAGTGAATACTTTTCTAATCCTGTTACAATAAACAGACTACAAAGGGAACACTAAAATAAACAAGCTAACAAACAAAACACACTTCTTTATTGAAAGCTCAACTTAAATGCAACTTCCAACCAGAATCCAATGTCTTACTATCCTGAACACTTCCACGATTACAGTACCTTTTGCAAAGCTCTGGTCATATACCACCTTATATTGTAATTATCTAGATAATTCTCCAATCCGGTCTGGATGCTACACTCTGAGAGCAGGGAACTGCACCCTGTTTCTGTGGCACCAATGGTAACTAGTAATTCAACACAGCTGTTCAATAAATATCTGTTGAATTGATAAGTCCTTACATAAAGTGAAGTGAAAATAAAACAGCAGCGAATATGTAAGTTACCCTGGTCAGTTGACCATCTTGATAGTAAGAGGTGGGGGAAGGACCAGATTTCTTTTTTAAAGTCATATCAATTAAATAAAAATAGATAGGAATATTGTGGCTCTATATTCTGCAAGTTGTTCACCAGGATATTTTCCGTTCAATTCATTTGCTTGGATTACGGTTATTATAAAATCATTCAACTTTTCTTTACAGGCTCACAAATATCTGTGTCTAATTTTTCAACGTGGTAAATCTTTAGTTTACCCAAATCCTGATATTTCCAAGCAGTTCACTCTACTAATAACATTGGTCCTCAGGAAGATTTCATGCCAGACAACCAAAAGATCCAGCAAGATTAAAAGGAAGATATTAATCTCTGATTAATAATGGCCTCACAGGGACTTCGCTGGTGGTGCAGTGGTTAAGAATCCACTTGCCAATGCAGGGGACACGGGTTCAAGCCCTGGTCTGGGAAGATCCCACATGCCGCGGAGCAACTAAGCCTGTGCGCCACAACTACTGAAGCCCACGCGCCTAGAGCCCATGCGCCACAACAAGAGAAGCCAACACAATAAGAAGCCCGCACACCGCAACGAAGAGTAGCCCCCGCTCGCTGCAACTAGAGAAAGCCCGCGCGCAGCAACAAAGACCCAACGCAGCCAAAAATAAATAAATAATGGCCTCACAAATCTCCTAAGCAATATTAAACATGCAGATAAATGCCATTCTAGGTTGACAGAAATGGTAGGCACTGCCATCATTTTTTTCTTAAAGAAACGAAATATTCCCATCAAGTATGTCTTGTTATCCAAACCCCAAATGGTCAATGCTAAGCAGATGTCCTGCAAGGCCATCTTAAGAGGAAAAGGTGAAAATCATGCAGACTTAGTGACAAGATTTGCACACATTATCAAATACGTAAAGTCCTTAAAAATAGTTCATCTCTCACAGTGACTTGACGTGATCACTAAGCCACTTTCCATATAATTAACAGTAATAAACTCTTTTTCTCATAGATAATGTTAAATGGCAGATGAAAGATCAAATCTTCCAACCTGTCAGAACGGCTATCATCAAAAAGACAAGAAATAACAAGCGCTGGTGAGGATGTGGAGAAAAGGAACCCTCCAGCACTGTTGATGGGAACATAAATTGGTGCAGACACTATGGAGAACAGCATGGAGGCTCCTCAAAAAATTAAAACTGGAATTACCATACGATGCAGCATTTCTACTCCTGCGTATTTAAAGAAAACGAAAACACTAATTCAAAAAGATACACACACCCCTATGTTCATTGCAGCATTATTAACAATAGCCAAGACATGGCAACAACCTAAATGTCCACTGACAGATGAATATATAAAGAAAATGTAGTATATATACACAATGGGATATTACTCAGCCATAAAAAAGAATGAAATCTTGCCATTTGTGACAACATAGATGGACCTGGAGGGGATTATGCTAAGTGAAATAGGTCAGACAGAGAAAGATAAATACTGTATTTTCACTTATATGTGGAATCTAAAAAACAAATGAATAAATGTAACAAAACAGAAACAGATTCACAGATACAGAGAGCAAACTAGTGGCTGCCAAAGGGGAGGAGGGTGGGGCGATGGGCAAAATGGGCAAAGGGGATTAAGAGGTACAAATGACCTGTTATAGAATAAGTAAGTCCCAGGGATGTAATGTATAGCACTGGGAATATAGTCATTAATACTGAAATAACCTTTGTATGGTGCATAATCTATAAAAATATCAAATCACTATGTTGTACGCCTGAAACTAACATTGTAAGTCAACTATACTTAATTTAAAAAACAAAAAAAGACAAAATATTTTTTAAAAAGAAAGATAAAGTGTTCCAATTAATGTATCAGTCAAGATGCTTTGGATGGCAATAACAGAATTAGAAAGTGGGGTGGGGAAACTTATTGTCTATTACACTAAGTCCAGGTCTGCGTTATTTGGTATACAAAATTAGCTATTATTTAGTGTAGTAAGCTCCAGGTGCAGGAAGGTCAGTGACTAAGCGAGGCCCACAAGAACTCTGCTTCCATCTTTCAGCCCATCATCCTCTCGCCTTCATCCCAAGGCTAGTCACAATTTTGGCTGCTATGGTTCCAGGCATCACATTCAGTCCAGCCCTTGGGTCTCTCTTTCAGAGCGCAGAAATATTCCCCAGATCCTTCTTCGAAGACCAACAAATGTTGGAGGCTTCTGAGAAGCACTTTGCTTAAGGACAAAAGGAGCGTGAAGAAGGCTGTGCCACTACTGGCCCGACGACACCAAATGTGTAAGAGTAAAAAGCATGAAGCTGCAGCAGCCCTTCGCCATAACAGCCAATCAGGCTGCAGCAGTCTAATTAACCACTAGGCAGCAAGCCAGAGTACAAAAAGCAACACGCCGGGATGGCAGGGTGGAAGGACAGAAAGAACCTGGGTCCCGGGTGATTCTGTGAGCTGAGGCATTGAACCGGGAGCCCCTTCCTTCTTATTATTACTTGAGGCAACTAATTGTTTGATGACTTTCACTGCTATCAGTCAAAGATTCTATCACTGGAAGATAAATGCACTCTTGGAAGTTTCCTTGATGTTTTAGGAAAAGATCACCAATAACTTGCCCAACATCACATTTTAACACCTATACTCCCAACTCTTGTTACCTTTGATCCCAATCTCTAACTTCCGTATTCTAAAATGTCATGGGGTTTTCATTATACAGATTTTTAAATTTTATTTATTTATTTATTTTTCTTTTCCATTATGGATTATCACGGGATATTGAATATAGCTCCCTGTGCGCTACAGTAGGACCTTGTTGTTTATCTGTACAATATAAAATAGTTCGCATCTGCTAATCATCTCCTCAAACTCCCAATCCATCCTTTCCCCACCCTCCTCCTCCTTGGCAACCAGAAGTCTGTTCTCTATTTCTTTGAGTCTGTTTCTGTTTCAGTCATTACAAAAATTTTAATTCAAGTCAAGCAATATTTATTTACCTTCTATGGGCAGGAGAAACAAAAATCAGGAAAACGTACTTTCTGACCTGACAACAATGCTTGTTATCTGGTTCAGAAAATGAGGAGAGTACATAAATAACACTATATAATTCATGTCAAAATAGAAACACTAAACTCCTTTTACAAGCACCTACGTATGCCATTCCAACCTCTTTTTAGAATGTTACATCTTGCTTTTACCCAGGGCTCCATTTTTTGTATTGATTTCAAAAATATTTATTTTCCACAATCTTTCTGTGTGCTAAAAGAACAAACAATTCAATTTTGAATTTCAGAAATTTATTTGATCATAACCTTAAACACCTTGTTTCCCCAGATTTTCAAAATAAGCAGGGTTTGTTTTTTTGTTTTTTCATTTTCATGTCTTTTCAACTCAGTTTTAGTTAGGAAAGAATAGAACTGCTCCATCCCCATGAAGTAAATGGAGACTGACCTCTTGAACAAAGCAATATTAGTCTATGTCTTACACACAAAAATGTGTTATTTTTCCAAAGCTGAAAAAATTCCCTGACCTTTAATAAGTTCAATAAGTAGACCATGTACAATGTTTCCCTAATAACTTTTGCTCTTCAAAAGATACCACTAAAAGAGGAAAAGATTAAAAAATAGCCTGGTAAAAATATTAATACATAGATCTAACAATGAACTTGTATATAGAATATACATCGAACTCCTATAATTGTAAAATAAGATGACATTAAGTATACGCAGTTTATTGTATGTCAATTATACTCTAAAGCTATATAAAACAATCAGACAAATATCAATGAAAAAGAACAAAGTGTTAATGGACACGGCACAAAGGAAGATAGACAAATGGCCAAAAAGCACAGGAAAACTTATCATTTCCCTTTCAGGGAAATATAAAATTAAACCACAAGGAGATACCACTACACATCTACCAGAATGGCTACAATGAAAAAGATGGATAATTTCAAGTGTTCATGAGGATTACAGTACGTGGAACACTCATATATCACTGGCGAGAATGTAAAATGGTACAAACACTTTGGAAAAACAGATGGCAGTTTCTTATAAACATACACTTATCATAAGACCGAGCAATAAAAAGGAAAACAGATCTCCGCACAAAGACTTGTTCACAAATGTTCATAGCAGCCTTATTCATAACAGCCCAAACTGGAAACAGCCAGAGTGGCCAAGGGTGACCAGATCAACAAACTGTAGCACATCCAGACACCGAAATACTACAGGGCAACAGAAAGGAACACACTGATAAGATGATGGAGGAAGCGGGAGGGAGGAGGGAAAAGAAGCAGATGGGGGAGGAGAGAGGGGAATAAAAGTAAAGGAGAAATTACATCTAGACGTACTGAAACTGCAGCACTCCAAAGGATCTTAAAGGCAGCCAGAGAGAAAAGACAGACTATTTACAAATGACAGTTAGCCACTACGACAACAACAATGGAACCAAAAGAGAGTTGATTAATATAGGATCAACAATCCAGAATTGCGCGCCCAGGTAGTTTATCATTCCAGAACAAATTTAAAGGCACACAAAAACTGAGGTTACCCCCAAGAGATGCTCACTAATGGAACTTCTAAAAAATATACCTCTAAGAAGGAAAGGGAAAGTTATCCCAGAAGCTAATTTTTTCAGGTAGGTTTTACTTTCTTCTTCATGCTTTTATTGTCTGATTTTTTAAAAATGAGCCCGTATATTTTTACAATACCCAACTTTAAAGGTTAGTTTAAATTGTTAAATTAGAACAAAACAGAAATGAAATCAAATACCAAATTTTCAAATTCCCAGAACAACAACTTGTCAGGGCTAATATCAAATTTCCCTTAAAAACCTTAAAGAATAACTTGAAAGGACATGAAAATTAGGTTTACTTATTCACTCAACAAGTATTTAGAAAGGGTTTGCTATGTGCCAGGCACTATACTAGATCCTGAATTAATACGATGAGAACAAAAAATGAAAGTCATACAATACTGGATTTATAAGTCTTCTAAGATACCTTTATGAAAAGGCCAAAGTCTACACACAAAGTGGAGTTATTCTTTGGTGAGGAATATTACATAATAGAGAGTTAAAGGTAATCCAGTTTGGCCTGAGGCCCTTTTGTTTGAAAATGTATGCACAAATATGACCATTTTACACATGACGTTAATTCAGTGTAAATGATGAATTCCCATATTAAATTGCCCATCTTGCCATCTGATTTCCATCCCACGTTAAATAAGAAAACTGCCTGAGTTCATAGGCAGCGCTGAGCATGGTGAGGCACATTGTACCTGACGGTCCCTGGTTTGCTTCACAAGTATCAAAGGCTTAGAGCACCCACATTTCATATGTACCAACTGTCCACTTCTGCTCAAAGTATCCACTTGGCAAAACATTTTTAACTGACTTAAACCAGGAGGAGGGCAGCCTATAAAAAGCCAGTTTCTCCACTTCAAAATAAACAGTTTCTGGGGGCTCCTTGATTAAAAACAAAGGCAGCATTTGGCATAAAAGGACTGGTGAAATCAGTATTTCAAGTAATTTTGAATGGAAACCGTTGGGCTCTGCTCTTCCCAGACATGTGGAAGTGCTTAAGGCAGTAACCTGGCGGAAACAGAGGGTGAGGGGCCTATGATGAAGTGAGGCCACAGGAGAAACTCTAACCATTAAAAAACCAAGGAAAAATTTTTTTAAAAAGTTGACCCACCGCTTCCCATTCAATAGTCAGGCTTGGAGAGCCCTCCTTTCAATCAAAAGTACCAAATAATACGAGAGGTGCAGCCCCAGGAACCTTTAAAAGCCCACCCTCTCCCCTCCCACGCAATGGTAAGCAACACTTGGAATACCTGTGCACCCAAAGTAGAAAGGACTTGAGTGACTGTATTTGGGGATTATAAGAGCCCTTCTCTTGTCTGTAGCATCTTCAGTTCAAGGGGAAAGTGCATTTCACTAGGCAGGTCTCTGAAATAAGCAAGGCCACTTACAAAAGCTTTTGCTGTCAAAGCACTAGCCAAGTACCTACAAATCCATACAACTTTCCTCATCCTCTGCGAAAGCCATAATGCCGTCTTTCCTAAAGCGTTCAGTATGCAAAAATTGGGCTCCTGTCTCTTCTCCAGCATTCTCTAACCTCCTCAAGGATGGAAAAAGGTTTTCTTTTCTGATGTCTATCACAGGCACCCTCCTTATAAATATATATCATTTTCCAAATGAATTAAACTCTTCTATGAATATTAGAGCTCAATGAATATAGAGGATGAATTCCACTTTTTTTTTAAAAAAACTAACCCTTTCAAAACTATATTCAATTCTTATCTTCTTAAAACCATTTCCTTGGACAGTTTCTTAAATAAAAAGCAAAACAAAAATAGTCACCCAGGTTCCTCATGGTCTTAAGATAATTATGGCATAACTGCAACATACCAGAAGAAAATTATCTAGGACAGATTTTTAAACCTCCTTTTGGTAAATTTGGCCCACAGAGTACCATTAGTATTCTATTAAGACCTAAGGAATTCAATCCCTGTATAAAATTCCAGTAAAAGACTAACTATGTGAAAAAGGACATTATAAACCTACCTTCAGGATTCCCACAGGGGAAGAACACCTTAAATGAAAAACCACACCCCAACTCACAGGGGGCATGCTACCGAATCTGTGGCCCTGTGGAGCACAGCTACATAATCACCAAGTATTTCAAGTTTCTCGTCCACATAAAAGAAAGAAGAGATTCTGGGAAGCACTGGGCTAGCAGCTCACTATTTCCACCAACACCTCGCCCAGTAAGCCAGCCACTGGCCAATAATGTGTCTCTTCGTTTTACCCAGAAGCAGTTCTATCAGCCAGACATTCTAAGAACACAAACGTTCCATTGTGCTTGGAGTAACTCCAATATTGGTGCCTTGCTGCAGAACGATGCTGCAGGAATATAAAGTGAGCCATGTGGATGCTGAACCCATCATCAGGAAGTGTCAAACCCAGAAGACCAACCCCCCGGAAAGGCTGAAGGTAAACCCCCGGCCAGAAGGCTGTGGAATGTGGAAAGACAGCCAAAGGTAGGAGACTTCAGAAGGGCCTGCTTGATGGCAACAATGAGGACAATTTTTAAGGCAAATGTCCCAAAGCTCTCAGGACCAAAAAGGCCTTTCTTCCTCATTTCTGTCCTGTTTAGACTGAATAAGAAAAGCAAGACAATGCTGGAAGATGTTCTGGAATGGGCTTGGCCAAGTCACCACATGCAAAGCACAGTGAACCTAACCCACTGCTAGGCTGGGGTTTGGCTCTGCTGAAGACCCTGCCTGCTGGGTCGGGGAGATGGGGGTCCCCAAAAGCCATGGCTAAGGGGGAACCGTGAAACAGGGGAGGGCGGGGCTGAGCAAGTCAAACCTGGGAAACTAACAAGAAAGACATCAACAACAATAATAAAATGAAACAGCCAGAGGCCACCATGGTACTCCAGAAGAATCAGAGACAGGCTGAGCCGGCTAAACTGTTCCAGATGAAAGGCAATCTCTCCACATCTCAAGGGGCTGATCTGATACCAGGGTCCCCGTTTCTTTGTGCGCCTCACCTCCCTCGTTTCTGGGGGATCCTGCACAGACTCCAGCTGGGCTCCAACTGCCATAAACGACATCTAGACTGATTACGGGGAACTCATTTTTTTCCCCTCAAACAAAACACACACACACACGCACACACACACACACACACACACACATACGCACACACTCTCAAAGGTCTAGCAGGATCACACAGCTAAAGTTTCCGGAACTTAAATCGTAAAACCACAATCAGAAGTTGTTGTTTGGAAATGCTCACCACAAAAATCTCTGTCCTTTGCTTAAAAAAAAAAAAAGAAAGAAAGAAAAAAAAAACTTTGCTCTTCATAAAGGTTGGCGGCAAAGAGGGACAAAATCTAACTTAGGCAGAGGGCGTGTTCCTCTTTGTCACCCACCGGGGTCCTCGCACCGGCGTGGGCGAGCGGAGGGCACCCGGCAGCGCGGTGGCACCCGCGCCAACGGCCACCTCCCCGGCCCGCGGTCGGTCTCAGGGGCCGAGATTGCAGCCGGAGGTCCGGAAGCCGCGTCCGGCGCTGTCAGCGCGCCGGGTGGGATGGGAGGAAGAGGGGGAAGGGCGCCGCGGGGCGGGGGAGGCGAGGGGGGACGCGCGCGGAGCCCGCAGCCCGAGTCCCCGGAGGTGAGAGGAGGGTGCAAGGGGCGGCGCGGAGCCCGGAGGCCCCCGAGCTCCGGCTATTGTTGCCGGGCTGCCCCGGGCCCGGAGAGCGACTCTCCCGCCTCAGTAGGGGAAGCCCGGTCCCACCCGCCGCCCCCTCCTCCGGTCAGGACCCGTGGGCCACGCAGCTACCTCCACCCGCGCCCCGGTCGGTCGGCTTCGGGCGCCCGACTCGCACAAGTTGCCGCCAGTCCGCCGGGATCATTGTTCGCCGCGCGCCTCCTACCTCCACGGCGCAGGCGGCTCCGGCTCCCACTCCCGGCCTCCGGGCTCCGCAGCTCCGAGTTCCCGGCGGCCGAGGGCGCGGCGGCTCCGGCTGCGCGTGCGGCGGGGACGCTCGGCTATTAATACCCGCGGGCGGCGGGGGCGGCGGCGGCGGCGCGGACGCGCGAGCGGGGCTGGCGGTGGCCGGCCGAGGTCCGAGCCATCAAAGGTGGCGCGGGGAGGAGGGGAGGGCGGAGCAGGCGGGGTGGGTGGGGAGCGGGCTCAGGGTCGCCATGGCCGCCTCGACGCCGGGCCGAGCGCCACTCGCGCGGGGAGGAGCGGCGCAAAGCGGGCGGCGGCCGCGTCCCCGCCCCGCGCGCCAGCCGAGCGCCCGCAGCCCTGCGCCCGCGCCGGCCCCGCCGCCTCCAGACCGGCGAGCGGGAAGTGAAGGAAGGCGAGCCCCTCCCCGGGCCTGGGCCGGCCCCTCAGCGGGGGGGGAGCCCGGGCGCCGCGCAGCCCGAGCCGCGGGGACAGCGGGAGAGCCACAGCCCCCTCCAGCGTCGGCGCCCGCGACCTGCGCGCCGGCGCGCCGGCGCGCCCCGCCCCGCTCCGCCCCGCCCCGGGGGCAGGTGCGCCGAGCGGCCGCCCGCCCGAGCGCCCCTCCCAGGCCGGGCGAGCCCACCTCCGATTCGCGCCTTACTGGGTCCTACGGCCGCAGCCGGTCTCGCCGCTCGGCGCCGCGGGGCCGAGCGCAGGAAGCTCCGCGGAGTGCGCTACGCCACCAGGGACGCGCCAGTCCAGCCTCTGTGGTTGAAAGCAGCTAAGGCAGCGGGAGACGGGCGCACGGGCAACACCAGGAGCAGCTGGAGGAGGATCGGTGGCGCGGACTCTGCAGGTCGCTGTTGAGGTTGTGCAAGGGGGAGCCCCGCCCGGGTGCCCACCTAGGACTTTACGTTGTCGCGCGGACAGCGGCGCTTCGCAGGGACCCGCGAGCACCACCCCTTCCCCGGGGCCACAGGAGCGGGCTTCCGGCACCACCCTGGGCTACGAGGGACTTAATCCCGGAGGGGCAGTTGTCACCTCCCCTCCCCCCGCCGCGGCCCCGCGTCCTCCACCCCCCGCGAATCCCCCGACAATCCCCACCCCTACTCGCCCCCTCCGAGGACAGGAGCAGTGCCCCGCGGGGGAAAGGAGTGAAATAGGTTAGCAGGTTTGCAGATTCCTGTTCAGAGCTCCCGGAACTCTTTGGAGGAGGGAGCAAGATTCAGGACCCAGCAGGCAGGCACCTAAGGGGGGTAAAGTCCCTGTCCCCCCACCTCCAGCTGAGAGCTGCCGCTTTACCACCTCCATCCCCCTTTCCTCAGCCCCTGCCCTTGCCCTTCTCCTCCTCGCTGTGGATGGGCCCGCTGCACGTGGAGGGAAAAGGACGCGCGGCAGAAGGTGAGAAACGAAAGCGACCCTCTGCTAGATGCCGAGGCTAGTGGGCACCCGCCCCTGACGGCCGCTGACCCCAGAACCCTGGTCGTTTTGCGCCTTAGAGAAGTTTTCGACCTCCAGCCTGGAGGCAGGTTTCTTGGGAGAGGCCAGGACTGAACTCAGAGAGGAGCAGGACAGGGGCCCCTGTGGGACAGTGGGTCCACACGAGAACACGGTGCCTGAGAAGGACGGGGGCACCTGTGCGTAGCTAGTGTGAGTAGTTTCTGGAGCAAAGAGACATATTTTGAGTTTGAGGTGCTGAACTGTATTTTTTTTTTTAAAACGCCTGTATATTTGGAGAAGGTGGAAGTAAAAAGGGTCATCTGGGCCTCAAACCTGAAAAGAACAGCAGATGGGAAGTTTGTCATCGAAGAGAAGCTATAGTGGGCTGGAGGCGTGGCTCTGGACAAACCATAGATCAGAGGTTTCGGTGATTCTCTGAGTGTGCTTCTCGGACCTGTAGCGGCAGCAGCACCCGGAAACTTTAAGAAATATAAATTCTTGGGCCCCTCCCCAGACCTACCTTATCAGGTTCTCCCACCTCAGTGGGCATCAGAATTGCCTGGCGAGCTGATTCAAAGACCTGCTGAATCAGAAACTCCAGGAAAGGGAGTCTGGAGTGGGCTTGAGAATGTGCCTTTGTAACAGGTTCCCAGGGGGCTCTGGGCCCACACTTTGAGAACCACCAAATTAGAGTACTGGGTCTCAGGATCACAGAATCACCTCGGACTTGAAAACAACCCTCAACGCCCAGGCTTCACCCCAGCCAAATATATCAGGATTTCTGGGGTGGGAACCCAGGCATCGGTATTGTTAAAGTTCTGGAGGTGATTCCAATGCGTGGCCAGGTCTGTGGCAGACCTGGGATTCTGGTAAATGCAGATCTGGTTTAGCAAGCTTGAGGCACGATATTTCTAACAAGCCCTCCGGTGCTGTTATTTTTTTTTTTTTTTTTTTTTTGCTAGTCCGGGCACTTCACCCAGTAGCAAGCCATACCTTACAGCTAAAACCGAAAAACTTGTAGAAATCACAAAAAATTAGAAAAGTGACATTTACCCAGTCACTCTCTTTGGAAGACATTTTCCACATGCTACAGTGTTTATTTCATCTTCTTTTTTTTTTTTTTTATCATCTTCTTTCCATGTCTGGAATAAAGTTTGTGTCGTTTCACTCTTAGCATGTGTATGATCATAATATTGAATACATAACATCTGATGCTGGTTGTTTTTTTTGATTTTGAGGGAAGGTGACTTTTAAAGGACGCAGTCTGAGGCTTTACAGGCAGAGGGTAGTAGCCAGTGGGGAAGAAGGAAAAGAAAGACGAGGGCAGATTTGGGGGCTCCCGCTGGGAGAGCCAATTCCCCCAGTTCCTTCCAGCTCTCACAAACAAACATTCTGGGTTTTGTACTTAATCTCATTGAAAGCACTTTTAAAATTCCTTTACCTAAAAAGCCAGGGCTACCTGGCCTGGGAAATCTGCCATCTGGAAAATCAACCCCTGAAAAATTGAGGTGTTTCCTTGTCATTTTGTGTCATTTATGCCTTGTTTTCAGATTTTTGATTATAAAAATGTGTAATTACCTAGGTCCCCTTTATAACCCATGCCATCAGGTTACTTAGAAATCTTCCTGAATTAAGTAGTTGTCCTGTTCTTAACTTTTCCTTTTATTGATTTTAGCTATTTTTTATTACAATAAATGTGTGTACATGATAAATTAAGAAATAATTAAACAGTATAGAAGGGTATTAAGTAAACCATAAAGCACATAAGGAACCCTTCCCCACATCCGCAATTTCACTTCTCAGAAATCATTTTCCCATCAGTTTTTAGTCTTTCAGAAACTTTCTAAGCTTAAACAAGGGCATGTGTGTAAATCTTTTATACTCAAGTGATGACATGTCACAGTGAAATGAAACTTCTTATTCCACAGTTACCACCCCCTCCCCCCAAACACACCACCACCACCACCACCAACACGTTTCTGGGTCGGAGAAGTCTCTCTGTTGGGGGCAGTGCTGATCTCTGGACATGAGACTATGAGCTGTCCGTTAGATAAGGACCACCGTAAGCAAGAGGCCGCATGGTGGTTCTCCAGCTGCCGGTCCCAGATCTCTCACCATCTCAGGCCAGGAACCAGGGAGTGAGTAAAGAAGTGTTTTGGAGAGGGTTCTCTAGCCCTATCCCGTTCCTCAGCCATGCTGGCCACACCCTGCCTTTTCAGTCCTACCAGCTAAGGACACCATGAAGCAAAGAAGAGCCATCTCTGTTGTGCCCTTTCCAAATTCCTGATCCACAAAATCCATGATAAAATTATTTTATGCTGTTAAAGTTTGCATGGCTTTCTACGAAGCAATAAATAACCAGGATACCCACTAACCAACTACGCTTGAGAACGCTTACTTGTTACACTTTTGTTTTTTAAATAAATAAATTTATTTTATTTATTTATTTGGGCTGCATTGGGTCTTCGTTGCTGTGCGCGGGCTTTCTCTAGTTGCAGCGAGTGGGGGCTACTCTTTGTTGCAGTGTGCGGGCTTCTCATTGTTGCAGAGCACAGGCTCTAGGCGCGCAGGCTTCAGTAGTTGTGGCACATAGGTTCAGTAGTTGTGGCTTGTGGGCTCAGTAGTTGTGGCGCACAGGCTTAGTAGCTCCGTGGCATGAGGGATCTTCCCAGACCAGGGCTCAAACCCATGTCCGCTGCATTGGCAGGCCGATTCTTAACCACTGTGCCACCAGGGAAGTCCTACTTACACTTTAAGCCCACACTGGATATTGGCAAACTTTTAAAATTTGTCAGTTTTATAGGTAAAATGGAAACTTACTTTAAAATTATCCATTGATATTTATTTATCCATCAATTTCTATATCCTTTGCTCATTTTGCCCTTGGGGTGTTTGTCTTTTTTGTTGATTCTTAATATCTTTATATTGATAGTTAAGGAAATTAGCCCTTTGCTATCATATAGTGAATATTTTTTCTGTTTTGACTTTGTTTATGGTGCTTTTTTGCAACAAGAGGTTCTTAACTTTTGTACTGTCAGATTTATCTGTTTGCTTTTCTGTTTTCACATTTTTGCATCATGCTTGAAAAGTTTTCCCCACTCAAGGCTTTTTAAAAATCACTATATTTTCACACTTTAACAGTTTTATTTTTATATTATAAAATCAATGTATACAGTATTTATTTGGGCATAAGAAATGAGACACAGATCCAACTTTTCTTTTTTCTAAGTGGATAAACAGACACCATTTAAATAATCCATCTCTTCTACACTTGTTTGAAATGCCGATTTTGTCATATAGTAGAGTCCATATTCTTTTCCACTGATCTGCCTATTATTGTCCCAGTAACAAAATGTTCATAATATATTTTACCCTCTGACAAAACTTATGCTCTATAATTTCAGTTTTCCTGGCTAGCCTTAGTATTTGTTTTTCCAGATGAACTTTAGCATCATTTTGTCAAGTTCTAAAAATAATCATACTGCACTTTGATTACAATTGCTTTGAAATTTTAACCCTCAACTATAACTCCTTCTAAAGTTTCTTCTCCATGTACAATAATAATAATAGCTAAAACATATAGTTGTTAGAACTTAGTGAATGTTAACTCATTTAAATGACACATCAACCCTGTAAAGTAGGAAGTATATTATTATGTCCATCTTACAGCTGAGGCTGAGTAACTTAGCCAAGTTCACATAGCTAGTAAATGGCAGAGAAGGTGATTCAAACTCAGGCAGGCAGACTCCAGAGGCGATGCTCTGAGTGGTTATGCTGTGTTTTGCCTCTATATTCATAAATCTAAGACAGCTGGAGAAAAGTATTAAACACGTACTTCTTTTAGGATAGAAAATAGAATAGATAAAAAGTAAGGACTTTTGGTCATATTTTTTCCACTTCACTTTCAAAAGGAGACATTTAGGAGGAAACCAGAGGAAGGTCATGGATTGGAATCATTTTGAATCTGGCCTGTGTTCTCACCTTTTGATTTTCAGAGAAGGAAATGATACCTAAGGGGAAGGTATATCATTGTTGATGGTTACGTGAAGCATTTTTCATCGTTCAGAAATGCATTGAGAGTTGAAGTAGGAATGAGCAGGAAAATGTGTGTGTGTGTGTGTGTGTGTGTGTGTGTGTGTGTGTGTGTGTGTGTCCATGGTCAAGATAGCAAATCTCTTCGGGCTGTAGGTATGTGCGATAGCCCATACAAAATCACTCTCATGCTTAGAAATAGGCAGTAGGAATTCCATATGTACTTGCATAATTACCCCCTTCTTTAAATTGGACCTCCACACATTTTAAGGCAAAAATAAAGAAAAATGTTCTTCCCCACCCCACACTCCGCCCCAACAATTGCTGCTAAAATCCATAAGCCTAATGCACACTGAAGGATCATCAAAAGATAAATTTTAAAAGAAATCACCTAGTTGCTCCTACCTGGATGGGATGAGGGACAGCTGGTCACAAGGACGCCTGCATCTCCCAGCTTTACTTCCCTCAATGTATCTAAGCTAAAGGCAATGAGTTCTCTCAACTCCCAAATTACCACCACCTCTGGGGGGAAAATCTTTTTGATGAACTGGACGTTAGCAGCTTCTTTATCCTCCTGCATGGGATCAAGCCTGCTTAAATGCAACTCCTAATTCTTGAAAAGAAAGTGAATTCAATCTAAAGCCACACCTTTTCCCTAAGCAATGGAATGGTGCTTTTCCGAGCAAGAAGAGCCCTGTTCTTTAGCTCATCAGTAAAGGGGCTGAAGATGAACAAACATAGCAAGAAACTGGTACTTGATTGAATTATTCCTTTTTATCCTTTTCCTACATATTGAGACTACTAGTGAAAAGGAGGAAATAAAGGCATATCATTTATGAAATAATTTCTATCCTTTAACAAATTAAAATCCCTATCATACATTCAAACATAACGTAAATAAATGTGCAATGCCTCGTCACAGAGCATCTCTAAATATTTCTGTTTTATTTCTGAATGAGGAGTAACCAAGAAAAATGGACCTAAATGACAGTAATCTGAAGTTAATTTTCTTACAGTTAGAAGTTTTGCAACACCAAAAAGAGACAGAGAGAGAGAGGATTTTCCTTTCCTAGAAATGCTTAAAATTAGAGTAGATTTGTGTATTATCAGTGGTATACTCACTGTGAGACTGAGAAATTCCAGTCCTATGTATTTACCCAAGAAAAACAAAAACCTATGTGCACAAAAAGACTTGTACGAAAATGGTCATAGCAGCTTTATTCATAAAACTAAAAAAAAAGGGGTCGGGAGACAAACAGACGCCCATCAACAGGAGAGTGAAAAAGTAAGCAGTGGTACAATCATACACAAGGGACTTAAAACAAGAAAAAGAAATGGACTTCTGATAAATGCAAAACACGGATGAATCTCAAAAACATTTTGCTGAGTGAAAGGAACTTTACACACAAAAAAGTACATATTGTACTTTTCTATTTGTATGAAGTTTTACGACAAAACCAAATACATGGAGAAAAACTCAGAATGGAGGTTGTCTTTGAAATGCAGAGGGTGAGGACTGGAAGGGAACGTAAGAGAATTTTCTGGAGTTATGGGAATGTACCTCGATAGAGGTTTGGGTCAGACAGATGAGTTTGTCAAAACTTAGGGAATATACACTTCAGATTTGTGCATTTCATCGTATGTAAACATTATCTGAAAAGAAATGAAACAAAACAAATATTGAACTCTAGTTAATGATATACACGCTGAGGTATTTAGGGGAAAAGTGCTGATGTCATTTACCTTGAAATACATTTAAAAATAACGTCAATTAAAAATGGGCTGAAGACCTAAATAGACATTTCTCCAAAGAAGACATACAGATGGCCAACAGGCACATGAAAATATGCTCAACATCGCTAATTATTAGAGAAATACAAATCAAAACTACAATGAGGTCCCACC
This sequence comes from Balaenoptera acutorostrata, assembly GCF_949987535.1. Classification (NCBI taxonomy): domain Eukaryota; kingdom Metazoa; phylum Chordata; class Mammalia; order Artiodactyla; family Balaenopteridae; genus Balaenoptera; species Balaenoptera acutorostrata. The sequence goes on from NC_080081.1 coordinate 12,375,727, forward strand.
TCATGTGGGTCAGAATGGCCATCATTAAAAAATCTGCAAATAACAAATGCTAGAGAGGGTGTGGAGAAAAGGGAACCCTACTACATTGTTGGTGGGAATGTAAATTGGTGGCGCCACTGTGGAGAACAGTGTGGAGGTTCTCAAAAAACTAAAAATAGAGTTGCCATATGATCCTGCAATCCCCCTCCTGGCATATATCCAGACAAAAGTATAATTCAAAAAGATACATGCACCTCTATGTCCATAGCAGCACTATTCACAATAGCCAAGACACGGAAACAACCTAAATGTCCATAAACAGAGGAATGGATAAAGAAGATGTGGTACATATATACAATGGAATACTACTCAGCCATAAAAAGAATGAAATAATGCCATTTGCAGCAACATGGATGGACCTAGAGATCACCATACTATGTGAAGTAAGTCAGAAAGAGAAAGACAAATACCATGTGATATCACTTATATGTGGAATCTAAAATATGACACAAATGAACTTATCTATAAAACAGAAACAGACTCACAGACATATAGAACAGACTTGTGGTTGCCAAGGGGGAGGGGGAGTAGGGGAGGGATGGATTGGGAGTTCGGGATTAGCAGATGCAAACTATCATATATAGGATGGATAAACAATAAGGTCCCACTGTATAGCACAGGGAACTATATTCAATATCCTGTAATAAACCATAATGGAAAAGAATATAAAAAGTATATATGTACATATATATGTATAACTGAATGACTTTGCTGTACAGCAGAAATTAACACAACACTGTAAACCAAATATACTTCAGTAAAATAAATTTTAAAAAATAAGGCTGATTGATGAATGGCTGGAGGGTTAGATAGAAGGACAGATATCTGATGAAGGAGAATAAAATCTTAATAGTAGAAATTTGGTGGTGGGAAGCATGTTCACTATAAAATTCTTTCAACCTTGTCGTATGTTTGAAATTTTTATAATAAAATGATGCATTCCACTCCTAGGTATATGCCAAGAGAAATGAAAACGTATGTCCACACAAAAACTTGTACACAAATGTTCACATGAGCATTATTCATGATGGCCAAAAAGCGGAAACAGCCCGAATGTTCATCAGATGATGAATGGATAAACAAAATGTGGTCAATATGCACAGTATTATTTAACAATAAAAAGAAATGAAATACTGATACAGGCTACAACATGGATGCACCTTCAAAACATTATGCTAAATGAAAGAAGCCAGTCGCAAAAGACTAAATATTATATGATTCCATTTATATGAAAGGTCCAGAGGAAACAATTATATATAGACAGAAAGTAAAGGTAGCCTTGGGCTGTGAGGATTGGAGGGAAATGGGGGATGATTGTTCATGGGTGTGGGATTTCTCTTTAGGGTAATAAAACGTTTTAAATTGTGGAGTTGACTGTGAAACTTGGTGAATATATTAAAAGCCACTGAATTGTACACTTTAAATGAGTGAATTGTATGGTATGTGAATTATAACTCAGTAAAGCTGTTATTAAAAAATACTGGAAAAATTTGTTAGGATTAGCCCTATTATCACAATCAATCGCCCTGTCAACTACAGATTTTTTTTTTGTAGCGATGAATATAAAGTCTTTATTAATTTGAATTTGACTCATTTGGAATCACTAATCATTCATGCCACAGATTTTATCTCATCTTTTTTTTCAGATCTCTCTAGATAAAGCAGAAACGTCCTTATCATATGTTCTAAATGTGTATTTTAATACAAATTTCTTAATAATGAATACCTAAATTCATGAAACATATGAACCTGGTATTGATCTTTCATTTGTCAAGCTGATTCTAACTGAAGGACTCAGATTCTAGCAGATGGGTTTTCATTTGTTTGTTTAACAATTCTTAGTTACGAATGTCTTAGGCAAGGGCGTTAGATATGCCTGTACACTCCCTGCTGGTCACCTAGGTCCCTGTGACATCCCAGAGGGAAAGAAACATGGGAAATGAGTGCATGTAAGACGAGGAAGTTATTATATATTTATATATTGAGGCCACAGGTTCTCAAACTTGGGTGCATATTGGAATCACCTGGGGGGCTTTTAAAAAACACTGGTGCCTGGGGCCTCCTCCCCTTCGCTGAGATCCTGATGTCTGGGATGCAATCTGGGCATCAGGAGTTTTTAGAGGCCCCCCCAGGAGATTCTAGCATATAGCCAGGCTGAGAACCACTGACCTAGGACAATATCCCGAGCTCTGGAAGAGCCAGATTGGATCAGAATCTAAATCCAAATAGTGGGATCTCACCCTTCTCTAAGTGGTCCCAAGACACAAGAACCCCCAGCAAGAGTGAGTGTGTGTTAGAGAGAACAACATGGCAGAGCATGACTTCATCATCCTCTTTTAATTTTTCAAAAAGAGAATACACAACATGATTTCAAATCCAACTCTATTAAAAAGTATTTCATGAAAAGCTTTCCTCCTATCCTGTCCCCCTGTGGCTCAATTCTCATCCCCCCTCACACTCCCAAAGAGGTCACCACTACTAATGGTTTCTTCTTTATCTTACTAGGGAGCTCAAGTCAATCCAGACACAGTATATGTTTTTTTTTGTTTTTTGTTTTAATCAGTCATCAATTTTATACACATCAGTGTATACATGTCAATCCCAATCGCCCAATTCAGCACACCACCATCCCCACCCCACCGTGGTTTTCCCCCCTTGGTGTCCATACGTTTGTTCTCTACATTGGTGTCTCAACTTCTGCCCTGCAAACCGGCTCATCTGTACCATTTTTCTAGGTTCCACATACGTGCGTTAATATACGATATTTGTTTTTCTCTTTCTGACTTACTTCACTCTGTATGACAGTCTCTAGATCCATCCACGTCTCAACAAATGACTCAATTTCGTTCCTTTTTATGGCTGAGTAATATTCCATTGTATATATGTACCACATCTTCTTTATCCATTCATCTGTCGATGGGCATTTAGGTTGCTTCCATGACCTGGCTATTGTAAATAGTGCTGCAATGAACATTGGGGTGCATGTGTCTTTTTGAATTATAGTTTTCTCTGGGTATATGCCCAGTAGTGGGATTGCTGGGTCATATGGTAATTCTATTTTTAGTTTTTTAAGGAACCTCCATATTGTTCTCCATAGTGGCTGTATCAATTTACTTTCCCACCAACAGTGCAAGAGGGTTCCCTTTTCTCCACACCCTCTCCAGCATTTGTTGTTTGTAGATTTTCTGATGATGCCCATTCTAACTGGTGTGAGGTGATACCTCATTGTAGTTTTGATTTGCATTTCTCTAATAATGAGTGATGTTGAGCAGCTTTTCATGTGCTTCTTGGCCATCTGTATGTCTTCTTTGGAGAAATGTCTATTTAGGTCCTCTGCCCATTTTTGGATTGGGTTGTTTGTTTCTTTAATATTGAGCTGCATGAGCTGATTATATATTTTGGAGATTAATCCTTTGTCCGTTGATTCGTTTGCAAATATTCTCTCCCATTCTGAGGGTTGTCTTTTCATCTTGTTTATGGTTTCCTTTGCTGTGCAAAAGCTTTGAAGTTTCATTAGGTCCCATTTGTTTATTTTTGTTTGTTTTTTTGTTTTGTTTTGTTTTTTTTTTTGTTTTTTGTTTTTTTGTTTTAATTTTTTTTTTTTTAAGAATTTCACATTTATTTACTTATTTACTTATTTTTGGCTGTGTTGGGTCTTCGGTTCTGTGCGAGGGCTTTCTCTAGCTGCGGCAAGCGGGGCCCACTCTTCATCGCGGTGCGCGGGCCTCTCACGATCACGGCCTCTCCCGTTGTGGAGCACAGGCTCCAGACGCGCAGGCTCAGTAGTTGTGGCTCACGGGCTTAGTTGCTCCGCGGCATGTGGGATCTTCCCAGACCAGGGCTCGAACCCGTTTGCCCTGCATTGGCAGGCGGATTCTCAACCACTGCGCCACCACGGAAGCCCTATTTTTGTTTTTATTTCCATTACTCTAGGAGGTGGATCAAAAAAGATCTTGCTGTGATTTATGTCAAAGAGTGTTCTTCCTATGTTTTCCTCTAAGAGTTTTATAGTGTCCGGTCTTACATTTAGGTCTCGAATCCATTTTGAGTTTATTTTTGCAGACACAGTATATGTTTTTATTTCCTTCTTTTTTTTTTTTTTAAACAGAAAAGGTAGAATTTTATGCTATTTTTTTTTCTGGGAAAATCTTGGAAATAATTTCATATCAGTACTTAAACAGCTTTATAATACCTGCATGGTATTCCATTACATGGGTGCACCAAAATTTATTTGAAAAATCACTTATCGATGGGCATTTAAATTGTTTTCTATCTGTTACCATGAATACCAACGCTCCCGTGAGTAACCCTGTCCGTGCCATTTTGCACACACATGAATATAACCACAGGAGAAATTCCTAGGAGCAAAATTGCTGGGGCAATAGGTTGTGCCTTTTTAATTTTGATGAACATTGTGAAATTGCCCTCCGTAGGGTTATTGAAATTGATGCTTAGATCAGCAACGTGTGAGAGCTCTCGCTTCCCCTACTGCCTCACCAGAGTGAATGGTCACACTTCTAAGGTTTTTGCCAATCTGATAGGTTAAAAAATGGTAACTCAGTATACTTTGGTTTGCTCATCTTTCTTCTTACTTTGAACTTGGATGTCTTTCCCTATGTTTAAGATCCTCTCATAGTTCCTCTCCTGTCATTGTCAGTCAGAGCCTTTGTGGCTGAGCAGTGGCAAAAAAGAAAGATAAGATCTCCTCACTGCGTATGGTTTCACCTCCGTCCACACCATCCAATAAGTTAGCAGTTCTGGGAGGAACGAGGAGGTGGGTAGACAGATGGACAGAGAAGTGGATGTCCTCCGCCTTGACAAAAGGAACTCATACTGTTTACACGCCCGAGGCATCATTATACACAGTATTCCATTCATTCCTATAATATTAATTGAATGTCTCCGATACGCAAAGCATAGCCAATGGATGTAAGATGAGAGAACAGAGGAATTAGGATGTACAGCTCAAAATCCCCTTATAATCACAGAAGTTTTTCTACCAATATTCCTACATTGTTCTTTTTTATGGTATCAATGTGCAATTATACCATCATTAGCCACAGTTAAATTACCATTTCATACTTTAACATTTTCCTTGCATTAAGCTACTCCAAACTGAGTTAATTATCCAAAATTCAAAATGATGCTTCTATATATGCAACTTTTACACTTTTAGCATTTTCCCCACAACTTAAAAGTACAAAATTTCTGATTTACACTTTACTGTTTCCCCCAGGCCTTTTCTGACTTGAGAACTTTATGTGTGTCTATTCTCTTATTTAGTTTGGTTTCTTTTGGTATAAATTAGAAGACCTAATAAGGACTTTCTAATGGCATCTAGTCAACCCCCCAGGCTCCTTGCTAGACAAAGGCTATCAATCTTTCTCAAGGAAAGTACTTCCATGTTCTCAATAATTCTCCCATTCCATTGTTTATGATCTAGCCATCTAAACAACTTTCCATTACCTATCACCTCAAAATTATTTCATTGACCATCTTAACGTAATGTGATGCTGATTACTCCTAAATTTTTCTTCAGTTCTCAGAAATTACTCATCAAAACAGATTCACACTGTAATTAACTTATGACTTTGATTTTTTTTTCCATAGTGGATTAACAGATTTTTTTTTCCCATAGTGGATTAACAGATTTTTTTTTCCCATAGTGGAAACAACTCTATATTTGTTTCCAAATTCAGGCAAAAAATAGCAGTTAAATTAATTTCTATTCCGAACTTCATCCCACCAGGCACGAAGAAACTCAACCCCAGTCATGGGGGGTTTACCTCACCCCTCCCCTGCACCTCTTGCAGGAATGTAGAATCCCAGCAGCTCAGATAGCATCCAGGTGTTAGGAGACCCTCTGGGGACCACATCACTGTCCTGGGCTGCATATGGGGTCAATGCAGATGCTCTGTTATTTCCATGTGCTGCTTAGGGCAGGGTCAGTGGTGGCAAAGCTGGAAACCACAGGTGAGGTGGGGTCCCTACTGCCTGCAGGACCACAGACCACTTTTCCTTCTTAGCTTGGAGGAAATCCCTTCTCTTGTTTCCTTTGGAAGCACTACCTCTCTTTGGAGTTTCAGCTTTTGAAAATCTGAATATCTCCAAAAAATTTCCATCATCCGTTTATATATTCCTCAAATACCTGAGAGTACATCCTGTGACAGGATACATGACAGGCAGGGAGATGCACTAGCTGGCAATAAGCACGATATTGCAAGGTAAATGCCGTGAAGGTGGGACTTGGGACCTGCAGGTAAGTCCACCCAGATAGACAGGGCATAAGAAGCCTTCCGGAAGAAGGTACACTAAGCTAGGACCCAAAGTGTAACAGGGAAGAAAAAATCTGACTCCATATTAGATCTGTTTCTTTTTCTTTAACCCTTGTGCCTTGTTGTCTGTGTTTAGTCATGCTGGCTCTGCACTTTTGTAAAAGAATGTTGCCTATAGCCTGAAATATATAGGATAGCCTAGTCTCAAGGCTCTGATCTTTAAGAGTATAACATTTTTTCATTCATACAGAGATGAAAAGTTGCAGAACAGTGAATAACATTTCTTTTGTTGTAGGTTTACAGGAACATTGTGACCTGACCTACATGGACAGCTGCGAGAACAAAGGATTCCAACACCAAGAAGTTTGCAACAACTAACCATGCCCTTCCCTCACCTTGCCTTTAAAAATGCTTTGCTAAAACCCTTCAGAGAGTTTGGGGATTTCTGGGCACAAGCCACCCATCTCCTTGCATGGCCCTGCAATAAACCTTTCTCTGATCCAAACTCCAACATTTCGGTTTGTTTGCCCTCACTGTGTGTTGGGTACACAAATTTGCATTCGGTAACAAAAGGGGTAGGAAACAGGTAGCAGGCTTGGCGGGTAGTGGAAAAGCAGGGTGTACTCCAAAACTACTCTCTTCAATCCTCTACTCAAATATTTGTAGAATTAATTACACCTTGTAGGATCTCAAACCTTGTTGTCAAGTGTCTCTGAGAATGTTTGAGTTTAAGGACACCCCTCTTTTCTGTCTCAGTGGAGCTTTTCAGGTATTTTTAATACAAAACAATAGTTATTTCCTACTTAATGTTTTTTTTTAATTGCCTCCTAACTGCATTTGATGGTATATTCAGGTAAAGTTTGTCCTTAGAACCATCTGTTCTAAGACTGAAAGATAACCTACCTTGAATGAGATTTGGCGGGGGGGGCGGGGGGAGGGGGGGAGCTATTATGAGATACAATTAAAATCCTTTTATTATTTGCCTTTTCTTTTACCTAAACCCTGGGAAAATTGGGTCCAAGCTACATTGATTGATGGACCTTAGAATGATAAGAGTTCATCTGGTTACTTAGTTTGGTCATTTTGTGTGAATTCAATCTTATAGCATTTTCATTATGGGTAAACTGAGTCTTCTGTATTGTCCTAAATCACAATGAATTACAAAGGGTTGATTTGGGAATAACACAATTTATTGTCAATCAACCCGCAAAGCTCTACAATGTAACCCAGGAGAGTATGTTGGAGGGAGGAGAGACAGATGCTTTCATAGCAAAATAAAGCCAGAGTATTTGCAGCAAAACTGGAATCAAAGTTATGTTAATACAAAGAATGTGTAAAAAAAAAAAAAAAAAAAAAAAGAATGTGTATTACTCTAGTGGACAGATGGAGGGGAGGGGAGGAGAGTCTGTGAGGAAAATGATCCTGCAGGGGGAAGGGGGGTTGGTTTTAGATGACTAGGAGAAACTAGGTAAAGCCTGGCATAGAAGTATCTCCATTTCCCAGCTTCTTCCCCAACCACCCCCCATCCTCAGGAGCAATCCCACCTTTTCCTCTGACTGGGAGGGCCAAAAGATACTAGACCCAAACCCACTTCTTCAACTTTGTGGTCTTTGTAATTGGGCCAAAGGTAAAAGCTATTGGTTAACGTCTTCTGAGACTTCAAAATATGTAGGACATGAGGAAGACTTAAGGGGGCCTGGAATTTCACTGTTTTCATTGAGAAGGTTGGCAGGACCTGGGTAGAGAGGCAGGTGTATGAGAGAAGGAGGGGCTCAAAGGAGAGGGCTGAAGGAAATGAGAAAAAGGGGAAGTTTTAGGAAACAAAAGTGTTTCAAGAGGAGGTGCAGGGGACATACATGTGGGACCACATGCCAGGCAGCCTGGACAGGGAGCCCCAGCCTCACATAGGATGGAGGTAGCCAGACCAGATGCCCAGTGCCCAATTCCACCTGCATGTCCCTGTCTAAATACCAATCCACAGTATAGTTTTGGATCAACTGTTTGAACTTTAGAACAAAAAGGGACTTAAACTTTCCTCAGAATCCAGTGAATCCCCTTCAGATAAGGCAGGTGAGGTGATGTCTGGACAGTGAGGAGAGTGTCCACCAGCTGACGAGGGCTTGGCTGAAGAGAAAGCTTTTATTTTATTAGCTATTTTATTTTCCTGCTGTTGCTGCTACAACAAATCAGTGTAAACCTACTAGCTTAAAACAACACAGTTTGTTATCTTACAGCTCTGGAGGTTGAAGTCCTAAAGTCAAAGCTGGAGGCATTACACTTATTTCAAACTATACTACTAAACTATTGTAATCAAAACAGTATGGTACTGGCATAAAAACAGACACATAGACCAATGGAACAGAATTGAGTGCCCAGAAATAAACCCACGCATATAAAGTCAACTGATCTTTGACAACAGAGCCAAGAATACTCAATGGGGAAAGGATAGTCTCTTCAACAAATGGTGCTGGGGAAACTGATAACCACATCAAAAGAATGAAATTGGACCCTGATCTTACACCACTCACAAAAATTAACTTGAAATGAATTAAAGACTTAAATGTAATACCTGAAACCATAAAACTCCTAAAAGAAGATATAGAGGAAAATGTCCTTGACATCAGTCTTGGCAACAATTCTTCTGTATATGGCAACAAAAGCAAAAATTAATAATCAGACTACATCAAACTACAAATCTTCTGCACAGCAAAAGAAACAATCAACAAAGTGAAAAGGCAGCATACAGAATGGGAGAAAATATTTGCAAACCATTTATTTGATAAGGGGTTAATATTCAGGATACATAGGAATTCATATAACTCAATAACAAAAAACAAACAAAAAACAAATAACTGATTAAAAATGGGCAAAAGGCCTGAACAGACATTTTTCCAAAGAAGATATACTAATGGTCAACAGGTGTATGAAAGATGCTCAACAACACTAATCATCAGGAAAATGCCAAAACAAAGCCACAATGAGATATTTCACACCTGTTAGGATAGCTATTCTCAAAAAGACAAGAGTTAACAAGTGTTAGTGTGGATGTGGAGAAAAGAAACCCTTGTACACTGTTGGTGGGAATATAAATTGGTACAGCCACTATTGAAAACAGTATGGAGGTTCCTCAAGAAATTAAAAATAGAACTACCATATGATCTAGAAATTCCACTTCTGGGTATTTATCGGAAGGAAATGAAATCAGTATCTTGAAGAGAAACCCCATGTTTGCTGCAACATTACTCATAATGACCAAATATGGAAATAACCTAAGTGTCTGTCAAGGGATGAAGTAATAATGAAACTGTGAAATACACACACACACACACACACACACACACACACACACACAGAAATAACATTCAGCTTTAATAAAGAAGGAAATTCTGCCATTTTTGACAACATTATAAGTGAAATAGGCCAGACACAGAAAAACATGATCTCACTTATATGTAGGATCTAAAAAAGTCAAACTCATAGAAGCAGAAAGTAGAATGGTGGTTGCCAGGGGCTGTGGGGGTGAGATGTTAGTCAAAGGGTACAGACTTTCAGTTATAAGATGAATAAGTTCTGGTGATCTAATGTACAGCATGGTGACTGTAGTTAATAATACTGGCTTGTATGCTTGAAATTTGCTAAGAGAGTAGATCTTGTGTGCTTATCACACACACACACATACACAAAGTAACTATGTGAGGTGATGGATGTGTTAATTGTGGTAATCATTTCAAAATGTATACGTATACTGAATCATCACGTTGTACACCCTAAATACATACAATTTTTATTTGTCAATTATACCTCAATAAGGCTGAAAAAAAAGTTGTCAGCAAGGCTGCCCTCCTCTGAAGGCTCTAGAGGAGAATCGTTTCCTGCTTTTTCAGCCTCTGGAGGATGCCTGCATCCCTTGGAGCATGGCCCAGCATCCTTCTTACCTCCGCTTCCCCCAACACATCTCCTCCTCTCACTCTGACTTTCCTGCCTTCCTCTTACAAGGACACTTGTGATTACACTGGGCCCAGCTGGACAATCCAGGATAATCTCCCCATTGCAAGACCCTTAAATTAATCACATCTGCAAAGTCCCTTTTACCACGCCATATAACATAATCACAGGTTCTAGAGATGAGGACGTGGACATCATTGTGGGGCCATTACTGTGCCTACCACACCCATCATCTCCTCAGCTTTCCCTCCAGAGGAGGGCTAGAGACAGAAAAATATGACTTAGTCAATTGTGGGATATTTATTGAGCAACTACTATGTGCCAGGTATTGTTTCAAGCACTGGGAATAGAGAATAGTACAGACAAAAATTCTTTACCTCAAGGAGCTTATATTCCAGTGTTGGGGAAGGCAGAATACACATAATATATAAGCAAAATCTGAAATGATAAAAAAAAATCCTCGGAGAATTAACAATAATACAGAGAGTAGGAAGTGAGTGTGTTTGGAGGCTGAGATTTTGCATAAGGGTGGTCGGGAAGGCCTATGAGAAGGGGCAATTCCAGAAAAGACCAGAAGACAGTGAAGGAGAAAAACAAGAAATATCCATTTATGTGAAACATAAGATGTATCCATATGGATTTGGGGGTTGGGGGGAAGCAGTCTAGGCAGAGAGAGGAGCCACTGAAAGTGCCTGGTGTGTCTGCAGAAGAGCAAGAGGCTAGCATGTCTGGGGCAGAGGGAACACGGCTGGACTCACAGGAGTTGGAGACACAGGTGAAGGAAGCAGAACAAGAGAGAATGATGCAAACTTGGCTTTCACTCAGAGTGAGGTGGGAAGCAATTGGGGAATTTTAAGTAGAGGAGGTACACCATCAGACTTGTACATGATCTCTCTGATTATTGTGTCCTGAGTTGACAACAGGGGTGAAAGCAGGTGTCCAGGTGAGTGATGATGGGTGGTGTGGCCCAACGGGTAATGATGGAGGTGATGGGAAATGGTCAGAGTCTGGACATCTTGTGAAGGCGGAGCCAAGACGAGCCACTGACAGACCAGAAGTGGCGTGTGAGGGGGACAAGGAGGGGTCAAGGATGACTCCAGGTTTCTGGCAGCTGGAAGAGTGGAGCTGCCATTTATTGAGTTGGAGATGACTGGGGGAAGGAGCAGGTTTGGGGGACAGATCTGTTCAGTGTTGAGCATGCCGAGTTTATGTTGTCCATTCAGTATCCAAGAGGAGATGTCAGGAGGCAGCTGGACAGAGAGTCTCAGGGGAGAGGCCCAGACAAGAGTTAAAAATTTAGAAGTTGTGGACTTCCCTGGTGGTACAGTGGTTAAGAATCCGCCTGTCAATGCAGGGGACACGGGTTCGAGCCCTGGTCTGTGAAGATCCCACATGCCACGGAGCTACTAAGCCCATGCACCACAACTACTGAACCTGCGCTCTGGAGCCCACAAGCCACAATTACTGAGCCCACGTGCCACAACTACTGAAGCCCACGTGCCTAGAGCCCATGTTCTGCAACAAGAGAAGCCACTGCAATGAGAAGCCTACACACCACAATGAAGAGTAGCCCCCGCTCACCGTGCAGCAACAAAGACCCAATGCAGCCAAAAATAAATTAATTAATTAAAAAAAAATTAGAAGTTCTTATGGGCTAAATGTTTGTCCAAGACTCATATTTTGAAACCCCAATCCCCAATCCAATGTTATGGTATTTGGACATGGGGCCTTTGGGAGGTGATTAGAGGTACATTATGTCATGGGGGTGGGGCCCCCATGATGGGATTAGTGCCAGAAGATAAAGAAGGAGAAGAGGGAGAAGAAGAAGGAGGAGGAGGAGGAGAAGAAAGAGAGAGAGAGAGAGAAAATGAGAGTGACTGATCTCCTTCTCTCCATGCACAGGCAGGAAGGAAAGGCCATGTGAGGACACAGCAAGAAGGTGAAGAAGGTGACCATCTATAAGCCAGGAAGAGAGCTCTGAGCAGGAACTGAATGGGCGGCACTTTGGTCTTGGACTTCCAGTTTCCAGAAGAGTGAGAAAATAAATTTCTATTGTTTAAGCCCCCAGTCTATGTTACTTTGTTATGGCAGCCTGAGCAGACTCAGATGTAAGTTAAAAGCATCTAGATCACACTTAAAGCCAAAGAACAGATAAGGTCACCAAGAAGGTGAGTAAAGTTAGACATCCAAGGACTAAGACTCAGGGCTCCCATGGCTAGAGGTCAGGAAAACAGGGAGTGGGTCTCGCTAACTGTCATGCTACTAAATCTTCTACGGTCGGTAGTATCTTTGCCATACAGAAAGAATATTGTGACAGTCACTTTTGTAAACCCCATATTGCACTGTTTATTTGTTTCTGATTTGATTCTAACTTAAGTGTCCTCAAATATGAGGGTAACCTTTGTGTACTGGTTTCCTGGGGCTGCTATAACAAAGCACCACAGACTGCGTGTCTTGAGCAACAGAAAGTTTCTCACTGTTCTGGAGGCTAGAAGTCCTCAGACTCACGGCGCCGGCAGGGTTGGTTTCTTCTGAGGCCTCTTTCCTTGGCTTGCAGATGGCCATTTTCTCCCGGTTCTTCACATCATCTTCCCTTGGTGTGTGTCTGTGTTCAGATCTCTTCTTAGAAGGATACCAATGTTATTTGATTAGGGCCCATCCTAATGACTTCATTTTAACTTAATCACCTCTTTAAAACCTCTGTCTCCAAATACAGTTGCATTCTGAGATGCTGGGTTTAGAACTTCAACATACGAATTTTAGGGGGACACAACCCAGCCCTTAACACTGTTTCAAGAAGTCTATGAGTTTTCCTTTAGTCTTTGTGTTCATATAACCTCCCACCTCATCCATGACTGAGACTGAGGCATCTCAGACCCCTCAGTGTCCTTTGCCTAGTGAAGAGACCCTGTCTTCTGGGGACACTACAGGGTCACACTCTAATTGGATGACCTCTGACTTGGCTTGTAAGTTCTTGAGCATAGCGTTCAAAGATCAGGGGGCACCCAGGGGGCTGAGATAGCTTGACAAGTATCAGAAGAGGGTATGATCTGCAGGTGTCACCTCCTGGCCTTTCCTTAATGCCACAGAAGTAAAACCCTGCCACAGGACTTCTGTGGTTGTCATTGTTTTCATGTCTCTGCCTCTGCAAGGGAGAGCCACGCAAGGTGATAAGGCAAAGTCAGTGCAGAAGTACTAGTCTAGTCACAAGGACCCTTGAGATAGGGTGGGGAGGGGGCAGTTTTAGAAGTGTTTTGGGCACGTTTCTTGCCCCCTCGATCTCATCACCTCTTTGTTGGTAAAGAAAGACAATAACCATTGTCCTTTATGTACCTCAAATGATTTTCTTTTCCAAAGCAGAATAGTTGGGGCCCAGTGTGCAGAGCACAGAGGGATCAAGGCACTGAAACATAGAATAGGGGCCCAGGAAACGGAGACTCTGCTGTGTGCTGAATACTACACCTAGGGCACACAAAACAGTCAAGGAGAATGACAGGCGAACAAAATGCAAATTACAGAGTAAGTGGTAGAAAAACAAAATAAAACAAAACCCGGAATCTGACTTCAACCTAATAATCCTTACTGGAAGAAAGGGGGAAAAAAACTCTGTACAGAGATAGACATGGTAAAATTTGGGGACTCTCTAAGATAGGTACTCTCTGATATACTGCAATTTGAACTTTTGATATTTAAAAGGAAGAATAGAAGTATTTGAAAGAAATACACATCCATGAAAACCAGTAGTTCTAGAAGAGCAGATCAGAACATGAATATTATTTTGTCTTTTTAAAAATATTTTTTATATTATACCAAAAAATCTTAGAATAACATATAAAATAAAATGGGAATATATGAGAAGTACTTCAAGGTATTTATAAAAAAGATATTACATGAAAGGCTTGTTACTATTGCTATGAATCAACATTCTTAGAAGTTCTAGTTTCAGTAGACCTTAGAATTTATGCTGTCCAACTTTCCCATCACTAGCCGGAATTTCTCTTATATTTATGTGCTATCTTGGCTCTGTTACCTACTGGCAATGTAAACTTGGACACCTAACTTCATTTTTCATAGCCCTTGTTTCTGCATTTGTGGAGGTGAAAGTTGCTTCTTCATATGGCTTTTGGGAGGGATAAATAGAATCATACAACTAAAGCACTTATGTAAATGAAACATCCTTCTTTAAAAATACAGGAAAGACAAAACCCAAACATCCAAGGGAAGTGCTGGGAAGTGGCAGTAGACCTAGTCAGTCATCTCTGTCTCCCTAACTTTCCCTTTCCCTTGGAATTTCCTCATTTCACTGACTGTAACCAGTTTTGCTCTGGTCCCTAGGGCCACCGTAGGGCATGTAACTCCTCACCTCTCCTCCATTGGACCCGTGCAGTGGACATCTGTTAGATGATTTTACCATCAGTCCCACCTGCTGCATAGATGTAATCCTAAACACACACCCACGCAGCATTTGATGGGGCCTGAGATGGCCACCCAATCCAAGATGGCCCATGAGTCCCTTCCCTGAGAATGTGGAACAGGGACAAAGAAAAACTATTTAGCCTCTGTCTGTATCTCTATTGCTGTATCACATAAACTTGGAAATTGTTGTTGACAACTGTTTTCTACCATATGAACCGGGAAACAGACACATTTAGGTTGCAGTGTGAAAAAAGAGAGACACAGATATTCAGAGGGGGCAGAGGCAAGAGAGAGAAAGGTGTATTGGTTTCTCGAGGCTGCCATAGCTCAGCGTCTTAGACTGGGACAGCTTAAAACAATGGATATTTGTTCTGTCACAGTTCTGGAGGCTAGAAGCTCAAAGTCAAGGTGTTGGCAGAGCCATGCTCCCTCTGAAAGCTCTAGGGAGGATCCGTTCCATGTCTTTCTCTTTGCTCCTGATGTTTGCTGGCAATTCTTGGTGTCCCTTGACTCGTATCACTCCAATCGCCACCTCCATCTTTTCATGGCGTTCTTCGCTCTGGGTCTGTCTGTCTCTTCTCCTCTTCTGATGAGGACACCAGTCATATTAGATTAGGGCCCACCCTATTCTGGTACAGCCTCACCTTAAGTTGATGACATCTGGAAAGACCCTATTTCCAAAGAAGGTCACCTTCACAGGTACCAGGGGTTAGGACTTCAATATGTCTTTTGCAGGGGACACAATTCAACCCAAAACAGAAAGAGTTTTTGGATTCTCTACTGCCCACCAAGCCCTGGTTCCATCTCTAAGGCCCGGCTATATCCTGTCCTTTCATTCCTAGTGGTACCCCAGTAAGAAAGTCCATTGTTACATGAGCTGGTCAGAACTAATTTGTTTACTTATTGTCAAGAGAGTTCTAATTAACACACTAGGCATGGTCCAACCCCTGCTATTGTTTCCTCTTTTCACTTTAGAGACACACTGCAGCTTTAAAAATTTTTTGCTAAATGCCAAAGGGGTAGAGAGGGAATGAATGTGGAAGTGATGCAACTAACAAAATGCAGATTTCTGACCCAATTACTATCTGCTTGTACCCGGTTTACATGCCTGTTCTGCACCTGATAGCTAAAGATAGCACTTCCCAAACCATATTATACAAAAATGATTTTCATGAAAAAATTCATACCGAAGATAGTTAGACTTTAAAGTTTACTTTCATAAAAGGTTATAGATGAGGAAACTGAAGACCTGGAGAGATTATCGACTTGCCTGAGAGGCCCACAACCAAACCCAGCCAACCTGAGACTAGAAACACCTTCTCTTTTCATGATTTAATTCTGACAATCACATTCAATGTTAAGACGAAACACTGATGTATTATTTTAGAATATCTGTTGATGAAACTGATTTTTCAACTGTTTACAGAGAGCATCCTATGTACCAGGCACTAAACTAAATGTTCCAGAGACAGAACCCACCACCAGCACCTGACAAAGTACATAAATTAAAATCATTACTCTCTTTAGAAAAGCAGAAAGCAGACTGTAATTCAATCAAGGTCCCACACAGCAAGCTCTACAACAAGAAACCAGCGAGATCCTTACTAATTCCAGGTTTCTAAGTGTTTTCAACCAGATCCTATTTCCACTGCACATGCAAATTTCATTTTTGTTCCCCCATTTGTTCTAATCTGTGTTCCTGAAATAAACATTTTAGTTTAAAAAAAAATTATGCAACAAATGGCATGAAAAAGAAATAAAGGGGGACTGTTTTAGATTAAAAAAGACTTAAGGGACAGAACAAAAGAACATGTGTGGAATTTGTTTAGATTCTGAATCCAGCAAGGCAAATGTAGTAAAACATTTTGAGACAACCAGCGAATTTTTATTATGGTCTGAGTATTATGATTCCAAGAATTACTGTTAATTTTGCTAGGTGTGATAAACGGCCTTGGGGTTATATAAGAAAATGTCCATAATTTTTAGAGATACATTATAAAGTATGTAGGAAGAAAATGACATGAAATCTGAAATGTGCTTTAAAATATTACAGTAAAGGGGAAAAGCAGGTAGCCACTATGACAAAACTTGATGATAACTTAATCTAGGTTTTGTTTTATGGGAATTTATTCTACAACTCTTTCTTTTGAATTTTTCATGGTAAATTTAGAAAATACATCTAAGTAAATTACCTATAGCAGTTATCACATGATAACCTGTCTTTACCGTATAATAACAGAAACTCAGACACCCATTTTGCATTAGACAATTTATCAGGTGAGCTCCTGGTTCTCTTGGACACAGCAGCATACTTTTCGTTCGATAAAAGCCTTTAAAGCAAATCCCAGACATCTTGTCATTTCACCCAAGCATCCTTTGGGGTGGTTCGCTCAAATCAGAAACGAAATGAAAACTCACTGCCTTATGGAGGTTTCACTCTGGTGTGGGCAGCTGGGGATGGACAGCAAGTCAGGAAACTAATAAATATAAACATATCAGGTGGTAAGTGTTAACAAGAACAATAAAGCAGGATGAGGGAACAGAGAATGATGGGACAGGTGCAGTTTTACATTGGGTGGTCAAGGATTGCTTTCCTGATGGGTGATATTGGAGGCAGAGCCTTGAAGGAGGTGAGGAAAAAGGCCAGGCGGGGGGAGGGTGCTCCAGAAAGAGGGAACAGCGTGTGTTGGTGAGTTTGGAGACAGCAGTGGGGGCAGGGTGACAGGTGATGAGGTCAGAACGGTGCCTGGACCAGATGATGTAGGGTTGCACCAGGGGTCCCCAAGGCCACCCCCAGGTTCAGTGATTCACGGGAGGACACATAGGCTCGGCAGATACTCACACTCATGGCTGTGATTTATTACAGCGAAAGGATTCATAGCAAGATCAGGAGAGACAAAAGGTGCGTGGGGTGAAGTCTGGGAAAGCAGGTGCAGCTTCCAGAGTCCTCTCCCGGCGGAACCACATGGGACAGGCTGATCTCCCCTAGCTACGTGTTGTGACAATGAGTGTGAACTCTTGTCCACCAGGGAAACTCACTATGGACTCAGTGCGGGGAGGACAAGCCCCATGGTACCCTCTGCCTGGCAGGTACCCACATCCCAGACTCCCAGTGGGAAAGCAGGCGTTCAGCATAAACCATACTGTTTGCACCAACAGTTTAGGGGCAGTGAGCCACTCATACCAGTTCACGGTGGGAACTCTGCCAAAATCCAAGTTCCCAGGTGCCAGCCGAGGGCTGACCTTGCAAGCTCGGGCCCGTCTCAGGGCAGCGGTCAGGCCGGCAGTGCTGACTCTTCTCTGCATAAGGGCCTTGTAGGCAGGGAGAAGGATTTCAGAGCGTGGGAAGGAGAGGATGGAAGTGGAGGATGGGGGATGCCAGGGTCCTCCTTTATTCCACATCCAGTGGTCATAGAAACATTAGGGATGACAGAGACCCCAGAGAATGTCAATGCCAGTGTCATGCTTCCCTGGGCACAGCCCGGCCCAGGAAGCGGCCACTGAGTCAAGACCTTCCATTGATGTGTAGAATCTAATCAGAACAGAAAGGAAAGCTTTTTCTAAGGCACGGGGCCAGAAAAAAGAACACATTGGAGCACCTGACCCTTAAAAGTTAGGGGCAGCATATCAGCCAGGGTTCTGCAGAGAAACGAAACCAGTTGGGCGTGTGTGTGCGTGTGTGTGTGTGTGTGTGTATGTGTGTGTGTGTATAAAGAGATTCATTTCAAGTCATTGGCTCTTGTGATTGTGGGGCTGACAAGTCTGGGATTTGGAAGACAGGCCAGCAGGCTAGAAATTCTCCAGTTGGAGCTGATGCTGCAGTCTGGAGGTGGAATTTCTTCTTCCTCACGGAAATCTTGATTTTGATTGTAAGGCCTTCAACTGATGGGACGAGGCCCCCGCCCCCAGGTTATAGTGGGCTGGGGGGTGATCTCCTTCACTTCAGATCAGCTGATTATAGATCTTAACACATCTACAAAATGCTTTCACAGCAATGCCTAGGTCAGTGGCTAGTTGAATAGCTGGATGCCACGTCAAGTTGACTCATGAAACTAACCATCGCAGATGAGGCCAGCAGCCAGAGCAAGCAAGCCAGAGGGGCTGATGTCCATGTGTGCCCAGCAGGCCATAAGTGGACTGTGGTACAACTAAGTGAAGTCAGGCTGGTCACGGGCTAAGTCCATGAGTTCCATTGACTGAGGTCTTCTTTAGATGACTAGGGTTGAGAGAATCAGGGACCCACGCTCTCCACATTACACCTGAGGTTGCCCGTCCCCATCTGGCTTCTGCTGCAGGCTATGCCCTCCTAGAGAACAACCTCGGTTTGAGCTGAACCCCAGCCCCACATGGAAGAGCAGGGCTTTCCCCTTACATGCACACTTACATCTCAACCCCAGCCAGGTTAATTCAGGGCAAGTGACCCAAGTGTGGCAACTAGAAGTTTGTCCCTTCACAACTTAACACAGTTCTTGATACATAGTGGCTGCTAATCAAATGCCCCTTCTCCCCCTTAATTCCAGATGAGATGATATTTAGACTGCCCTGGGTGCACTTCTCAATGCTCTGTTCTCTCTAGTTTGTCAGTAGTTTTCTTAAAATATGTGGCATTCAAAATCTGACATAATGTACCCTGTGTTATTAACAAAATCAGAAGAACTATTATTTTCTGAGATCAACTACTAGATGCCTATTAATTCAATTAAAGATGCAGTTGGGGACTTCCCTGGTGGTGCAGTGGCTAAGAATCTGCCTGCCAATGCAGGGGACATGGGTTCGAGCCCTGGTCTGGGAAGATCCCATATGCCTCGGAGCAACTAAGCCCGTGTACCACAACTACTGAGCCTGTGCTCTAGAGCTCACGAGCCACAACTACTGGGCCTGCATGTCACACCTACTGAAGCCCGCGTGCCTAGAGCCCATGCTCCGCAACAAGAGAAGCCACCACAGTGAGAAGCCGGCGCACCGCTTCAAAGAGTAGCCCCTCCTCGCCACAACTAGAGAAAGCCCACGCGCGCAGCAATGAAGACCCAATGCAGCCATAAATAAATAAGTAAGTAAATAAATAAATAAATTTATTTTTTTAAAAATGCAGTTGGGGTTTTTTTAGCTCTGCATTTGTTCACTCAGCAAATTTTTCTGTGCACCTACTATGTGCCAGGGGCTGTTCTAGATACTAGAGACACAGAGGTGAACAAGAGCTTACATTCTAACAGTGGAGA
Organism: Balaenoptera acutorostrata; assembly: GCF_949987535.1. Lineage (NCBI taxonomy): Eukaryota > Metazoa > Chordata > Mammalia > Artiodactyla > Balaenopteridae > Balaenoptera > Balaenoptera acutorostrata. The sequence goes on from NC_080081.1 coordinate 12,395,621, forward strand.
CAGACGTTAAACAAGCACACAGGTAAGTATCTCAGGTCATTTCAGATAATAAGTGCTAGGAGGACAAAACATTCTAATGTCATAGGGAGTGACTGCGAATGGGGAGCAGTATTGGACAGGGTAGTCAGGGAGGACCTCCCTGAGGAGGTGACTTTTGAGCCTGGACCGAAGTGATGACAAGTTGTTACATGGAGAGCAAAGTATCACACTACTGATTCATTAACCCATCATCAAACAAAACAAAACAAAGCCAAACCTAGATTTGTTTACATGAATTATTAAACCTGATCTTCCTAGGCTTTCTTCAGCAAGAGATTTATGCATTGTGCTTACATAATAACCACATTTTCTAGTTTCTGTATCTGATGCTTTAATAACTTGAGGCCTTGTGAACCCTGGAGGGACAGCCCCTCCCAGGGCCAGCCAATTCCTGGAGATACTACACTCTCCTGCAAGCACACCTTTCAAATGCAAACCAACCAATCCACCAACCACCTCCTCTACTGGGCTTTCACATTGCAGGCCACCATTCCCCTGCCTTAATCACCCCAGGGCCAGGTACCGGATGTGTAGGGATGGCTCCTATACCCCAGAGCCCACTGGAATTATTTAAACTACCCAATCCTAAACCAGCTCACCCTTCCTTGCCTTGCCTTTCCCAAGGAAACCACAATAAAGGCTCTCGTCCACATTTCCCCCCTCAACTCTCTGCCTCCTGATAGACACTGGTGCTTCCCAGCACGGCCCTGCATGGCCTGGTGTGGCATGCCTCCTGTCTCTAGGGGACTTCAAATATAATAAAAATTTCTGCCTTCATAACAGTCATTCCCACGTCTGCATGTCTTACCTAATTAAAACAAATCTTGGGTATATTTTAAAACAGTTTACATTTGAACTACAATCCTGCAGCCTGTAGCACAAAAACCACATTCACAGAAAGATAGACAAGATGAAAAGGCAGAGGGCCATGTATCAGATGAAAGAACAAGATAAAACCCCAGAAAAACAACTAAATGAAGTGGAGATAGGCAACCTTCCAGAAAAAGAATTCAGAATAATGATAGTGAAGATGATCCAGGACCTCGGAAAAAGAATGGAGGCAAAGATCGAGAAGATGCAAGAAATGTTTAACAAAGACCTAGAATTAAAGAACAAACAGAGATGAACAATGCAATAACTGAAATGAAAGATACACTAGAAGGAATCAATGGCAGAATAACTGAGGCAGAAGAACGGGTAAGTGACCTGGAAGACAGAATGGTGAAATTCACTGCCACGGAACAGAATAAAGAAAAAAGAATGAAAAGAAATGAAGACAGCCTAAGAGACCTCAGGGACAACATTAAACGCAACAACATTCACATTATAGGGGTCCCAGAAGGAGAAGATAGAAAGGACCCAAGAAAATATTGGAAGAGATTATAGTCAAAAACTTCCCTAACATGGGAAAGGAAATAGCCACCCAAGTCCAGGAAGCACAGAGAGTCCCATACAGGATAAACCAAAGGAGAAACACGCTGAGACACATAGTAATCAAACTGGCAAAAATTAAAGACAAAGAAAAATTATTGAAAGCAGCAAGGGAAAAACAACAAATAACATACAAGGGAACTCCCATAAGGTTAACAGCTGATTTCTCAGCAGAAACTCTACAAGCCAGAAGGGAGTGGCATGACATATTTAAAGTGATGAAAGGGAAGAACCTACAACCAAGATTACTCTATCTGGCAAGGATCTCATTCAGATTCGATGGAGAAATCAAAACCTTTACAGACAGGCAAAAGCTAAGAGAATTCAGCACCACCAAACCAGCTCTACAACAAATGCTAAAGGAACTTCTCTAAGTGGGAAAAACAAGAGAAGAAAAGGACCTATAAAAACAAACCCAAAACAATTAAGAAAATGGTAATAGGAACATACATATTGATAATTACCTTAAACGTGAATGGATTAAATGCTCCAACCAAAAGACACAGTCTCACTGAATGGATACAAAAACAAGACCAATAAATATGCTGTCTACAAAAGACCCACTTCAGACCTAGGGACACATACAGACTGAAAGTGAGGGGATGGAAAAAGATATTCCATGCAAATGGAAATCAAAAGAAAGCTGGAGTAGCAATACTCATATCAGATAAAATGACTTTAAAATAAAGAATGTTACAAGACACAAGGAAGGACACTACATAATGATCAAGGGATCAATCCAACAAGAAGATATAACAATTATAAATATATATGCACCCAACATAGGAGCACTTCAATACATAAGGCAACTGCTAACAGCTCTAAAAGAGGAAATCGACAGTAACACAATAATAGTGGGGGACTTTAACACCTCACTTACACCAATGGACAGATCATCCAAACAGAAAATTAATAAGGAAATACAAACTTTAAATGACACAATAGACCAGATAGATTTAATTGATATTTATAGGACATTCCATCCAAAAACAGCAGATTACACTTTCTTCTCAAGTGTGCACGGAACATTCTCCAGGATTCATCACATCTTGGGTCACAAATCAAGCCTCAGTAAATTTAAGAAAACTGAAATCATATCAAGCATCTTTTCTGACCACAATGCTATGAGATTAGAAATCAATTACAGGGAAAAAAAACATAAAAAAACACAAACACATGGAAGCTAAACAATACGTTACTAAATAACCAAGAGATCATTGAAGAAATCAAAGAGGAAAACAAAAAATACCTAGAGACAAATTACAACGAAAACACGATGATCCAAAACCTATGGGATGCAGTAAAAGCAGTTCTAAGAGAGAACTTTATAGCAATACAAGCCTACCTCAAGAAACAACAAGCATCTCAAATAAACAATCTAACATTACACCTAAAAGAACTAGAGAAAGAAGAACAAACAAAACCCAAAGTTAGTAGAAGGAAAGAAATCATAAAGATCAGAGCAGAAATAAATGAAATAGAAACAAAGAAAACAATAGCAAAAATCAATAAAACTAAAAGCTGGTTCTTTGAGAAGATAAAAAAAAATTGATAAACCATTAGCCAGACTCATCAAGAAAAAGAGGGAGAGGACTCAAATCAATAAAATTAGAAATGAAAAAGAAGTTACAACAGACACCGCAGAAATACAAAGCATCCTAAGAGACAACTACAAGCAACTCTATGCCAATCAAATGGACAACCTGGAAGAAATGGACAAATTCTTAGAAAGGTATAACCTTCCAAGACTGAACCAGCAAGGAACAGAAAATATGAACAGACCAATCACAAGCACTGAAATTGAAACTGTGATTAAAAATCTTCCAACAAACAGAAGTCCAGGACCAGATGGCTTCACAGGTGAATTCTATCAAACATTTAGAGAAGAGCTAACACCCATCCTTCTCACACTCTTCCAAAAAATTGCAGAGGAAGGAACACTCCCAAACTCATTCTACAAGGCCACCATCACCCTGATACCAAAACCAGACAAAGATACTGGAAAAAAAGAAAATTACAGACCAATATCACTGATGAATATAGATGCAAAAATCCTCAACAAAATACTAGCAAACAGAATCCAACAACACATTAAAGGGATCATACACCATGAGCAAGTGGGATTTATCCCAGGAATGCAAGGATTCTTCAATACACACAAATCAATCAGTGTGATACACCATATTAACAAATTGAAGAATAAAAACCATATGATCATCTCAATAGATGCAGAAACAGCTTCTGACAAAATTCAACACCCATTTATGATAAAAACTCTCCAGAAAGTGGGCATAGAGGGAACTTACCTCAACATAATAAAGGCCATATACGACAAATCCACAGCAAACATCATCCTCAGTGGTGAAAAACTGAAAGCATTTCCTCTAAATCAGGATCAAGACAAGGATGTCCACTCTCACCGCTATTATTCAACATAGTTTTGGAAGTCCTAGCTATGGCAATCAGAGAAGAAAAAGAAATAAAAGGAATACAAATTGGAAAAGAAGAAGTACAGCTGTCACTGTTTGCAGATGACATGATACTATACATAGAGAATCCTAAAGATGCCACCAGAAAACTACTAGAGCTAATCAATGAATTTGGTAAAGTTGCAGGATACAAAATTAATGCACAGAAATCTCTTGCATTCCTATACACTATCAATGAAAGATCAGAAAGAGAAATTAAGGAAACAATCCCATTCACAATTGCAACAGAAAGAATAAAATACCTAGGAATAAACCTACCTAAGGAGGTAAAAGACCTGTACTCAGAAAACTATAAGACACTGATGAAAGAAATCAAAGATGACACAAACAGATGCAGAGATATACCATGTTCTTGGATTGGGGAATCAATATTGTGAAAATGACTATACTACCCAAAGCAATCTACAGAGTCAATGCAATCCCTATCAAATTACCAATGGCATGTTTTACAGAACTAGAACAAAAAATCTTAAAATTTGTATGGAGACAAAAAAGACCCCGAATAGCAAAAGCAGTCTTGAGGGAAAAAAACGGAGCTGGAGGAATCAGACTCCCTGACTTCAGACTATACTACAAAGCTACAGTAATCAAGACAATATGGTACTGGCACAAAACAGAAATATAGATCAGTGGAACAGGATAGAAAGCCCAGAGATAAACCCACGCACCTATGGTCAACTAATCTATGACAAAGGAGGCAAGGATATCCAATGGAGAAAAGACAGTCTCTTCAATAAGTGGTGCTGGGAGAACTGGACAGCTACATGGAAAAGAATGAAATTAGAACACTCCTTAACACCATACACAAAAATAAACTCAAAATGGATTAGAAACCTTAATGTAAGAGTGGACACTATAAAACTCTTAGAGGAAAACATAGGAGGAACACTCTTTGACATAAATCACAGCAAGATCTTTTTTGATCCACCTCCTAGAGTAATGGAAATAAAAACAAAAATAAACATATGGGACCTAATGAAACTTAAAAGTTTTTCACAGCAAAGGAGACTACAAACAAGACGAAAGACAACCCTCAGAATGGAAGAAAATATTTGCAAACAAATCAATGGACAAAGGATTAATCTCCAAACTATGCAAACAGCTCATGCAGCTCAATATTAAAAAAACAAGCAGCCTAATCCCAAAATGGGCAGAAGACCTAAATAGACATTTCTCCAAAGAAGACATACAGATGGCCAAGAAGCACATGAAAAGCTGCTCAACATCACTCATTATTAGAGAAGTGCAAATCAAAACTACAATGAGGTATCACCTCACACCAGTTAGAATGGGCATCATCAGAAAATCTACAAACAACAAATGCTGGAGAGGGTGTGGAGCAAAGGGAACTGTCTTGCACTGTTGGTGGGAATGTCAATTGATACAGCCACTGTGGAGAACAGTATGGAGATTCCTTAAAAAACTAAAAATAGAATTACCATATGACCCAGCAATCCCACTACTTGGCATATACCCAGAAAAAACCATAATTCAAAAAGACACATGCACTCCAATGTTCATTGCAGCACTATTTACAATAGCCAGGTCATGGAAGCAACCTAAATGCCCATCGACAGATGAATGGATAAAGAAGATGTGGTACATATATACAATCGAATATTACTCAGCCATAAAAAGGAACAAAATTGGTTCATTTGTAGAGACGTGGACGGATCCAGAGACTGTCTACAGAGTGAAGTAAGTCCGAAAGAGAAAAACAAATATCATATATTAACGCATATATGTGGAACCTAGAAAAATGGTACAGATGAACCGGTTTGCAGGGCAGAAGTAGAGACACAGATGTAGAGAACAAACATATGGACACCAAGCGGGGAAAGCGGCGGGGGTGGTGGTGGTGGGATGAATTGGGAGATTGGGATTGACATGTATACACTAATATGGATAAAATGGATAACTAATAAGAACCTGCTGTATAAAATAATAAATAAAATAAAATTCAAAAAAAAATTAAGGAAGAAAGAAAAAACAGTTTACATTTATCTTCATTAAATTTCTTCCCATCAGCTTTGGCCCAGTGGTCCAAGCTGTCACCGTCATTGGGAACTCTTGGCTTGTCTTCTCTCATGGTACGCATCCCTCCCATCTTTGTGTCATCTGCAGAGTTGCTGAATGTCTCCTGCACATCCATGTTCACGGTCATCTCACATTACATCACCAGGAGGAGTCAGGGGTCACAACTTGTGACATTCCCCTAGAGACCCCCTAAGTTAATGCACTGCCATTATATAATCTAGGTGTAGGGTCAACTTATTTCAACTTCTCTAAAATCTCCATATTTATCCATCTATAACATACAAGCTGATGTTAATTGCCTCAGAAAATTAAGAACACTGGACTATAGCATCACCTGACTCTATCAACCTAGGGTCAACTTCAAAGAAAAAAAAATGGGATGGATTTACTATGACATACTTAGTTGACCCAGGGCTTCCAGTAATCACCATGTTATTTTTTAAATGCTTGTGAGAAATTGTTGCCAAACATATTAGTCTAAAGGTCCTGGGATTTCACCTTACCTCCTTTTTAAAAAATTGCGATACCCTTTGCTGTAACTAAGATTCATCTCTTGTTTGCTCCATAAAAATCTCATTTTACTGATAAAATGTATGGGAATTTTAGAATGTAGTATGGCAATGACACTCATTCCGAGCAAAGATGTAATTACTGGTGAGTCATGAAATAGTATTCCCAGGATGTTAAAATTAGTGGATTCTGGGGACTTATTAGCACCAAAACCATAAATATTGCCGATAGTTTAGAGAATCTGAAAGAAAGACAAATTAAAACTGAGAACTAGGGCTTCCCTGGTGGCGCAGTGGTTGAGAATCTGCCTGCCAATGTAGGGGACACGGGTTCGAGCCCTGGTCTGGGAGGATCCCACATGCCGCGGAGCAACTGGGCCCGTGAGCCACAACTACTGAGCCTGCGCATCTGGAGCCTGTGCTCCGCAACAAGAGAGGCCGCGACAGTGAGAGGCCCGCGCACCGCGATGAAGAGTGGCCCCCACTTGCCACAAGTAGAGAAAGCCCTCGCACAGAAATGAAGACCCAACACAGCCATAAATAAATAAATAAATAAATAAACCCAAAGTTTAAAAAAAAAAAACAAAAAACCCCCTGAGAACTATAAAATTAGAAGCAAAACTATTTTTTCAAAGTACCTCTTTTTTTTTCAGCCTCTACTCCCACTTCAAACAGAGTAGAATATTTTAGCATTTCCCATGAATGCTTCTTAAATTAGAATATGGAACGTGTTAAACTCATGCATGTTTTTATTAAAGCAATGAATGCTGCTTTTAAAATAAAATTAGTCTCAAAAAGGATTTGGAAGTTCATTTTTTTCTTTTTAATTTAAAGGCTAGAAACTAGCTACTTGAAACGATTATACTCTGCCTATTCTGTGCTTTTATGTGTTTTTATTGCATTTGGGGGCTTTTTTTTTTTCTTAGCACAACAAAGAAATGTCCAAAAGCATATCTAAGTAAGAACTTTTGCAATTTTTTCATTTTAAAAAATCTTGGTTGCTCTTAAAAATTAACAGCCTTCCAAGATTTAGTTCTTTACTCAGGAAAAAAATTAATCACCTTTTCTCTTGATCCAAAACAAATGTTTTTCTCCTTGTTATTCTAAAATAAGGGGGCAGCAGACTTTGGGGCCTGCAGAAGAAGCCAGAGGACTCAGAGATGTGGTTTCAGTGACAATAATTCAGTACAAGCCTTGCACTAGGCTAAAGGAGAGAGAACGGACAAAGACTAAGTAGGTGAAAAGCATGAGGAATACAAGAAAGAAAAAAAACCAACCCCTAAAATATAAATGCCGACCTCATTTCAAGGCAGGTTGATAGTAAAAACGCTGTTATAATACCCAGGGAAAACAGTATCTATTTTCAAGTGCCATGATGAAAACAGGGGATGTTTTTAAGGGCCAGAGAGAAAAGTATTAAATATTTAAGAACCAGATGACATTTCTGTGTGGACTGATTCCGCTTCATGAAATGTATACATTTAATTGCTTTTAAAGGTTGGTGTGATTTGAATCAATATAGGTTTTTGTTCTAAGTGACTTCAGAGAATTGAAAAATGAATGTCAAGGCTTTGGCTGCTTCAGGCTCTTTCGGGATGCGGGAGAGGTTACTTAGCAAAGCAATGAACGATCAGAGCTGGGATGAATCTGAGCAGGAAAGTGGCATAATCATCATTAGATGCTGTCCCTTCTTGAGGAAGGGGCAGGAGAGTATTTGATGAGTTTGCTCGTTTATTCCGACATCAAATAATCAGGAATGATGAGACAATGGTGAATGTTCTTTGTTAATTCTTCTATCACCTGGTAACGCAGCTGATAAAACTCCCCTGAAGTAATTCATTAGCATCCTCTCATTAGCTGGGGAGCAGACACACTCAGCTCCACCGCCCCCCTCCCCAGACAATAGAGGAAGGGGAGACTGATTCCAGCAGGGAAAGCACTGACACTGCCACCAAAACCCAGGGACTCAGAGACCTTAAGAAACCATCCCCAAGGCTGCTGCAGAGAAATGAGCAGACCCTTATTAAAGGGATAATTAGTTAGTCCCGAAACCTTGCAGTAAGTGGAAGACATTAATAATTCATAGGCAGCCATGCCTCCCCCACCTCCTCCTGGGAGACAGGCTTCCTGTGTCTTCAACTTCTTGGGGAAGCCCAGTTATCAGGGAGAACAGGGCAGGAGCCCTGAGCCTGGCCGTGGGAAAACTGCAGAAATCCTATGTGGCCCATTGGGACTGGCTGATCCCATGAGGAATTAGTGCCAAAGGGAGAAGTATGTGGAAAGTAGGCAAGAAACCAAAGAGACACAAAACACCAAAATGAACAAAATCCGAGAGATAAAGAAAGCAGCTGTGGACTCCAGGCGTGTTAGTCCCTTCCCTAAAGTAGGTAGGGACAGTGGAAGTGGATGAACTGAAGGAAATAAGGGCCAGAAAGAGCCACACCAGTAAATAATAGCAACATCTATATTTTTATATCGACCTTTACCATTTTCAAAGTGCATTATCTCATTTGAGCCTAAAAACATCTCCTTAGGGTATGAAGTAGTCCCTTTTTAAGCCCTATTTGTTCGACAAAATACTTATTGTACACAGGGGCCAGATTTCAGATGCCCCAGCTATCAGATGGGCATGCCCTGGGGTTTAGACATTCCCTTGTAGTTCCTGGTTGTATAGGCCTGAGCTAGGCAAATAATTAAATAACTGTAGCTGAGGTTATTGGTAATTATGGAATAAACTGATTTAAAATAATGTGCACACACCCATGTTCATAACAGCATTATTCACAATAGCCAACAGGTGGAAGCAACCCAAGTGTCCATTGACAGATAAATGGATGAACAAAATGTGACATATACATACAATGGAGTATGAATCAACCTTGAAAAGGAAGGCCATTCTGACACAGGCTACAACATGGATGAACCTTGAAGACATGCTCAGTGAAGAAGCCAGCCACAAAAGGACAAATACTGTATGATTCCACTTACATGAGGTACACAACGCACACATTGATGGTAAAAAGGATGACTGAGCCATTCAACACACATTAACTCTTTTTTTTTTTTTAAACATCTTTATTGGAGTATAACTGCTTTACAACGGTGTGTTAGTTTCTGCTTTATAACAAAGTGAATCAGCTATACATATACATACATCCCCATATCTCCTCCCTCTTGCGTCTCCCTCCCACCCTCCCTATCCCACCCACACATTAACTCTTTTTTTTTTTTTTCTCACACATTAACTCTTGATAAAATTGGTTGGGCTGGATTGTGTCTCCCTGAAAAGATGTGTTAAAGTTCTAACTCCAGGTACCTGTGAATGACCTCCTTTGGAAATAGCGTCTTACAGATGCCATTAAATTAAGATGAGGTCATGCTGGAGTAGCCTGGGCCCTAATTTAATGTGACTGGTGTCCTTATAAGAAGAGGAGAGGAGCATAAAATTGTTATGGACTGAACTGTGTCCCCCACAAATTCATATGCTGAAGTCCTAACCCCAAAGTAATTGCTTTTGGAGATAGGGCCTTTTAGGAGGTAATAAGGTTAAATGAGGTCATAAGGGTGGGGCCCTAATCCGATAGGGCTGGTGTCCTTAAAAGGGGAGAAAGAGACACCAGAGAACTCCCTTCCTCTCCAGGTGCATACAGAGAAAAGGCCGCGTGAGGACATAGCAAGAAGGTGGCCACCTGTAAGTCAGCAAGAGAGCCCTCAGAAGAAACCAACCTTGATGGCACCTAGATCTGGGACTTCTAGCCTCCAGAACTGTGAGAAATAAACTTCTGTTGGTTAAGCCACCCACTCTGTGGTATTTTGTTATTCTATCCAAGCAGACTAATATAGACACACACACAGGCGGAGGTTGGGGTGATTCGTCTGCAAGACAAGGAACACCAAAGATTGCCAGTAAACCACCAGAAGCCAGCGGAGAAGCCTGGAGCGAAGTCTCCCTTAGAACCTCCAGAAGGAGCCCACTTCGGACTTCTGGCCTCCAGAACTGTGAGGGAATCTTCTTCTGTTGTTTTAAGCCACCTGGTTAGTGGTACTTTGCCATGGCAGCCCTAGGAAACTAATACAGTGTGGACTGTGTTTTAGAAGAGAAATGGTGCAGAAAGAAGGTGGCCTTAGGGGTGAGAAAGACTTGGGGACAAATCCTAGCTCCAGCACTCACCGATGCTGATGCCTGTGGCATAAACCAGCCCTTAATGATTGTGGGGTGCAGGGCCAGACTGTAAAGGGAGGCCCACAGTCCATAGGACTAAGTCCACCAGAGTCAAAGCCAGGCTAACAAAGTGCCAAGTTAAATGTTCTACCCGCCTACCTTGACAAACATTCCTTCATAAACATCTGAAGGCCAGATTCTAATCAAGAACTCTTGGGGGACTTTCCTGGTGGTGCAGTGGTTAAGAATCCAACTGCCAATGCAAGGGACACGGGTTCGAGCCCTGGTCTGGGAAGATCCCACATGCCACGGAACAACTAAGCCTGTGTGCCACAACTACTGAGCCTGCACTCTAGAGCCCATGAGCCACAACTACTGAGCCTGCGAGCCACAACTACTGAAGCCCGCGCGCCTACAGCCCGTGCTCCACAACAAGAGAAGCCACCGCAATGAGAAGTCTGTGCACTGCAACAAAGAGTAGCCCCTGCTCACCAGGACTAGAGAAAGCCTGTGTGCAGCAGTGAAGACCCAAAGCAGCCAAAAATAAATAAGTAAATAAATAAACAAATATATTAAAAACAAACAACAACAACAAAAAACTCTTGGACTCTCCCGAATATTCCAGAAGCTTGGAGGAATTACCTCCTCACTGAAAATACTTCAGCTTGTATCACACCTGACCCCTGAACAACTTGGGGGTTGGGGGCACTATTCAACTAATCGCGGATCCTGTAGCACTAAAGTACTTACTATTGAAAAAATCCATGCATAAGTGGACCCGTGCAGTTCAAACCTGTGTTGTTCAAGGGTCAACTGTATTTCTCTCTGGAGAACCTAAAAATGACAGTGGATAACAGGCAGCAACACGACCCAGAGAGACCAAGCATGGCACTACTTTGCTGCTTTTCCCTCCATACAAATAACTTTGCACAATTTTCCCTGAAGTGAGGCACAGAAAAAAATCTCTTTCATTTTCAATTAACAAGGGATATGAAGCACTTTTTAATGGTTTAACTATACCTCTGGGTCAGATTCCCTCTTTCAAAATAATTAGATTATGGTGATACATTGAAACTAGCTTTCTTCAATAACATTTTCATTTTTTAACAGTTTTAATAAAATTCAAATGTTCATTACTACCTATTTCTATAATCTGGGCTTATTTACCCAATTTAAATGAAAATGTAAGTAGGTTAGTCAGGAATTCGGGGACCTTTTTAAGACATTTGGTGTTTGGGGAAGAAGTTAGAAAATATTCATATTAGAATCATTTTCTCTTCAGCCTGGTATATATAAGTAAGTAGAGGGCAGGGAAGCAAGTCAGTATTTCCTTTACTTTGAATGAACACATCAGTTTCATCCTCTAGATGTGATATAAAATCTAATGATTTTGATATGCAAAATAATGAAAGAGTAAACTTCCCCCACAAAGGAAAAATATTAGAAATTTGGAAGATGCCACAGATGCTTAATACTACTTTTAGTACGATGAGCTTGATAAGTATTATGTTACCTAAATGAACATACTATTTGGCTTGTAGGTTTGCACAAGTCATAACCCAGCTGGACACTGCCACTGCTTCAGTTCTGCCCATGAAACATAATAACTTCATGGTGGACAGCTGTCCTTTCAAAAAACTTAATGGCATTCAGAGTGGATAACTTAATTACCACCGTGCGACTTTTTCCTTTTGTTTTGCCTTTTAGAATGTATCCTGGCAAGTGACAGCTTTATATACTAGAAAGAAGACAGAGAAATGCAATCCAATGATTATCAACTGCCTGTATTTTTAGAGAAGAAGTAATTTCTTGTAAAGCTTGGACAGGAACACATGATGTCATGTTACAATACTGAAGGATGAAAGACAGTCCCAAGTGACTGTTTTCCAACCCATTTTTATGTAATTTACAGGAACAGTCCTTTTGTGAGACAACATCGAAATGTTTCTAAAGGAGAGACAAGGGGACATAATTGCTGTGTTTTGAAATAAGCTCAGGGAGAGACAGGGAGCCGTCACCAGGAGGAAACTGACTGTACATTGCATAGCATGTCAGTAATTTATCAGAATCCAGAATCTCAAATATGATACTCTGTCTTATATATATATATATTTTTTTTTTAATTTATTTATTATTTTATTTTATTTTTGGCTGCGTTGGGTCTTCGTTGCTGCACGTAGACTTTCTCTAGTTGTGGCGATCGGGGGGCTACTCTTCGTTGTGGTGCGCGGGCTTCTCATTGCAGTGGCTTCTCTTGTTGCAGAGCGAGGGCTCTAGGTGCGCGGGCTTCAGTAGTTGCAGCACGCGGGCTCAGTAGTTGTGGCTCGCGGGCTCTAGAGCTCAGGCTCAGTAGCTGTGGTGCACAGGCTTAGTTGTTCCGTGGCATGTGGGATCTTCCCAGACCAGGGCTCGAACCCGTGTCCCCTGCATTGGCAGGCGGATTCTCAACCACTGCGCCACCAGGGAAGCCCTGTCTTACATATTTTAAAGCACAATATTGTCATGTGCTAACCAAATTCAGAAGAGAGTAATAATACATAAACCAGAATGTCAATTCACTAATTTCTGATGATACATAGACTTATTTAAATGGCTTTGCTCGTGCCTCTGGGAAGGCATAGTCATCCAACTTGGGTTCTCATTCCCAGGCATCATGGTTCTTGGGAAGCCAGATGAGTAACAAGGAGGCTGCTTGGGAAGCACAGAGTTAGAGCAAAGAGCAGTGGATGTTTTTGAGGGCAACTCCATTCACATTATGGTGAGACTCAGAGCAGATGTCTCCTGATTAGATTGTTACTATCCTCCAGAGTAGATATTTTGTAGCTTGAAATTCCTTTTCATCTTGTATCATGGTCCACCACCATGATCTCAATGGATTCATATTTATTTGGGATCCAATACACTTACATGAAGTCAAGGCTTTAGAGCTGTATCACATAAAGCAATACCATAGATAAAGATATAGATATAGAGTTGGTTATATTTGACTCTTCTGAAATCATCCTGGGTGATTGCAGACAACACCAACAAGACAGTAAACAAACATAACCCTGAAATGCTGAAGACCCAGCACTTTCCCTGGTAGACAGTAACTGATCAGTTTATCCCAGGAGAGCAAAGGAGTTCTCTGATTCACCGATTATAAATGTAAAAGGGCAGCCCTTTTGCAAAAAGATGAAAACTGTTGGGGGAGGGGAAGGAATCAGAATTCTGAGAAGAAAAGATCAAAGAAAAGTTTAGAGAAAAGAAGGGGAGAGAGGTGCAGATACCTATACTGGAAACTTCAATGGTGGGCACAAAAGCAGCGATAATTACAATATGTCACAGATGGCAGAGAGCAGCAATAGAGCGACTGAGAGAGAAGGGTCTTGATGTCTGGGGATGAGGTACTCACCACGTACCTCCCCAATCTTAGACCACACGCACTTCTAGGACACATCACAGAAGAAAACTTATGCTGTTTTATTTGTCTTCTCTTTAGATGTTCTTTTCATTTTTGTGTTTAAATATGCTTAATAACTTTTAATAGACTTTAAAAATAGGGTTTACATGCAGTAATTCAGACAGTTCAAAAAGGTAGGGAGTGATGAAAAACAGTATGGCGGTTCCTAAAAAGTTGAACATAGAATTACCATATAATCCAGCAATTCCACTTCTGAGGACATATCCAAAGAACTGAAAGCAGGGTCTTGAACTTATACACCCATGTTCACGGCAGCATTATTCACAACAGCCAAAATGTGGAAGCAACCCAAGTATTCACTGATGGATAAATGGATAAATAAAATTTGATATAGACATACAATGGAATATTTTCAGCCTTAAAAAGGAAGGACATTCTGACACATGCTACAACATGCATGAACCTTGAGGACATTAGGCTAATAAGTCAGACACAAAAAGACTGCATGATTCTACTCATCTGAAGTACCTAGAGTAGTCAAATTCATAGAGACAGAAAGAATGGTGGTTGCCAGGGGCTGGGGGAGGAAGGAATGGGGAGTTAGTGTTTAATGTGCAGGGAGTTTCAGTTTGGAAAGGTGAAAAAAGCTCTGGAGATGGATGGTGATAAAGGTTTCACAACAATGTGAATATACTTAATGCCACTGAACTGTGCACTGAAAAATGGTTAAAATGGTAAATTTTGTTACGTATATTTTACCACAATAAATATTTGTTTATTAAAAAAAAGTATGAAGTGAAAAAAAATTTTCCTCTTATTTCATTTTCACCCAGTTCCAAAGATGCATGAATGAGGGTTCATTGCAGGTACTTCAAACAGAAAGGGACTTAATATAAGGAATTCAGTGCTTATGAAATCACCAGGAAGGCTGGAAGAGGGACAAAGGACTACCCTGGAGTTATGAAGTTCAGGGCAGCCAGCGTGGCTGTGATCCAGAGTCCACTGTGGCCACCATCAGCACAGCTGCCTCTCAGCATCCATAAAAAGGCCCTGGGCTTCCCTGGTGGCGCAGTGGTTGGGAGTCTGCCTGCCAATGCGGGGGACGCGGGTTCGAGCCCTGGTCTGGGAAGATCCCACATGCCGCGGAGCAACTAGGCCCGTGAGCCACAATTGCTGAGCCTGCGCGTCTGGAGCCTGTGCTCCGCAACAGGAGAGGCCGCGATAGTGAGAGGCCCGCGCACCGCGATGAAGAGTGGCCCCCACTTGCCGCAACGAGAGAAAGCCCTCGCACAGAAACTAAGACACAACACAGCCATAAATAAAATAAGTAAATAAAGTTAAAAAAAAAAAAAAAAAGGCCCTGACACTGGAACATGGATTCAGCTGATCACATCGCATGACCTTGCTTCCCAGCTGAAAACAGGAGCAGGGAGATGCCTTATGCCTCACTTCTGTTTCCCAGATCATGTATGAGCATATCCAGCCAAGGGCGCTATACTTTCAGAATCCTAGTTGCAAAGGAGCCTGGAAATGTAGTATCTGCCTCTCCAACCTCTACCATTCAGGACAGCTCGTTAAAATGTGGGTGGGATGGAGATGGAGTGAGCCCCAATTCAATTCAGCACACCTCCCCAACCACTGCTGCCAATGACTTGGGATCTTTCTAGAGATAACCCATGTATAAATAAACGTGACCATAGATATACACTTTCTTCACACATGATGCTATGCTATTCCCATTGTTATGCACCTCGCTTTCTCTTTCGCACTGAACAGTATATCATATATCAAGAACACAGTTTTGGGGCTTCCCTGGTGGCGCAGTGGTGGGGATTCCGCCTGCCAATGCAGGGGACACGGGTTCGAGCCCTGGTCCGGGAAGATCCCACATGCTGCGGAGCAACTAAGCCCATGCGCCACAACTACTGAGCTTGCGCTCTAGAGCCCGTGAGCCACAACTACTGAGCCCACATGCCACAACTACTGAAGCCCGTGTGCCTAGGGCCCGTGCTCCACAACAAGAGAAGCCACCACAATGAGAAGCCCATGTACCGCAACGAAGAATAGCCCCTGCTCGCCACAACTAGAGAAAGCCTGCGAGCAGCAATGAAGACCCAACACAACGAAAAATAAATAAATCTATTAAAAAATTATTTTAAAAAATAAAAAAAGAAAAGAATACAGTTCTACATCATTCTATTTAACACGAAAGTCCACTTTTGAACACCACCATTTTTTGCCACCTACTTTAAGGGGTTAGGTGACACTCCCCGTGATTTCACTATTTACTTGACTGCTCTTTTATACAGTAATGGATTTTTAATAGGATAGATTGAGTAGAACAGCCTTGACAGAACTCGCCTTTATACTCATGAAGGAAAGTTCTTGTGTGTTCCAAGAAACAAATGATCTTTTTATGCTGTGGGCTCTCCTTCTCACCTCCTACACCTGACAGGTAATGTCCATTCTAGACCAAACGGTGATCTGCTCTACTGCACATTCTGTCTGCTATAAATCACTTCGGTCGTGGCTAAAATCAATTTTACCCTGTGGGAGAAGGGTCAGTGCCACACCCATATCTCCTTGGCTGGAACCATGTTTGAGAATGCTGGCCTGACTTCCAATTGTCAGCACCTGCAGTTCTTTATTGAGTGGCTGTTTCTGGCTTGGGCAACTTGCTCTGCCTGCACGGGGCAGGGTGGAAGGGCCAGCGGGTGCATGGTCGAGGAAGCAGCCCTCACGGGTGGAGCCAGTGCACAAAGCTCCAGCTCTCTCCCGCCCTGGGTGGGATAACTGAGGTGCATCTATAGCACCCCCAGCAGACGTGGGTCCCGGTTGCCTATGGTGATAATTTGTTTAAAAAAATATCACCCTTTATTGGCTTCCTTCTCTTTCCCGCCTCACTTTCATACTTCTTGCCTAACCCATGTTTCCTGGAACCACCTCCAATAAACAACTTGCACTTGAATCCTTGTCTGAGGGCCTGTTTCCAGGGAAACCCCGTGTAAGATGTGCATGTTAATCAAATTCGGGCCCCATGGGCTTCCCTGGTGGTGCAGTGGTTGAGAATCTGCCTGCCAATGCAGGGGACACGGGTTCGAGCCCTGGTCTGGGAAGATCCCACATGCCGCGGAGCAACTGGGCCCGTGAGCCACAATTACTGAGCCTGCGCATCTGGAGCCTGTGCTCCACAACAAGAAAGGCCGCGATAGTGAGAGGCCCGCGCACCGCGATAAAGAGTGCCCCCCGCTTGCTGCAACTAGAGAAAGCCCACGCACAGAAACGAAGACCCAACACGGCCAAAAATAAATAAATAAATAAATAAATAAATAAATAAATAAAAAGGACAAATAAAAATTATTAAAAAAAAAAAATCAGGCCCCATACTTGGAGGGCTAGTGGCACCCCCTGCATGCTGAGACACACTCAAGGAGGAAGCCAGCCTGCAACTTTCTGACGGTGACACTAGGACTCTGATTGGTGATTCCCACTGAGGCAGCTGTAATGGGCTAAACTGTGTCCCCATGCAAATTTATATGTTGAAGCCCTCACCCCTGGTACCTCAGAATGTAACTGTACTTGGAAATAAGATCTTTAAAGGGGTAATTAAGTTAAAATGAGGTCCTTAGGATGGGTGGGCTCTAATCTGATATGACATGACTGGTATCTTTATAAGAAGAAGAAATTTGGACACAGACATGCACAGGCAACAGAGGAAAGACCATGTGAGGACACAGCGAGAAGGTGGCCATCTGCAAGCCAAGGAGAGAGGCTTCAGGACAGACCAAACCTGCTGGCACTTTGATCTTGAACTTCTAGCCTCCAGAAATGTGAAAAGATAAATTTCTGTTGTTTGACCATAATTCGAAAAGATACATGCACCCCAATGTTCACTGCAGCACTATTTACTATAGCCAATACATGGAAGCAATGTAAATGTCCATCGATAGATGAATGCATAAAGAAGATGTGGTACATATATACGATGGAATATTACTTGGCCATAAAAAAGAATGAAATAATGTCATTTGCAGCAAAATGGATGGACCTAGGGATTATTATACTAAGTGAAGTAAGTCCGACAAAGACAAATATCATATGACATCACTTATATGTGGAATCTAAAAAAATGATACAAATGAACTTATTTACAAAACAGAAACAGACTCACAGACTTTGAAAACAAATTTATGGTTTCCAAAGGGAAAAGAGGGGTGAGGAGGGATAAATTAGGAGTTTGGGGTTAAGATATACACACTACTACGTATAAAATAGATAACCAACAAGGACCTACTATTTATATAACACAGGGAACTCTCCTCAATATTCTGTAATAACCGAAGTGGGAAAAGAATTTGAAAAAGAATAGATATATGTATTGTATATGTATAACTGAATCACTTTGCTGTACACCTGAAACTAACACAACATTGTAAATCAACTATACTCCAATAAAATAAAATAAAAATTGAAAGAAAAACATTAAATATAGAAAATGAAGAAAAAGAAAGAAAATAGAAAAAAAAAATTCTGTTGTTTGAGCCAAGCAAACTAATA
The DNA here is from genome assembly GCF_949987535.1 of Balaenoptera acutorostrata. Lineage (NCBI taxonomy): Eukaryota > Metazoa > Chordata > Mammalia > Artiodactyla > Balaenopteridae > Balaenoptera > Balaenoptera acutorostrata. Next base: position 12,414,248 of record NC_080081.1, read on the forward strand.
CAGGAACCTACAACTTCTAGGGGCAATCCCTTCCATTTTGGACTCCTCTGGTTGTTAAAAGCTTCTTTTCTATGTGGAGTGAAATCCTCCTCCCCATAACTACTTTTATTTCTGCTTGTTAGAGCAACCCAGAAGAAATCGGCTCCCACTTTTATGTGACAATGCTCAATGATCCCCAGAACCAAAGAACTTTAAAGCTACAAAGTATCTGAAGAGATCACATCGGGACCCTTGCCAGAGATGTACACCCCATTGCTGGTACACAAAGGCAGTAGGGTGAGACCCAGGGTTTTTACATCAACTATCAAAGTGTAAAAAGGAGGCCGCCAACATTTAAACATCCTTCTTGGAAAGAAACAGAATTTCAGTTTCTGCCCTGCTGTAACCTAGTTCTTTGATAGAGTGATTAGAGGGATACAGTATTAAGAACTATGGATCTAGTCCTTCATTTTGGCTTTTTCAGGAAGCAGAAGCTGAGATGGAGTTAGGAGTGCAAGCAATTTCTTGGGGGATGGGGTGGGAGGAAACCCTGTAGGAGATAAAGGGGCAGGAATGAGATTAGGCAGGGAAAGCCTTCAGAGCTTGAAGCTAATCTGACACCTGGGGAAGGAGGGGAGGAAGGACGCGGGATTGGGCGGAGAGAGCCAGGACTGTGCTGCAGCCCTCAGAGTCTTGCTCAACCCAGCTGGGAGCTCCACGACCACCCAGGAGAGGAGTCCTGCCCTGGGCAGAAATGGCCAGGCCTTTGTAACTCCCTCAGAGCCCAGGCGTGGGCGGCGGGGGGCTGCCTGGGCACAGTGTGGCTTCATCCGAAAGCGAAGCAGAGCCTGAAGGTGATGCAGCTGGACGCCCCCAGTTACCTACATTCCCTGCTGCTGAAGGGCAAGTTCCTCTTGAGGGGCGATCCCGGCTCTATACGCCCATGGCTGCCACTGACGGCCACACTCTGACTCTCCCGGCTCCTCTCAAACTAGGGTTCTTGGGGCTTAACTTACGATTCAGCTGTGATGAAAAGTAGAGCAAGTCATTATCTCCTTCATCTGTCTCTACTCGTCGAGTGAGCCAGCTGGAGGCTGCACTGGGTTTTCTAGCAGAGCCTCATCGCCCTATTGGCTTGTAACTAGCTCACAATCAACCCTACTCCACTGATCTAAGTTTGGCTCCTCCCTTTTTTGGGTGGTTGATTTCAGTACCCAAACATAGGCATTTTGTGTTTTGGCGGAGACTCCCAAGTCATCTCTGAATAGCCACTGATGCACATGTCAAGATTTTTACTCAGTTAGAGGCCCTTTATTTTTTATTTCTAAAGAAAAGAACCACAGAATTTTACAGGTAGTAGATTCTTTAGCTTTGTTCCTAAACCTAAGAGAGTTTACCCAGACCTTTAGTTAAACAAGAGATAGATTAGTGAGGACCTAGTAAATTATTACAAATGTGGTAGGTAAAAATCAAACCCTGCTCCAATCATAGTTATAAACTTGAGGAGAATAAATAGTTTTCTCCATCGAAAATTCTAACAGGACAGGTTTCATATAACAAATATTTAGATTCTAAATTACAAGGGAATATTCCTTAGACCTACTAAAAATAACCTCTTAATTTATATGAAAGTCCTTCATCACTCTTAACAAGAAATTTAGAAAACAGTGTTAAGATAACAAGATTCAGAATAAGTATAGATATAACTTAAGCTTTATGGGAACAGGTTTGTAAATATTTGGTAACTTTTCTTGTCTATAAAGAGACTAACGGCAGCTGTATCAGCTGCTCCCACACTTTTAATGAAAAAAAATTAAACTGCCAACTAGGATCTGTAGTTTCTGGCTTCAGTTACAATCTCTTGCCACATTTGAATGAAAGAATATGGGGTTTACAATTTTTTGTTTCCATAGGACCAATAGTACTAATTGGGTTATCTATTCAATTTCATCCCCGCTGAAATCTGTTGTATTGACCTAAGCAGGCTGTATCTTCACAGTAACATGGTAATAGTCTCTGCACAGTCTCCGAGTGACATGAATGATGCTTGGGGACCAGTAACCATGAAATGGCACTTCCGCTCTTGTCTGCTCTTTGTATTACCCTCATTCGTAGCAGATTTGGCAAAAGCATACCTGATTTTTATTTTTGTTGTAATCTCACTTACCTAATTCAGTTTCATACCGGTAGTCATCCTTCCATATCATTTACTTATTGTTGTTTAAAGCTTCTCCTATTTGGTATCAATAGCTGTTTTTGAAGTGAGTTCTCTCTGCTGTTTTATATCTTTTCATTTTTTCTTATATTTCTAGAGTCCTCTGGTCAGTCAATATTAAATCTTTGTCCCAAATTCTCTTGGCAAGAATCAAGTTATAGACAATGCTATAATGTTAAATAAATACTTAAAAACTAGAGAGTGTGAAATCTGGAGTCAGAAGAGCTGGCCTTGAGTTTCCTCTATCTTTCATCTGACCTGGGACAAGTAATTTAAACTCTCCAAACTTCAACTTTCATAATTGTAAAGTTGCTGTAATAATACCTTGTAAAGAACACATAAAATAACAGTTAATATCTGCCAAGTAACTATTAAGTATGAGACTCTGATCTTAGGGCTTAAAAGCATTAACTCATTTGAGCTTTACAACCCTATGATAGTACTATTATTAACTATTTAGATGAAGAAAATGAGGCACAGAGAGAATTAAAAAAGGAAAATGAGTCCAAGGTCACATAGATAGGGAGTTGTAGAACTAAGATTTGAAGTGTTGGGAGGAAAAACTTTTCCTCTACCCTCCTATGTTCATGTCCTAGGGGCCTGTGAATTAAACTTACAAAAGACAGATTAACAAGAGAAAAGGCAATTTCAATAATATTTACATGCACATGAGTTCACAATGAAGAAGCAAAGTTCAAAGAAGTAGTTAGACTCAGGGGCTAATATATTATTTTAATAAAGGAAAGGGGGATTTGGCTTTGAGGGACGATAAATCAAGGGGACTAGAAAATATATGGGAGAACTAATGGAAAATAAGGGTTATTTTTAGTAAGGTCTGCTTATGCAAACATGTCTTGGTATCAACTTCCTCTCTCCAGTGATAGGAGTTGCTCTTCTTTTCTGGTATGTGGGCAACATCTTCACAAAGGGAAATTTATGCCCTGCTTTTAGCCAGATAAGGGAGGACAGGGAACTCTTCCTGAATCTCAGTTGCCTTCAGCTCAAAATAATCCTTATGCCAAGTGGCATGTTTTGGGGTGGCATGTTCTGACCTTCAGAAGCTAAGCAGCTTGACTCCAGAAGCTGTATTCTTGACCACTATGCTATACTGCCTCTGTTACAATATCTGTTAATGCCTTTAACTCTGAAGTGCTAAACCCATGTGTTCTCTAACACATATTGTTCTATGTACTGTAATTCATACAGTCCATATAAATGCAGCAGGATGGATCTATAAACGTGTTGTAGGGCATTTTGTTATTCACTGGCTAACCAGCTCTTCCACTAAAGCTGATTAGATGAGTCAAAACTACATTAGTGGGACTTCCCTGGTGGTTCAGTGGTTAAGACTCCACGCTCCCAATGCAGGGGGCCCGGGTTCAATCCCTGGTCAGGGAACTAAAATCCCACAACTAAGCTTGCGCGCCACAACTACTGAGCTCGCGCATTCTAGAGTGCATGTGCCACAACTAGAGAAGCCCACACGCCACAATGAAGACCCAGCACAGCCTAAATAAATAAATAAATACCTACATTAGTAAACAGAGTGGGGTTAAACCAAACCAGTGATTCCCAAACTTGGCTGAACACCAAAAAATCAACCGTGATGGATTGCTGACTCTTGGGTCCCACTCCATAGCTACTGAATTTTTAGGGAGGACTCAGCAATCTGGATTAACAATCACAACAACAAAAGACCCCCCAGATGGTTCTGGTGACCAGTTAGATTTGGGAATGACTACACTGGCAGACGTCTTGAGGTCCTTTATCACGATCTGATTCCATGAATCCCCAAGAAACTTTCTGGTTCCGTGGTCAATTTGAAACATTTTTCGACGGTCTAAACTGTCACACGATTCAGCAGTTCACTTCGGAAATAACTTTGAACTTTCTCTAGGGAGGATATAAGCCACATAATGAATTTCTCCTACAAAATACAGGAGTCAGGACTGACTCATCTGTGATTTATCACAACCACAGTCCTGAGAATTGCAAGGCTGGTGGTCACATTTTGGGTTTTCTACCGTGTCCCATCACAGACAAAAAAGCAACTTGTGCACTTACTACGTGTAAGTGGTAAGCCACGTACAAGTAAATACTAAAAATCTTTCTTTCCAGTGATAAACTGGGTTTAATAACTGGTTTATAGAACTAAGTGCAATTGCCATTAGAGGGGGATTATTTTATCTACCATAAGTATGTTACAAAAACTAGTCCAATGCTATAGTTTCAAAAAGGTGTCATTAAATGCAGCTAAAAGCCACTTTCACAAGGATTTAAGGTCAATGTCAGGCTGACTAGGAGAGTGAGGGACCAAAAAAAAAAAATCCACATAGTAGAGTCACAGATATGATATTTTCCTCTTCCTGTTTTGTCATTCTTCATACCACATGATCTGTAAAAATGGACTAACATTTTTGTAATTTGAAAAAAAAAGAATATATAATAACACAAAAGGCGCTCAATAATAAATATTTGCTTTCACCTAAGACACCTACCCCTTCAAACCCTCCCTCCCCAGAGACAAACACGGACACTTATCTCATTCCAGAAACGTTCCGTGTGTGTGTGCACGCACACACACAGGCTCGCTCCTCAGTGGTGAAGTGAGGGTCTCTGGCATCAGGCTGCCTGGGTTTGAATCCCAGCTCAGCCACTAACTGTGCACCCTTGACCAAGTTAAGGTTTCTCACTTGCAAAAAGGGGACAGTAACAGAATCCACCTCATAGGGCTGTTGGAGGATTAAATGAATTACTGTATATAAAGTGCTCGGAACTGAGCCTGGCATATTTCAAGCTCTTGTAAACGCTAGATATTTTTATCATTATGTATGAGTCCCTGTGCTTACATAAACAGGAGCACATCTCAACTCACCTAATGTATCAGCGCTAAGGGACCCCGCCGCCCTTCACAGCGACAATGCCCACCGTGTGGCTGGGCCCCCTGCTATTTACCATCCCCCCCAGGACAGAAAGCTGTTCCAAAACCAAGATCTTGCTGTTACAGACTTGCACCAAAACTTCCTGCATGGGGACCCTTCACCCCATGTGCCAGCGGATCTAGAGGGTAAGTTCTCGAAGAAGAATTACTGGCTAGGGCGCCTACCACTCAAATTCACATTAAATGGGGCCACAGACTCAGCTATCAGTAAGTGCAAAATACACCTTTCCAACTGCTCTCTGGAGGATGAGCTGTGATCATAACCTCCTTCCTACGAAAAAGAAATCGGTGATGCGACGGTACGTAGACAGGATGAACAGACCTGTGTGACACGGGGCCTTCAAGACACTGAAGGCGCTTTCTTGATTCCTGGTGATGGTCTTTTCAGAAGATCATCACTACCTCATGGGCAACCACAAACTCACCGGGGGGGGACAACCCTTCATGACGCCCTCTCGGCCCCGCTCACCAGCTCTGGAACATTCTCTACCCACTTGTTCAGGCTGATGTGAAACAATGCGTTCCCGTCTGAGGCCAGCTGTGAAGAGCAAGATGCTCACAAGACCAAGGTCACGTCACCAGCAGGTCACTCGGCCACAGAGAGGAGCGTGGAGAGTTGCTCCCAGGAGGGGCCTCAGTAATCATGGAAGTAGCTCCATCTTTCAGATGCAGAAACCGAGGCCCAGGAACATGTGACTTGCCAAGAGCCTTAGAAGGTATTCTTCCTGACTGACCTTCTAGTAATCTTTCCGCGGTGCTACAGCACTGCCCCCTCCCCAAAGAACACCCTTATTGCAGCTGGAGGAGGGGTGTGTGTGTGTGTCTGTGTGTGTGTGTGTGTATACGTGAGCAAGTATGAAACAGCAGGGAAGTGAGTCTTGCCACACAGAAAACTTACCTTGGACTGACTACATATTTTTGGCCACTGTGAGGGGGTGTTGGGGACCAATCCTATCTGAATAATTTCAGGCAGCTGACAGGGAGGCAGAATACGAGGATGAGGCATTCTTATTTCCCTCCCTTAAAAATGTTTTTACTGGGACTTCCCTGGTGGCATAGTGGATAAGGCTCCGTGCTCCCAATGCAGGGGGCCCGGGTTCGATCCCTGGTCAGGGAACTAGATCCCACATGCATGATACAACTAAGAGTTCACATGCCACAACCAAGGAGGCTGTGAGCCGCAACTAAGGAGCCCGCCTGTCACAACTAAGACCCGGCGCAACCAAATAAATAAATAAATTTTTTTACTATAAAAAATGTTAAGCCTATGTAAAGTAGAGGAAAATTGCTTACTAAACTCTTATGTTACTAGTCACCCACCTAATTTATCAATACCCAACCACTCGTGTCCTCTACATTGAGTGAAGATCTCCTAAAACCTTCCCAAGCTCACCCTTTCAAGGTGCTTTCGTCCTGACTGTGATTTTTATAACGTCTCATCCTTTGAGCTATTTTGTTGTTGCCTTAATTAAAATAAACGCAACTCTGATCTGTGAGAACCGAATCTGTGTAAAAAATAATATCACTTCAGGAAAACTGCTGATCTCCTGGCCAAGAGCCATCGGGGCATCGGGGCATTAGGTCTTTAATGTCTACAGAGAAAACACACAATGAATGATGTCCGTTTCTGGTTATACCGGGCATTTGTTACCAAGCTCAGGTGTCCTCTGTGAACGACACCATCCCTGACTGCTTGGCATCTCCCAGCAGTGCAGGGGACACTGAAAGCTGCTCTTGCCTGGAGACAGAGCAGTGTTTCTGGTTTACTGGTCTCCAGCGCAAAACATCTTTGCTCCTAACTTCAACACAACAAGAGCAAAATATGAGGTGAAGGAAAAGTGCAAGAATGGGGAAGGTTGCGAAATGGTTGTTTTTTCTAATTGTTTTTATTTCACAGTTCTGAGCAAAGAATGGAACGATTTCAAACTTCCAAACAAAACGGTGTGTTGAATATACTCATTAATCTCCCCAACTTCCTAAATCCTCAGTAAAGGAATTCGTCTTTAACTAAGGAGTAAACAATCAGGACAAAGAGAATGAAGAAGGAAAAACCAACAAACACACAATTTTGGAAGCTGGAAAGAACAAAGCAAACTGATTTGCTAGAACCAAGAATTCTGTCTCATAAGCCAGCAGTGGAGAAAGCTGAGAAACAAACCAAAAGCCCTCAGGGGCTCCTCCATCAAATTGTCAGTTTCACCTAGAGGAGGTGAACGTGGATGATTAGGAAACTGCTCGAGAAGCAGTAAAGTCCCCAGTTCCCTTCTGTTTGCCTCTGGGCTGTGGAATCCCAGGCAGAGGTGAGGACAGGGTTACCAGGTCACCAGCAGAGGGATGAAGTGGAGGGTCACATGTAGACTATTATAACTTGAGCCACTTTCTCCTGAGCCCTGAATCTGGCTCCCCAACCCTGGCAGGAATCATTCTACCCTCCCAGCAGGAGATCAGAAAGTCCTCAGAGGAATCTGATCTGACCAAGAGAGATGCTCACGTAGATACCTGATGTGAACCAAGCCACACCCCTCCCCCACCCTGATGCCAACTGTAGATAAGACAAGCCACCTACACAGAACATTCAGTTAGTCCTAGGGGGCCCCTATGATCAGTGAGCCAACTCCCCAGCTACTGAAGGAAAGCCCCCAGTGTAGAAGAGAGTGGCCAGAAAATGAACAAACAGAAAGCAAAGCATCCTGGGGAAAACAGACACTGTGGGGGGAGAGAGAGAGAGAGAGAGAGAGAGAGACTATCATTCCAATCCCTAGAAATTTATAAGATACTGAATCATCAATCAACAAAGATAGGATGCTATTTTTAAAAAAATTATAGAGCACAAAAGAGGTCTTGAAAATTAAAAGTAGAAGAGCACACACAAAGCTAAAGAGGAAATTTGACAGATAAATTTGAAGGAATCTCCCAGAAAGCACAGCAAAAAGACAAAGATGTAGAAAATGAAGATAAGAAACAGAGGGCCAGTCCAGGATTCTCAACAGCCAAGTCATGGAAATTCTGAAAAGAGAAAACAGAAAAAAATAGAGGTGAGAAAAATCACCAAAGAAATAACCCAAGAAGATTTTCCAGAACTGAAGAATCTAAGTCTTCAGATTGACATTGAAGGGGTTACCAGTCCTTTAGGCAAAGGCCCATTTAATCAGATTGCCTTTCTGATCCCTAAACGTGAGCAATTATACAGAAGAACAGGGACTTCCCTGGTGGTGCAGTGGTTAAGAATCTGCTTGCCAATGCAGGGGACACGGGTTCAATCTCTGGTCTGGGAAGATTCCACATGCTGCACACAGGGCAACTAAGCCCGTGTGCCACAACTACTGAGCCTGCATGCCACAACTACTGAGCCTGTGCTCTAGAGCCTGCGAGCCACAACCTTGAGCCCTCGTGCCACAACTACTGAAGCCCACACGCCTAGAGCCCGTGCTCCGCACCAAGAGAAGCCACTGCAGTGAGAAGCCCACGCACCGCAACGAAGAGTAGCCCCCGCTCGCCGCAACTAGAGAAAGTCAGTGTGCAGCAACGAAGACCCAACACAGCCAAAAATAAATAAATAAAATAAATAAATTTTAAAAATGAAATAAATAAAGTGGGTTAGTATGAGGGCTATCAGCACCTAGGTATATATGGAGATGGGAGAGTGCGGTAGAGGTACATTAATGGGGCTTTGTCAAAATTTTTTGAAATGGGCAAAGTGTTTCTAGTTTTGCCAGCAGAAAAATGGGGAGGAAATTCTTCTCAACAATGCTCTTTATACCACAGGCCTTTTTTTTTTTTTAACCAGCGCAATGATGATAGTATCAGGCACAGAGCAGATCAAAAAGACATTTGTGGGTCAGCTTTTAAACTTTACCATTAATCACAATAGAAAACGGTACAGTTATGTTGGAAAACCATTTAGAATTTCCCAAAATCATTAAAACATGCCCACAAAAAGACTTGTGTATGAATATTCATAGCAACATTATTCATAATAGCCCCAAACTGGAAACAACCCAAGTATCATCGCCCAGTGAAACAAATTGTGATAACAGCCATACAACGGAATCCTGATCAGCAGAAAAAAGGACTGAATTACAGGTACTCAAACACAACAACATGTCTGAGTCTCAGAAACAATGTGCCCAGTCAAAGCAGTGAGACACAAAGGAATACATGCTACATGAATCCATTTATACCAAGTTCTGGAATAGGCAAAACCAGTCTGTATTTATAGAGCACAGATCAGTGGTTGTCTGTGGCTTGGCGTGGAGGGATTAACAAAGAAGTTTTTTGAGTGGTGGGAATGTGTTCTGTCTCTTGATGTGGAATGATTACATGGTGTATATAACTGTCAAAACACACTTAACTGTGCATTCTAAATGAGTGTATTTTAAATAGAGGATACCTCAGGAAAAAAAAACAAGCCTCCGGTGCTCAGGACCCACACTGAGACACATCATCTTGAAATTTCAGAACACTGGGACAAGGAGAAGATCCTAAGAGCTTCCTGGAGGGAGAGGAAGTTTACTATAAAGGGTCAAGGATCAAAAGAGCAGACTTCTCAGTAGTAGCCGCATTGGAAGTTTGAGATCATGAAGAAATACCATCAGAATTCTAGGGCAAGATGGTATCTACCTTGGAACCTCATACCAGCCCAACTACCAACCAAGTAGGAGGACAGAATCGAGACATTTTTAGGTCTCAAAAGCATTTACCTTCCAGGTAGCTACTGAGAGATACATTCTACTAAAACAATAGTTAATCAAAAAATAGTAAAACATGGGGTTCCAACACAAGAGAAAAATGAGGGAATTCTCAGCATGATGGTGAAAAGAAATCTTAAGATGGCAACTTGTACAGCTGGTTCAGAGATCAACCAGTCTCTTTGGGAGCATGTTAGAAGTCCCTTGGTGAGATTTCTTTTAAAAGGGAAGGAAGGGAAGGAAGGGAAGGGAAGAAGGAAGGAAAGAAAGAGAGAGGGAGAGGGGGCGAGAGAAAGAAAGAAACCGAATGCATACAAAAATGATGAGAGAAGATTTACATAAACTGGGGAGAGTTTGGGGATAAGAATATAGAAAACTCAGGATATTAAAAAATGATCATTATTAATTCCAGTTAAAACAAAAAAAATGTATAGAAAAGGAAAATAATCAGAATATATTATATAGCTCATGTGTCAATGGCATTTACATAGTCCTAGGAATGTAACACTGAATATTGTTCTAACGCAAATTATTCTATTGTTATATTCGGAGGATAGGGGCACGGGGGTGTGAGTAAGAAAGGGTTAAATCCTCATATTCCGCAGCAGGAAGTCAATAGGTACTGCTTGAGGTTGAAAAAGAAATATCAATGTAAGTGTGTTACGTAAAGAGATGAATAAAAATAAAAATAATCAGTTAAAGAACTAAACCAGTGGCCCCCGGAGAGTGAGAAGTTGATGGTGGGTTTGGGGGGACTATTGTTTTTCATAACAAACTCAATAGTTCTATTCATCTGCACATGGAATGCTGTTCATGCATCACTTTAATTAAAATTAAAGCTAACTGAAAGTAAAACTATAAAAGATAGAAAAAGATAGAGGAGTTTATGAACAGACAAGCAGAATGGACACGTCACTCTCACATATCAGGTTTTATTTCCCGTGGGTTACTTGGACTTCAGTTTGGAAACACTTTTCTTATCAGTATTTGCACACCGGTCAGTGAGCAAACTGCAGTGGGCTTTACGAGTCATACATTGTGAGTTATGCTAATAATACTGGGAAGGGTCTCAGAGGGTACTGAGCCCAGAGATCCTCAAGTAGGGTAACAAGGAGATGGGAGACAGGGTTTTTTATAACATTACTAAAGGGAGGTCAGAAAATACCTAGCACTGAGGGCAACTGATCAAGGTTTTCAAAAGCATTGGCCTAAGTGAAAGTAGCCAGTCTCAAGAGGCTACATAATGTATGAGTTCATTTATAGGACATTCTGGAAAAAGCAAACTCTAGGAAGAGAGAACAGGTCAGTAGTTGCCAGGGACTGGGGATGGGGGAGGGTACTGAGCACAGGGGGGCTTTTATAGGTGGTGGTAGTTCCAGAATGATATATATTTGTCAAAACTCACAAAACTAAATAGGGTGAATTTACTGTATGTAAATTATTCCTCAATAACCCTGACTTTTAAAAAATTATTTAAAAAATCAATTGAAAATATCAACATGTCTACGAACCGAGGAATGAATAAGTAAAATGTGGTATATCCACATAATGGAATATTATTCTACCATAAAGAGGAAAGAAGTACTGACACATGCTGCAACATGGTTGAAACTTGTAAACACTGTGCTAAGTCAGAGAAGCCAGACACAAAAGGCCACGTAGCGTATGATCCCATTTACATGAATAGACAAATCCATTGACACAGAAAGTAGATTAGTTGTTTCCTAGGGCTGAGGAGGGGAGGGGAGAGTGAACAGTGATGACTAATGGTATGGGATTTCTTTTGGGAGTGATGAAAGTATAATAAAATTCAATAATGGTGATGGCTATAAATTCTGTGAATCTTATTATGCATGTGAATTACATCTCAATAAAGCTGAAAGTATCAGTGTATTAAAACTGACCCTCTTAAATGGTGCTGGTGGAGCTCTCAATTGGGATAACACTTCTGTAAAGTTATTTAAGTATATGTCTTAAGAGCTTAGGAGCTCATTGCCTTTGTCCAATGACCACCTTCTAAAATTCCATCTTTAGCAAACAGCCAGAGATGTGGTCAAAGATATATGTATAACGGCGTTTTTAGCCTTAACTAATACGAAAATAGGAAAAATGGAAACAATGGTGTCTACTTACTGCGTAAAGGCTAAGTATGAAAATCCACGTGACGGAATATAGTACAGACTATGAAAATAAGTTTTGTTTTGTTTTTTAAAGAAAATGTAGGATGTGAGGGTGATCTCGCTGTAACATCTGTCACCCCACTGATCACCAGGGTTGATTTGACTGATCTGGTTGGCTAGGCGGGTGTCCCCCACCCACCTCCCACCACTCCACGTGCATCCCTCTCAAAGCTGTGCACTCAGTCGAAGAAAAATAGAGTTACCAAATGATCCTGCAATCCCACTCCTGGGCATACATCTGGAGAAAACTCTAATTCTAAAAGATACACGCACCCCAATGTTCATTGCAGCACTATTTACAATAGCCAAGGCATGGAAGCAACCTAAATGTCCCTCGATAGAGGAATGGATAAAGTAGATGTGGGGACTTCTCTGGTGGCGCAGGGGTTGGGAGTCCAGCTGCCAGTGCAGGGGACACAGGTTCAAGCCCTGGTCTGGGAAGATCCCACATGCCGCGGACCAACTAAGCCCGTGTGCCACAACTACTGAGCCTGCGCTCTAGAGCCCGCGAGCCACAACTACTGAGCCCATGTGCCACAGCTACAGAAGCCCACAAACCTAGAGTCTGTGCTCCGCAGCAAGAGAAGCCACTGCAATGAGAAGCCCACGCACCATAACGAAGAGCAGCCCCACTCACCGCAACTAGAGAAAGCCTGTGTACGGCAACAAAGACTTAATGCAGCCAAAAATAAATAAATAAAATAAATAAATTTATAAAAAAAAAGATGTGGTACATATATACAATGGAATATCACTCAGCCATAAAAAAGAATGAAATCATGCCATTTGCAGCAACATGGATTATCATACTAAGTAAAGTAAGCCAGAGAAAGACAAATATCACGTGATATCCCTTGTATGTGGAATCTAAAAAAAAAAAAAAAGATACAAATGAACTTATTTACAAAACAGAAATAGACCCACAGGCATAGAAAACAAACTTATGATTACCAAAGGGGAAGGGGGGAGGATAAATTAGGAGGTTGGGATTAACATACACACTACTGTATATAAAATAAATAACCAACAAGGACCTAGTGTATAGCACAGGGAACTATACTCAATATTTTGTAATAACCTGTAAGGGAAAAGAATCTGAAAAAGAATATTTGTAACTGAATCACTGTGCTGTATACCTGAAACTAACACAACATTGTGAATCAACTATACTTCAATAAAATAAAAAAATTAAATTTAAAAAGGGAAAAAAACCTAAAAAAAGCCCTCCAAAACCTATGCAGAGTAAAAAAAAAAAAAAAGTACCTAAGAGAAATATGGCATCTGAAATTGTATACACAGTGCAAATGAAAACCAAAATTTGTATAATTTGTAGCATTATGTGAAATTGGTAAGAGTAAATTACAGTTGACCCTTGAACAATAGGGGTTTGACCTGCCTGGGTCCACTTATACGTGACTTGTTTTTAATAGTAAATACTATAGTACTACACCATGCATGGATGTTTGGAGATGCTGATGAAGAACCTGGGATACAGAGGACTGACGATAATTTATATGCAGAGTCCGACTGTGCAGAGGGTCAGCGGGAGGGCACACCTAATCCCTGAGTTGTTCAAGGGTCAACTGTATTTTGGAAGACATCTATTATGATAATTAATCATTTATAATATTAAACATTTAGTGAAAATATTATTTGATCATGAAAAACAGAATGGGAAATTTAAGAAGGACAGATTAACTAAGGTTTCTGTGTGAAAATAAACTAATGCCTCACATCAGCTAGAATATTATGCTAACTTTTTTTTTATACTGCTATAAAATCAGGGAGAAAACATAATTCTTTTTAAACCCAAAGTATCAAAACAGTATAATTTGTTCAAAGATTAATCATGTTTATTAACATTGCCTGCACTTGCCCTTGTACAACTTTTCTGTATTTATGTACTGAAATCCCCCAAATTTTTACACTTGTTGCAAAGTTCTGATGTTTTAGTATTTTCTCTATTTTTTAGCTTGATAACAACTTGTATTTTTCTTGCTTTTTATCTTATAGTTTAATAAGCAAGACCAATACTTTATGGAGATTAACAAATGCTTGTATAAATCAAGACAACATAACCTAAGAATACCTAGAGAAGATATAAATTTTAACTCCACATGCTTACAAACGCTGGTCCTTTGAAAAAACTTAAAATACTTGATATACTGCAACTCAGAGAATTTTTTAAATTGTGTTTATCCATCTCTACAAATCAATCAGAATAGGAACCCTTTTAATTTAAGAGAGTTTGAGAGTCTAATTTATTAACCTCCTCCAGAGGTAGCCAAAGATAACAAAAATTGATTTGTTCAGAAATCTCCCCATAATCCCACAATGGAAAAATCTCCTTAGGCAAGATAAGGTAACTCCAGAGGCATGGGTGGCTGATTCCTCCTGCTTTGTTCTGTGCTGTTTCCTGTTGTACTTGTTTGGAAATAATGTTAGTTAAATTAAGGACTCAAATTTATGATTTATTTCAACCTTACTATCAAAGCACTTCTAGAACGAGGGGGTAAAGACCTCTGAACACCCGCTCTTCCATAAAAGCAACGAGAATACCAGCAAAAACAGTCAAAATCATCTTTTTCAGAACTCTGGAAATTAACCAAAGGCTTGCAACAATGCAAAGGGTGTTTATTCAAGGAAACAGGCTGAATCTTGGTAAGAACAATGATCTCCGAGGCATTTTAATTTGCCCTACTCTGCATCCCCTCTCTGCAGCTCCGCAGAAGCCTTGAAACCCAAGTCTTGGAATCACAGTCATTGTAGAAAAGCAGCCTATCAGCCAGTGGAGAGAGAATAATTGCTCTGGAGATTCCTAAAAGCCACATTCCCAGAAAACTGTGGCTATGTGACCTGTCCGGCAGTTCCCCTGTCCCCCACACGATGGCCATGGACACAGTACAACCAGACTTGGCCAGGAAGTAGAATCAGTGCTCAAGATACAGAGCTTAACTGGCCCATAACGACAGTTACCCGAGGGACGAAGAGAAAGCAAGCCAGAACTCAGGGGGGCCAGATGAGGTGTACACGCAAGCTGCATGTTTCTCCAGGCTCCTATGAACACATAAGCAGATCTCAGTGGGCCCTCCAGGAAGAACTGTCAAAGGGTAATTCAGAGAAATGAGTTTAGTTAAAAGCCCAGCTGAAACTGAACTTGTATACAAGGAAGATCAATCGTCTATAAATCATATGTCACTGAACAAAGTCAGGGCAAGGTGTATAAAGTAAATATCGCAGACCATCTGTGGACCAAAGATTGCCCTTAATTTTTTTGTCTTTGGGTAAGCTGATTAGCTGAACTATCAAGCAAGGCAGTTTTCCCTGGAGTAGATGGACATACTTAAAAGGGAAGGTGATTTTGTTACTTATGGGTTTTCCAAGAAAGCTTGTGATTTCAGCTGTGGATGGATGTGGTATGTTCATCTCTGTGTAATGAAGACTAGTTACTGGTGCATTGGTACCTATGCCTCAGTGAGGTCAGATTGCATTGCTTCCTTAATGGTCCTTCCTAATGGCATGATGGTTGAGAGCATGCACTTCGAGTCCGTTAGACCAGGCTTGTCATTCTTACCTAGGTGACACTGAACATTAATGTCTTCATCTGCAAATGGAGATAATGACATCTACGTTATAGCACTACTTGTATGATTAAATCAAATAATGTTTTCGACATGCTTAATCGAGTGTCTCCCATGTAAGAAATACTCAACAAATGGCAGCATTGAGGGGAATTCCCTGGCGGTCCCGTGGTCAGGACTCTGTGCTTTCCTTGCTGAGGGCGCAGGTTCAATCCCTGGTTGGGGAACTAAGATCCCACAAGCTGCACGACGTGGCCAAATAAATAAATAAAATAAAATAAAAACACACACAAAAAATGGTAGCCTTCATTATAAATTATGGGAATAGCTCACTGTGTCAGTCAGCATCCAATCAGGAGAAAGAAACCACATAGTAATCCCAACAGGGAGAGTTTAATGTAAAGAATTATTAAACTCTATAATGGGGGATTGACTGCTGAAAGGTAAAGAGGGCCCTAAAGAATACAAGAGGGCTTCCCTGGTGGCGCAGTGGTTGAGAGTCTGCCTGACAATGCAGGGGACACGGGTTCGAGCCCTGGTCTGGGAAGATCCCACATGCCGTGGAGCAACTGGGCCCGTGAGCCACAACTACTGAGCCTGCGCGTCTGGAGCCTGTGCTCCGCAACAAGAGAGGCTGTGATAGTGAGAGGCCTGCGCACCGCGATGAAGACTGGCCCCCGCTTGCCACAACTAGAGAAAGCCCTCGCACAGAAACGAAGACCCAACACAACCAAATATAAGTGAATAAATAAATAAATAATAAAAATGAAGGAATTCCTTTAAAAAAAAAAAAGAATACAAGAAAAGAAGGTGTAGGGAGTAGGCACTACCTCTGGGCAGAGGCAGAGCATCTAAAAAAGGCAGAAACCTGGAAGGGGGACCCCTCCCCACCCAAGGCTGAGATACAGACCTTGTTGAAGAGGGTACGGCCATGCCCACTGGGTGATGGGGAGGTTTGCTAAGGTTCCACGCTGGTGGAACTCAGTGAGTATCTGCCCATTGGGATGCTAGGGAAAAAAATCCCCAGAGGGATACTGCATTGTGGAAATCACTGGGAATCCACCCTCAAGGTGGTGACGCTGGTTTAGTATGCTAGTCTATAACCATAAAGACAAGCAGAGATGAAGCTTTTCATTATAGGGCCATCTTGCTTTCATTTCCTTTAACCAATAAGCTTGTATTACTTTAATAAAAATAGAAAAGAGAGATAACAAGAGCTATAATTCTTGTGTCCAAGTCCCAGCTTCACCGTGCAGTAGCTGTGTGACTTTGGGCAAGTGTCTTAACTTTCCTGGGTTTCAATTTTCATCTCAAAAAAAAGGGGTAGTAATAATAACTCTCTTTTAATCTATAAAAATACAAGTGAGTGAATATAACAAAAAAGAAGCAGACTCACAGATATAGAGAACAAGCCAGTAGTTACCAGTGGGGGAAGGGGAACGTGGGGTGAGGTGGTGGGAAGCACAAACTATTGGGTGTAATATAGGCTACAGGGATGTATTGCATTGATACAGTATGGGGAATAGAGCCAATATTTTGTAATAACTGTAAATGGAAAGTAACCTTTAAAAATCGTATTAAAAATCACCATACTATGTACACTTTAAATATCTTACAGTTTTGTGTGTCAATTAAACCTGAATAAAGCTGAAAAAAATTTTTTTTAATTAGTTAAAAAAAAAAGACCTCCCTTTTTGTAAGGATTTAATACGTTAATACCTATCCAGTGCTTAGAAAAGGACAGGCCCTGAGTTAGCACTTAGTCTACTGGCTACTAGAAAATAGTTTTTGTTATCATAATCATTTTATTATAGTAATTATAGTTATAAATTACTAAATATTAATGTATTAGGGCTTCCCTGGTGGCGCAGCGGTTGAGAATCTGCCTGCCAATGCAGGGGACACGGGTTCGAGCCCTGGTCTGGGAAGATCCCACATGCCGCGGAGCTACTAGGCCCGTGAGCCACAACTACTGAGCCTGCGCGTCTGGAGCCTGTGCTCCGCAACGAGAGAGGCCGCGACAGTGAGAGGCCCGCGCACCGCGATGAAGACTGGCCCCCGCTCGCCGCAACTGGAGAAAGCCCTCGCACAGAAACGAAGACCCAACACAGCCATAAGATAAAAAAAAAAATAATAATAATAATTAAAAAGATGGAAAGCTGTCTTTAAAAAAAAAAAAAATTAATGTATTAGCAAGCTGGTGTGTTATTCCTTCCAGATAATTTCTTAGTCTAACTAAAGTAGCACAATGCTCATGGTGCTTTATAACTGCACATTTTGAGATATATTTTTAGATCCTAAAGTGTTCCTATATTTTGCAGTTCCAAAAGCCATGAAATCTGACTGTCTTGGATTATTAATCTGATAAATCCCAGGAGTGGGTGTTTCATAACAAATATCTAAAACATTGGGCAGATCTTCAGTAATAAGACTTAGGAATGACTGACTATTTTAGTAACTGTTTTTTGGCAATGATTTATTCCTAACAATTAAAAAAATAATATTCTCAGAGAAAATCCATAAAGCTCTAGATCTTTAGCTATTGTTTAGCTGTTACATTGACATTCTTTGGAATATACTCATTTTCTTCAGAAAATAGAAAAAATAGGTTTCTCTTTCTACAGGTACGATGATATTTCCTAGCCTCTTAAGATTGTGTTTTCCCTCTTACAGGGACCCTGCAAGAACGGTAGCCCTGCTGTCAAGGCTTCAGCACTTCTCTCTGTGGCCCCATCCTCTCCCTTCTTTCCACATACTCTTCGGTGGATGCCCAAAGGAGCCAGAACCCACAGGCTCAAACCACAGCCAGTTCGCACGCAAGGAGCCT
This sequence comes from Balaenoptera acutorostrata, assembly GCF_949987535.1. Lineage (NCBI taxonomy): Eukaryota > Metazoa > Chordata > Mammalia > Artiodactyla > Balaenopteridae > Balaenoptera > Balaenoptera acutorostrata. The sequence goes on from NC_080081.1 coordinate 12,432,659, forward strand.
AGGAATCCTCCCCAGAAGCCACAGGGACCCAGGGCCCGTGTCAGGATAGATTTTAATTTGTGCCTGTCTCTTGCTGCTGTATTTTCTCTCCTCACTCTTTCAAGGAAGCAAGAGCCTGCCTCTTATTGCTTCAGTTCATTAATGGTTTGGGGGATGCTGAGCCAAAAGCAGAAGCATCAGGCGCCCGGAGGACAATCCCCACTTCCGTTTTTGGCTGTGAAAGCCCTTGGCTTTGGGAGGTGATGGGCTGGAATGAAAGGTTTGGGAGAGGCAGAAGGGAGGGTGAGGTGCCTTTAGGTTCCCCTAAGCCGGGGCCAGGGTGGTGGTTTGGGGATTTCTGCATTTAGCAGACACCCCAGGAGTGCCAGCACCAAGGGAATGGTGGCGGAATTCGAATATGGAGAATGGGGTGCAGATTGCACCCCACAAGGGAGCAGCAGCGAGGGTCCCCGTGGATGGCTGGGCTGTGGTAAGGCCACTAACCTAAGTGCCCACTCACCTCGGAGGACCCTGAGGGCAGCTCCTGTGTCCTGCAGACGCTCCAGGCACCCGGCTCTGACCCCTTGCCCGGCTCTTGCCATCCTCTCAGGCTGGAGCATTCTGATTTGTAACTCCTGGCAGGTGTCTTTAATTTGGCACTTAAAAAAAAAGAAAGAAAAAGAAAACCAAAGAGATTAGCTGGTAAGAGGCAAAGATAGAGTGGCTGAGCCGTACACAGATTTAATAAATGTGTAATTTAAGCCTATAAACACAACTAAGCCCGTGAATTTATACTACACAGGTGTGGTCCTATTTTACTGCCAATTCCCTCCTCCTGTAGAATTAATAGCTTTCGAACTTTCTTAATTTTCTTCTGTTTCTTCTGCCTCTCCCAAACCTTTTTAAGTTGATTCAATGGTTTATTATTTTGGTTAAACTTTTGAATAGTCATTGGTTTGTTTAAGTTTTCTTTCTTTTTTCAAAAAAAAATTTATTTATTTATTTTTGGCTGCGTTGCGTCTTCGTTGCTGCGTGTGGGCTTTCTCTAGTTGTGGCGAGCGGGGGCTACTCTTCGTCACAGTGCGCGGGCTTCGCATTGCGGTGGCTTCTCTTGTTGCGGAGCACGGGCTCTAGGCGCACGGGCTTCAGTAGCTGTGGCTTGCGGGCTCTAGAAGGCAGGCTCAGTAGCTGTGGTGCACGGGCTTAGCTGCTCCGCGGCCTGTGGGATTTTCCCGGACCAGGGCTCAAACCCGTGTTCCCTGCATTGGCAGGCAGATCCTTAACTACTGCGCCACCAGGGAAGTTCCTCTCTTTTTTTTTTAAGTTTCTCATTTGTTCAGTGCTATTCTGTTGAGCAATGCTTAATTGCTTAATTACTTTTTGTTCCTTTTCTAAATCCCTTATGAGATCTATTTTACATCTTCCGTTTGCCTTATTAATATATTTAGAGAAATGCATTTTCTTCTAAATAACATTTTGCACTCATGAATTTTGGTGGGCAGAGTTTGTGTTTTTAAAATATGAATGTATTAATTTTTGTGAATTTTCTCTGTGACTTCAATGCTATTGTGGGGAGTGTTTTTAAATGCTGTGGCGTATGCAGTAAGGCTCTTCTGCTTACTGGGTAACTTATGCAAAGGCAGAAAGTACTAGAAGGATCCTGGGACAGCTCTTAATAGTAAAGGGCTAACAGCCAGCTCTCAGATGCAGGTGCCTGGCAGCCCAGCCGGGCCTGCAGCCTCTAGGGCCCGCCCCCCCAACCTTGCTTTACTGGGGTCAGCTGGGAAATCAAGTCAAGCCTCCAGATCTCTCTGCATCAGGTTTAAGTAGCTGGAAGAGAAAGTCTCATTCAGACTCTCAGTCTGGCTCACTGAGGGTCACGGGTCTACTTCCAGGTCTAGCGGGAAGAACAGCACAGACATGGCCTCTGAGGGTCATGGGGGTCACAGAATAAAGAATTGTAAACTGGGCAGCTACCTGTGTGTATACAGCGGAGTGACTGTCACGTCCTAGTAAAGCCTTTGGCCAGTTACTTAACTTCTCTCCAGTTTTCTCATCTGTAAAATGAGGATAATAACAAAACCTACTTTACAAGATTTCATTTAATGAAAATTAAGAGTTAATATTTGTAAACACACGCATACACACACACACACACACACACAGAACAATGCCTGTCACATAATAAACACCATCCAAGTGTTTGCTATTATATTTCTAATTTTATCAACATATGTGCTGTCTGTACATTCTTTTTATTTACTTGAAACTTCTCAATCTAATATATGGTTATTTGGAGTGTGAGAGAGACTCATATACATTTTTAAAAGGTAGATTCTCTAATTTTTCATCTAAAACTGTTAATCCTACCTTATTAATGATGCTGTTCAGCTGTGATTTTTTTAGAACCATTCTTTCGTGTATGTGATCGGCCATATTCTGAAGCAAGGTACTGTGGAACCCTCATAGGGTTGCATTTATCTCTTCTTGGATAACTGTCACCTTTTCATGTATATATTATGTCGTTAGGAAATGTGTGGCAGCGAATGAATGTCGCTGTGTTTTCACTACTTACTGGGCCTATCACTCTAACGTGCCAACGTGGCTCTTGCCTCTGGCTTTTGCGTGAAGTCTGTTTCGTCAGAGCTCATTCTTTAAACTCCTGCCTTTCTTACATCGGCACAGGCATTCATTTTAATTTGCCATTTTTTCTTTAAGTGAGTCTTTGGACGTCATCCCACATCCATCAAATCCTTGGATTTGGTCTTTAAAGTCACTCAGCGGCTCTTCCTTTTGAAAGGCATTGGACCATGTTGGACCTGTCAGGCGGCACTGCATTTCATCATCACGTGTGTTTTACTTCTTCTGTAACCCGATGTCCGCTGGCCCTTTGTCCACTTCATCCTTGCGGCTGGCTCGGCATTTGGCCCTGCACTGCCTGCCTGGATGCAGAACTCCGCGGCGCCTCGGAGCGCACGGCCCGCCCAAACCCACTACGTGCGCACACGCCCCACGTCCCCCTCCCCGCCCACCAAGACCACTAGCCTGCTCACTGGGTGGGGGACACGGGGGCGGACCAGGTGGCCCTCCTCCCAGCACGCTGTCCTCTTGCTCCCTGTCCTATCGTCTTCAAAGCCTGTGTCGGGCTGTCTCTTACCTGGTGCTTCTGGTCTCACCTCCTGCCCTGCGCACTTAACAAAGCATTTCTCCAGAAGTCATCCATCTTTGAGTTTATTCTTAATCTCACTGTATTTGTGTTGTTAAATTTCAGATATCCTAAAATAGGTATTTCCTTATTTCTTTCGTGTGAGATCGAGACATAATTATCTGATCGGCCTCATAGTGGAAATCCTTGCTCCTCAAAGTGTGGTTCGTGGTCCAGCATCACCTGGGAGCCTGTCAGAATCTCGGGTACCAAACCTTCACTCCAACGCTCCTTTCATTTTATCCTCATGAATTTTTTCCTCCTGCCATTCCCTGTTATATAGCATGACCTTTTCCCATCTCTCAACAAAATTCGTACCAAGTTCTCAGAAGTCTTTTTGAAACTCTCAAAAGAAAATTCAACACAAAGTGACTTAAATAAAAAGAGAAATTTCCTGGCTTACATAAATTAAATTATCCAAAGTAAAATAAACTTTAGGCAGTTTTATCCAGAGGTTAATGATGTCATTTACTTTGAGATCACCTTGACTCTGTATGGCTTCATGTGTTAACTTCATTCTCAGGCTGGCTTCCTTCAGGATGGCAAAACTGGCTGCAAGAGGCCTTGTACTGGCTTGGATAATGTTTCCTTAAAACTCATGTCCACTGGGAACCTGTGGCTGTGGCCTTATTTGGAAATAGGGTCCCTTGATTCATCTTAATCAAGTTAAGATGAAGTTAAACTGGGTTGAGAATGGGTCCTAATCCAATGATTGGTATCCTTATGATTAAGGAAATTTGGATACAGCTCTCTCCCTGTGTGTCTCTATGTGAAGATGATGGCAGAGACTTGAGTGGTGCAGCCACAAGCCAAGGAACGCCAAGGATTGCCTGCAACCACCGGAAGCTAGAAACGAGCAGGGGAGGGATTCTTCTCTAGAGCCTTCAGAAGGAGCACTGCTCTGTCAACACTTTCATTGTGGACGTCTAGCCCCCAGAACTGGAAGAGAATAAATTTCTGTTTTAAGCCGCAAAAAAAAAAAAAAAAAAAAGAAAAAAAAAAAAAATCTCGGGTACCATCGCAGACTTACAGAAACAGAATCTGCAGCTGAGCAAGATCACCAGGTGCTTCTCATACACATAAAAGGTTTGAGAACTTTTGGTCCAATGAACTTTTTAGTGCTTCTGATCTTTCTAAATTCAGCACATGACAAATAGAACTTACCATCTTCTTTGCTCCTTAAAAGCCCAGCCATCCAAGTCAGAAGGCTTGGGGACAGCCTTACCTGCCGCGCTGCCCCCCTTTCAAGTCCAGTCGATGACCTGCTGATTCTCTCTCCTTAATATATCTCATATCTATCTCATTTTCTCTCTTCTAATCCCACTGCCTCCAGGCCCTCAGAATTTTCCTTCTGGATTGCTACCTTATCTTGCTAATCGCCCTCCTAGCCTACAGTCTCTTCCTCTCAATGAAGCCGGAGTTGTTTTCCAAAACTGTGTGTCTGATCCTATTACTCCCCTCCTTAAGACCCTTCAACACTCCCCACTGCCTTCAGAACTAGATTCAGATTCTTCACGTGGAATACAAGAAACTTCTTATCCAAACCCTGCCTACCTGTCCGGTACACCCTCCTCTGCTGTAAGCTTCAGCCACACCTGCTTCATATTCTATGTCCCTGAATGTAGATTCTCTTCCCTCTGCCTGGAATTTCCCCCTTAATTTGCCTGGATAACTCCTCTCTAGAAATTTAGGGTTAGGTGTCCCCTCTGCTGAGAAGCCTTTTCTTTCTTAGTCTGGGGCAGGTGCCCCTTCCTCTCCTCCTTATGTAGCTTGACTAGTGCCCTGTGGCACCTGGTACAAACTTGTTTGCTTGTCCATCTTCCTTTGTAAGCCTGAGGGCGATTTGAGGGCCAGGATTGCAAACTTCACCTCTGAATGCCAGCTTTTGAATGGATCCTGGCTCATAGTACCACTCAGTAAATGGTTGTTGAATAAAGAAATGAATGAAACATTACTCTTGCTATTTATGGATTTTAAAAAATAGTTTGAAGTTCCTTTTGAGGAACAGTTTCATTGTCTTCTATCTTTGTTAAATCATTAATATCGTTGCTTTAAAACCTTTTAAGTCCCTTTTTTAATACCTCATTGTTACATATTGTATTTTCCAGTAAGACAAAAGATAATAATCTGCACCGTCAAATTTTCCCCATTAGTCATAGGGACAAATTTATCTTTTCTCTTTTGAGATGCAAATTAAATTGTCCATTTTTAATGGTCCTTGAAATGAATGGTTTTTAATGGTGGCCTTTTCTGTTCTTGAGGATTTACAAATGTTGCTTTTCTACTCTCAGAGCACAATAGCTTGACAGGGTAACTGACCTCAGATGGTAATGCTTGGTCCTAAATTGCTCTGTAAATATCTTCCCTGATTTTTCAGTTGTAAAATTGAAGCTTTCTTGTCTTCATGTCTCTGAATGGCAGCTGTCTCGCTCTGCTTCCTGTGTTAACTTTTTAAAAATATTGTTTAGTTACAGAACATAATGGTGGAGAAAAAGCCCATTTATGACAGTAAAAAATAAGAGAAAATACTCAGGAATAAATTTAACAAGCTATTGCATTGTAAGGCCTGAAATTCCATATGCTGCCTTGGTATCTTTGAGACACACGGGGCCCCAAAGGCTGGATCATAAGTTCTTCTCTTGCGGGATACGCCCCCAACCCAGTGGGAAAGGCTCCTCCCTTTATCCAAGAAGCCAATCACATCCCTTTATTCAAACAAGCTCCTCCCTTTATTCAAACAAGCCAATCACATTCTCCTGTGGGAACCAAGGGGCACCTCACCCTCTTGTTACTGCAAAGTCGGCCTCCCTGAGCTCCCAAGTACAACCCCTGTGTGGTCCTGCATGGCGTGTGGTGCCCTCCCCCCCTGGGCTGTGAGTGTGTGACTAATAAACTGCGGTCCATCTCATCTGTCCAGGGTTGGCGTTGTGTGTTCAGCAATCACACACTATTCAGGGTGGGGAAATCCCTTCTTCACCAGTGCGGTGAATAGGCAATCAGAACAGATGTGTGCAAACACTAAATGAGGAAGGTTTAAAATCCCCCTGATGGACACAGACATAGGTAGACAACAGAGATTCCCAAGCCAGTATCTTGAGAACTTATTACATCTTTCCTCTCCACAGCACAATCAGATTTTACTGATTCTGGTGGAGATGGTGCCCTCTTTTCCCTGGAAGTCAGTTCTGTAGAACCTACTGCACCCTTAGAACACCACCTTCTCCCAAAAGCATTCTTAAGAGTCAGCAGCAGTAAGAGGAGGGATTCATGTCACAATCCCAGAGGAATGATAAAGCCTTAATTCTGAGACAAAATAATGCTACCTGTTATTAAAGGAATATCAACCCTTAACAGACATAAGAACAAGGGTTTTTTTTTTGCAGGGGTGATGATGGTGAAGGAGATGGGGTTGAGAATTTGGGGGCAAAGAGCCTTCCTGATTTCTCTGGGATCATGGTCTTTGTTGGCTGCAGACCTGGCATCCATGAGGTGGTCTGCCCTTTCCCCTTGCCTGATACTGAGCCCTTCAGTGACAAGCTGGGTATGCAAAGAATGTGAACCTCCAAGCAAACTTAGTCTGGGTTTGGATATATGACAAATATTACTGAAGACATATGGAACACCAGGCTTTCTGGGGCATGCTGGTGAAATGGCATTAAACCCAATACACAAAGGCTGTGGGCATGTTTTTTTCTTTCTCATATTTTTCGGAAATGAAAATGATTTCACTGTTTATGATAACAAACAAAATACATATTATACAGAAAATTCAAATACTGCAAAAAAATATAAAGAAGGAAAAAAGTGGTTACTTTTCTTTGGCATCCTGGACACCTGTGAGGTAAGAGCACGTACCTCACGAGATTGTTGGGAGGGGTCAATGAGAGAACACAGGGTAGGTCCTCAAAAGCAGGGGTGGATTCACTCGAAAGCAAATAGAGCTTAAGCTTCAGGTTTCCTTATTAGCATGAGCTTCTTCCGAGGCCCGTAGTGATGTGTTCCCTTGCTCATCAACTTTTGTAAAATTTGCAAAAGCAATATATTTTTGTATTCTTTTTTTTTTAAAAGCCCCACCCCCCCGAACTGTATAACTTCTAAGTGCCACAAAAATCTGGAACTTCCCCCTGCTAAAAAACTGTAGTTACTTTCCTTCCTTTGTTAAATAGCAAAATCATATTTTCCATCCACTAGGAGAGGCCTGTGGAAACATCAGAGGCCACCGGGACTTTGAAAGGCTCAGCCCGGGCACCAGCTCTCATTTTTTTCTCGTGCTGGAGGACTCCAGACTTACCCAGGGCAGGGTCCGTCTTCATTAGGGAAGACCACTCAAGGAAGAGCATTCATTCATTCGCAGAGCGGTCACAATGGCTGGCACCTTCCGGGGCGAAGAACACTGTGTGAACATCCTTCTCTGGCGGATATGCTCCGTAAACGTAAGAAGAGTGTCCCTGCCCTCGCCCTTGCCTGTAGACAACTGAAAGTAGCTGCAGCTGTCGGCAAGCTGAATGAAGAAAATACGGGATGATTTCTTGCTTTTTACCACCGTGTGACGAACCTCTGAAACCAGCTTATTATTAAATCTTATATTGGAGGAAGCTGAGGAAAACGACTCCATTTCAAGGAAGAAACCAATATGACCTTGTTTTATTTGCTTCAAAAGGTGGTTTTGGTCAGTAAGGACCCACTTGAAGAGAGAGTCTTCCTGCAAAGCTAATTGGGTACCGGCTGTCTCCACGGCTCAGGCACAGTTGGAAAGAGGCCTTGGTTTTGGGTTCAGTCCCCATGTGGAAGAGTTAACTTTGCTCCTAACACAGTTACAAACTGCACTTCGACTTCAGCTGTCCTAAAAATGCAAGTCACTGATCCCAAGTGGGTCTGTGTGAGGCGGTGTGGGTATGTCCATCAGCACGACTGCAGAAACAATTTGAAAGCACATGATTCGTTGATCTTGGGTTTTCAGTGCTTTCTTTGCCGATGGAGGACAGAATTAGAGGACTCTGGAGGAACCAAGAAGGGAGAATTATAAGGAAGTATGGTACATATTGTAGATTGAATGGGAGTCTTCTTTCAGTTTTTGTTAGGACAGTAAGTAGCCATTAAAAAAATGTTAGAGTTATACCAGTACTTGGATCTATTTCAGTAGGAATTTCTGGTGAAAAAAAGCAAAATGTAAAGGCATGAAGAGTATGATCCCATTTTATAAAACAAATAAAACCCCTTGTATATGTCTATGTGTACGAGTGTAAATGTCTTGTACGTTGTAGAGAAACACAGTGTTAATATGGGTTAACGGTGGGCGGGGGAGAGACAACAGATATGAGGATACAGGGAGGAGGAGAAAGGAGAGAAGGCAAGGGGGAACAGAAAAGAAAGTCTGCACCAAACAAACAAAGCAAAACACAAAGAGAGGACGTGTATATGTGTTAGTCTGCGGTCTCTAGAGAAACAGAATCAATAGGATTAATTACCTTATTAATAGCAGGAATTGGCTCATGGCATTATGGAAGTTGGGGCCACGATCTGCTGTCTGCAACCTGTAGACCTAGGAAAGATGCTGGTGTAATTCAGTCCAAGTCTGAAGGCCTGAGAACCGGGAGCACCAATGTCCAAGGGTGGGAGAAGATGGGCATCCCAGCTCAAGCAGAGCGAAGTCTCACTTTTCCCGCCTTTTTGCTCTATTCAGGCCCTCAGTGGATTGGATGGCGTCTATTCAGGCCCTCAGTGGATTGGATGGCGTCTATTCAGGACCTCAGTGGATTGGATGGCATCTATTCAGGCCCTCAGTGGATTGGATGGCGTCTATTCAGGCCCTCAGTGGATTGGATGGCGCCACCTGCATCGGGGAGGGCCATCTTCTCTACTCAGTCCACCAATTCGAATGCTCATCTCTTCCAGAGACATCTTCACAGACACACGCAGAAATTGTTTTACCAGCTGTCTGGGCATCGCTCAGCCCAGTCAAGTTGACACGTAAAATGAACCATCACAGTATATAGTATGATGACATTTATGCATTTCAAGCTTTTTGGTGCAATGATATGCATGTGTGTATGAGAATTTTAAACATTTAATTCAGGTGATATTCACATAAGATTAAACATCTGAAAGTGAAAAATTCAGTGGCATTTACCACATTCACAATATCGTGCAACCACACTTCAATCTAGCTCCCAAACATGTCCATCACCGGAAAATAAAACTCTATAGGCACTCAGCAGTTTCTATTCTTCCCCTCCTTCTTGCCCCTGGTAATCCCCAGTTTGCATTCTGTTACTATGGATTTACCTATTTTAGATATTTCATATAAATGAAATTATATAATATGTGGATTTTTGTGTCTGGCTTCTTTCACTTAGCTTAATGTTCTTGAGGTTCATCCATGTTGTAGCATGTATCAATACTCCATTCCTTTCCATGGCTGAATAATATTCCCCTGTATGGATATGGTTTATCCATTGGTCCATTGATGGACATTTGGGATGTTTCCAACTTTTGGCTACTGTGAATAGCGTTGCTATGAACATGCATGTACATGTATTTGTTTGAGTACCTGCATTCAACTCTTTTGGGTATATACCTAGGAGTGGAATTTCTGGGTCATATGGTTATTCTTTATTTTTATTTTTAAATGAGCCTGCCCATCCATTCCTTGGTGAGCCTTTTTTTTTTTTTTTTTAATTAATTAATTAATTTATTTTTGGCTGCGTTGGGTCTTCGTTGCTGTGTGCGGGCTTTCTCTAGTTGTGGTGAGCAGGGGCTACTCTTCGTTGCAGTATGTGGGCTTCTCATTGCGGTGGCCTCTCTTGTTGTGGAGCACAGGCTCTAGGTGTGCAGGCTTCAGTAGTTGTGGCATGTGGGCTCAGTAGTTGTGGCTCGCAGGCTTCGTTGCTCCGTGGCATGTGGGATCTTCCTGGACTGGGGATCGAACCCATGTCCCCTGCATTGGCAGGTGGATTCTTGACCACTGCGCCACCAGGGAAGTCCCCCATATGGTTAGTCTATGTTTGACTTTTTGAGAAATCATAAAATGATTTTCCTCAGTGGTTGAACCATTTTGCATTCCCATCAGCAATATATGAGGATTCCAATAGGATTTTTTAATTAAAAAAAAAAACGGAAAGGCACTAGAGAGACCATAAATTCTTAGAGCTCATTAAGGGCAGTGTTCACAGGGAACACAGGCGTATCTGTGGGATGAAAATTACCTTGGGCCTTGGGCCAGTTCCTTACTTTCATGGAGCCTTAGTTTCCTCATTAGGAATAACTGATTATATGAAAAAACTCGAGAAAGCTTACTTGCTGGCCCGGTATAGACAATCAACAATTATTAGTTGAATCTCAATACTCTTTACTAATGAGCGTTCACCCTAGTTGAAAAGACAGTGGAAACCATGATAGATGTATCAATGATGAAACTCTGAGAGTTTCATCATGAAACTCTCAGAAACTGGAGAGTTTTGGAAACTCTCTCAAAAGGGAGAGTTTCCAAAACAAGGAAAAAGTATCTCTAAGAAGTGTAATTTCAACGAGATTGGGGCACCCATGTTAGGGGCAATATGTCACATGGTGGTAAAAAGCACAGCCTTTGAAAACAGATAGTCCTAGGTCCACAAAGTAGCTTGCCCCCAAAGTAGTCAGAATTTCTTCCATTTCAAGTGACAAGAACCCAACCCAAACAGCCTATGGAAAAAAGGGGGATTTACTGGCTAGGGCAGAGCTTCTCAAGCAGTGTACTGTGCATGTGTTACAGGCATGCTGGGATATTCCTCCCCTCGGCCCTGGGGAGGAGCAGTGCAGACAGCCAGGGCTAGCACCTGGATGGAAGGACAGGCAAGGCCGATCACTGCTTTCCTTGGCAAGCTGATGTCCTTCTTTTCCATTGCACACCTGCTGTCTCACGTGGCCACTGACCCCTCCTGGGCTCCTACCTTCACAGCCCATGGTTAGAGAAGGGGGCTCACTGCCCCAGGCCACAAAAAGAAAAACCTCAAGGGGATTCTGACTGACCTGGTTTATGTCATATTCATGCTTCCCACCAATTCCCATGACCAGGAGTATTTCAACTGGTCCAGCTTAGGGGGCCATAGAGGTGGGATCATTTAAGAAAACAGCAGCTCCCATATCTAGAGGGAGGAAGACTGGTTCCTCAAAGGAGATGGGCACACAGATTTTGACGAGACGCAATTTATTACATTTTTCACCTACGGTTTGTGCTTTGGGTATCTTGTGTAAGAACTCTGCCTAGCGCTAGGTCCTAAAGACTTTTTCCTACGTTTTCTTCTAAAAGTGTGAGTTTTACATTTAAATTCATGATCCATTTTTGACTTAGTTTTTGTATCCAGCATGAAGCTTAGGTCAAACTTCATTTTTTGCCTATGGATGTCCAATTTTCCAGCATCATTTGTTGAAAATTATCCTTTCTCCATTAAATTGACTTGTACCTTTCCCCCAAATTAATTGGACATAGTGCATTGATCTATTTCTGGGTTCCCTTTTCTGCACCATTGATCTATGTGTCTACTCCTCTTCCAGGACCACGCTGTGTTGGCTACTATAGTTCTATAGTATGTCTTAACATCAGGTAGATTATTTCCTCCCACTTAATTCTTCCTTTTAAAAATTGTTTTAGCCACTCTAGTTCCTTTGCCATTCCATATAAATTTTAGAATCAGATTGTCTACAGCTACAAAAAATTTTTTTGGCTGAGATTTTGATATGAACTGTGTTGAATCTATAGATCAATTTGGGGGAAAATGAACATCTTTATGATATTGAGTCTTCCAATCCAAGAGTACAATGTACCTCTCCATTATCCAGATCTTCTTTGATTTATTTGCTCAACATGTGATTTTCAGCATACAGATCCTGTCCTGTTTTGTGCTACAAAAGACCCTGAAAAGATAAGCTACCAACTGGGAAAAAATATTAGCAAATCACATAACTGACAAAGACCTTGTATCTGTAATGTACAATGAATTCTCAGATCGTGACAGAAAAAAACAAAACAAAGCCCAGACTAGCAATCTAATTGTGAAATGGGCAAAAGATATGAATAGATATTTCACCAAACAGGAATCATGGATGGTAACTAAGCCCATGAAAAGATGTTCACCATCATTAACCACATCATATTTTAATACACACAAGCTTTGATTATATACAAAAATTAATACATCGAACGTTCGTATTGCCTGCTTAGTGTGGGAGAACTAAATGTATTCATATTGACCACTAATGACAAAAGACATAATTTATCAAATTCAGTACTGTCAAAATTATGTATTTTTATCATATACAAAGGCTACTGTTTTCTCCATAGGCATATGCCAAATTTATAACAATGTAAAAAAGTATTCACCATATCGTATACATATTCTTTTTCAGAAATGTGTTAAGTACACAGAGCTAGCTTAACCTGTATTTTAGGGAAACAGATGTTATTTTTCATATTTTCTAACATTTATCCTCAATGAATCGCTTAATTCTACTGTGTTATTCATTTGATTAGAAAACGCTCATGGTTTCTCCAAATTCTTCTAGCTCACTTGCTTAACCATATTGTACCAGGCTGTAATTCTGAAGGGAATGCATAGAACCTGGGTTCTAAATACTGCTGTAAAAAAATAATGCTAGATATCAAACAGCAATTAATTCTCCATCATATATTTATTGAAGATCAAATAATTGGTTGGCATTTATCAGGCACTGAATGTATAGAAAGTTTTTTTGTTTTTTGTTTTTTTTTTGAAGTCCTCCACTGTGGAAATTTTTCAACATAATAGCTCAGGACTTAAGCCTTACCAAGTGTGTATTATTAATTAGATTATTTGTCCCAGTAATGGAGGAGGATCAGAAAAGATAATAGAAACTCACTAATAATTAGTCCAGGAGAGAATCATTCCACTTGAGAATCATTTGCTGTCTTTTCTGCCCCAAGGGCTCTAATTCACGATAACCTGCATTTCTTGCCTATTTATGCTCTGAAAGTTGACCACGCAAGGATGAAAGTGTAATCCTGACCAGTGAAGGAAATGGCAGCCATATTATCCACCTGACTGAAGAGAAGGCCTCAGTGTTGGAGTGTTTCTAATGTAATTGCTGTATTCTTTAGAATCAGCTTCCATATATGTTAGTATTTTTTCTCCAAAATGATGAAACTCAAAAAGTCATTGTTCTCTAAACTCTTTAAAGCAATAACGCTCCTCTGCTGCCCCCTCAAGGTTCTCACATTTTTTCTCCAGGGAGACAAAATTTTACATAACCCCAAATGCCACCCAAAATAGAATATAAAAGCCATACATAGGCTGCTCGCAGGGCAAACTATTGATAGTATCAATTATTAAAAAACAGTAATCTTATCTTCCACACACTTGTTTCATGGGGTGACCGTTTACTTCCCATTTAGCAAAATTCAGGGAGGATGTATCTTTAAAATGTTAAAAAATATATATTGTGCACATTTTAAGGTAAAAGAGCAAAACCTTTTTTTGTTTTGGCCACGCTGCACGGCTTGCGGGATCATAGCTCCCCGAGCAGGGACTGAACCCACACCTTCGGCAGTGAAAGCGCACAGTCCTAACCACTGGACCACCACGGAATTCCCAGCAAAACCTTTTTTTTCAGATGTTTTTAGGTTTTAAGATATCTACAGTATAAATCTGTCACAATAAATTCCATTTTGATTATTATTTTACTGTGTCCACCATCAGCCTACCAACTCAATTTCTGTTCTGAGATACAAGAATTTACCAGACATTGTAAAAGGTCAACTTTCAGGTATTGTTATTTGTAAACAGTACTGTGAACAGGCCCCCCTCTGGTTCCGTAGGCATAACATGTCTGTGGGAGGGGCGGGGAGAGAGCTGACCTGGCACCCATCCTTCGCCAGAACTTCTGCATGCCTGACCTCACTGAATTCTCACAAGAGATCCAGCAGAGCAGGTATTTCCCCATCTCCCAGTGAGCAAACTGAGGTAGAGAGGTTATGAGGCCAAGTACATTTTCCAAATCCACACAACTAATAAAGAGGATACATGCAATTCAAATCCAGGCTGATCTGACTGCAAAGTCCATGCGTTTTCCTCATCAAAAAGTCGACAAATAACAAAAGTTGGTGCGGATGTGGAGAAAAGGGAACCCTTGTACACTGTTGGTGGGGATGTAAATCAGTGCAGCCGCTGTGGAAAACAGTATAGAGGGTCCTCAAAATACTAAAAATAGAACTACCATATAGCAATCTCATTCCTGGATTTACATCCAAAGAAAATGAAAACACTAATTTGAAAAGATAAGTATATCCAATGTTCATAGTAGCATTATTTACAATAGCCAAGATACAGAAGCAACCCATGTATTTATCAACAGATGAATGGATAAAGAAGACATAGTACACATATATATAAACTGGAATATTACACAGCCATAAAAAAGAATGAAATTCTGCCATTTACAACAATGTGGATGGACCTAGAGAGTATTATGCTTGGTGAAATAAGTCAGAGAACGACAAAAACTGTATGTGGCTGTTCACAGGGTGGCTAGACAGACTTAGCAGGATTCTTGCTAAAACTGGACAATGTAGAGACAAACATGGCAGTCTGAAAAGTCGAGGCCTAGGTGAAGGAAGAGAGCTCAGAGAGTCTTTGTCACTCACAAGGGATTCAGAGAGAAAATGTCACAATATTTTAAAATATAGACAAAAGATACATGGAAGTTTTTCTTTTTTTTTTACACTTTCCTATAAATTGGAAATTATTTTAAAATAAAAAGTAACCCCCCCCCAGCCCCAAACCTGTCCAGTTCTGTTATCTTTGTCTGGTTCATGCCTCCAAATGTCTCAGCGGCTGAGCCATATTTTTCTTGCTGAGTTTTGTTCATCTGACCTGACAGGATAATTACTGCATTGTATTTCTCCTAACCAAGTAGAACAAAACTTCTTGAACCTATGTGACTGCGTTACAAACCTCAGCAGCCAAGGAAAAGTGTTTCCTGAACTTCACTCATGAGTACCATCTGCATACTTGCCACAAAGCAACTGTGCCTCTGTTTACATTATAATTTAAAGTCAACTCTGACTTTTTTATAGAAAAATAGCAGGCAACCACAAAAATACATACATTAAAAAAAAGTTATTAAATTTTAAAAAATAAAATGTAATGACAGGATAATTAATTTATAAAAATGCATACTTGAAAATATGTTCCCTAAAGAGAGTGGAACTTTTTGTGCTGATTTAATAATAAAAGAATATTTAGCCTGATGTCACTTAGTTTAAGATGAAATGGGGTTCTAAATCAATATAATGATCTAGTTTTAACATTTTGATGGTACCAAGAACTGTGCATATCAATTTATATATCTTTATTGGAAAGGGCAAGAGATATTTAACCTCCATCTTTAATAGAGTTGGATATTGAGAATTAATTCCTAGCCAAAATGATGTTACTTTTATTCCAAACAGGCATTTGAATATTTATAACCCTGGAAGCATACATAAAAACATAATTTTTCCTTTTGAGAATATTTAAAAAAATCATTTTCAGATAATGTAGTTATGTTGGAATTTTATTATAAACTGCAAGGGCATAGACCTCGAGCTGGCCAATTTCAAGGATTTCCTTTACAGCAGAGGTATTTAGAGGCAAAATAAATAAATAAATAAATAAAAATTAGGTTAATCACAATTGACTTATTGGGGAAAAAAGGGATAATCCAAATGTCCCGTTAAAGAATTCAGGTTGGGCTACCTAGGAGGGTGGGTAGTTTCTCAGAGCAGTTTAAAAAAAAAAAATTTTATAAATTTATTTATTTTTGGCTGTGTTGGATCTTCGTTGCTGGCCCTGGGCTTTCTCTAATTGCGGCGAGCAGGTGCTACTCTTTGTTGCAGTGCGAAGGCTTCTTATTGCGGTGGCTTCTCTTGTTGGGGAGCACGGGCTCTAGGCGCACGGACTTCAGTAGTTGTGGCACGTGGGCTCAGTAGTTGTGGCTCGCGGGCTCTAGAACACAGGCTCAGTAGTTGTGGCACACGGGCTTAGTTGCTCCACGGCATGTGGGATCTTCCCGGACCAGGGCTCGAACCCATGTCCCGTGCATTGGCAGGCAGATTCTTAACCACTGCGCCACCCGGGAAGCCCTCAGAGTAGTTCTTAACCTGACTCATATCCATAGAAGATACACCTGCATTTCATCAGGAATGCTAATTTCCCTCCAGAAGGTTATGAATTGCATTAAGCAAAAATGTTCTGGTGGGACCAACTCTGCAAAGTTCTCATTGTGAGGCGAGCTGGGCAGAGGTGGCTGAGGAGCAAATGTGGGAAGAGACTTTTCACTGAATAATGTTTTATAAACCTTGAATTTTGAACCAGGTACAGGTGGCCCTTTGTGTAAAGTAATTAAAAAAAAAAAAATTGAAGGCTCTCCAGAATTTGGGCCTCTCCTCAAAATACCCACAAATTTTGTCACGTGTGAGAACTAAAGGGAGAGAGCATCCCTTACTTACCCACTTGCTCCTAACACCTGATCTGAGAAAATATGTCAAGGTTTTTTTTTCATAAATAATTACAGTATTTCCAGTAAAGAGTTCAGAAGCAGGAAGCTCAGATTATTAGTAGGTTCTCAATTTTGGTTGGTTTCTGGAATGTCTGCATGACTGGGGGCTGGTCCCCAGGGCCTGGGAGTAGCTGTCACAGTAATAGCCACTACCTCAGTCCCCTGAGCACGCTGCACTCTGGTTACATCATTCCATCCAATCCTCACCCCCGCCCTCCACCACAGACAAATCAGAGGAAGCCTTTGGAGCGTCCAAAAGAAACTATTTGGAAATAACGTAATCTATTCCAGATAGCTCAAAGGCCAAGATGGGACGTTTGCAATGAAACAGGTCCAGGTAAGAAGCGAATGCGCTCCTTCTACTGTATAATAAAGCAGAAGCGGGCATAAAGGGAAACAGGCCTTACCTGCAGGTGGAGGCTGCAGTTTTCAGGCAGGAAGCCTGTGGGTCCAGGGCTCCCTTATCAGGTGGGAAGGAAGTTGGGGCTGAAGGGAACGGTGGCCAGAGTCAGATGCTTGGGTAGAATCAGGCCTGTCTGGCCGTCCCCCCAGCTTTGCAGGCCTTCGGGAATGACTTCTAGGAGGCGGCCGCTGCACTCGAGTTGGGCAGGCTGTGTGGGCAGAGCAAGTCGCTGCAGGGTGAGTGGCATCTCTGAAGGCCAGGGAGGGGCTCCTCACTCACTGCCTCTGCTGACAGAGACCCTGAAGTTTCTACTTTGGAGGGGAGCAAGGAGCAATCCCTTTTGTGACACAAAAAAGTATCTTCAAATGCAACCTTCGTTCTGCCTTATGATCCTTCGCTACTGCTCTTTTAAGAAACGATTAGTTATTTCAATCACTATAATGTCTCCAAATTTGTGTTGCTATTTTATCTTTACTTTCTTCTTGAAACAGCAGTTTCAAGAAGAGCTTCCGTCTTATGGCTTATTGATCATTTATAGTGGTGGTAATCTTTCCCCATGAGACCCAACTCACAAACACTAAAACATTGATGGGCTCTATTTTTCCTAACAGAGAACCATCTTTTCTGGCCCTTTAATAATAAACTTTCAGTGCATGTTTTTTAATAACAAAATGCAATAGGGTCATAACCCTATAAACTCTTTCACTATTTCCTGGTCATACGGGGGCTCTACTTCATTTCAATGGCGGTTTAAAACTACAGTTTTCCTCCAAGGGGAGAGGCTTAGAGAAAATCCAGGAGAGTGTGAAATTGAGTGGAAAGCAGCAGCCACTAGTTGCCCTACGAGGAGGTAAAAAAAAGTGGGTAACTGCAGTCAGGGACTGGGGCCAAGTTAATGTAAATGGGCTACAATTTAGCACATTCTCTCTTCACTGTCAACCCAGTAATGACTTGGCAGCAATACCCTCCCTGGCAGGAACCAGAGGTGGGCGTGGGGGGAGGGCTTGGAGCCCAGCCTTCCTGACTTTCTGCTCCGCTGGCTCCTTCACCCTCCAAGGCAGCACATGCTACACGCTGGTCCCAAATGCTCGCCAGTGAGCCATCTCTGTGACACAGCCCCAGGACAGTCCCAGTCGCGGTGGCAAGTCTGGAGAGACGACCTCCACTCAGGGTGGGCTTTTCAATGACCAGGAGAGGCCAGATTTTGAGTGTCTGGTGTAGTTTGCTAGAATGACTAGATTGAGGCCACTGGATACACATCCTATTTGCACTAATGAATGTTGTTTCCCTGATTTCTTCTATTACACACTCCACACCCTCTACTTTCATTGCTCTGAAATTCTGATGTGTCCCTACGTGAAGGCAGACCGCCCGTGCGTTTTGCTCAGCCTTTGCCCTCAAGCCATCAGTTTTTGTTACATAGCTTCATTCAATAAAATTCTTGACCGGAGTATCTGTCTTGCTGGGTATAAGTACTGCACCCATTGTCCATGGAGTATTTTATGACGTTGTTAATCAGTTGTAAACCAAACTTAATTCCGTCTCTTCAAACGCGTGTACTCATAATAGCAAACTGACACTGCCAGGCACTGATCTAGGGGCTTCATGGGTATCATCACCTCAGACCTCACAGCTGCCCTGTGCGGGAGGTACTGCTGACGGACTGCTTTACAAGTGAGGACGGAGGCACAGAGAGGCTGAAGGGCTTGCAAAGGGTCCAGACTCCCCAGTGCTCCTCCTCCCCCTGGATGGCCGCCACGGGGACCTCCGCCTGCCAGTCACCGTGAGGACGCGTCCCTGGTGACCCTGAGTCTGGTGGACAGAGCCACCCAGCGCTCACAGTGAGTCCAACGGGAACTCCTTCCCCGGTCAGGGACAAACTGCTTCTTTTTCAGGTCGCGGTGCAGATGAGGTAATGGGTGCATTTAGGGGCTGGGCCACGGGCAGATGAGGATCTTCCGACACCAGTCCCTTGGTGCTGAGAAAGTAAAACTGCGTTTCCATCGGCCACATACACTCGTGGTACAACTCCACAGACTCGGCAAAGCTGCTGATACTTTTCACAACTTCCTAGGCTTCCTCTCAACACCGAGGCTCTTCAGAGAATTTGCAAAAAAAAAAAAAATACTTGATTTTGAAAAATTAAGAGAACTTAAGTGATGACAGCTAACACCATGCCTGACTTCTAAATTCATTTAAATCCTCTATAATGTGGGTACTATTATTATTCCCATTTTAAAGAGAAGGCAACTGAGGTACAGAGGTTAACCTGTCCAAAGTGTCAGAATGCATACAGTGAGGTTTTGGAACCCGAGCAAAGGTTTTAATCAGGTGCCAGCCTGTCTCTGTAGTCTCCTGGGACACAGCCACACCCGTTTGTTGAGTATTGTCTAAAAAAGCAGCTAAGTGGTTGTGATGAAGATCCTAGGGGCTGCAAAGCCTAAAATACTTAACATCCAGTCCTTTACAGAAGAAGTTTGCTGACCCCTGCTCTTAACCATTCAACAGCACCATCTTTCACCATGTACCTTAAGACCGCAGGATTGCTGTCAGGTTGTAATTCAAAACTTACACTTTGTACCTATTTGTTACAAAACCTCTAAGAGAAGCAGGGGAACTAATTTTTAATCTATAGCAAATGGACTTGTCCACAAGTCCACTGGACTTGATTTCCATTACAATCTGAATGCTAGTTAAGAGGACAGACATGTGTAAGATCAAGAACCATACAAGGAATCACTGACACACATTTCAGAATTATATTCTGCTACTCTAACTGGAATTTAAAAAAAAAACATTACTTTGTGGAGTTTTACATAAGAACTTAATTTTTAAGTTCTTTTAAGTGATAAGAACTTATCACACTGCTTTGGGGTTCATTTCTTAGAAATGAATAACTGAGCTATAATTTATCTTCAAAGTGTTTGCGTTCATCCACTCAAATATACAACATACATAGAAAATATAATATGCCCAAATATTGTCTAGCAAATGACTGTCAGGATTACAGATTGTGTGAGAAAAAAAAAAAAAGTGGGGGGAGAGAGTCAGTCCAGGATGGTTTTAGAGTTAACCGCCCACCTCCCCGTCACCTGGTCAGAAGTTCAAGTGTTGGAAGTAATAATCCAAGCCCACTCCTTGCAGGTAATTCACTTTCTTCTAAACCTTCATACTTCTGGGACTAAGAAAATGAAAGATGGCAGATTTTGGCTATGACTCCTTTGAGGCAGAGGGATAAGAGGAACAAAGTGATTTCCATGGAACAAGCTCAGAGCCAGACTGTTTGATGCAATACTCATAGGCAGAATGAAGCAGTACTAATTACTAAGTAAATCATTTAGCTAGCTCTTTAGCTAGCTGTTGTGAGACCAGGTACATGGAGAATGTTTATTTGCTTATGCATTTACTGATGGTTTTGTTAGTCAAACTACAGCTACAGAATTACGATAAAGTTGCCTCTCATTACAGAAATGTCAAACTAGCTTTAAGACAATTTTGCTTTTCTTTAGATTTAGCGTTAAAAAAATATTCCAAATGAGTTATGCTAAAAACTTCTGACACTTGTGCACATAACTTAACCCTCTATGTTACAAAATATCCAGAAAATGTAAGGGCCACACACGATTTTTTCCTCCAGAAATAGCTCGGACTCATAAATATATAATTACTGGCTGACATGCAAGGCCACTAGGCCACTAAATTTGGTACAAAAGGAAAAAAACATGAATTTTCATCTTGTATAGACAAAATGAGGTATTAAAAATGTCACCCCAGATAATTCCAAAGAATTGTTAGTTCGTGTTACAAAATCAGTTATGAGTTTCAGGATCATGTCACATCAAGTCTTTAAAACTGACCTTCCTGATTAACTTGATTCAAGTCCAATTACTTGTTTTCCTACTTCTATCCAGAAGGATGTAGTCAGTCTGCAATTGATTCTTTCAGGGACCTTAGACCCCTCTGATGGGTACATCTTCCTACTTTCCCCACTAATGTTTAAACTTGAAGCTACGAGGTTCTCTGCCATATGCCATAAGTGCTTAGGACAGTGCTCTGCAAACACTAGACTCTCCGAAAACCATGTACCCATCTTCTGACCATACTTCCATCTCAACTTAGGTGAGCACACCACATTTTTAACGTTTTAAGTAGTGTAATAAATTTTAAAAAAGCAAACCTGAATTGCTCCAGTTGTTTGGCATCAGTACACGAATGGGCTTTCCAAACAGCATTCTATCTCAGAAAGTACAGAGGGGTTGAACTACCACATTTTTACTCCGACAGGAAGACAGGATATAAAGTAGCTTCAGATTTCCCCACACACGCTGAGAGTCACACAGGTACCCAATGAAAGCAATGATCTTACTAGAGAAGTCACTCAACATGGCGTTTGTCCTGCGAGATACCAAAGCTTCTGGGCCGGAAACAAAATATATGTGAGGGGTATTTGCCCCCAACCAAACCACCTTAATATAATTTATTCTACTTTCCATTCCATTTCAGATTTAGTTTTAATAAAGTAATGCAAATCATTTAAAGAAAAAACCTTTAATTTTAAATTCTGATCTAGGCATAAAATTCATTTTTGTATCACGGTTAAATTCAGTACAAACTATAAAAATGTTAACACTGGAGTTTCAACAGAAATCTAATAAGACCTCTTAGAAAAATTATTTAAAGAAACAACAGCAAGTCATTTACTGCTATGAGGTTAATACATAAAGAAAAACACATTCACACATTTTACTGAATTTATCAGTCAATAATTTTAGCCATAATACTTATCATAAAATTAAAAGTTTAAAAGTTGCGTGTGGTTCCGTAGCAATTACAATTTGCAATAAAAATACTAAACCAAATCTGTTTTTCTAACAGGAACAATGCTAGCTTTAAAACGACTGAAGTTTGCACACCGATTGTGAACAGAGTAGGTGTATCATAACTTAGCTTAAATTAAAGTGGAAGATGGTAAAAACTAGATGCTTTTAACTTTGAATTGCACAAGGAAAATATCAGGGGGGAACAAAATTCAGAGCCATCCTTATTACTTTAAAAAATACTAGATTATTCTTATATTAAAAACATTAAATGAATCAAAGCCAGACAGTACTAAATTTTTACACAAACTTCTTTCGTATTTCAACGTTGTTTATTGAGGAGTGAATGAGACTACTGCCAGACATGCCAACGACACTTCACATTCAAGGGCTGGAAGCTGAAAAGCTTTCCAAACTGAGTCACTGCATAAGCCTTTTGGGGAAAAGAATCGAAACTGACATAAAATAACATCTTCATGCTTGTTGTTTTTGTCTTCAGCTTTTTTTCAATTTTTGGATCTACTAGTTTGCTGGGTAAAAGGCTTCTTTCTACTGTACAGAAAGACTCACACTCCAATTAATAGAATTAACACTAGATGTACAGCAACTTGTTTTAACACACAGCTAACGCTGAGGAACTGATCTTAAAGCTGTTTTTGTCTTACATCTCCTTATATCTAGTGAGAAAACTTAATTTTATTTCCCTTTCACCTTCACATGGGTGGGTTATACCAATAGAAAAATACTCTTCAGTGCTACTGCAGGGCTCATGGGACTTCCTCAGTGGTGTGGGAGAAATCCACTTAAACACCATCCTGAAACCCAGGGCTTCTCTTCCTGCTGTTGTGGCTTTGCAGAAGAATGGCCTACACACAACTCTACCGTTCTCTTTTGCTCAAAAACAAAACAAAGAAACCTAAACAAAAGGGTAAACGTTTATTTGGAGTGAGTTCTCTGGTGGTGATATTAAGGCCCTTCAGGCAGAGTTCAGGAGCTCCTGTACGGCTGCCTGCTGCTCGGGACTAAGCTGCGCTACGCACTCAGTCCACAGTCCTCCAGACGTCTAGGGAAAGAACATTGTCAAACATTTAGATTCGGCGAAAATGGTCACTGGGAAGTATTTTAATAATCATCATTAGGTAGACTGAAATAATGCGAAAATACCTTCTTTCCAGTAGATTAGCCTCATGAACGTCATTGCAAAAGCAAGAAATCTTTTCATTTCTATAAAGTTTATTTCATTACAGTAAGTTTTCTCATTTTTGCATTGATAAAGCTACACTTTAGCTTTAGGTGACACATTCAAGTAATCTATACACATGAATTTAGGTAGGAAAAGTCATTGGTAGCTGACAGTTTTATTACTATTAAAATCTCATCTTTTTTTCTTCACAGACAGGCAGAAAAACTTCTACATAATGAGTACGTGCTAGTCTCAGATTTAAGACAAAGGTTTTAGTTTTAATAAATAATGAGAATATATGGGTAGATTATAATAAGTATAATCCATTTGAGGCTTGATGACAAGAGAATATAAAAATGAAATTTCCTTAGCTAGTTGGATTTCTATTTCCTTCCTCTAATAGAGAAGAATATGAAAAAAAAAGCCAAAACCAAGTAACGTTTTTAGTTCTTCTTCCCCAGTTTAACCAAACCAGCTTACCTGTACTTGGCGAACTACATTAGCCAGACGTTTGGCACAGGGATCTTCATGTTTAATTGCCTCATGCATTTCTCCTTCTGCAATTATACTGAATATTTTGGGCAGATTGGTATTGTTAGGGCCAAGAACGATTGGGTGATTGCTGAAAAAAGAAAGAGAAGAAAACCACTGTAAATGAAAATTATAATAGGAAATCACTCAAGCACTCATACTTTTCTACACCTTTCCCCCAACACTGAATTTTGTTATTAGGTCTTTATACAATGATTATGCACTCACTAAAATCAACTGCCTTTAAATTCAGTAGGAGGAAAACCAGCTAATTTTACTTATTAGCTTTTCAGTTTCTTCCCATGTAAATTTTATATATATACATATATATATATACACACATGTTAAAAAAACCCCAAGATATTACTAAGAACAGTTCCTTAACACAAATTTTATTTAGACACTGCAAAATGGTTTCTAAAATAAATCTGAAGTTCAAAAAGATAATACAGGCATTCTAAATGTAAGCTGGGAAATAAGCTCCAGTCAAGTTTGATGGAAAGAAACCTAACAGTGAATCTAATTAGAATTCCAGTCTTTTTCATTAAGAAAATTCCAGAGTAGTCATTTCCAAGGGAGAAGATTAAATAGCATGATGGAGAACTGGTCACTTCAGAGGCAGGAGCAGGTAAGGCATCTCCAGGATGGCTGTTACGTTCCTTAATGATGATGTCCTCCCTGTGAAGACTCCCAGTATTTGTGTGAACAAGAACTTAAACAGGCACGAAGGAATATAGCCATTGGCCTGTTTCTACAAACTCCAGGAGATGAGTGGTTGTAGCCCTTGGATTTATTTATGAACTAAAAGGAGTCATTAATAGTGCCAGAGCCCGGATCCAGTACCTAGGGGAACTTGGACTTAGAAAAACAGACCACCAATGAACACGCCTTTGATTTGATAGCTTCTATAACCTCCAAGGTTGTTGCAATTCTTAGCTATACTCACAGGCACAAAATAACACTATTAATGACAGAGGTCTGGGGCCAGATCCTGACTACCCGTCTGGTATATTTCCCTTATACCACTGATTTTTTAATCCAAAGAAAAACACTAGTATTTCAGAGGGTCAAATAATAGTACTAACAATGTTCTTTGATCCCATTCTACTAATGAATGGTATGTCAATTATACCTCAGTAAAGCTAGTGAGTGAATGGATGAATGAATGAGTGGGGTGGGAGACAGAACAGAACCTTCCTTGAACATCACATTCTATAATGATCTGTTGAACTGAGTTCCATAAAGAATAACTCAAAACTAGATGTGCTTATACGGCACTCTTAACTGTGATACGGCTTCTTAGCCTGATTTATAAAGACGGCATTATTATAACCTACACACCTGGAAGCTGTGCACAGGAAGCACTGCGTCACGTGAAGGGAAGGAAATAAGGCCTAACCTGCCCCATTTCTTACCTTTCAATCAAGTCGCAAAGATAGTTGAAAGTCTGAACAGCTTCTTCTTTATCCTCATGTAGTGGAAGCCAAGACAGCCAATGTGGGAGGACTTCTTCAACGTTCACACAATCAGGCTTGAACTTCATAATTTTCCCTACTGCCGAGATGCAGTTCTCCGTAGCATTGATATTTTCTTTGGTCTTAGAATCAGCAGACTGAATAACTCTTACCAGTAGTGGAAGTGCTTCTAAAAAAGCATTTGAAAAAAAGTCATTTAAAGTCTCACATTTTCATGCAAATGCCCATAAATATTTCTTATCTTTGGTCCAGTTATGAATTACAGTGAGGCAATGTTCAAGTGTAAGAAATGTCTGTTTTTGTGACTGCAGAGCCAGCCACGGGGAAAGGGAGGCGCCCTGGCGTGCTCAGAGCACCTGCACTCCACTCGTCTACCGGCCCCAGTAGGTCAGCAGCCTCCAGATTCACCCTCCTCATCACCTCGGTGTACTGCAGCTTCTGAAAGCCGCCCCGCTATATTCCTGCGCTGAACTTACAGGGACCCCAGTAGGTTTTGAAAGTACACCCTCCAAGCCCCACATGGACTGCACCCTGGGACTGGGGCGAGGAGGCTCTGTCTCCACCCAGGTCTCACTTCCATTTCTATGAGAACGAGGGTGGTAAACTCCTAAGTGCTACAGTGAGGTGTCTGAAAAAGGAAAAGAGAACGAAGCAGTGTATGTTTGCGGGGGCGGGCGGTGTGCGGGGGGGAAGCAAGGCAGGGATAACAGGGGTGCCTGGGATGAGATGCACATAACGTAACAAACAAAAGTACCTGTACAAAAAGGACGATAGTTGTCTCCGCCGTACTGTGCCATGACTCCCAGGCCATACGCAGCTGCTTGCCTGACTTCTGGGCTGCTGTCACATGTGTATTGGAGCATTGGCCTTATGAAATATTCTGCATATTTAAATGAGGCTGGACTACAGTGTTCTATGACATCATCAAAGATGCACAAGCCCCACTGTCTATCTGGCCACGGTCTATGTAGACACTACAAAAGAGATACTCTTTTAAGCTTTGACTATTCAGATGAATGTGGTGCTGGAGTTTTTATGGCCAGCCACTTTGACAGACATTACTGTGGCAAATGTTGTCTGACCTATTGTTTCAACAAACCAGAAGACAAGTAACTGTGTATTAGTTAATAAAAGACATGAACTAATGGAACAACAACAAAAAAAGATCATAAAGAAACACTTATTCACTATAGGCTGTCATCTTACATGGATATTCCTGATATAGGTAATGAAAAACAACATAGCAACAATCAGTTCTTGTGAATAACAACCTTCAAATTACTACATAGATTTAATAAAGTATAGGTTTAAAAGACTTGGGTGATTTGTTACAGAATTCCACAATCTGACATTACCAAGTATCAGGAAGAACTGACAGCAGCAGCTATGTATATACATTTACTTTACAAAAAAGATAACAGCAATGCTATATTTAAAAAACACAACAACAGTAAAAGCTGCAAAGATTTAACTTTATAGTACTGATTCAACAGGATGTCATATGTGCCTAAATCATTTAAAAAAAGATACTGCAGTACTAAATCTCATAAGACACAAAATTGAAAGCCAAAAAAACCCATAAATATCTGATGATTGCTTATAATTTATAATACATTTTTAAAATTGAACATATAAGGCTATCATCCAGAATCTATGATTGCTGGTGGTATACAATAAGGATCAAAACGGAATTTTCTAGGGTCTACTGAAAAACAAAAAATTGCAACCATTTTGTTTCCATTTGTTAATTCAGCAGGGTATAGATAATCTGAAATAATAATAAATCAGTTCTATGCCTTCAGACTGTATTATAAATTAACTGAACTATGGAAAACCTAATCAGTAAACTTCAAGCATATACTGATGGAGAAAATATCCAGGGCAATGCAATAAACTTGGTAAATTAAAGAGGTACAGTGGAAACCATGATTTCTACGATCCATTCTGACTTGAAAGTGTAAGTTTTCAAATGCTGTAAGGAAAGATTTCCAGGTCAACTATCTAAAATAACTGTCAAAAAGAGGTAACACTTACAATTAGGTTGACAATTAACGGAAGCAGCTGTTCAAACCATGGTAACACTTTTTCCTTGTAGCTACTGAATATTGAGTGTAAAATGTCTGACACTTTGGTCAGAATATAAACATCATTATCATCCTAAAAAAAACAAACACATACATACCCATATGTATTTAAAAAGTATCCCCACTATTATTAACAGTAACATTTATTATAAAAAACATAAGAAAAGTACAAAATTAAATTCCTCTTCATTTTCTTAAGGGCATAGCAAGAGTCCAGAGACTGAGGTTACCCCAGTGATGTCTCTTGTCTGGCTATGGAAAGAAAGGAAGGAGTGTGGTAAGTATTGCACTTATTGCAAATACTTTTCTTGGAATATATTTAAAATATATGGTTGAAAAATTAAACCAAATCTCAAAGATCTGAAACAAGAGTGATTTTACTTTACTATTTTTTTGTCTTCTGCAAGAATGTTTCTGGTTTTGGAGCAGGATGGTGGGGCCAGTTATTTACATCCCTGGGAGCAATGTGTGCGTCAGCATGCGAGCACCCTGCAGAGGACTGGGATGACCTGCACATGTCAGCACCGGTCCCCCAGACGGCCACATGCCACATGACAGACCCTAAACACACAGCTGAAATATGTTTGATGGCATCAAGTGGTTTGATGGTGACAGAACTGAGTAACAATGTGAAGAATTATGTCAACCACTGCATGTATATTATTTATGGGGAAATGTGCACAATTCTGTGGTCCAGTGGAGGGACAGCTGGTGTTACAGAAAGATCTGGCCTTAAGCATGAGATTGTCAACAGTGAGGCTGTAGGCAGTCATTTAACATCTGAGTTTGAGTTCACTATCTTTAAAATGGTGAAAGCACCACCAAATATACATGATTGTTGTGAGAGTGTAGAAGAAAAAACGAGGTGAACTCCAAAGTGCTTTCATATGTGAGGTCATTGCAACAAAATGAACACAAAGCATCCAAAACACAAATCAGCTAATTTCAAATTACTTATTCTCTAAATTAATAAATGAAATACATGTCAGATTTTTCTACTAAAGATTAATAAGAAGTACATCTTATGAGAAGTCAGATGAATCAGAAACTTAAGCATTATCTTCCAGATGCAAATGGTCGTGTAAATTAAGTTCTAAATGGAATAATTTACCTCATCTTGTAGTGATTCTTCCACCTGTTCATCATAGTCTTCATCTTGTCTTTTAACTAAAACACACCCAAATAAATGTCTTTAAATGGTCGCCAAAATGGTCAAGGATTACATTCAGAAATAAAAGCATGGAAAACTTACCTTGCCGCAATTCTTGATTTTTAAAATGTTCTTCAAGTTTAGCTTTCAATATACCTCCCAACTCTTCAAAGTGTTCATTATTAAGGCATCCATCTCCCATGACTTCAATGCACTAAAACGAGGTTGAGGAAAGAAAGCAACTCATAAGGTTTAAGTGTTTTTGGAGTCAAAAGTTAAACTCCATTAAGAATCAGATGGAGGGACTTCCCTGGTGGCACAGTGGTTAAGAATCCACCTGCCAATACAGGGGACCGGGTTCGAGCCCTGGTCCAGGAAGATCCCACATGCCATGGAGCAACTAAGCCCGTGCGCCACAACTACTGAGCCTGCGCTCTAGAGCCCGCGAGCCACAGCTACTGAAGCCCGTGCGCCTAGAGCCCGTGCTCCGCAACAAGAGAAGCCACCACAGTGAGAAGCCTGCGCACCGCAATGAAGAGTAGCCCCCACTCGCTGCAACTAGAGAAAGCCTGTGCGCAGCAACAATTGACCCAACGCAGCCAAAAAAAAAAAAAAAAAATCAGATGGAGGCATGAGAAAAATTAACATAACTCAGTACCCTGGAAAATTAATGATTAAATGAGTAAATCCACTTGGTTTGTATTTGCTACCATACCAGTATTTTAAAGAGAAGAATTTAAAAAATGTTTTTCCTTTAAACATGTCCTGAGCACGTCTTAAGTGCCAGGAATTATGGTGGATGCTGCGGATTCAAAGATGGAAAAGACCAGCTTCTAAGGGGCTCAGTTACCACATGCGTACTCTGTACAAAGATGGCACTGGAGAAAGGCTACGCTTGTGTTACAGGCTGAGGGAATGATACAGGCAAAGACATGGAAGCATGTGTTCTTTGGAAAAATAAAAGAAAATCTGAACTTCAGGAGTGTAAATGGGGACAAATAAAGAATTTTTAAACCAAACTGCAGAGCAAGCTATGGAGCTGTGAGCAATGGAGATGACCAAGAATACGGGAAGGGGAGTGACTTAAAGAGCAAGTTAATGCTTGAGGAAAGGCGAATGAACTATGAGGAAAAGAAGGAATGGCTTCCGGAATAGACCAAGTGAAGCTATTTCAATAGCAAAAAGAAGAGATACGGCAAAAACAGAAGGGAATTTAGGGGAGAGAGAAGAGGACAGAAACTAGACATGACTTGGATGATGACAGCCAAGTTTCTGTAGTTGGATTACCAGGTAATGATGATGGAAACTAATGAAGACCAGAATACAAGAAGAGCTACTCTCGAAAAGAAAGAAAAACAAAAAGAGTGAAAGCACCAAAAGATTAAACATTTTTGGTAGAAAAAGAAAAATTTCTGTTACAGCATAAAAAAAAATCCCATTTATTTAGCAAGACTAATAAATGGACACACAATCTTATACATATTCTTGAAGAGGAAAATATTTACCTTTGCAAAAGAGTGCATTATTTCTGAGAGGACATCTGAATCTGGTTCTGTGCCAATGGCCTTGATTAGAGCGTCACACATAAAATGCCACATCTGTGTGAGATACTCAGGACCACGAACTCTTGCACATTCCAGGAGAAGAGGCATGGATTCTGCTGCTGCCACTCGAACACGTTTTACTGTTAAGGAAACGTACTCACTATCCTTAGATTACATTTAGTGTAATCACTATCCTCAAGACTGTGGAGTGCTAGGCAACTTCTGTTCATCTAAGACTGCTCTCCAAGAGCTTGTGTTAAATATAACCTGTGTATAAAAACAGAAGTCTCCCTGTCCCCAAGACATACCTCCTGTCTTTCCGTCACCTACAATGTAACAGGAATGAAGGCTCAAATGTAACCCCTAAACATAAAAATGACTGAGGAAGGACCTGGGACTCTCACAGTATGTCTCAGAATGTACCTATCCCCAAATTTGAGGTAATGCATGTTTCTAACAAATGCAACTGAAGCAATGACTTTACTAAAGAAAACTACTGAGGATCTCTTCCTGAATCAGCCTCTTCAGTTTTCGATAAAGATGAGTTGCCTCTCCCTATCTAACATCATTTCTAAAATAAGGTCTTGAGACTTCCTCTTAAAAATAATTCTGCTCTGTCTTCAGGCATTATGGGAAGTCTGCTGGGCAAAAGCCATCTTCTGTAAAGGATGCCGCTGCAGGATACTGCATGAAGAACTACAACAAAGGGGCTCTGGAGCCAGACAGATCTGGGTTTGGGTCCAGGCTCTACCATTCCATTGGGCTGTCATTTTTTTAAACCCATTTACGAAAGTGTGTGTGTGCACACGAAATGGCATAAAAACCTACCTATACATATTAATTACAACTACCATTACATTGAGGAGGAAAACTTTCACACAGATTTACCAAGAGACATTTCTCCCCAGAGGTATTATCCACATTTGAAATGAGCTATATAGAAAGTTAAGTGCTATATAGAAAGTTAAGTACTATAAGTTGGTCTCTAACTTGTTAAAAGGTCTTGCTTAACATCACCAAAAGATAATCGGGAAAAGCAGCAATTATACACAACCATAAACATTTGCTAATAAAATAACAATCCTTAAAGCTCTTCAGTGCTCCACAGAGAACTGTCAACTAGAGGATAGTTGACATTTTCTTTTTCATGTTTTCGGCACACGTGAAACAAAGGCACTTGCAAAGAACCAAGTTTATAACCGGAAACCACTGTCAGTGCAAACAGAATACTGGTGATGTACGCTTACTTTGGTTAGCACAAAGTCTAATACTTCAACAGCCTACAATTTAAGTAAATCTAGAAATGTTTTCTGTTAAAAAATTATAGGATATCATCATGGAAATAAAATTTCAGTAGAGGGACCATGAGTTTCACAACCTGTTCCGTGTACTCCACAAAGCCTTCTTTTAATTCCTTAGCATAGCAAACCTGAAACCAAAGTATTTGAAGAGAAAACAAGACCCATGTTAATTTTGATGTATTAATATTTATTAACAAACTGCAAAACCATGAGGACCACAGAATGTTATATCCTAACTAGAGCTAACTACATTTCGAGCTGTATGCAGGACTGTGAAATTAGTCTTTTAACTAAAGGGAATTGTAAAATGGGAAAGGACCATGAAATGACTGTAGTATATATTGTCATTCGAAGGGGGGAATACTTCATATTCTTATTTTGTGGGGGGGGGAATTTAGCAAAAGTTTCAGCACTCTGAAAATACTTCAAACAAAAGATGCCACTTAATTAAGGCAACCTAAAATTTAAAAAAAACCCAAAACCTGAAAATGTAATCACAGCACATCACTTCTGTAAATCTGCAGCAAACAGGCTTATGCTATTCTGAATTTTTAAAAAATCACTTCAACAGTGAAACAGAAAAAATTGTCTTAAAATAATTGTTTCTTTATTATCTTTCACTACATGAAAAGAGTTGGTAATTCTGTAGAAGATGTTACATTTATATTTGTTCTCAAGTTGAGCGATATTACAGAAAATCCAAATTGTTTATAAATTATAGGCAATTAAGTACTGATAAGAATAAGTTCAAGAAATATGTTTAAATTAATTAGAAAACACAATACTTTACTAATACAAAATAAAATTTAAGCCATTAACTTTTATTTAGGCTTACTTAACTGCTAGATTTGTAATATACCATAATCTCTTTTTAAAATACTTTTTTATTGAAGTTTAGTTGATTTACAATGTTGTTACCAAAATCTCTTAATTCTATTTGTAAAAAAAAAAGAAAACAAAAAACTCGCTATCTACAACACATGTTCATGAAGGTTTAAAAAAGGAAACTCAAAGAGAACATACATAGACCCCATAATACCACACAAAATAATCACTGTAAACATTTTGATTTTCCTACCATGTCTATCTTTTTTAATACAAAAAAATCATACCAACTTTAATACTGTGAGCAGATTTCTGTTCATTCAAAAATATTCCTTAGCCACTACTATACACTAAACACAAAACAGGCAAAAATCCTTCCCCCTCAGGTAGCTTTGTAATGGCTGTGTAATACTCCAGGGCACAGTAATTACTGATCATCTTCCTAACAATAGTTATTTGGGCTATTCATTTCTGTTGTTGTTGTTATTAAAAACAGCACTGGTAATGAAAGGTTTTTATCCACGTTTCTTTAGGATGGAAATCCATAAGTGGAAATGTTGGGTCTAAAGGTTTCTATATTTTATTTATTAAAGAATACATTCCTGGCTCTTCAAAATAACTTCTTCAGCACCCATGAAAAGCACTCCTATGAAATATATATATGTAATATACATAAGTATATATATAGTGAAATATATACATATACATTATATGTATTCATTATGAGAAGTTGTAAAACAAAGTTCAGTGAACATTATAATTACCAGCATCTGACAAGCAGTTGACTTTTCTTCCAGTCCTGCAGTTTTAATACCAAAACTTTGCTGATCTCCAAGGTTCACAAATTCCCAACCATCATCATCACTCATGTTCTCCATGTCTTGGGCTATTAACAAAGAAGCAAGCAAATTCATGTTAAAAATGATAACAAAGAGGAATTCTACAACTGCCATGGCTTCATGAAGACACCTACTATCTAAAAGGGCTACTTCAGGCTTAATTGAAGCTGTCTTCATTAAAGGTCCCATAACCACTGGAAGGTACTGCTGAAATTCTTTTCCAAGGATTTTGCACATTCTGGCCCATGCTGAGATCATGTAAGAGATCTGGGGAGAAAAATTAAAAATTAAATTAAAACTGATTTTTAATAAAAAATGGATAAATAAGACATAAAGAAAGCCCCTTCCCCGTTTCATGGAAACAATGTTTTTACATTCATGGCTCTTTAAGCAATAAGTGCATTTTCTAAGGTCATATACTTAAAATGTTCAGAAACCATGGAAAATCACTGTGAACTTCTACACTAGGATACAGACAACAGCTGAGGCAAAAGGGACCAGGACTCTGTCTTATTTTTTCCTACTTTCAAGAAACTATATATTTCAAAATACATCGTTTTCTCTAATAGCATCTGAATCATGTAACAAAGCCCACTTAAACATATCAACCCTTAAGCACTAATTTTCTTGAAGGCAGGAACTTACCTGACTTGGCCTACTGCCTAAAGTTCCATTCATTAAACACTAAACACCCCTTTCTCCTAGCTGTTTAAGTTTTCTGTGTAAGCGGTTGTCCACATTTAAGACACCTCTTCTACTACAAAGACTTAATCTACCTACAGAGAATCTGGTTCTAATTCATCCCCATGGCCCCAAAAGTGATTTTTACCCTCCGGCATCCATCTATATATTTGTCTATTTCACAAGCCTACATGTGCAAACGCACTCCCCACTCCTAATTTTAAAAAAACAAAACAAAACAGAACAAATTTTTAAGTGCTTGGAAAAAGCATTTTGAAGTATGGCAGACATTACAGGGTGGCTGTGCAAAGCTAAAATTTAAGGCAACGATTAGGGATTGAATGCTCATGGTACAGTAGACAC
The DNA here is from genome assembly GCF_949987535.1 of Balaenoptera acutorostrata. Lineage (NCBI taxonomy): Eukaryota > Metazoa > Chordata > Mammalia > Artiodactyla > Balaenopteridae > Balaenoptera > Balaenoptera acutorostrata. The sequence continues at coordinate 12,466,587 of NC_080081.1, forward strand.
TGTGACCATCATTAAGGTCGCGACAGACACTCACGGAGTTCTTACTACAGGGTCCTCAGTACCCACCACCGAGACTGGTACCAGCCGTGAACTACGTGCAGAAGTTAGCCAGGCTGAGGGGGGAGGGTTCTTTCTAAGCTCAACGAGGGCTTGTTCACAGGCAGAGAAAAGAGCATGACATGCTCTAAAACTGCTGGGTTTCCGTATTTCTTTTGCTTTTGACAGGGAAGGGAAGTCATCCGGCATGCAAAGGGCCAGGAGACATCCACATGGTGATGTCTAGTAAGGGGCTGGACAAATGAACCCTGAATTCAGCGACAGATGTGAAGTCACAACCATACGAAGGAAAACCGAAGCCATGCCTATGGATGACGCCGCTCAAGGAGAGTGAAGAGGTCAGAGAGCCTGGCACGACAGAACCCCAACGGAACCAAAAACTAGTCAGAAGAGGAGCAGCCTGGAATGGACCGAGGAAAAAACGGTGTGCCAAGCAGAAGGAAAACCAGTGAAGAATGTCTCTGAAACCACGGGTTGATATTATCGCCGGAAACCTATTACCGGATTTCTTTTTTTTAATCCATTTAACCTTGAGCTATCGACCGAAAGGATGCAGGCGCATGTGAGGGCTGCTTCACCTGAGGGTCATCGTCTTCCATATCACTGAAGTCTGTCTGCGTCTTCAATAACAGCTGCATCACATCTGATGCATCTTGCATGAACTGGAAGGAAATATTCAGGGAAAAAAGACACTAATATTACTCATGTATATCACATCAGAGAGGCACTGCTGCTACCCAATTTTTGTTTCTTGTGTAATAATAAAACTTTCCCCCCAAATCTATTACATTTCCCACACGGGTTATAACACCTCAGATAAAAGTATTATATTGAAAATTTTTCATCTATATTGCAATGGACTTAGTGCTTTTTCTAGAAAAATACGTTTTCCAGGGAAGGTCAAAATGAATTGCAGTATAAAGACGGTTCTGTGGCATCAAGTTTTGGTCCATGGCTTATGTATTTCCAGCAGTAAAAAGATAATCCAAATCCAGAAAGACAATTTTGGGTTGCTCCACAGAACTATATGATTTTCATTTAACTCTCTGCATAGTCTGGCAATCTCCATTGTATAAACTGTTTCAAAAACAGTTTGAAAGCCAAAACGCAGAGAACAGAACATAAAAATGTTTTATTGGTTGGTTTCTCAGTGTCTCCCAGACAACAGTTTATAAGATAATAATGCTGGTTTTGGAGGAAATCAGACAGAAAGGTTCTATATTGAAAGCTCTGAGAATCAGAACATGAGGGGCTGATGACAGGGGAGCTTCTTTTGAATAAGCTTTGACAGGTCTGAGATGTTAGCTAGGAAGAAAAACGCACTGGCCAATCGTCCTTGCTAATTATTTTCTGAAGAACTATATGCATATAAATTTCTCTTGAGACACTCAATGCTTTTTGGATTAACAGAAAAGCAACTGGAATGTTCCCAAGCACATGTTCAAGTGGGTGAAACTAAACATATGGGTCTTGAATTCCACAAGCCTCCATAGAGACAGACTGTACCCATAAGAGAAGGTTTCAAGAGCTTAACTGAGTTAAGAAGAAACCTTAAGGGCTTCCCTGGTGGCGCAGTGGTTGAGAATCTGCCTGCTAATGCAGGAGACACGGGTTCGAGCCCTGGTCTGGGAGGATCCCACATGCCGCGGAGCGGCTGGGCCCGTGAGCCACGGCTGCTGAGCCTGCGCTTCTGGAGCCTGTGCCCCGCGACGGGAGGGGCCGCGATAGTGAAAGGCCCGCGCACCGCGATGAAGAGTGGCCCCCACTTGCCGCAACTGGAGAAAGCCCTCGCACGAACCAAAGACCCAGCACAGCCAAAAATAAATAAATAAATAAATAAATAAATAAATAAATAAATAAATAAATAAATAAAAAAAAGAGAGCTGTAAACTCCCAAATTAAAAAAAAAAAAAAAAAAAAAAAAAGAAGAAACCTTAATATTAGCGATGAAAAAATGAAGGCAACGATTTATTTATATATAAAATTAAAGTTAATATGAGAGTAAGATGATGGAAAAAAACAAGTATCCAGAAAACCATTTATCAGAAGGAAAAAACCCTCTGGTACCCTCAATACCTCCGCAGCCAAATTCAAACAAAAAATTCGACGTACTACAAATCACGTACTTTTTCCTTCCCAACAGCCAGACCAATGAGGCTGATGCATTCAATAGTTTTTCCTCTGAGAAGTCTGAGTTCCTTTTGAACTGCATTCTCAACAATGTGCTTCAGTGATGGCATAAATAAGTCATAGTAGGGGACAAATTTTTCTTCTGCAGTATCTGCAACTGATGCGATAGACGTCACAACTTGTTCCAAAACTAACTTGGTGCCTTTCTGAATCAACTAGAAGGAAGACACACAACATCAATCACACAAATGAGAACATGGAAGAAACACTCCCTGAAAGTTCCAGAGGGCTTTTCTGAAACCGCAAGCTGAGCCCACCCTCCGGCAGCCACACTGGAGACTGTAGGTCTTAAAGCAAATGTAAGAACCAAGCTGAACTATTTATATTTATGTGTGATGTTCTCTCCTTAACACAGCGCTCCTGAACTACTCCAGATGCTCCTCATGCCGCTCGTCAACCACAGCCACTCTCGGCAGAGCTCTTTCTCCTTGTACCACAGGCCCCAACACACCTTTAAAAGGTTAACTTACTCCCTTCTTTTGCATCTCAGCATCTGCTCTGTGTTTAATATCATGGCTGGCCTCTGATCTCACTGGAATGCCTTTCTTCCTTGGCTACTCTCCTTGCATTGCTCTTGCTCACATACTTTACCCTCCGCCCCAGCCCATCTTAGCAACTCCTTCCTTCAGTCTGTATCTCACATACTGGACCCATGAGGGGAGGGGGGATTATACAGAGCCACCCTTCACACTTCAGCCCTTTACCCAAATCTACCAGTAATGTCACATCTGATCCATCAATTCCTGATTTAACTAACCTAACCGATCTGCCTTCAACTTGTCCACCTCTGTCTGTTTTCAGATACACACATGTTCCTATATCATGTTCTTAGTTTGCTGTCATTGGACACTGAGCACCCATCCTTTGCTTTAAACCCCCTTCTTTGCCTTCTGAGACATTACTTCCTCTCTTCCTCCCTGTTCTCCTTGAGACCAGTGCTAGGCACACTGTGGTTTACCAACTGTTACCAGTTCATCATGAACCAAAGTATAGAAACTGAGTATTAATATAGTGATTTGACAGTAACTTTATGTCTGCTGAATATAATAGTTAAATGGCTTTTATTTTGCATGTCCTTTTTATTCATTTCACTTTAGAGTAGAAATTTATTTTCATTATATTTGACAACAAACTGGGCTTCAATCTTTGCCTTTCTTACCTGAATCTTCTCTCTCTCATGATGCTACACTGACATCATTCACTTGTTTTTAGGTTGCCTCTTACTTAAGCTGAAACTATAAACTGTCTTCTATGTGGATGGCCAGGCCTTATTTTAAGAATTCAACATTTTTAAAACAAAAAGGATATTCTTTTTTACACGTTCTCTATTTCTCTCACCCAGGTTAGGAGAGTGGTCAACACTTTTTGCTTCTTTCTCTTTCATCTTTTTAAATTCAAACTGGCAGAAAGAAACTGCTAATGCTTCCTGAGAAGCATCTTTCAGAATCACTTTTCCTTCCAATTTCCACTATTACCACCCAAACTCACTGAACAATAATCGTATGATGGTCTTGCCTTAAATCTTCCCCATTTATGTTTATGTCTCATGTTGCTACTGTGCTAATTTCCTACAATCACGTTTTCATGGTTTCTTGCAGCAATTAATTTATGTAATTCCAAATTTACATAAATAATTTACAGAGTTCAAAAATAACTCTGGCTTGTTTTCCAGGCAATTCACATGCTGCTTTTACCTAACCTTTAGTCCATATCTTTCCCAAGTCTAATACTGAGCGGCCCATTCTCTGGTCAAGCCTGAATTATACTACTTAGAACAGCCTGGAATGTCTTCCCCCTAACTTTCTATTCTTTATGGCCATTCTGAAAAGTCCCTCTTTCTCCAGGTCTTACCTACCAAATTAAATTAATCTTTATAAATAGGGAGCTTAAAGATCTCGAAACTTACCTCTTGAAGTTTAAGGACCATGATGGAATGCAGATGTTTCACTAAATTATCTAAATATGGAATAAGCAGTGACTTGGGACAGTCTTCGGTGAAGTTAATGAGAGCGGCAGCGGCATGGGCCTGCACACGCTGATTGCCCTGGTCTTCCATGGTCTGCAGCAGAGCTGCAATCACCTGTGAAATGAAGTCACACACACAGACATTTTCAAATGCCATTCCTCTTCTTAGAGTTTGAGTGTCTGCAGACTCATTACTTACCTTCTCATGGAATTTCTTTTGGAAACCAGGTGCAAAATCTGTAGCCATCTGTCCCACGGCATTACAGGCTGCATACCTCACTCTGGGATGCTGGAATAGGTGCCTTTGTATTAGTAAAGGCAACAGGGTCCCATGTGAAACTAAGGCAATAATTATGAATCAAGTATTTACTGGTACTTACAGGATCTTGAAGAAAAAGCAAAACAAAATTTACTATCTCGTTTAGAATTCCTTCCATTTGCTGGTGGCATCCTTCCCCGATGGCAGATAAGGCCATTAATCCTGCATGCCGATACTTCCAGTCAGCTACAGAACAGAATTACACAGGAAGGAACAGCAATTAGACACTACAAACACGTCATTCTGGTAGTCAGAAGTATAAGGAAGTTCTCCTTATTTGGAAAAGAGTAACAAAATACTTTTATACATGTTTATTAACCAGAAAAATAGAAAAAGTGCCTGACTGGATTACTTCATTGTCACAGTGGTTATGTCACACAAGCATTTCTACTCTGAAAGTTAAAAGGCAATATGGTGGGTAGAGGGAGGGATAAATTGGGAGATTGGGATTGACACTACTATATATGAAATAGATAACCAATGAGAATGTACTGTATATGTATAGCACAGGGAACTCTGCTCAACACTCTGTAATGACCTATATGGGAAAAGAATCTAAAAAAAAGTAGATATATGTGTATGTATAACTGATTCACTTTGCTGTACACCTGAAACTAACACAACATTGTAAATCAACTATACTCCAATAAAAAAAAAAAATGCTCTCACCATATTATAAAGGGGAGCAAATGTTCAGAACAAAAAACCCAAAACAAAAGCACCCTGGGATCCTCAGTGTAAAAGGATCCTGAGAATGAAAGTTTGAGAACTGCTGGTATAAGGGTTAACTAAGTTGTAGAAAAGTCCTAAATTAGACATTAGACTTAATTTTTCCCTTTCCTTTGGGGAGCCCAAAACCCATGTAAAGATGAAGTCTGGGCTTCCCTGGTGGCACAGTGGTTGAGAATCTGCCTGCCAATGCAGGGGACACGGGTTCGAGCCCTGGTCTGGGAAGATCCCACATGCCGTGGAGCAACTGGGCCCGTGAGCCACAACTACTGAGCCTGCGCATCTGGAGCCTGTGCTCCACAAGAGAGGCCGCGATAATGAGAGGCCCGCACACCATGATGAAGAGTGGCCCCCACTTGCCACAACTAGAGAAAACCCTCGCACAGAAACGAAGACCCAGCACAGCCAAAAATAAATAAATAAATAAATAAATAAATAAATAAAGACTCTGCTTGAGCAAAACCAAACTACTTCTCTCTAAAAAAAAAAAAAAAAAAGATGAAGTCTATTGTAACTAATTCCTCTGAAAAATTGCTAATTTTTTCTGTTAAACATTAAAACTTTATTATTATTTATAACATTATTACATATATGCTTTAACTGTATTTCAATTACTCAATATACCATTAAGCCAAATTTCTCAACTGAGGAATAATAATTCTAAGAAACCAATATCTGATACTAATCTTTGTATACTGGACACATTATTTTAAAGAGGAGTAAATAGACTTATTGTCGTGATCATTTTGCAACGTATACAAATACTGAATCATTACGCTACACATCTGAAACCAATATAATGTTATGTCAGTTATAACTCAGTTAAAAAACACACAAGGGACTTCCCTGGTGGTGCAGTGGTTAAGACTGCACGCTTCCAATGCAGGGGGTCCGGGTTCCTGGTCAGGGAACTAGGTCTCACGTGCATGCCACAACTAAGAGTTTGCATGCCACAACTAAGGAGCCTGCCGGCCACGACTAAGGAACCAGCAAGCTGCAACTAAGACTCGGTGCAAACAAATAAATTAATTAAATTAAAAAAACACACAAAAATAAATAGTAAAGAAAAAAAATTTTAATGCATAAATATTGAAATAGAAAGATGTCTATATTTAGTTCAGACATTTTAAAATTTATGTCTCATATATTCTCAATGTGCAGAGCTCCTAGAAGTATGTTCAGCAAATGTAATGGGATGGTACTGGGATTTGAAAATGGTTTTCCTCCTTTGAATTTTAAGATTAAAAAAAAAATTGGGGGCTTCCCTGGTGGCGTAGTGGTTAAGAATCCGCCTGCCAAGACCTAAATGTAAGGCCAGACACCATCAAACTCTTAGAGGAAAACATAGGCAGAACACTCTATGACATAAATCACAGCAAGATCCTTTTTGACCCACCTCCCAGAAAAATGGAAATAAAAACAAAAATAAACAAATGGGACCTAATGAAACTTAAAAGCTTTTGCAGAGCAAAGGAAACCATAAACAAGACGAAAAGACAACCCTCAGAATGGGAGAAAATATTTGCAGATGAAGCAACTGACAAAGGATTAATCTCCAAAACATACAAGCAACTCATGCAGCTCAATATCAAAAAAACAAACAACCCAATCCAAAAATGGGCAGAAGACCTAAATAGACATTTCTCCAAAGAAGACATACAGATTGCCAACAAACACATGAAAGAATGCTCAACATCACTAATCATTAGAGCAATGCAAATCAAAACTACAATGAGGTATCATCTCACACCGGTCAGAATGGCCATTATCAAAAAATCTACAAACAGTAAATGCTGGAGGGTGTGGAGAAAAGGGAACCCTCTTGCACTGTTGGTGGGAATGTAACTTGATACAGCCACTATGGAGAACAGTATGGAGGTTCCTTAAAAAACTAAAAATAGAACTACCATACGACCAGCAATTCCACTACTGGGCATATACCCAGAGAAAACCATAATTCAAAAAGAGTCATGTACCAAAATGTTCATTGCAGCTCTATTTACAATAGCCAGGACATGGAAGCAACCTAAAGGTCCATCGACAGATGAATGGATAAAGAAGATGTGGCACATATATACAATGGAATATTACTCAGCCATAAAAAGAAATGAAATGGAGGTATTTGTAATGAGGTGGATGGAGTTAGAGTCTGTCATACAGAGTGAAGTAAGTCAGAAAGAGAAAAACAAATACAGTATGCTAACACATATATATGGAATCTAAGGGAAAAAAAAAAAAAAAAAAGGCCATGAAGAACCTAGTGGCAAGACAGGAATAAAGACACAGACCTACTAGAGAGTGGACTTGAGGATATGGGGAGGGGGTGGGGTGAGATGTGACAGGGTGAGAGAGTGTCATGGACATATATACATTACCAAATGTAAAAAAGATAGCTAGTGGGAAGTAGCCGCATAGCATAGGGCGATCAGCTCGGTGCTTTGTGACCACCTAGAGGGGTGGGATGGGGAGGATGGGAGGGAGGGAGATGCAAGAGGGAAGAGATATGGGAACATATTGTATATGTATAACTGATTCACTTTGTTATAAAGCAGAAGCTAACACACCATTGTAAGGCAATTATACTTCAATAAAGATGTTTAAAAAAAATTAATAAAATAAATAAATAAATGCAAAAAGAGTCGTGTACCACAGTGTTCACTGCAGCACTATTTACAATAGCCAGGACATGGAAGCAACCTAAGTGTCCATCGATAGATGAATGGATAAAGAAGATGTGGCACATATATACAATGGAATATTACTCAGCCATAAAAAGGAATGAAACTGAGTTATTTGTAGTGAGGTGGATGGACCTAGAGACTGTCATACAGAGTGAAGTAAGTCAGAAAGAGAAAAACAAATACCATATGCTAACACATATATATGGAATCTAAAAAAAAAAAAGAAAAAAAAGAAAATGGTCAGAAGAACCTAGGGGCAAGACGGGAATAAAGATGCAGACCTACTAGAGAATGGACTTGAGGACATGGAGAGGGGGAAGGGTAAGCTGTGACAAAGTGAGAGAGTGGCATGGACATACATACACTACCAAATGTAAAATAGATAGCTAGTGGGAAGCAGCCGCATAGCACAGGGAGATCAGCTCGGTGCTTTGTGACCATCTAGAGGGGTGGGATAGGGAGGGTGGGAGGGAGGGAGATGCAAGAGGGAAGAGATATGGGGACGTATGTGTATGCATAACTGATTCACTTTGTTATAAAGCAGAAACTGACACACCATGGTAAAGCAATTATACTCTAATAAAGATGTTAAAAAAAAAAAAAAAAAAAAAGAATCTGCCTGCCAATGCAGGGGACACGGGTTCAAGGCCTGGTCCTGGAAGATCCCACATGTCACGGAGCAACTAAGCCCATGCGCCACAACTACTGAGCCTGCGCTCTGGAGCCCGTGAGCCACAACTACTGAGCCCACGCACCTAGAGCTTTGGCTCCACAACAAGAGAAGCCACCACAATAAGAAGCCCACATACCACAACGACGAGTAGCCCCCGCGCACCACAACTAGAGAAAGCCCGCGTGCAGCAACGAAGACCCAATGCAGCCAAAAATAAATAAATAAAATAAAAAATTTTTTTAAAAATTGGTGTTTACTATTTAAAGAAAAAATAAAACTATTTTTAAAATAAAGTGGGGTATATAGTAAGTTACTAGAAAATATGCATCGTTTTAAAGCCCTTTTCATATGAAGTATTAAATACACCTTTGGATCCTAACTCCAAACCTGGGTGTAGGGCAAGCATCACTTTCCTATTTTTTTTTTTTTTTAACAGACAAGGAAACAAAGGTCCAGACTTGCTCAAAGCCATACATTTAAACAGCAACAAATCTTTATTAAGAGTTCATTGCCATACATGTGAAGGCTTCTGCAGCCAGCTAGTTATGTTGTAGCAGGAACTTAAATTCTTTAACTACAAATCACAAGCAGTTCCACAACATATTTGAAGAATGGCATTAAGCAGTGGTGAAACACTGATAGCTGGGTGACCATGTGTCACCTTTCATGTCTCTGGGCTTTACTTTCTTCATCTTAAAAATGGAAAAGCTAGATTCTGTCTAGTAGCTTTTATAGGTTGAGCAACCTGTGATGTTGACTGTCTCTATCCATTTGGGGAAAAACCCCTCAAAATTTAGGGACTAAAAACAGGAAAAACTATTATTCCAGACCCAGATGTAAAATGACATCATTAAAAAGGAATAATGGTTTTGGACCACGCCTTCTTAGGATAAATAAGAATCTTACAGGATAAGGAGGACCTAGGTAAAGGCTAAGGGCTGGAGTTCTCAAAAATTCACTTTCATGTGAAGCTGGTATTCTGTGATTCCAGTTCACTACTTTAAGATCCCAAATCAATGGTTTGACCCTCAAGTCTATCTCTTGTAATACATGCTATAGATACACATGCTCATACATGTAAGCCAGGATTTCTGTAGAAGAGTGTATGCAGTAGCATTATTTTTTATGAACAGAACTATTACAGTTTAATGGGGAATTGTGGAATGCTAGGTGGTTGTTAAACGAAAGGGAAGCCATCGTGTGGTGATATGATACACTGTGGAGCAGAAGCATGGGATCTGTATGCTATACTCACGTTAAACACAACTGCACATGTGCGTAAACGAGGTCAGAGACTCAAGTCTCAGAGGACTGTTAACAGTGGCCACCCCTGAATCTAAGTTAAGGGACTTTCAGTTCATACACTTCTGTATCTGAATTTTTAAAAAACGTCAAGCACATTAACTTTGTAATTAAAAGGACAAAAACAACAACTTTTGTTACTGATACAAATTACAGATACAAGGCTAACAAATGACCAAATATTTGCTAGGAATATAAAAGGAGAAATATAGAAGTAGCTTCTCCTCTAGAAGTAGGTATTTTTTAAAAAATAAAAGATTTTAGATGAAGGAAGACTGTGAATCAAATACATGCATACTTCGTAAACATTCAAATAATGGTGTTTTATTTAAATTCAAATTTAGATATTTCTGGCTAGGGAGTAAATCTGTCAATTTCCCTTAGAATTTTTAATTTTTTCCCATATACTGAAGCCCATTCTGGGGAAGGAGAATTGAAAAATATTTGCAGTATTGAGGAAAAAATATTCTTTACTGTAAGACTGAGTGGTTCTAAAGATGACTGAATAGGATTCTATCAATATGAGAATTAGGTTAAACATAGAATATAAAAAGGCAAAGACTGACTTTTAGACACAGTCTAAGCATTTGTTAGAGTTTAAGATTTGGAAAGCCACACTCCAAAATTCTAGCATTTGAAAGAGATAACAGCTTACGATTCTGAAGCATCTGCATAATATGTTCCTTGATCATCGGCAGGACGAGCTTTCCACCAAGTCCACAAGCCATTCGGTCTAAAGCACTCTCACCAGCAACCGCATTGCTACACACAAACAAAATGATGTAATCGCGACATAAGCAAAATACACAAGAATAGGACACTGCACAGATATATTTCTAAACATGTTATTAAACTGAGACTGAAGAATTAATTCAAGTGGTCTTTCTAATATATGTAGTGAATTTGTGGGTTAAAAACCCTAGAGTTTAAAAAAGAGGGGGGATAAAATTTTTATCATGCCTCATTGTGGTTTAAGTCTTATGTCTGAATCTGATCTTTCAAGCCTTTTCCTACTCTCCCCCCACACACCACTCACTGGTTAAAACTTAGCTTCTGACACTTTCAAGACTCAGAGGGGTAAGCAGAGTGTTTAGGAGAGCCTTGTGTATCTCATTTCCTGGAAATATATTCTTCAAACTTATCAGTGGGGATAACATAGAAAACTGAAAAAGGTACTGAGCCGGTATGTGATTTTTTCCTCCCTGTGAGCTTATTCATCTTTAAGGGGTGCAATTTGCATTGCAAAAAACTATGCATTGGTGAAAGTCAATTCTAGTTTTTCTCCCTGAAAACTGACGAAAAATTTGGGCATAAAAGCCTTTGCACATTTATTCTGTTTTAGAACTGCAAGATCAGCAATGAGTTTGTCATGTGCATAATCTTTAACTGTTCTGTGTGAAGGCAAGACCAGAAAGATGAAATTATGACCTTCAGAACAGGTTCTTAGACTTAAACTGATCTTGAAAATATATTTACGCCCTATTTACTCACAGATAAAATCTTATTCACCCAGTCCAGAAAAAAAATAGCTTCATAACCATATAAATTTAAGTGCCTTTTACAGGGCAAATTAAGCCAGGTAGCAGCACATAACAGTAACTGAACCAGGGCAAGAAAACCTGATTGGAGCCCAGTCTTCTCTTCAGCCCTATTTGATGATTTCCAGTCAAGGATTATTTTCATACTTCTAAAGAGTATTTAGGCCAAAAGTCAGTCATTTTTAATAATAGGATTAAGTTTCAAAAAGACACCATATATTCTATAAATCGAATGTCTAATTCTATCTAATATCTGTTATAGTAGCTTACACCAACTACCAGTCTTTCGGGGAAATAATTTCAGTTCTTTTTAAGAAAAGGAGGTAAGGCAGTATGATGCACTGGGAAGAGTAAGAGAAATGGTATTAAGCCCAGTCTACTAACTGGCTATACAACCCTGGACAAATCACTCAATCCTCCCTCTCCATTTCTGCATCTATAATATGATACTATACCCTTTAGGACCACTGAAAGAATCAAATTAAAATAGCTGCTCTGAAGTGCTACGTTTCATATATGTAAGGAGCCATTATCACTACTTCACAGTGAATACAAATTCTGATTGACTTTTCCATAGGAATCTGTATTCATGGGTACCTACTAAGTTGAAACAAGTAAAATAGTAATTTCAGTGTTACTGTCACCCAGTGTATAAATCTCACCATCATTGCCTCCTCTCTATCCTAAACATAAATTGCACTATTTGGGGAAAATACAGGGGATTTGCTGAAACAACTATTCTAAGTTAAGGTCTATGCATATAAAGGCATTTATCACAATAAAGCTTCTTTATATATGTTTTAGAAGATACTATTAAAAACTTCTTGGGGCTTCCCTGGTGGCGCAGTGGTTGAGAATCTGCCTGCCAATGCAGGGGACACGGGTTCGAGCCCTGATCTGGGAAGATCCCACATGCTGCGGAGCAACTGGGCCCGTGAGCCACAATTACTGAGCCTGCGCGTCTGGAGCCTGTGCTCCGCAACAAGACAGGCCGCGATGGTGAGAGGCCCGCGCACCGCGACGAAGAGTGGCCCCCGCTTGCCACAACTAGAGAAAGCCCTCGCACAGAAACGAAGACCCAACACAGCCATAAATAAATAAAAATAAATTTAAAAAATTCTTGAAAAAAATTTAGAGTAAAACAGGGTAATAAAGATAGCTACTTTATTAAAGATAAGTATTTACAAAATTTGGTACAGAAAAACACACAACAGAGAAAGCCTAAATGTCCCATATTCCAAACTTAAAAGTTTAACTTCGGATTTATGGAATACAGTGTGGGGAAGAGATAGGCCTTGTAATTCTAAGCTCTCACTGCCACCTGACCTTGCTCTATCCTGTCAAGGAACCTTCACGGTGTTTGGTCTGTGTGATTACCTGTCAAAATCATCATCTTCTAGTTCATCCGCATTTGCCCAGTCCTCATCCTCTTCAAGGTCAACCATCATGGCTAACATCTGAGGAACTAAAGAAAATAAGTATTTCATACCCGAAGACTGTCTCTTTAATTTTGTCAATATCACCATGTACTAACAATTTTAAGAAGTAAAAAACAAAGGATTTGCTTTGCCTCTAAGAGTAAAACAAAAAAATTATTTGCCTGTTCTCCCCAAATCTGGTTTGTTACATTTTTACCTTTTTTAGCACACTGGCTTTAGATCTTGTTCTTTTTAAGAAGTAACATTAAGGATAAAAGTCAAATATTCCAAATCCTGTTACATCCTCTTCCTCCCTCACCAGAAGCAAGCACCATAATAAAATCAATGTTTCTCATTACCAAACTGTTTTTACACTTGGACTATAGTTTTCTCTATGTATAACATATAGTATTATTCCAAGATTTTACTTTTACATAATAAATGGTATCACTATATATATCCTTTGGCAACTTGCTTTTTTCTCAACACACATGGATTTCATGCATTACTTCATAGCATTTCATTATATAAACACACTATCCTGTTGGTGAACATTTTAGTTGTTCCTAATTTTTTTCCTATTACAAAATTTGCTTTGATGAGATTCTTATACATATCTCCTTGACAAGTGTGAGTTCAGGGCACGAAATTGTTACAAGTATCTTTAATATTACTAAAACCCACTGAACTGCTCTCCATAGTGGCAGCATAAACTTGAGTCCTATGGGAAGTTCAAAAGGAGGCCTGTCTGTATATTGCACAAGGTGTGAGGTGCTCCTGTGAGTTCTCTATGCTCCACACCCTTCATCGACACGTGATATTGTCAAACTTTCTGACAATTGGTATTTGACAATTACATTTGTATTTATGGAGACTGAGCAGTGTGCAATGGCTATTTCAGATTCCTCTATTGCGAACTTCCTGTTCCCAGCTTCTATTTTCTGGACACCAAAACTTTGTTGATTGTGTGCAATGAACTACTTTCTCTCAGTCTGTGGCTTACCTTTTAATTTCACTTATGATGTATTTGGATGGTCAAAAAATTGTTCTAGTACAAATTTAGTAATGTTTGCACCTATGGTTTCTGACTCAGTCTTCAAAAAAAATCACTTTCTATTATTAAAAGCTTTATTTATAAAATGTATCTATTATTTCACGTTTAATCAACCAAAAATTGGGTTTCATAGGATATTTGAAGTTGGGATATGTTCTTCCCATAGAAATAACCAGTTGTACCAACGACCTTTGATGAATTATCTTTTTAAGTCCATTCTGTCTCCAAGTGAGTGGATCTGCTCCTGGACCCTTTCGTTCTATCCAACTCATCTATTACCGGCACCATCAACAAACTCTAAATCTTCAGAGCTGATAGGCAAGATCTGTACTTTATTCATCAAAATAGTCTTGGCTACTCCAGGCCCTATGTTCTTCCACACAAATTTTAGAATCAATCTTATCATGACCATCTCTATTGTGATTCTGGCTAAAATTATATTGAATTTTTAGGTTACTCTGAGGAGTACTGATATTTGCTTCTCCTATTAGTCTTTCAATGCGTCATCCAATTTTCCCCATAGTGGTCCTGTACATCTTTTGGTTTACTTCCAGGTATTATAAGTCATGCCTGCTATTCTGAGGTTTCAGGGTGTTGTTGCATGGCCATCATGTTGGGTCCATGCAGTTAAGAATATGTAAGTGCATTTCCCCAGATTCACCTGAGTTTGAAAGGACATTCCTTCTACCAATAAAATCTGCGGACTTGCACAACTCTCAGCAAACTTATCCAACAATTCTGCCACCTTAACACCAACTACTTAAAGACCTTTGACTTACTAGTCTGTGCAACAATATTGGTATGTTTTCTTAACATAGCAGCTGCAGTCTCAGAGAGGGTCACAATTACTTCAAGGGCAAGCTGGCGTTGCATATTATTGAGGCTAGTGTCTCCACACAACTACAAAAAAAGACATATTTGTATACATTTAGTAGTTTATTCACGGAAAATAAGAAACGGAACATTTACCTAAGTATTTAATTTACCTTCAGACTTAGCTGTAAAGTTGCTTCCAAATGAGGACGTAAATACTTTGGAACAGTGTCCGCAATCTCAACAAGGGATTTTAGGACTGAATCATCATTCTGGTAGCATGAGTCATTTACAGCCTAGAAAAGGTGAAATGAATAAAAAAATAAGGTCTGTGTTCAAGAGTCACTTTATGATGCCTCATTGGCCAGAACATCAAGAGGCAGACAACAAAGAAATACTAGTATTATTTTTCACTGAGTAATAACTTAGCAATCAACATTATGCAGATATTCTACCTACAACCACATATATATTTTCCTTTTGCCTAATGTTAACTAGAAACACATAAAGATTTAAACCTAAGTAAAAATTAAAATCAGTGCAACTATAATAACCACAACAACACTTAAGACTGGCAAAGAATTTTTTCATAACCAGAAGGAATCCCTTTTTCTCTGTCCTTCCAATACCCACACATATAGTAAATACTAGATCCTGTGATACATTTGAAGTGTCCAATATTACCCGATTTATTTCTCTTTGATGTCAAGTCTGGTCACTGTGGAATTTAAGTACGCATTTTGTATCTACCTTTGCCTATTTCAGAGTCACAACTCCTAAAAGTTCTGGCTAACATTTTACCTTATCCTAAATTCAGAGGAAGAAAAATCTGAAATTAGACTTAAACAGTGTGTAACTCAAGACTTGTAGATAAGGGACTTCCCTGGTGGCGCAGTGGTTAAGAATCCACCTGCCAAAGCAGGGGACGTGGGTTCGAGCCCTGGTCCGGGAAGATCCCACATGCCGCGAAGTAACTAAGCCCGTGAGCCACAACTACTGAGCCTGTGTGCCTAGAGCCCGTGCTCTGCAACAAGAGAAGCCACCACAATGAGAAGCCCGCATACCACAACGAAGAGTAGCCCCTGCTCGCTGCAACTAGAGAAAGCCCGCACGCAGCAACGAAGACCCAACGCAGCCAAAAATAAATAAATAAAATTTAAAAAAAAAGACTTGTAGATAATATACTAAAACAATACAATGTTTCATCAGTTAATGTTTTGTCATTGACCTAAACTATCTTTTCAGCTTAATAGCACGGGGAAAAAAGTTTCTACTAAGTTCTGGTAATAACTCTATCACATATGAACCTTTAGTTTTAGCTCCCCTAAATCCTCTCTAACCTGGTCCTCAGCAGGGGCACTATTCCTCTCAGGAGGTGCTTCACTGGTTGTCACAGATTGAGGAAATGCAAAGGCCAGGGGTACCATACGTCCTACATCTGTGACACAAATGCTTACGAGGAACTCATCTGACTTTATCATGCATCTTGCATGATTATGCCAGACACTTACATAAATGAAAAACTCATTTATAATGATCTGAACTTAGAACCTAACTCACAAATTATTTTTTGCCTGGTTTTAATGTACCATGATGTCCCCACCCCCCGCAAAATGTAAATATTGTATAAATTGAGAAGGAATAGATATTTTGTTTTGTCCAGAACTTCACCATTTCTGGAAATCACCAGTTCAAATCACCAACAGTAACAGAAATCGTGGTGTTCGAACCGCCAATGATACCTCTGTATCAGTCCACATTTTTAGCGATTGCATTTGTATAGATCACTTAGAAATCACCCAGTCTACTGTCTCTTTGTTGTGGTCACGCCCTAGCATTTATATGTGGAAAAGCATGTCATTTTATTAGACATCACTTTCTATTTCTTCTTTGTATCCACTTAAGGCCATACATTGATATTTTAAAAACTTGTATGTGTACATGAGTTGTTACTATGCATTTCATTTTAAGAAAGACTATGGAAAGTTATAAAATACTTGTTATAAAAGGGGGTTTGAGGACTGACAAGGTTGAGCGTAACTACTCTAACTCACCCAAGCTTATGTCACTTTCGGATTGAGGCAGATGTCCTTAAAATAGTAACTTATCCTTGGAATCCAATAACGTCAACTAACCATAAACTACTTACTTTACAGGACAAACTGTTACAAGCCCTGTATTTAACAGTAAGGACTGCAGTCCAATTTGGGTTTCAATTGTGCATGACTTCACCACTTACCAACACTGTGACCTTGGGCAAGTTTCTTACCCTCTCCTCCTTAGTTTCTCCTTATGTAAAAATGGGCATTACATTTCATAGGTTATTTGGTTGTTCTAATGGAAATAACCTATGTGATTACATATTCAATAGTAAGCATAAATTGCTCATATCATTTGCCTTATAGAAAAAATCTGAAACTAAGAGACCAAAGGTCTATCAAAGACAAAAGATATTAACTCAATGGGGACAGAGATTTGCATGTTTTGTTCACTGCTGTATCCCCAGCTGGCACATAGTAGGCAACAAATATTTATTGAATAAATGAATGCATTACAGAACTCTGATGAGAATGTAAGCAACAGAAAACCAGTAAGGACATAATTATCACCTATTCTAAACTGTTTTCTTACCTGTAAGAATCCGGGTAACAAGTCTGCAAAATGTTTGAACAGGGCAACATTATGTTCGTTTGCAAGTATAAACGCAGCGGTAGCTCTAGCAGATAATGTCCTGATCTAAAATGAAGACAGCAAAAATGCCAATCATGAGAAATTCTTAATAGATGCAAGTTCAAGTTTTCTTACTCAAGTTGAAAATTTTCTTTATCAGTAAAACTAGTAGTTATATTTTAAAGTATAAAAGCAAAGACGATCTCCAAACACATAGACTTCTTTCACAAGTTAGGTGCTATATTAAATTAGGTGTTAATATTAATGGAATTGAAATTATTTACCGATGGATGTTCCTGATCTTGCATACACTGAACTAACATCCGTTTGATGACGTCTAAATAGTGCTGCTGTTGATTTCCAAAAATTCCAGGAAAGTTCCTGAAAAAATGATCCAAGGCATCCTTTAAAAACTACATTATAGGGGCTTCCCTGGTGGTGCAGTGGTTAAGAATCCGCCTGCCAGTGCAGGGGACATGGGTTCGAGCCCTGGTCTGGGAAGATCCCACATGCCGCGGAGCAACTAAGCCCATGCGCCACAACTACTGAAGCCCGCTCACCTAGAGCCTGTGCTCCGCAACAAGAGAAGCCACTGCAATGAGAAGCCCGCGCACCGCAACAAAGAGTAGCCCCCGCTCGCCACAACTAGAGAAAGTTCGTGCACAGCAATGAAGACCAAATGCAGCCAAAAATAAATAAAATAAATAAATTTATTAAAAAAAAACCTACATTATATCTTAGTAAGGTGTCAGCTAGAACATCTAATTACGTGTTTAACTGACTTAAAATTTACATTAATCCTTAAGGCTGGACTTCATCTACCCATTTTCCAAGCAAACCTATTTTGGGGTCAGGTGAACAGAAAACAAACACAGTGGAATCAGACTGGGAGTAGAGGCGACCCAAGTGCACGCCCACCCCAGCTCTCTGCTTTATCCTTATCACTCCGTCTCAGGGGGAAGCTGACCTGAAGTGCAGGAGGGGACAAGAGCAAGCACAGGGGCTCAGGTGGTAACTGTAGTAACCACGCTCACACTCTGCTCCCAGCCTTGGTGATCCAGGCAGTCCAAGTTCTGCTCTACTTTAAATGTGGTAAATAATTAAACTGAATATTTTTACTTAATTCTCCAATTTGGACTACTGATATAAAGATACACTTGACAACTAAAATAGAAAATGGTGTAATATCTAGTCTTAAGGTAGATCTCAAAAAAAAATGTATATGATCTTGATAAGTTATAAATTCAACTGTATATTATTTTAAATGAAATAGAACTGTACAGTAGGCCAAATTTTTAAAAATGCAGTTAATCATTTAATTCTAAACTTAGATCATTTACTTATAAATGAGGTTATTAAAATATTATGTTTTTCTAAAGCTTGGTCACAGAAGACCCAGAAGACAGTGGGGATTCACCAGCATTTTCTTTCTCTTCTTCCAGATGCCATTATTAAAGTGGCTTTCTAAAAGCTACAGCTGGTACTGTGTCAATCTCCTACGGAAGAAACTGTCCCAGAAATTTTTTCAGAATCATAAAAGACAAAGAAAAGAAATAAAATTGCAGAGAATCCCCGTATACAAAAAAGGATCATAATGTAAAATGAAAAGCTTTGTTCTTTTCAATTTTGCTTCCAACACAAATACAAAGCTTATCTAAAGGCACTATTTAAGGCTAAAAAGTTAAGCTAGACTAAAATAATCAATTAAAATGTGCTTTGGGCACTCATAACATTAAACATCCCCCCCAAAATTAGATCAATGTGTATACCAGAAAATATGAAGGGCAGCTTCCCGCAGTCCCACATTTTGAGAGCTGACTGAATCAAAAAGGAACTTCAGACCTTCAGGCCATTGGTTGTTGCCATCCTCATCTAAAAGGAAAGAAATCCAGGCATAACCTGTGTAAATCAAAACTTCAAAATATCAAGAGTGAATGCTTTCATTTCGTAAGCCTCATTCAAAATATGTGGCTGTAGAAAATGTCACCCGCTCTATGTTTTTACAAAAATTCCAATAAAATCAAGTCCTTCCACCATAAACTGGCATTATAATCTAGTAAAAGCAATTGTGTGCATCTGGGTTACATAAGCACAGACTATCAGCAGTGGTTATTTCTCAGGAGGGGGATCTGGAGAAAAGGAAGCACACTTTGACTACTGGACTGGTTGTCTTTCATACGTACTATTTGTTATTAAAGAGTTTAAAAAGCAGGCAAAGCCAATATTTGGTAACAAGTCTTAAAATCAAAATATTTATTACGTGCAAACTGGAGAATGGGAATGGGAATCCCAGAGCTGTGATCACACTGTGCAGTTTTAAGTACTATAGGATGTTATCAATGTGGTTGTGTTTTAACAAGATTTTAAAATACAGATTTTTGTGATACTTTGTGATAAAAATGAACCACCACCAAAATCTACTGTACCAGTTAAGAGACTCACTGGTTTTATTGTCACAAAGAACTTAAGAGTTATAGAAAACACAGACGAGTTATGCATTTTTAAAAAAAAATTCCCCCCCCATTTGCTGAACTTCTCTGAAGTGAGTAGTGTGCTGACAAAAAAATTTATGGAGAGAGCACTTTGAAACATTCTGGAAATGCTTCCATTATTAAGTGATTTTGAGTTAGAAATGATGTAATCTATAAAAATTCCTATCTGCACACTTAGAAAACTTGAAAATAGAACTTCCCAAGTTAGTTAAAAAAAATTCAAGTTTCTGTGGGTTTAGAACTTACTTAAAATATAAAAATTTAACACATTTCCTATTGGTTTTTAAGAATTCGTTGTATCAGTAAGTTGAACTGAACATCTGCATTACTAGTAGTGGAGATTAAAAAATTGTGTCATAATTTACTAAGCACAACTAGCAATATTCTCCCAGTTAGCCTTATCTCAGTGAGGTATTCTTTTCAACCTTTAAAAATGCCACCTAAATGAACCAAGTTTAAAATCACATGTATGAATCTGTCAAAAAAAATAACAAAGCATATCCAATTATATCATTAATGTTTTTAGTGTGACCAAAAAGAGTTCTGGCTGCTGATAAAATGCATTTTTAGGTGTTTTCATTTACCTTATCCTCTAAAAATATTTCTGGGTATTTAATAATGAACTATAGTAGTATAATAAGCATATGTGCTTAATTTATAAACACGACTTTAACAGCAAAAAACGACCTGGAGTCCACTGATTTCTACTTCTATTGGCAGGTTTATAAGTTAAACTATGCTTTCAAAACTACAGATTAAGGGGAAAATAAAACTGACAATTCTCAAGTAAACTAGAAAATTATTTCTCCACACAGAGAAACAGTTTTGAAGATCAATAGGTAAGTATTAATTATATCTGCATTTCACAAACATCTGTAACTTTTGGCTTTAAATGCAGAATCCATAATCACTCTCATTTCGAACAGAATAAATGATACTCAAGTACTGTGAGTCTTCCTCCAAGATTCCACTTAAAAAAAAGATATATGTACTCATTTTCTTCAACAACATAATGATAAACGTATTTGCACACATACCTATCAAATTCCTGGCCAGCTCTGCAGCAATATCACAAATTTTTTTCCTCATGCTAGACTGTGTTTCCATTTGAATAATCATTAGTAGCTCACTCTTGATGGCAGTCTGAACATCAGGGGGAAGAGCTGGATAGACTTCATCAAATGCAGAGGACAACAGACGTCTTAGGAGAACGGCAGCCATTTGTCTAGCCTATAAATAGATAACATTGTTAATAACTTGGTGTCTTACTGGAGAAAAAATTTCCAACAAGCTACATTCACTCTGCCATTGATGTACTTTACTATTCTAGTTTTACAATTCATTTCAAAAGCATTTCGCTAGAGTTTTAAAAAAAATAATAGGTAAAATACATAAAAATCTTTCTAATCACATTAGTCTACTGTATAGAAAATGCCACACAAAAGCTATTTGTTTATAGCTGAGGAAAAGCCTTGAACATATTAGATCTTGAATAGGAACACATATCTTAGCAATGATAAACCTGTCTTTAATTCCTATTTTAAATATATTCTTTGGAGAAAAACAAATCTTAATATAAATCGCAAACCCTATAATGCTCTTTTCTTACTTCCCTATCTGGCTCTTATTCTAGTGTATAAACTACCTTTCCTACTTAATCTTATGCTCCCAGCCTGGCCAATCTTACTGAATCATCGCCCTTTCATTAGCCTCTTAGATAAAGCGCTAACAAATCCATTTATCTGGGACTTCCCTGGTGGTGCAGTGGTTAAGAATCCTCCTGCCAATGCAGGGGACACGTGTTCGAGCCCTGGTCCAGGAAGATCCCACATGCCGCAGAGCAACTAAGCCCGTGCGCCACAACTACTGAGCCTGTCCTCTAGACCCCGCGAGCCACAACTACTGAGCCTGCACTCTAAAGCCCGCAAGCCACAACTACTGAAGTCCGTGCACCTAGAGCCTGTGCTCCACAAGAGAAGCCCCCGCAATGAGAAGCCCATGGACCACAACAAAGAGTAGCTCCCGCTCGTCACAACTAGAGAAAGCCCACGCACAGCAACGAAGACCCAACGCAGCCAAAAATAAAAATTAATTAATTAATTAAAAAAATCCATTTATCTTTATACTTCATTCATGCAAACTCACAAGTTCCCCATATCTAAAAAGCCCTAATCTCAATGTGTATATTCTTATCCCATTTTCAAATTTGTAAAATGTATTTAAATTTGGCACTTTCTGTATAATATTCATTCAGATTATCAAAAGAAAAGCTGAGACAAATGCCATTCTAAAATTTTATCATAAGAAGTCAATAAGCCATTGAAAACATTAAACCCGATTTTTCATATTCTTTTTTTCTGGACTGCAGGTACTCATTATCACTATAATTACTTTGAGACTGTGACCAACAACAACAAAAAGAATCAAGCCATACAAATAAAATTTGCCATTTTTTCCCCTCCATTTACTTCTCACTGAGAAATCTTATCTGAATCACTTCTGGCTGATAGCAAACTTTTTAAAAATTTTAATTTATGCTCTAGAAAGGATTCAGAGAGGTTAAACAGTGGTTAAAATTGGTGCAATTCTTCTCACACATATACTGAATCATGAAGATGCTGAGGCTAGTTCATAATCACCTAATTCCTAAGTCAAAGCAGGATCTAAATAGGGTTCAAAATAGGCTTTTAGAAATAAAATTCAGTAATTTTCACATTATTCTTGGCTTTAAAACTTGTTTTGCAGCTAACCTGCATCAATCTTCAAGAATTAAAATAGCCAACTATTTTAGAGGTTTAAGTTACTTCTATGTTTGTCCTCATATTTGACATTTATTTTGAATTAAAGAAAAATAGTATGCTACAAAGGTGAAGAAGTGCCTTTTGTCACCTGTTTTAAAAAAAACGAGGGCACTTTATTATAGTGTTTTCTAAGTGTTATCAGAAAACACTAAATTGCCAGTTTAAACTGACTGACTAGAAGAAGGCAGGTGTAACATTATATAGAAGATTTAGTGTGACTTCATTTCCATCATGTGTTAATATAAGCATTTTACATATAGTGTGACTGTTAGCAATGAAGTATCACTTTACAAATTCTAATGCAATGTTTCGTAGGTGGAGTAAGTTTTCTACACTTGGGTATTTTGACGCCTTTTCCATAAGAGGATATTCAATTAACATTAACTATATACAAGGATATTACTTTTGAGAAAAAGTTAGCAGCTAAATGCAGAGAAGCAGTAACATACTATAAATTTGAATTTAGTACAGTAATTTGCTGAAAACCATGATTTTTAAAGGATTCTAACAAAGTGTGTCTTTGTCCTTACACATCTGTAGCACGTATTCTTCACCACCCAGAAATAGCTATAAGCATAAAAGTTTTAAAGACAAAAAGTAATTTTTCATTTGGCAACACATTAAAACACTGAATGAATTCAATTTCCTCCTCTAGAATGAATTGTTCCAAGGAAGAAAAATTTTTATAGTTACCAACAAAATAACTTACATTTAATAATTTTTATGTAATCATCTTACATGGAAAAAAAGAAATTCTCATTTTTAATACAGAGTATTTCAAAAAAATTATAACTCCAAAGTAGCTTTTAGCAAAGAATTAAGTTCAGAGTTCTGGTAATGTCTATGCAGTAAACAACAGTTCTCATTACCCACTCTGAGGACTACCTAATACCTGACTGTTTGTAAGAAAGTCACATTCAAAGAATTAAAGTAGTACCTCCGGGGCTTCCCTGGTGGCGCAGTGGTCGAGAGTCTGCCTGCCAATGCAGGGGACATGGGTTCGAGCCCTGGTCTGGGAATATTCCACATGCTGCAGAGCGACTAAGCCCGTGAGCCACAATTACTGAGCCTGCGCGTCTGGAGCCTGTGCTCCGCAACAAGAGAGGCCTGCGCACCGCAATGAAGAGTGGCCCCCACTTGCCGCAACTAGAGAAAGCCCTCGCACAGAAACGAAGACCCAACACAGCCAAAAATAAACAAACAAACAAACAAACAAACAAACCCAAAAGTTTAAAAAAAAAAAAATGAATGAAATCCTGCCTTTAAAAAATAAAATAAAATAAATAAAGTAGTACCTCCTCAGCAGCTGTTGTATTTCTGATGGCTTGTAAAAGGAATGTGATCTTCGACTGGCCTGGGATATTCTCATAGGTTTCCTACATGAAAAAGAAAAACATTAAAGGTTAGAATATCATGTTAGAAAATTTCCTGAGTACACCATTTATAGAACTGAAAGGAAGAGCAGGAAAGATCCATGCATGAGGAGTCCAACACCCTAGGTATGGTGTGAAAGTTTTCTCCTGAGCAACAGAACATACTTCAGACAAGTCAGGAAAGAGGATGTTGAAGAAGTTACTTATCAAGTTTCTTTCCACCTTTGTCTCTTAACTAGATTTTTCTAATGTATGTGCACATTTTCTTACCTTAGGCTCCTCTGTGATTAATAAAACTCAAGGCCTAAGAGAACCAAAAACTTGACCAGTGTTGAGCTACCATGCTGTGAAGTGCTCACTCAATATCCCCTTACATCATGGAAAACTGCTTATCTTGTCAACATTTTTTAGACCAAATGATGTAGAATTGGTTCAAATTACTACTTACAACCACCAGAGAAATACCCTCAGATGAAGCAAGTCAGAGAAAGGGAAAATATTCAACTTCTTTATGCTACATTTTCTTTCAAGCAAAGATTATACCGAAACCATATTATATACATAAACAAATGAATATGGTCAGGATAAAGTTGGTCAGGAAACTTAATATCGTTTCAATAAATCTAGACATCTAGGTTTTGTGACTCAGGACACTTCTTTCCTTCTCCATTAATAATGTAAAATGAGAGCAAATTGTTTAACGGTAAAAAAAAATTGACGCCAATTAAAAGGTAGATAGAGTGGATCAAAAAATAAGACCTAAGTATATGACGTCTACAAAAGTAAATTGAAGTGTAGATTCACGTGCATGCATACAATTTCTAATGTCAGTCTTTTAAGGTGGAAAAGTAATCATTATTTTAAGTACACTTGGAATTGTTTTCCAAGAAGCCTCTTAGTAAATATTCTATTCTCATCTATCCACTTGAAGGTTAATAATGTAGATAACATGTTAATTTCTCAGCAGTCTAAATTCAAAAAGCTTGTCTGCTCTGCTACCATCTTCTATAATCTACCTAGTTTCTCTCTAGACAGAAGTGATGAGGACAAGGAAGGGAAAATTGTGCTTCTCTGAATCCATATCTCCCATTTATCTAGTGCTCTGTGGTATCCCTGGGATATTGACAGATAAGGAAATAAAGGCTCAGAAGTTGAATGACTTGCTCAAGGTCACAGACAATAAACAGTAGAAAGAATTCTGTTCTTCTGAGGCCAGCTGTACCCAAAATCTCCCTGACACTGAATGCCCTCTCTGGGTTTCACCTCTGGCGCCTGACTCCACTAAACAACCAGTTCTATTTATGCAATGCTATACAGTTTTCAAACTTCTCAAACATATCTGAATCTGGGGAAGAACACATTTTGGGAAAAGGACAATTCAAAATCTTCTGATGACCTCAAGTTCCCCTCTAGTACATAAGCACACAGGAACATAATAATGCTGAAAACTGTGACAAAAAGTTTTCACAGCTGAGAAGATGGTCTGAATTTACTTATCCAGAAATGATAATTTATGTAAAGATACCTACAAGATGATTGCAAAAATGGATGTACCTTGAGATTTTTCACTTAATCTTTATCAAAGCAACTCAAAAACCAGCAGCGTTTTCATTTAAACAAAGTCTCTTACAGTATAATAAAAATGTCTTTTTATTCCTTGTACTAGCTTAGCCCCTAATGCCCTGTAGATGCTTTATATGTTTAACACTTAAATTTCCAGTGGTCTAAATCAAGTTTTGGGGATAAAAAATTCTTCACTAAGATACCAGTCTCAGGAAACTTGTTATAAACAGTAAATCAAATAGTAAACTGTATTCCACAACAAATTAAAAGTCAATGGAAGGAGAGTTTAGTATGACATCTGACTCCTGAGAGAGGGTTCTCCCCATTTGATATGTTCCAGCATGGCAATCCAGATCTAGTATTACATTTACATCACGACACTAGTCAAGGATAAAGCCTGGCAAAAAGAACACAGCCATGAAGTCAAAAGAACAACTTTCTCTTAGCCTAAGTAGACTGAGTTCCACAAAGACAGAGACGGTATCTCTTCCTCATGGTATTCCCAGAACCTGGCACATTAGAGTACAGCAAATGCAAAGAATTTTTCTAAGAATATTTCTAGCTCTAGCCCAGGCAGGTTCAATGAATGTTACCAGTGTTATTGCACATAAAAGTTCATTCCGTTTGACACCACCATACACAATCACACAATGGAAAGCGGAGTTCACCCCCCAGCCCCAGAAAGGAAAAATGCTAAAATGCACTCATCTCACTATTCCATAAATATTTATGGGAAGCCTCCATGTATATGGAAATGTAAAGATGGGACAAACAACTTTTACCTAGTAAACACCCTGGTTCCTCAAAAATCAGGTAAAATTTTCAATACATTGACCTCTTTCAGTTCAAATCTCATTAATGAAGTGCTGTACTACAATCAATGAGGAACAAGTCAATGGAAAAAACTGGGAATATAAAATCCATGCATATGATTAGTGATTACTCAAGCTTATGTCATATAAAAATGTCTAGTCATGAATGCCATGGACATTCAACTCTGGAATACCTGTCAATTATTTATTCAATGTGTTCATGTTAATTATTAAATTTTTGAGACGGGCATTTAAATCATTTCTTAAAATACCAGAAACATTTTTTTTGTAAAGTTAAAGAGAAAAATCCTTTAAGATTTAATAGAAATAAAATATAAAGCCTACCAAATGGTTTATACAATGGAAAAAGGTTTATAACTTCTTAAAAGTTTTGAAGCCATTCAATGATTTCAACAATATATAACAGTAAGTCTTTTACTGTACTTGACTTCATATTTGAATATAAAACAAGTCACTTTAGTCAACAGTTTGGTATTTATGTGTCAACTAAGTATTTTTATTTTGACTGAGTAAATTACAAAGATATTTACTGAGCCCTTGCCAATTCTTTACTTCAAAAAAAAAAATCTGTATTTGTTATATCAGACTGTAATACTCAACATTATTTAGTTTGATCACTTATAAAGGGCTCATTTCGTACGGCAAAAAAGGGAAAAATGTGGTATTAAGGTATTGTTATGTGTGGCTGTTTCTTTTTCAAATATTTTGCTTTCCTAAGAAGCTCTATTTACAGACCAGTTTAGTACTATATTACATGGTGCTAGGGAGCTTCCCTTCAAACATTTACCTTTTTTTCTGTCAAATTAAGAAAATTCTATATTATAGTACTTAGTTTACATATTAATACAGTCCCAGGATATACAATGAAAGTAAAAGTATAATATCTGAATGTTTTCACTCAGAATAAAAAGACTAAGAGAATAACAGTACTTATTTTCAATTGTTCTTTATGAGAAAATGTGCTGAATGCTGCTAACCATCCCCAAATTGATGGGAGTGATAAAAGATTTACAACAGGCACCAACCGGAATTCAAGCTAAACCAGACATTGGTATTTAGTTCAATAGAAGAGAGATTCCCCACTAGGCTTGACAATAGAGACTTAAGCAACTGGAGGGAAGAGGGAGAATTAAACTAGCTTACTAATTACAATGCTGTTCTGCTTTGTAACACATGGAAATTTCTATTATGGGTTGGGATTAAGAACTTATTTTGGTGAAAAATTACCTCTAGAGTTAGCAGAAAGCATTAAAATGTTTTTATAGGCTCATCACATCCCTCTGATAGCAGTGCAAACTGATGCAGATAAAAATGCACATCACTTCTAAGGACAAATACAACTTCTAAATATTCTACAAATAAACCTGTTAAAGTCTGAAAAGATAATATACATGTACTCCAATGTAAAGCACTATTTTTACGAGCAGGACAATGGAAACCTCAACATCCATTCATAGGTGGTTGGTTGAGCATCCATTGCTGCTTTAAAAAAAAACCCTCTTATGTGGCAATGTGAAATTTACTGAGTGAAAATTCCAAGTCTGCACAACAGGATGCGTACTACAAGCCCATTCATGTAAAAAAAATCAACGTATACATATACGCCTATAAGGATATTTGCAAGGAAGATTCACCGGACACTTAAAAGTGGTTACCTTTGGGGAATGGCATAAAAAAACTATTTGCAGGGAACTCCCCGGCAGTCCAGTGGTTAGGACTCAGCACTTTCACTGCCATGGCCGGGGTTCAATCCCTGGCTGGGGAACTAAGATCCCGCAAGCCGCGCTGCGCAGCCAAAAAAAAACCCAAACTATTTGCAGTTTGAATTTTTACCCTGAATGTGTATAAGAAATGAATTGAAAGTCATTAGGATAAAGTTAACAGTTGTTTAAAGTGCTTTTCATTCAGAACTGAACTTCCAGTGTATTTACTTCACGGATCAGAAAACCACCAAGCATAAGCAGCAGACCCTCCATCTATTTAAAGTAAGAATGATGTTGTGATTTTAAAAACAACTATAAAAACTCGTGAATCTAGAAGAGGATTTGTCCCCCAATTTCATTACCTATGTACCACATAAATTTTTGCTCCGTAAGAATATCTGGCTGAACATCCTTCACTGACTCTTATAAAAAATCTTCAATCACGTGGTTGCAAAGAACTCCATATATAATCAACTTTGAGGATAGGGTCTGATAATGCACTTCACAGGAACTGGAAAATTTCTGCCCTTCCCTTGGTGTCTCAAATCGCATCTCAGGGCTTAGTATAACAACAGTCTTCTACAGAACCAAGTGTGCCTTACAGCTACCTGGTAAAGGAACTTGCAGAGACATTTGAAATACTGTCTCTTGAAACTTTATCCACAGCCCCACATTTTGGAGGTCAGGAGCCAGAGGTGGTTAAAAAAAAAGAGAGATTCAGGCTAGATTTAGTGAAATTAAAGGCTTAAATATATGGCATTGGCCCAGTTAGACAACGGAAGACCCAGAACATCCCATTTATGAGACCACAAATCTCTAAAGATCAAAGAAAATGTATCCGAAGGATGGGCAAAGTAACGGTGCAAGCTGCTTAGAAAGAAATCCTAAAGGCAACTTCACAAAACTGGAGGCGGGGGAGGGGGGGAGGGAAATCCGGCTTCTGATGTTAGGAAACAGAACGAGAAAGAGGACTAAATGTAAATAGGTGGAAAGAAGGCGAGAAGGCAAGGCACATTTCAATAGGAAGGGATGGGGAAGCGATGGACAGACGGTGTGTGAAGAGTGAGGGGCAGGAGAGAAGCAGGGGTGACGGGTCAGGGAGCAGCCAGGGTTTGGGGGACCAAAGCGCTGGGCAGGGTGGGACCGCAGCTGGAAGGCCGGGGGAGGCGCCCAGAGGGAGAAAGCGGGAAAGGGGCGAGGGGAGCCCCGGGGCCCGCCCCACACCCCACCCCGCCGCCCGGCTTCCCCATCTGGGCGGGGGCAGCGTGTCAGCAGCGGCCGCACGTGTGTGCGAGCGGCGACGGGGAGGTAACTGGCGCCGCGGCTGCAAGGGCCGGAAGAGCCCGGGGGGGGGGGGGACCGCCGGGAGCCGAGGGCCGACTCACACGTGGGCTGAGCGGCCGCCGCCCGCCTGGCCCGGCCTGCGCCGCCGCGGCTGAACGGCCAAGGCCCAGCGGGCGGCGTCGCGGGAAGGGTCGGCGCGCCGGCCGGGGCGCGGAGTCGGGGGCGGGGGGGGCGATCTCGGTTACCTCTGCCTGTTTCCGGACCACATTGTCGGGGCTGAGCAGGTTTCCCAGGAGCAGGTAGAACTGTTGCTGCTCCGCCGCGGCGGCCGCCATTGCGCTAGGCGTGAGAGAGAGAAGGAGGGAGGGGAGACAGGAGCCGTGAGGCGCGCTGGCGGGCCGGCGGGAGGGGCGGGGGCGGGCCCAGCGCGGGGACCGGCACCAGCAGCGACGCGGGGCTAGGGGGCCGGGCGGGAAAGGGCGGGGCAAAGGGGAAAGGGGAGGACAGGGCGGGGCCTCGCGACCCCTCACCCCGCCGGGGACGCCGGCGCCGGCGCCCCATTGGCCCTGGTTGCGAGGGGCGGGGCCGACACCGACTGCTCGGGGGCCGAGCCGATTGGCCACGCACCCTGCAGTGCCGTCACTGGCGGGGCGCGGCGGACCGCCAGGCTTGGCGCGGGCGGTGGCGGGGCGGGGACGTGGTGGCTCCTGTGGCCGCGGCTTGCGTCGCGGGAAAAGCGGGAGGAGCCGGCTGGCAGGCCTGGCGGCGGCGAGGGGCGTGAGGCCCGGCGGGGGAGGAGGGGCCAGCTCCAGAGCGCGGGAGATTTCGGCGCCGCGGGCTGGCAGGTCTCCTCCCCTGCTGCCCGGCAGCCCCTCCCTGCGACCCGAGGAGCGCCCCCAGCCCCCGTCCCCCGGCCCCTGGAGCCCTAGACACCCCACCGCAGAGGGGGAGAGAGTGGATTTCAAAATCCACTTCCTACTTTAATTCCACCCACAGCTCCAGAGATCCCTCCATCAGTCAGACCCTCCGACCTCCCCAAGGGCTATGCCTCAGGCCACCCATTCCTCCCACCAGGCTCACCAGTGACTCACGCCCTGGCCTTGCCCGGAAGAGGGGTTACCCAGGCCCAGGCCCCCCCGCCAGGCCTACCCATTCCCAGCCCGCTGTCGTCCTCAGTGGCCACGTAGCACACTTGCCTCCCCCTCTTCCCACCCCAGGATCCTAGACTATTCCTTTGAATTCCTTGTTTTAGGGTCCCATTCTTTCAATGATTGAGGAAAGTTAAGACCCGCCCCCTTCCCTAAAGAAACACAGGCTTGTAGGGTTGATTTCTCAATGTGTTTGGTTCACACCCGTCCTTAGGGGCTCAGAGACCTGGTTTCAACTGAAGTAGACTAATGAATAGATAATACCCCAATCTGCCTTTTCTGGAGCTGCCAAAGGCTGAGAGAGCAGTAGTGTTCAAATCAAAGGACACTTCTGTTGAGCCCCTACTATGTCCAATGCATTGGGTTAAGGTTGACGGTGGAGAAAATAACACAATTCATTTCTGCCTCAAAAAGACAGTTTCTAGTGAGAAGCTTCCGCACTGAGTGCGATAGAGACTACTACACTTCTGGCCACTCATAGTATTTAACTTAGGGAATTTAATTTCCTGTTGACTATTCTGTTGAGGTTCTGGTCTTTGAAGGTCCACTTAAAACGTTTGCTTTTGAATGAATGATAAACCTTGCCTGTACGTTAGAATCCAGGCCACTGTGTCCAGAACCTCTGGGCTGAGGCTTGGGATCCACATGAAACTGTGATTGCCAGCCAAGATATTGTACAGGGTTCTAACTGACTCGTGGAGAAAAATCCCTTAGAAAGTTTTATCTGTGACAGTGATAGGGTTCTCTATAAGAGGTCTGCCGACCTAGCTTTGTAGATTTGATGTTTCTTAGATGTGACAATTTGTCATTCTTATAATACATTTCTTCAAAGACAGACCATTATGTACATTAATTTGGGGTAGATTTTGCTTTTTTTGTTTTTTTTGCAGTGGGCATGTCTGGAGTTTGAGGAGGCTTAATTACCTCACCCAAGGTTATTAAGATTTGGGGGATTACATACTAAAACAACCATTTTTAGTGACTAGTTACCAGTGAAGTAAGATGAGTTGCCTACAGCCTTGCTCAGAGGATGGCCTGATCTAACACCTGTTGTAATATGTGTTTTTATAGGCAATGACTGTGTAGATTACATATATTTGTTAAATAATTCTTAAATAATAGAAATTCTGGCATAATTCTACAGATTTGTCTAAATAGGAAGCTTGTTTTTTGATGAGGCAAAAAAGCATAAAATAATTTCAGGCTAGAGGCAAAACAAGTTAGTATTAGTGGTGACATCAACTGCTAGAATATGCAGTGACAGCCCATCCTTATTTTAATATTGTAAGCATCTAATCAAAAGGGAAGGAAGAGATTTTTAAGGGTAATGAATAAAGAGATTCCCTAATGGGAGAAATTCCTATAAACTTGGGGTGGATAACAGACATCCTGACAACTGAGACCAGTTTTGGTGTCCAGAAAACCTACTAGGTGGGAACTGTCCTTTCAGCAGCAGGCCTGCCTGCCATTTTTGGAGAGTTTGTAATGCTCAGACTTCTCGGAATTTATTGCACTTGAAACTGATTTCCCATGGAGAGAGTCCTGTTTGTTTTATGAGTGTTCTCTTCCCAAAAGAAAATAGCTCATATTGTATAAAGGCAGCCCACAAGAATAGAAATTTATTTCCAAAGCAGATTAGATGGTATAAGGTAAAGAACCTTGAACTTGGGTTGAATGGATTTGGGTCTTTAGTCTCTTACTAGTTATGTGAACTTGAGAGGGCACTTAATGTCTTTAAAGCTCAATTTCTCATCTATAAGATGGAATAATAATGGTTGTTAAGGTATGATATTACTAATCACAGAAGTTCTAACATCACATTATAATTGGAAATGAAATGGAGGGGCAGAAAACTTTTTAATCTTGCTCACTCCCGATTAGCTGCCTTTGCTTTGGGCTGATTAACTGGGAAAACAGCCAGCTCTTGATGCCTTTCTCTTTAGCTTATGAGACCTCTTTTAAGTTCTGGAGGTGTATTTGCTAGGTTACAACCCCCTGTAAAAAAGAATGAGGTTGGAAAAATGGAAAACTGCAAGTTTCTCTCAACTGGGACCTGAAATCTGGGTAGTTTAGGATATTTGAAGTTTGTTACAAGACACTGCACTGTCTGTTTGATCATGATATAATACTACAGGAGGCAAGACTCCTTAACGAGAGAGCATCAGAATCCTCTCTGGCTACTGCTCT
This sequence comes from Balaenoptera acutorostrata, assembly GCF_949987535.1. NCBI lineage: Eukaryota > Metazoa > Chordata > Mammalia > Artiodactyla > Balaenopteridae > Balaenoptera > Balaenoptera acutorostrata. The sequence continues at coordinate 12,499,380 of NC_080081.1, forward strand.
TGGCTTTATGGGCTTCCTTGTTGATGGGCATGTTCTAGAAATGGGAGGAGGCTGGAGAAATTAGGCCTATAAAACTTCTGTGAAAGCTTCTCTCAGCTGTGGTAGAATTTGGTCTTGCCTGTCATATCTGGTTTATTGGGTGCTGAATGTAAATAAAGTAAGATTCTCCCAAATGAACAATCTGTAATTTTTTTAAAGTTGCCCCAGGACTCCAGAGAACTACAGTTACTTGTCCTGGTAGTTGTGAGCACATGTACTTTCTGTATCACTACTTATTATGAGGGTCAGTTTACATGGTATAAATGAAAGTATTATAATCTGTAACTGTACACAGATTTAAGGTGATGGTGTTATTGACAGATGTTTGTATTAATAGTTAACATGGTACAAAGAAAAAAGGTTGGCTTTGTTTCCTCATCTGTAAAATGGGAATAATACTTCTTCATAGGAGTGCTGTAAAAGTTAGGATAGTATTTGTAAATGCACATAGCATGGTGTCTGCATAGTAGTTACTAGGTAATTGTCAGCTATTATTAGTTAGATGGATTTGGGTGTTAAATAACAAAGAGACCTTAAATAAGTAATAGCTCTTAAAGCTACATGTGATATAAATGTGTAATCACAGTTGTGTGTGTATAAAATATATATGTATATTTTCTATTAGTCTTTCAATTATGCAGAATAAAATAGTATGTGGATGGATTAAAGAATAGTTAATAGACACTGGGCTGATAAAGAAGATTTCTCTTTCCAGTACTGAGGTTATCAGTTGGCTAGACAAGAGCCAGCAAAAAAGATGAGAACTGTTGAAAAGTTGTTTACTGAAAATAAAAAAGCTGAACAGTTCACATTTCTTCAGCTGTTTTTTATCAAAATGTTCAAGCCCCTCTCTGGAGCAGTGAGTTTCAGTCAGAGCATGCCAGCCAGGGGCGAGTGAAACCTTATTCCCAAGGGCACTGCACACAATAGGCCCTCAGCAAATTGCTGAACGGAACACAGGCCGGGGAAATTTGGCCTCGGTTTCTTTTGCTCTCTCTCTCATAGTTTTACATATGAAATTCACCGCATGTCTGCAGGTGGTTGGATTCATTTCAGGGAGGCAGTAGAATTTGGAGGCCAGGCGCACAGGCTCCAGAGCCAGCCAGCATGAGAGTTCAAATAATGGCTTCACAACTTACATGCTGCTTGATCTTGCCCAAGTTAATTAACTTTTCTTAGCCCCAGTTTCATCTTCTATGAAATAGAGATAACAGGAGTACCTTTCACCATGTTTTAAAATACCTGGCATAGTGCCTGGCATAGAGCAAATGCTTAATAAATGTTAGCTGTCATTACTAATGCAAATTGGAACCTCCAAAATTTGTAAATTTAATGCTGATTGCACATCTACCTGTTTATTACATTTTAATACTCGTATTATATAAGCAATGCATAATAATTGCGGTTAAGAAAAAGTTTTTAGGTTTGACTTGATCATCATAGAGGATTTCAAGGCCATTTTCAGCTTTAAATACTACAGTTGCACTGTCCAATGTGGTAGCCACTAGCCATTATGGCTATTGATCATTTGAAATGTGGCTAGTTTGCATTAAGGTGTGCTTTAAGTGTAAATTTCAAAGACAGTAGGAAATTAAGAATAATAATTTTATATTGGTCACATGTAGAAATGATATTATATTAGGTTAAATAAAATATATTATTATATTTATTAATAAGCTATAATTATTAACTATATTAATAAATTTGGCTATTTTTTCTTTTTAATATATGGCTACTAGAAACTTTAAAATTTACATATGTGATTTGCATTTGTAGTTCACATTATATTTTTATTGGACTGTGCTTTCCTAGAGAATAAAATAACCAACTAGCTAAACATAGGTGTTCTGAATACCTTGTTCATTTAGATTTAGGAAGTGACTTGTCACCAAGTGAAAATCAGTTACCTTATAGTGCTTTCCGTTGCTTCCAGTTTTCCGAGTTGAGTCTCAGGGATTTGGAGACATGGTACAGTACTTTCTGAGCAGTGTTCCTTGCTTAGGAATTTCCTTTCCCTGCTGGATGGACATTAAACAGATTTGTGAACCTTTAGAAGGTAAGTAAGACTCCAAATTTGATCCTGTGGAATAAATCCTTATGGGTTAAATCAAGGACTGGTTAAGAGATGGGGGAAGGAAGAATATTTTTTATTATTTTGATGTTGATTATTTTCATTTAAGGTGGTAAATGGATTTAAAAACCATCATTTGCTGTATTTTAATACCTGAGATAAAAATATACTTAGCAGAACAGATTAGTTTTTAAGTTTAATGTTTTTCCTTAGAACACAAATAGGTTGAAAATAAGAGAATGGGAAAAGATATACACGCAAACAGTATCCAAAAGAGAGCTGAAATGACTATATTAATGTCAGACAAAATAAATTCTAAGATAAAATTGTTGTCAGAGACAAAGGAGGACATTTTATTTTGATAAAAGGGTCAATCAATCAGGAAGACTTAACAATTATAAACACATGTACCTATCAACAGAGCCCCAAAATACGTGAAGTAAAACTTGACAGAACTGAAGGGAGAAATTCAACAAAATAGTTGGAGACTTCAATTTCCACTTTCAATAATGGATAGGACCACTAGGCAGAAGACTGACAGGAAATAGAAGACCTAACAGATATCTATCTGTAAGACACTCCATCCAATGACAGCAGAATACACATTCTTCTCAAGTGCATAGGGAACATTCTCCAGGATAGATCTTATGTTAGACCATAAAACAAACCTCAGTATGTTTAAAAGGATTGGAATCATATGAAGTATGTTCTCCGTCCACAGTAAAATGAAATTAGATTTCAAGAACAAAAGGAAATTCACAAATAAGTGGAAATTAATCATCACCCTCCTAAATAACAAATGGCTTGAAGAAGTCACAAGAGAAATTAGGAAATACTGACATGAATGATAATGAAAACATAAGATACCAAAACTTATGGGATGCAGTGAAAGCAGTTCCCATAGGGAAATTCAGAGTTGTAAGCATCTTCATTAAAAAGGACAGATCTCAAATCAATAATCTAATCTAGTTTCTTAGAAACTAGAAAAACGGCAAACAAAACCTAAAGCAAGCAGAAGAAATAATAAAGACAAGAAAAGGAAATAAATGAAGTAGGAAAATAGAAAAACAATACAGAAAAAAAAGTTGTTTCTTTGAACACATCAAAAAAAATTGACAAACTTTGGGCTAGAGTGACCAAGAAAAAAGAAGACTCAAATTACTAAAATCAGAAATAAAAGAGGACATCACTACCAAACTTTCAGAAATAAAAAGAATTATAAAGGAATGCTATGAACAATTGTATGCTAACAAATTAGATAACCTAGATGAAATGGGAAAATTCCTAGATAATCACAATTTCGAAAGTGAATTCAAGAAGAAATAGAAATCTGAATAGACCTGTAACAAAGATCTGAATAGAATTAATAATTAAAAAGACTTCTCACAAAATTCCAGGACTAGATGTCCTCACTGTAAATGAATGTTCTACCAAACATTCAAAGAAGAGTTAGCACCAATCTTTCTTAAACTCTTCCAAAAATTAGGAGCAGAGTGAACACTTATTTTATGAGGCCAGTGTTAACCTGATACTAAAACCAAAGAAAAATAGCTCAAGAAAACTACGTACCAGGCTTCCCTGGTGGCGCAGTTGTTAAGAACCCACCTGCCAATGCAGGGGGCACAGGTTCGAGCCCTGGTCTGGGAAGATTCCACATGCCGCGGAGCAACTAAGCCCGTGCGCCACAACTACTGAGCCTGCGCTCCAGAGCCCGCGAGCCACAACTACTGAAGCCCGCGTGCCTAGAGCACGTGCTCTGCAACAAAAGAAGCCACCGCAATGAGAAGCCCACGCACCGCAACGAAGAGTAGGCCCGCTCGCCGCAACTAGAGAAAGCCCGCACACAGCACCGAAGACCCAACGCAGCCAAAAACAAATAAAATAAATAAATTAAAATAAAAAAGAAAACTACATACCAGTATAAATATTGATGCAAAAATTCTCCACAAAATCATAGAAAATTGAATCCAGCAACATATAAAAAGTATAAAAAGGATTATATATCATGACCAAGTGGAATTTATCCCAGGAATGCCAGGTTAGTATATAAGAAAATCAATCAATGTAATACACTAATGGAATAAAGTACAAAGATCCCATGATCATCTCAGTTGATGCAGAAGAAGCCTTTGACAGAATCCAACACCCTTTCGTGATTAAAAAAAAAAAACAACAAAACACTCAACAAAATAAGAATAGAAGAAAACTTCCTCAACCTGATAAAAGCCATCTATGAAAAACCCACAGCTAATATCATACTTACTGGGAAAAAAATGAATGCTTTCTCCCTGAGATCAAGAATAAGACAAGAATGTCCATTCTCACCATTTCTTTTCAACATTGTACTGGAGATTCACAGATGACCTGATCTTGTATAGAAAAAAATCCTGATGAATTCACAAAAATGCTATTAGAACAAATAAATGAATTCAGCAAGGTTGCAGGACACAAGATCAATATACAAAAATCCATTATATTTCTATATGCTAGCAATGACCAATCAAAAAAATGAAATTAAGGAAATCCCATTTATAATAGCATCAAAAAATAATATAATACTCATGAACAAATTTAACAAAAGAAGTATAATACTTTTATAAAAATCATAAAATATAGCTAAAAGAAATTTATGAAGACCTAGATAAATGGAAAGACATCCCATATGCATGGATTGGAAGACTTAATATTAAGATGGCAATACTCCCCAAATTCATCTATAGATTTAAGGCAACACATATCAAAATTTCAACTTCTTTTTTTTTTTTTTTTTCAGAAATGGACTAGCTGATCCTAAAATTCGTATGAGTTGCAAGAGACTACAAAGAACCAAAACAATCTTGAACAAAACAAAAATTGGAGGACTCACACCTTGATTTTTAAGCTTACCATAAATGACAATAATCAAAACGCTGTGCTACTGGCATAAGGATAGACCCATAGATTAATGAGAATAAATAGAGAATCTAGAAATAAACCTATTTGTGGTCAGTTGATTTTTGACAAGGGTGCTGTGATGGTTGATTTTGTTTCAACCTGACTAGGCTATGGTGCCCAGTTGTTTGGTCAAACACTAGTCTAGATGTTGCTGTGAAGGTATCGTGGATGTGAGTAACATTTACAATTAGTTGATCTAAGTAAAGCAGGTTACCCTCCATAAGGTGAGTGAGTCTCATTCAACCAATGGAAGGTCTTGATAGCAAAGACTGAGGTTTACAGAGAAAGAAGCAATTCTGCTTCAAGACTGCAACATAGAAAAACCTGCTGGCTTGCTTTGCAAATTTCAGACTCCAGACTACAAAATCAACTTTTATCTGAATTTCCACTTGTTGGCCTGCCCGACGATTTCAGACATGCCAGGCCTAACAATCATGGTAGCTAATTCTTTAAAATAAATCTCTCTATAATATATCCTAATGGTTCTTTGGAGAATGCTGATGTATACAGGTACCAAGACCATTCAGCGTGAAAGAACAGTCTTTTTAACAAAGGTTGCTGGTACAACTGGATATCCACATGCAAAAGAATGAAGCTGGACCGCTACCTTGCACCGAATACAAACCTCAAAATGAAGCACAGACCTCAATGTGGGAGCTAAAACTATAACATTCTCAGAAGAAAACTAAAATCACAAAAAGACAAAGGAAAAAAAATAGATAAATAAGACTTCAACGTTTATGCTTCCAAGGAAACCATCTGGAAAGTGAAAAGACAATCCATAGAATGGGAGAAATATTTGCAAATCAAATATCTGATAAGGGACTTGTATCAGAATGTATAAAGAACTTCTACAACTCTATAGCAAAAAAACAACGCAATTGGGCTTCCCTGGTGGCGCAGTGGTTAAGAATCCGCCTGCCAATGCAGGGGACACAGGTTCGCTCCCTGGTCCGGGAAGATCCCACATGCCGTGGAGCAACTAAGCCCGTGCGCCACAACTACTGAGCCTGCGCTCTAGGGCCCGTGCTCCACAACAAAGAGAGGCCACTGCAATGAGAAGCCTGTGCACTGCAGCAAAGAGTGGTCCCCGCTCTCTGCAACTAGAGAAAGCCTGTGCGCAGCAACGAAGACCCAACGCAGCCAAAAATAAATAAATAAATAAATAAAACAAAAAAACAACGCAATTAAAAAATGGTCAAAATATTTGAATAGACACTTCCCCAAAGAAGATATATGAATACAGATAGCTAATAAGTACATTAAAAGATGCTCAACATCATTAGTTATTAGGGAAATGTAAATCAAAACCACAATGAGATACCACTTCATACCCACTCAGATGGCTATAATAAAAAAGACAATAGCAAGTGTTGGTGGAGAGATTGGTGGAGAAATTGGAACCCTCATACACTGCTGATGGGAATATAAAATGGTGCAGTCAATTTGAAAAACAATTTGGCAGTTCTTTAAAAGTTAAACATAGAACCACCGTATGACTCAGCAATTCTACTCAAGTGTATACTCAGGTGAGATGGAAACATATGTCTACACAAAACTTATATCAGTACATGAATGGTCATAGCAACATAATTCATAATAGCCAAAAAGAATTAACAATCCAAATGTCCGCCAACTGATGAATAGGTAAAATGTGGCTTATCTATACAATGGGATATTATTTGGCAATTAAAAGAAATGAAGTACTGACACATGGTACAACATGGATGAACCTTAAAAACATTATAAGTGAAAGAAACCTGACATAAAAAGTCACATTTTTTTGGTTACATTTATCTGAAATGTCCAGAATCAGCAAATTCAGAGAGACAGAATGTGGATTAGTGGTTGCCAGGAGCCTGGGGGAGGGGAGGGGGCAGGAGAGGAGGGGAGGGGACAGAAGAGGAGGGGAGGGGACAGGAGAGGAAGGGAGGGAATGTGGAGTGACTAGAAATGGGTATGGAGTTTCTTTGGGGGGATGAAATGTTCTGGAATGTGAGGGATGCACAACTCTTGTAAATATACTAAACACTCAATTGTACACTTTAAAAGAGTGAACTTTATGGTATGTGAATTATATCCCAATAAAGCTGATATTTTAAAAAGTGCTTTTTCTTAGAGAGCTGAAGGAAATTGATGCAGATCTCAATTACTGATTTTTTTTCCTATTTTTTCTATTTTTCCACAATATATTTAGCTCCGTTCAGAATACATGGTTGATAACATTCATAACCCTCAAACCTTCTGGGCATTCCTAAGCCAATACGTGGGGGGAAGAGGAGATCCAGATGAGATTTAGTCTGTATATTTTCCTCTCCACTTACTTGCTATTTATGGCAAGTACCTTACAGTTTGGACCCAATGACATATACATTTTACCTCATGCATTATGATGACATACAAAATGGAATACTAATTGTGACATCAATGCACATCTCAAATTTGCATCCACTGGCAGGATAGATTTTTAACAGTCTTCAGTTAATAAGGAAGAAACAAACAAAAAAACTTCATAATAGTTCATATTCCTCAATTCTACCCACTCTCCATGTAGTACCTCTTCATACCATATTTTACTATATTATTTATTTAACAAGCATTTCCCTTATTCATTTATTTAGCGAATATTTAATGGCAGCTTCTCTGCAGTGGGCACTGCAGAGATGCGTAGTGAACAAGTGGAACTTCACGGAGTTTACAGTCCTTTGAAAGAAGCCAGACAATAAAGTAAACTGAGTAGATCACTTCTTATTGTGACACATGACAAGAAGAGGATAATGGGATCATGAATGACCGGGGAGGAGTTGGGTCTCCACCCAGAGGACACAGTCTTTTGAGGGGACGTGATGTTTGAGCTGAGACTTGAATGATGAGGAGACACATGAGGAAATGGGGGAAATCCCCCAAGCAGAGGAAACAGCGAGTACAAAAGCCCCAAGGCAAAAAAAGAGTCTGGTGTGTTCCAGCAAGGAAAGAAGGGTACAGCTAGAGGGGAGTCAGCTGTGAGGAAAGGGGCTTGGAGGTAAGCAGGGGCCAGATGACCCAGGGGCACTGTGATAGTTCAGTGGTGTGACTTATTCTAAGTGGAATGGGAAGCCAACGGGTTAAGTAAGGAATGTGACCTGAAAAACAGTTTCAAAAGATCATTCTGGCTGCTATATAGGAAATAGACTGTAGGAGGGAAGTGAGGAAGCTGTGGGAGCATTAGGAGGTCATTGTAGTACTCGAGGTCAGAGAAGGTGGTGGCTTGGATCAACAGAGATCATGTCTGAAGTGGTCAGATTTAGATAGTATTCTTTTGAAAATACATCAGGACGCAGGGTGCAGAGGCAGATCCAAGTTTTACTGGACCTGAAATGTACACAATCTGAGGGCCCTCTGTAAGAAAAATTAAAATCTGAACAGAAAATGAGGTTCCTTGCAAGGCTTCTATGCAAGTGAAGGGCCCGGCAGCTGAAGCTTCACGAGCTTCATGGAAGGTCCTCCTCTGATGGGGGTGAGACAGAGGAATCAAGGATGCCTAGGTTTGGAGTCTGAGCACCGGTGATGTCATTAAGATGATCTGTTTGGGGTAAGGTCTGGAGAGAAGAAAACAAGAGTTGGGCTTTGTTCATGGTGAATTTGAGATGCCACTAGGCATTCGAGTGATGATGTCCAGCAAGTAGTTGGACAGAGGGGCCAGGAGATCAGGAAGAGGGCAGGGCTGGAAATATCAGCTTCAGTCATCACATTCATGACACTTAAAGGTGTGGATGTGGATGAGATTGCCTGGGGAAGAGAAAAGAAGGCCAAGGACTCAGCCCTGAGACATCCCAACACTAGCGGTCAGGCAGAGGAGGTTTCTAATTCATTCATAATACAAATGTAATCATAAGAGAGAACTGGCACATTGAACATGTCACCTCATATTCTAATTCCCTTTGATCTCTGGTTGCAAGGGCCTTTTAACACCTAGGAGTCCACTAATGAATGTAAAGATAGTTGGAAGAACAAGTAAGTACAAATGTTAAAGAGAAGGTCAATTGCACAGCATTTTATTTGGGGGAATTGTTTTTATTTTTCATATTTCAGGAAAAGTAGTAGTGGTGGTGCTGCTAAGGAAATACTATGTTCTCTAAACCTTCAGCCATTCAGCCCTCCTACAGTCTCATCTACTTCTCCACCTCTCACTTAGAAACCACGCTTTAAACAATATGGAATTCAAATAATTCTTTAAAGAAATTAGATCAAATTGATATCTAAGATGTCAAATGCTGTCCTCTTCCCGTCTCAATCTAAGCTCTTATCTAATTTTTGTTTACACTTAAGTTTTTGCTCGGTCATCAGAGGTAATAGCCTGGGCCCTTTTAAGGAACGTAGAAAGGAAGTGGGAAAAGCAGGAATGTGTTTTAATTTCTATCTGCCATGTACAGTAAGAGTGACATTGGAAACATGTCAGAAAAATGCTAGTGTTACAGGGATCCAGCTCTACCACAGGCCAAATATTTCCTCTTAAACCTAACTACAGATAGAAAATCTTGATAGAACTTAGCTTAAGATGGGAATATTGGTACTTGTATCTAAACACCATCATTATAAAGGGATTCCATTATATGTTACTAATCAGGCTTGTTATAATCAGTCTTCTGTGTGTATATGTGTGTGTGTGTGTGTATAATTTCATATGGTGATAGGTTATAAGACATATTAAACCAAGGTAAGGAGATAGAAAGTGAAAGAGGTACTATTTTTAATAAGGTAGTCAAGGAAGACCTTTCTGGAGAGGTGACATTTTAGCACCCAAGAATGGATTGCTTCATGGAAATTACTTTTCAGAAAGAGAAACGTTATTTAAAAGATTCATATTAAAAATGCTCAACCATCTTTTAGATCAGATTTAAAAATTCATAATAATAGCTAACAAGATTTTGATCTCTTTCTGTGTTTGTGCTAACCTTCTGTATTTTAATCTCATTTGATCCTCATCTTTAACCAATGAGGCTTCAACCATTTTGTCAAGAAAAAGTACATTGGGGTCAGGATCAAACTGGTTCCAGCTACAGCTCCACCACTAACCAGCTGTTATGCTGACCTGGGCTCTCAGTGCTTCCCTAGGTCTCCATTTCCTCACCTGTAAATTGGGATAGCTGGGCTAGATCCCAAGGGCATCTTTCCAGCTCCAACATTTGAGGGTAATTAAGTCAATTATCGCACTGTGTTGAAATAGATGACTACAGAGGCCACTTAGAGTTGCTTGTCCTGAAACAAAACTGCTCTGTGTCTCTGGGATTTGAGGTCTTATATCTGACTGCTTTTTAGAAGTTTTTTCTTTTCTTCTTCTTTTTTTTCTTCTTCCATTTTTCCTGTCAGTCAGCTGCCACTTCTTGTAGCTGCCAACGTAAAATGACAGCTGTCTCTACTTGTCAGCTGCTCTGATCAGCTGGTTTGCTATGTGCTTTGGAGACTAAATAACCAAGTACATTAAATGGTATATGAAATAGGGAAAGCTGAGCATATTTTCAGTAGAGTCCCATGCATGAGCTTTACAATTGGCCACTTAGGTATTTTTCATTTAGGGGTTCTTAACTGTGTTCCAGAAGCTTAACTCTGCTAAGATGCTGACACAATGCCCCGGCACAAAGCTGTCTCTTACTGCTAGTGTTATGGAGGTTCCAACATATATACACATAAACACAAGTGACAGAGCAATGAAGCAAAACTGTTTAGGAAGGTCTAAATTAGACTTTATATAATAAAAGTATTGCCATTGACAAGTCCCCTGTATCTAATACTTTTCTCTGTAATTTTGGCTTTTTTATACCTAGTTAGGGGGCTAAGTTCTCAGAGAAGCATTTAAGTAAGGTAGTCCATCAAGTAAGTAGTCTTTTGACTACTTAGTGATTTAGTTTTCCCACAATAAAAATGAATTATGTTTTTCCTCATTTACTTGCCTGTGGTCCCAAAAAATTAAGATAACTTGTCCTCAGCCTCTGAGAGGGAATAGCCAGAATGTATAGAGGCCTAAGATGGGAACTCTAAAGATTTGAAACAACTTATTTTGAGACGCTTGAGAAATTAAAGAATCAAACTGCTTTTAAGTACTTATTTTTCTGTAGGAAAGCGGGGTAGAAAATCCTGGTGGATTGGATTTTGATTCTTGAGTGAATAGAAGGTGAAATGATCAAGAAATGAATATCAGAATTGTAGAAGAAAATAGTAGGAGCTTTTTGTTTTAAAGGAGATAAAGAATGCAATTCACAGGGGCCGGAGACAGAACAAAATATATCTGCTAGTTTTAGTCTTAACTTGGGTGCTGCAAGGATCCTGATCAGGGAAAACAGCTGTGCCCATTCATGGGTCCTGGAAAGGTTTTTCTCCAGAACCACCTAAATGAAATAAAAACTCATTTCTGACTCTTTCAGAACGACTACCGAGATCATTAGGACAGTAGCCTACATTTTTTGGAGCAACTCTAATCAAGTGATGTTTCCTTAAGTACACGGAGGCGGTCACCAGCTAATTTAAAACACAATATCAAGGAACAACTTGCAATCATTGAATTCGCATTCTTTCATTCTTGGTTTCAGTCTATTCCAGTTCTCAGAATCACTTTTTCTGGCCTTTCCTCTCTTGTCGGAACAACTATGGGGACTCTGCATGGTGAGAGAGCGAAAAGGCCCTCCAGGATCTCACACAGAAAGACTTGCCCTCCAGAATCACCCTAATTTGTCCCTCGGTGTGGATTGATAAGTTCTTACATTTTTTTCATCTAAATCTCAGGTCTGGGGATGACTTACCGTAGTCCAAGCTATTCTCAGCACTATAGTTGCTCCAGTTGTGGAATGTCATTAATGCCACAGTTCTAACCTCATGGCTCATAAACATCACCATGGAGACCTCTGACTACAATTCTGACCCGCTGCAGGTCAGCAGTGCCATGCTGCCGGCCCACTTCAACTTGCCTGCCATACAAGCTTTCCAGGCGGTTCAGTCATTCAGATGTTATCGGCTGACCTAACTGTTCCCAAAGCCATAGAAGGGACAGGAGCGCTGGCCTTTGAGAACTCAAAACATGTGGTTGGGGGTTACTAGGACCCCAAACGTATCAGCAACTTCACCTTTGAAACTACTCAGTTTCTTTACCTAGGATTTCAATTCTATTCCACTACTCAATACTAAAAACAGAAACTCATCTCTCAAACGGACAAAGATAAATTTACATAGAAGCAAAAGGAAATTCCCTGTTAAATAAGTTTATGGCATTTCAGTCTGTGTTTAAGTTCTTATAGGATATATTGATTTATCAGATTTGCCCTCGATTGTCTTGGTCCTTGATGACCACTACATTTAATATTTCTTCATTCTGTTTCTTAATTTTCATCGATAATTAATGAAAATCAAACTTTTTGGTTTATGAAATTGTTTTATAAGACACATGCAGACCACTTTATAAAGGTTGGATTTTTTTCTTGGTAAAATATGAGGTCTAAGCACTTTCAAGGTCTCTCTGCAAATCCTGAAAGTTCTTTGGTGCAATTCCCTGCTTCTTTGTCCTCACTTCCATCACGTGTTATTTGTTCTGACGTTATGGCTGGTGGGCAGGGGTCATGGCAGTGAGGTACCCTCATGGCGTTTTGCTTAAGGATCCTACCAAGAGTCCAAAACCAGAAGTTTTGCAGGTTAAGAGGCAAGGACTGAACAGTTACAAACTGACTGTAAGATGTATGACGAACATATTAAAAAAATGAATCTCAGCCATTCCTTCAGTCCCTGGGAAATTGACCAGTTGCTGGCTGACCTCAGCTGCCCTGGCTGACCTTTGGACATTTCAAGCCTACACCAAAGACTGGAATATGGGGAATATCTATTGATTTCTTCATCAGCAGGTACAACAGGTGGAAAAATAGTTGAGTAAGGAGCATCATGGTGGATAAGGTAGGCTAGAAAATCAGGTATAGGAGAACTGGGGTGGATGTTTTGCCTTACGGCCTTATTTGCCTTATATTCCACGTTAGTCACAGATGAGCTGTGAGAATCTTGGATAATCAGAAAACTCCATGATCTCTTCTTTTTCTTTTTAAAATGTAAACCTTCTAGTGATTACTTAGATATGGTGTCCTTCTTCAGTTAACAATAGGTTTGGATCCTTCAAGCTGTTCATTTAGCCTTCACCATTTTACTACTATTTGAGATGGAGATGGGGAGGTTAGTGGTGGATAATGCAAATATCTTTTGTTTTTGAAAAAAGAAAAACTCCTGTCATTATTTCTTAACTATTCAGTGAGTTCATACTGTGTTCAAGTGATCAACTGTGGTGCCTTCACCTGCCCCAGGTCATACCTTTTTACCCTAAAATCTCAAACCTCAAACCACTACATCTACCCACTCACAAACTGGTACATACTTATTTCCTTCCTACCATCATTAGCCTTATTTAGGGGAATGTAGAGCCTGCAGACCTTAAAAAATAATTTAAAAAATTTTAAATGTTCATCTTTAAATTAAGCAACATAATAACTCAGAGGAAGGGAGTGGTCTGGAAGCAAAGTGCTGGCTTCCCCTCCCAAGGCTGCACCCTTCATGAACATGTCTATACTGAGACCTTGCTGAATTGCTTTTCTTGGGATGTATGTTTTCATGCTACATCATACATTTGGTGAAACAACTCAGCTATGCTCTTAGCTGGTTGAAGATGGATCACCCCATAATGTAATTCAGACAAAAGCTGGGTTTATTTTTTCAAAGGCCATGGGAAATTAAGCACATTTGCCCACTGGCTCATTTCTGGGCCAGGTTTTGCACCAATATGGAAGCCTGTTTTGCAGGACCTACTACTCCAACAGAGGACTTTCCAGAAATGCATCTTGATAGCACTTTTAACTCGAAAGTTCATCTCTGCAGGAAGTGGGGACCTTTTGCTACATTTTATCCTTCACCTTCCATTCTATAAAAATCAAATTTAAGATAGGAAAATTCTTCCAAATTGTAGATTCATGGAACTAGAAAGAATTGGTACAATTCAAATTCATACAACTAGGACTCATATAATTCAGGTAATAGAGGACCAGATCTGAAGCAACCAAGAGATTAAGAATCTAATCTACACTTAACCTTTCAAAAAGAAATTTTTTCATGAGCAAAGGATCTGAATAGACCTTTCTCCAAAGATGACATACAAATCACCAATAAACACACAAAAAGATGCTCCACATTGCTAATCATCAGGGAAGTGAGAATCAAAACCACAGTGAGATACCACTTCACACTCACTAAAATGGCTAGAATCAAGAAGTCATAATAACAATGTTGGTGAGAATGTGGAGAAATTGGGACCCTCTTACACCACTGGTGGGAATGAAAATGGTACAGCTACTTTGGAAACTGTCTTGCAGTTCCTCAAAAAGTTAAACATAATTGTTATCATTTGACCCAGTCATTCCACATCTCGGAATATACCCAAGAGAAATAAAAACATATGCCTACACAAGAACTTGCACATGAATGTTCTTAGCAGCATTATTCACAAAAGTCAAAGGTGGGAACAATTCAAATACCTATCAACTGATGAATAGATAAACAAAATGTGGTATATCCATGCAATGGAGTATTATTTGGCAATAAAAAGGAATGAAGAACTGATACATGCTACAACATGAATGAACTTTGAAAACATGATGCTAAGGAAAGAAGACAGTCACACAAGACCACATACTATATGATTCCACTTACATGAAATGTTCCGAATAGGTCAATCTATAGAGACAAAGTAGATTAGTGGCTGCCTATGGCTAGGAGAAAGGGGGGGACAGGGAGTGATAACTAAAAGGTATGGGGATTTTCTGAGTTGATGACAATGTTCTAAAATGGATTATATATATGGTTGCACAACTGTGAATATACTAAAAAACATTGACTTTTACACCTTAAATAGGGGAATTGTGTGGTATGTGAACCATATCTCTAGGTTTCCTATCTCAGTTTTTAATCATCCTGGCTGCCAGAAAATTCTTTTTCATATTTATCCTCATTCTTTTTGCTCAGTCTAATCAAAACTCATTCCCTCTTGTTTTTTTTTTTTTGTTTTTGTGTTTTGTTTTGGTAGAGACAGAGAGAAGTACAAAACATCCTTATTAAACTTCCTGAATCATAATTCTTCTAATACTCAGAGGTCAGTATTAAATTAGCTGTTCTGAGGAAACAATGTTGGTGCCTTTCACCTTTTCTCATAAGATCCATTTTTACACCACTGTTTACCTTGGAGCTTCTCTTGGAGCTTCTTAACCACTCTGGGCCTCAGATTCCTAATCTATAAAATGAGAGTGTTGGACTAGATCTTAGAGAGACGCTCCAGCTCTGAAGTTCTGTGAAAATGTCAATATCCTTTGAGAAAGCTGGACACATAAAAGACAGATATTTTCCTGAGCCACTGTAGGTATAACTATAATCAACTATGAAAAGAATATGGAAATGGATTGAAGTAGCCATGTTTTAAAATCAGTGAACACAGCATGAAGTGGACACAGCAAAAGACTAAGTCAGGAAACTTGATTTCTGCTTTTATGACTCGTGGTGAGAATTTGGAGAAGTCACATGACCGCTTGCGTACATTTTCTTTTATGTAAAATGGGCTTCATGTAACCTGCAAAACTCCCTCTAAGAAATGTTTCCATATAATGAGTAAATGAGCAAATATTGTAATGCAAAGATTTTAACAATAGTTTATAGATGTATAATTCAAAACACAAACACTGTCATTGAAAGACTTCTTTCCTTGGAGAAAATATATGTCACTGAATTTTTGGGGGGCCTCATTTTACCTTGGTCTCATCATCTCCTCTTAAAACATAATGAATATGGCATAGTAAAAAATAAAGCAAGGGACTTCCCTGGTGGTACAATGGTTAGGAATCTGCCTGCTAATGAAGGGGACATGGGTTCAAGCCCTGGTCTGGGAAGATCCCACATGCCGCAGAGCAACTAAACCCGTGCACCATGGCTGCTGAACCTGCGTTCTAGAGCCCGCGTGCCACAACTACTAAAGCCCACATGCATGAGCCCGTGCTCCGCAACAGGAGAAGCCACCACAATGAGAAGCCCGTGCACCACAATGAAGAGTAACCCCCACTTGCTGCAACTAGAGAAAGCCCGCACACAGCAATGAAGACACAACCAAAAAAAAAAAAAAAAAGCATGAAAATAAAAGCATAATGAAATTATGATAAATGTGAACAAAGCTAAGAAGAATATAAAAAAAATAACAAAATATTTTCCTTTCAAATTTGGCCTTGTAAAAAGTCTACATTAATTATAAAAATTGTTAAGCCTATTTCTAGTTGACCTTCTCCCCACCTCTCTATTGATTTCACCGTTAAGTTGTCGTATCTTTTTGGTCAGATCTCAGAAACCAGAAGTCAAGGGACTATGTCTAATTTCTCCTTTGTAATATCTCAATGCCTAAAACAATGCAGGTCCCTGTTATTTACTGAGGAAATACTGATGTTATTTGTTGCCTTGTAATGGAAGAGATTTAACTGCTAAATGATAATGTGACAATAAAAATTTTGCAGTCCAGCACTACATAATGATCAAGGGATCAATCCGAGAAGAAGATATAATTATTATAGATATATATGCACCCAACATAGGAACAATTCAATACATAAGGTAACTGCTAGCAGCTATAAAAGAGGAAATCGACAGTAACACAATAAGAGTGGGGGACTTTAACACCTCACTTACACCAATGGACAGATCATACAGACAGAAAATTAATAAGGAAACACAAGGTTTAACTGACACAATAGACCAGATAGATTTAATTGATATTTATAGGACATTCCATCCAAAACAGCAGATTACACTTTCTTCTCAAGTGCACACAGAACATTCTCCAGGAGAGATCACATCTTGGGTCACAAATCAAGCCTCGGTAAATTTAAGAAAATTGAAATCACATCAAACATCTTTTCCGACCACAACGCTATGAAATTAGAAATCAATTACAGGGAAAAACAAACATAAACAACACAAACACATGGACGCTAAACAATATGCTACTAAATAACGAAGAGATCACTGAAGAAATCAAAGAGGAAATCAAAAAATACCTAGAGACAAATGACAATGAAAACACGACGATCCAAAACCTATGAGATACAGCAAAAGCAGTTCTAAGAGAGAAGTTTATAGCAATACAAGCTTACCTCAAGAAACAACAAACATCTCAAATAAACAATCTAACCTTACACCTAAAGGAACTAGAGAAAGAAGAACAAACAAAACCCAAAGTTAGTAGAAGGAAAGAAATCATAAAGATCAGAGCAGAAATAAATGAAATAGAAACAGAAAAAATAGCAAAGATCAATGAAACTAAAAGCTGGTTCTTTGAGAAGATAAACAAAATTGATAAACCGTTAGCCAGACTCATCAAGAAAAAGAAGGAGAGGACTCAAATCAATAAAATTAGAAATGAAAAAGAAGTTACAACGGACACCACAGAAATACACAGCATCCTAAAAGACTACTACAAGCAACTCTATGCCAATAAAATGGACAACCTGGAAGAAATGGAAGAATTCTTAGAAAGGTATAACCTTCCAAGATTGAACCAGGAAGAAATAGAAAACATGAACAGACCAATCACAAGTAATGCAACTGAAACTGTGATTAAAAATCTTACAACAAAGAAAAGTCCAGGACCAGATGGCTTCACAGGTGAATTCTATCAAACATTTAGAGAAGAACTAACACCCATCCTTCTCAAACTCTTCCAAAAAATTGCAGAGGAAGGAATACTCCCAAACTCATTCTATGAAGCCACCATCATCCTGATACCAAAACCAGACAAAGATACTACAAAAAAAGAAAATAACAGACCAATATCACTAATGAATATAGATGCAAAAATCCCCAACAAAATACTAACAAACAGACTCCAACAACACATTAAAAGGATCATACACCATGATCAAGTGAGATTTATCCCAGGGATGCAAGGATTCTTCAATATACACAAATCAATCAATGTGATACACCATATTAACAAATTGAAGAATAAAAACCATATGATCATCTCAATAGATGCAGAAAAAGCTTCTGACAAAATTCAACACCCATTTATGATAAAAACTCTCCAGAAAGTGGACATAGCGGGAACCTACCTCAACATAATAAAGGCCATATACGACAAACCCACAGCAAACATCATTCTCAATGGTGAAAAACTGAGAGCCTTTTCTCTAAGATCAGGAACAAGACAAGGATGTCCACTCTCGCCACTATTATTCAACATAGTTTTGGAAGTCCTAGCCTTGGCAATCAGAGAAGAAAAAGAAATAAAAGGAATACAAATTGGAAAAGAAGAAGTAAAACTGTCACTGTTTTCAGATGACATGATACTATACATAGAGAATCCTAAAGATGCCACCAGAAAACTACTAGAGCTAATCAATGAATCTGGTAAAGTTGCAGGATACAAAATTAATGCACAGAAATCTCTTGCATTCCTATACACTAACAATGAAAAATCAGAAAGGGAAATTAAGGAAACAATCCCATTCACCATTGCAACAAAAAAGAATAAAATACCTAGGAATAAACCTACCTAAGGAGGTAAAAGACCTGTATGCAGAAAACTATAAGACACTGATGAAAGAAATCAAAGATGACAGAAACAGATGCAGAGATATACCATGTTCTTGGACTGGAAGAATCAATATTGTGAAAATGACTCTATTACCCAAAGCAATCTACACATTCAATGCAATCCCTATCAAATTACCAGTGGCATTTTTTACAGGACTAGAACAAAAAACTTAAAATTTGTATGGAGATACAAAAGACCCCGAATAACCAAAGTAGTCTTGAGGGAAAAAAAATGGAGCTGGAGGAATCAGACTCCGTGACTTCAGACTATACTACAAAGCTACAGTAATCAAGACAATATGGTACTGGCACAAAAACAGAAATATAGATCAATGGAACAGGATAGAAAGCCCAGAGATAACCCCATGCACATATGGTCACCTTATCTTTGATAAAGGAGGCAAGAATATACAGTGGAGAAAAGACAGCCTCTTCAATAAGTGGTTCTGGGAAAACTGGACAGCTACATGTAAAGGAATGAAATTAGAACACTCCCTGACACCATGCACAAAAATTAACTCAAAATGGATTAAAGACCTAAATGTAAGACTGGACACTATAAAACTCTTAGAGGAAAACATAGGAAGAACACTCTTTGACATAAATCACAGCAAGATCTTTTTTGATCCACCTCCTAGAGTAATGGAAATAAAAACAAAAATAAACAAATGGGACCTAATGAAACTTAAAAGCTTCTGCAAAGCAAAGGAAACTACAAACAAGATGAAAAGACAACCCCCTGAATAAGAGAAAATATTTGCAAATGAATCAACGGACAAAGGATTAATCTCCAAAATGTATAAACAGCTCATGCAGCTCAATATTAAAAAAACAAACAACCTAATGAAAAAATGGGCAGAAGACCTAAATAGACATCTCTCCAAAGAAGACATACAGATGGTCAAGAGGCACATGAAAAGCTGCTCAACATCACTAATTATTAGAGAAATGCAAATCAAAACTACAATGAGGTATCACCTTGCACCAGGTAGAATGGGCATCATCAGATAACCAGAAACAACAAATGCTGGAGAGGGTGTGGAGACAAGGGAACCCTCTTTCACTGTTGGTGGGAATGTCAATTGATACAGCCACTGTGGAGAACAGTATGGAGGTTCCTTAAAAAACTAAAAATAGAATTACCATATGACCCAGCAATCCCACTACTGGGCATATACCCAGAGAAAACCATAATTCAAAAAGACACATGCACCCCAATATTCATTGCAGCACTCTTTACAATAGCCAGGACATGGAAGCAACCTAAATGCCCATCGACAGACGAATGGATAAAGAAGATGTGGTACATATATACAATGGAAGATTACTCAGCCATAAAAAGGAATGAAATTAGGTCATTTGTGGAGACATGGATGGATCTGGAGACTGTCATACAGAGTGAAGTAAGTCAGAAAGAGAAAAACAAATATCGTATATTAACGCATATATGTGGAACCTAGAAAAATGGTACAGATGAACTGGTTTGCAGGGCAGAAATAGAGACACAGATGCAGAGAACAAACATATGGACACCAAGGGGGGGAAATGGTGTGGGGGTGCTGGTGGTGGGATGAATTGGGCGATTGGGATTGACATGTATACACTGATGTGTGTAAAATTGATGACTAATAAGAACCTGCTGTATAAAAAATAAATAAAATTAAAAAAAAATTTTGCAGTCCAGGTAGAATTTTTTGTGGGTCTAGTGATTTCTGAGAACCATAAAGCTCATTTAAAGCATCTTAGGCAATGACAAATATCTCATAATATTCATGAGGTCAGTTACATCATAACGAGACTTAGAAAACTGAACAAGTCACTAGAGTTTATACACCTAAATAAGTGCTGATCTTCAAAGTAGGGAGACTGTATGCTTTTTCCAGTGATGGCACCATTACTCCAAATGGCATGGATCTTCCTCTGTGGGGAATTTTGTTCAGTGTCAGATCGCCATCTTTCAGGACTTCATTACTTACAGTCACACAATGAGGGGAATGGTGTTTCTTTCCCCTCTTTTTCAAGCTACTTGAGTTATCGGTAAATAGGATGCTTTGTACAGGTGGCAATGGCACTCTACCAATTCCCATGTAATTGGAGTTAGAGATGGGCCTGCCTAAGAAAACAAACTTCCATAGAGCTGACTGAGATTGACATCGTTCTGGATGCTATCAGGTGGGTTATTGTATCCTTAAAGCAACCCTTGGAGATAGGTGGTAATTTGCTCAAGAATGGGGGTGCATTTAGGGACATACACATGTATCCTGGGACACAGACATGTATCCTGGGACATAGACATGTATCCTGGGCCCTGAGTGATTACGGATGGGCTGTGCAAAGTCTGAAGCTGCTGACAGGTGTCCCTCCTGCTGAGGGTCACCTGGCACATTGCTGGCTGTTGCTGGGAGGCCCTCGAGGGACACAACAAAACCACTACAGCTTCTTAGCACAGCAACAGGAAGCGGTCCCGATTGGCAGTGGTGGTTTGCTAGCTTTGGCCAAGGTCCCAGCCCACCTTGCAGGAGCCGGGACTAAAGGTGCTCACCTGGACAGGGGCCAGGCCATCCTGAGGAGTCTCTGCTTCTTGAAGAGAGGAACCTCCAGGAGTGGGGGACCCACTCTTTTCACTTTTCAACCTTCCCCAGATTTCTCACCCTCACCCCGTGGTCTAACTTCCTCCCAGCTCTTGTTTAAGGATAAACTTTATGGGTGGCCTCTTCAGAGCTTTGCTTTTTGACTCTTTCGCAGGAAAGAAAGAAAGAAAAGAAAGAAAGAAAAAGAAAGAAAGAAAGGAGGGAGGGAGGGAGGGAGGGGAAAAAGAAAAAGAAAACAGGTTTTGGCATTTAAAACAATTGGTACATGTTTAGGTCAGTTGGAAAAAATGTGATAGGAGAAAGGTAGGATCATGTACTCATGAAAACAGATTACAAAACAACTGTACAGTCAGTATAAGGTCATTTTCAGATCAAGAAGACTCTATATTAAATGTAACACTGCGGGTCTCTGGATGGTGGAAATGCAAACATTTTATTTATTTATTTTTGTATGTCTATTTTTTCTAAAGTTTTCGATGCACAGATCTTGCTTCTTTCTATATTAAAAAAAGATTACAGTTGACCTTTGAACAACATGGGTTTGAACTGCATGGGTCCACTTACACACAGATTGTTTTCAATAAATATAGTACCTGTATTTTCCACTTTACAGATCTTTAACTAAGGGTGGGGAAAAGTGTGTTCAATTATGGATGACAATATGTGGAATCAAAAGAACTAGGGTTGGAGTCTTGATTCTACCCAAACTGTTTTAGCTTCCTGCCCTTGGTTGAGTCATTTATCAATTCCTTTGTTATAGTGAGGCAGAGATTACAGTATGCAGATTTTTGACTGCTAGGGAAGGGGTGGAGGGTCGACAACCCTTACCCCACGTTGTTCAAGGGTCAACTGTATTTTAAAAATGATTGCACTGATATGTTTTTCCAATTGTGATAAAATATACGTAACATAAAATTTACTATTTTCACCATTTTATGTGTACAGTTCTGTGGTATTAAGTATGTTCACATTGTTGTGTAACCATCACCACTATGCATCTGTAGAACTGTTTTCATCTTCCCAGACTGAAACTCTGTATCCAATAAACAATAATTCACCATTTTCCCCCTCTCCCCAGATCCTGGCAACCCCCATTCTACTTTCTGTCTCTCTGATTTTGACTATTCTAGGTACATCATTTAAATGGAATCGAAGGGTATTTGTCATTTTTGTGACTGGCTTATTTCACTTATTTCACTTTGCACTAAAAAGGAGCAACAAGAACTCACCCACACAGCCGATGGAGATGAAAAGCGGTACAACCCTTTGGAAAATAGTTTGCCATTCTCTTATAAAGTTGAAAATAAACATACCCCATGGCCCAGTAGTTTCTTTGCTGGATATATTCTCTAGAAAGATGCATGCACTTGTGCACCAGGGGACAGTAATGTTCATGACAGCATTGCTCATAATAGCCCTGAACTAGAAACAACCCAAAAAGTCAACTGTAATAGGGCTTCCCTGGTGGCGCAGTGGTTAAGAATCCACCTGCCAATGCAGGGACATGGGTTCGAGCCCTGGTCCGGGAAGATCCTACATGCTGCAGAGCAACTAAGCCCGTGCGCCACAACTACTGAGCCTGCCCTCTAGAGCCCGCGAGTCACAACTACTGAACCTGAGTGTCACAACTACTGAAGCCCATGCGCCTAGAGCCCATGCTCCACAACAACAGAAGCCACCGCAATGAGAAGCCCGCGCACCACAGTGAAGAGTAGCCCCCCTCTCCCCAACTAGGGAAAAGCATGCACACAGCAATGAAGACCCAATGCAGCCAAAATAAAATAAATAATAAAATAAAGAAATTTAAAAAAAGATCTATGTATTAAAAAAAAAGTCAACTGGACAAATAAATTGTGACGTATTCATTTGATGTAATACAGGGCTACAGCCATACACATCATGGATGAAACTCACGAGCATGATGTTTAGTGAAAAAAGCCAGATTCAAAAGATTCCATATGACTGCTTCCATTTGTATTTGTCAGGCAAAAAATAGAGTGTATCTTTAGGGAAGCACGTGTAGATGGCAAATATATAACAAAAAGCAAGGAGTGACTATCACAGGGTCAATACAAAGGGGTTATGAGTGGAAAGGAGCTTATGGGGGAGGGGAATTCTGCAGGGGGCATTGTCCTCTTTTCTGACTTAGGTGGTGGCTACTTTAGAATTTTTAAAAAGTATTATAGATTCACAGGAAGATGCAAAGATACAAAGATAGTACAGAAGGTCCTGAATATGCTTCACCAAGTTTCCCCTAATAGTTATATCTTAAATGATTATAGTACAAATTGGCATTGGTACAATGTACAAATATAGTTCCATGTCATTTTATCGTATGTATAGTTTCAATAATCCGCCACCAATACCAGCATATAGAACTAATCATCACCACAAAGATCTCCCTGTGCAGTTGCTTTAAGTCACCATCCACATCCTCTCCCCACTATCCACGGCCCCTGGAAACCATAAATCTATTTTCCATCTCTATAATTTCATCATTTTGAGAATGTTTTATCAATGGAATTGAACATGTGACTTTTTGAGATTGACTTTTCCCAGTCAGCATAGTGCCTTTGACATCTACCCACATTGCTGAACATGTCAATAGTTTGTTCCTTTTTATTGCTTAGTAGTTTTTTACCTTATGCATGTACCACAGTTTGGTCAACCATTCACCTGTTGAAAGATATTTTGTTTTCAATTTTTTGCTATTACAGAGAAAGTTGCTGTGAAACCCAGTGTATAGGTTTTTATGTGGACATAAGTTTTCACTTCTCTGGGATAAAGCCCAGGAGTGCAATTGCTGGCTTGTATGGGAATTGTATATTTTATTTTACAAGAAGCTACCAAAGTGTTTTCCAGAGTGGCTTTTCCATTTTCCATTTCCACTAGGAATGTGTGAGAATCCAGTTTCTCTGCATCTTTGCCAGCATTTGGTATTGCCGTTATTTTTAACTAGAGCTATTTTGATAGGTGTGTGGTGATAGACTATCATGGTCCTAGTTTGCATTTCATTAGTGGCTAGTGTGATGTTGAACATCTCCAGAGCAGGGTGATGTTTTTTCTTCCAACTTAGGTAGTAGTTACTTTAGAATTGCCTGTAGCTTCCATACACAGCTCTGTGGTTGTTTCATAGTTCACAATACAATAATTAAGAAAAAAAGGAAGGAAGAGCACTGAGTTTAATATTTTGAGTTATTATTCCCCTACATCCATTTTTAAAAATATGGCAACCATGAGTAAGGCAATGAAGTCACCTGGCTAGTGGCAGGTAGCAGAGGGAATCAGGTGTGCCTGGTGTGAAGACTGCTATTTTCACCTGAGCACAGCACCTCCATGCAAAACAGGCTTCTGAAAACCAAACCTCCTGGGCTTCCCTGGTGGCGCAGTGGTTGAGAATCTGCCTGCTAATGCAGGGGACACGGGTTCGAGCCCTGGTCTGGGAAGATCCCACATGCCACGGAGCAGCTGGGCCCGTGAGCCACAATTGCTGAGCCTGCGCGTCTGGAGCCTGTGCCCCGCGACGGGAGGGGCCGCGATAGAGAAAGGCCCGCGCACCGCGATGAAGAGCGGTCCCCGCACCGCGATGAAGAGTGGCCCCCGCTTGCCGCAACTGGAGAAAGCCCTCGCACGAACCGAAGACCCAACACAGCCAAAAATAAATAAATAAATAAATAAATAAATAAGAAAATCCTTAAAAAAAAAAAAAAAAAAAAAAAAAACCAAACCTCCTTCCAAAGCAGACTGACATGGAGTAGTTCAAACACGAAGACCAAACGCAGCCAAAAATCAATCAATAAATCATTATTTAAAAAAAAAAGAAAAGAAAATGCACAGGGAACTATACTCAGTATCTTGTAATAACGTATAATGGAAAAGAATCTGAAAAAGTATATATATATGTATATATATATATGATTGAATTACTTTGCTGTACACTTGAAACTAACACAATGCTGTAAATTAACTATACCTCAATTAAAAAAAAAGAAAACAACAGATTTGGCTTAGTATCTTATATTTGTTTTCTAGAGCTGCCATAACAAAGTACAAAAAACTGAGGGGCTTAAACAACAGAAATATAAATGTCCCACAGTTCTGGAGCCTAGAAGTCCAAGATCAAACAAATTAGATGCTTAGATTTTAGAAAGATGCTGAAGCAAAAAAGAAAAAAAAGAAAAAAAGTTTCTGGAGTCAATTTGACGTTATCCAGAAATTCAGGCATTCAAGGCACAATTTATTTTATTTTATTTTTTTAAAATATAAATTTATTTATTTATTTTTGGCTCTGTTGGGTCTTTGTTGCTGCCTGTGGGCTTTCTCTAGTTGCAGTGAGCTGGGGCTGCTCTTCGTTGCGGTGCGCGGGCTTCTCACTGAGGTGTTTTCTCTTGTTGCGGAGCACGGGCTCTAGGCGTGCGGGCTTCAGTAGTTGTGGCTCGCAGGCTCTAGAGCGCAGGCTCAGTAGTTGTGGCGCACGGGCTTAGTTGCTCTGAGGCATGAGGGATCTTCCCGGACCAGGGCTCGCACCTGTGTCCCCTGCGTTGGCAGGTGGATTCTTAACCACTGCGCCACCAGGGAAATCCCTCAAGGCACAATTTAAAATTCCAGTCTCCTGGAATTTTAAAGGTGTCCTGCAAATGGTCATTCTTGCTCCTGCACATTGGAGGAATTTTCTCTCTCATCCTCTTCACTCACCTGCTGTCTTTGACTCACTGAAATTAAACAGCACTGAGAAAAGCACTTTACCTGTGTAACTTTTAACTCAACACAACAACCCAATGGATTCAGAGCCAATATTATTCCCATTTTACAGATGAGGCAACAAAGGCATAGAGAAGCTAAGTAACTTACCCCTCATTTCAGAGCTAATTAACAGCAAACTAAGCTGTGAACACAGGCGGTCTGGTTCCAGAGTCTGTTGTCTTAGGCACTAAGCTGCACTACAGTATTTCTTAGAAATTAAAACAACAACAGGTATAATAAAGTTTCACATCAATGCCAGCAAAATAACTTTTTACAGTACCTTGGCATATGGTAGGTGCTGAATTTTTCCCCCAGCTTTATTGAGATATAATTGACATATAACATTGTGTAAGTTTTAAGATGTGCAACGTGATGACTTGATACACGTGTACATAGTGAAATGATTCCCACTATAATGTTAGTTACGTCCATCACCTCACATAGTTATTTTTTTTCTTGTGGTGAGGACACTTAAAATCTGCTCTCTTAGCAACTTTCAAGTATACAATACAATTTTGTTAACTACAGTCACCAAGTTGCACATTAGATCCTCAGATCTAATTCTTAAGATCTGTTCATCTTATAATGGGAAGTTTGTATCCTTTGACCAACACCTCCCCATTTCTCCTAACCCCCCAACCCCTGGCACTACCAATCTACTCTCTGTTTCTATGCATTGGACTTTTTTAGATTCCACATCTGAGTGATCCCGTATAGTATTTGTCTTTCTTGTATGAATGTTATTCATCCTTTTTTCCCTTCTAATATCCCTGATCTTCCTTTGACTTATTATTTTACAAGGCAGACATATTTGGGAATCACAGAGTTAAAGATGACTATGTTTGTTTAGAAATTACGGAAACCATTGATATTGGCCAGTTGTTGGAATTTTTCTGTTGCTGGATTGATAAATGGCCTAAAAGATAAAAATTCTCTTGAAGAGAGTACACATTTTTCGATAATACTGCAACATCTCATTTGATCTGAGGCTAGGACAGTGCTGGAGACATGAAATAACATGGGCACAGACATGTCAATAGGATTTGCTTCAAGTTCTGAGTTCTGATATAATTCTGAACTTTGAAAAAAATATTTTTTTTGCCCCCAATTTTATCTTTGGAAAATGAGACTTTTCCCAGGTCATGGCTAGATTTTGGTAATGTTAACTCAAGTTTTACTAAAAATTAAACTGAGAATGCCTCCTGGTGATGGAGCCTGTTAGATCTGGGATTTGATTTTTCCTATTTACAAGCTAGTAAGTGAGCCCATTACGGTTTCATGAGTGCTGGCAATAGACAAAGATTCCTGGGGCTGAGATATGGGACTTATTATTCATGGCAGAGCAAGCAGCGTGCACATCAGCATATTTGCTTCAGTTCTCTTTGCCCTTAGGTCCTATGGGGGTGATGTGATACAGCCCGGATGAATGCTGTCTCCGCAGTGGGGTTGAGATGCAGCTGAGAAACTCTGAGTTTGGGGAATCCACCGCTTTTAGAGCAAGCAGTAAGCAAGACTGCTCTGTGTCCCTGGGGAGATATTACCCCATCACTCAAGATCACCAGCTGAATAAAAAACCCTGCCATGACAAAGAGCAGACAGTGATGAGAAAACTCTTAGTAGAGGCTGGATAAGTGGCAAACCAACCATTAGTGGGGATTAGGAAAAGCAGTGAGGAAATTTCACCAGCCATGTGGGTAAATGGCATGTAGCCTGATGTAGTGCCATAACAATTTGCAAAATTGTTCTGTAATGACTTGGAAGATAGGAAATGCTACGAATAAACTTTTGGATTTGGCTAAAGAAATCCCCAGGCAGAATGTTGTGTCAGTTTGTTGGTCCCAAATGCATATGATAAGACATAGGAAGAGACAGATGAGGTCAAAATGCAACTGTTTAATTTGCAAGCAGAATTGAGAGAAAATATAATGTATCCAAGATGTGCTGGGATGGAAAATAAAATTGTTCATTATGCCCAGTGTCCACAGCAATTAAGATTCTCAAAATAAAATGAGGCCTGGGGCCAATGTCCAAATTAAGTGTACAGCTATAATGTCACACTTAAGATTGTTGAATGATTTGAGGCAGTGCCAACTAGACTCTCTCAGTAGACAAAAGAGCATTGTTCTACTGTTGCCTGACTTATGACCCAAAATAGAAAGAGACCTGTCTCAAAACTAATGGTAAATGTGACTTTTGCTCCATTGAGTAGACCCATATCAGAGTCATAGGAAATCCACAAAATTTTAAAGAGAGTGTTGCTGGCAAAAGCATTGTCAGCTGAGACTAAAAGGAACAAAGACAGTTCAAAATGAATCAACAACCTCTGGGCTCCCATCTCTCTATAGGTAGGAGGCAGACTGAGAAAGCTATTTGGCTGCAAAATGGGCCATTTCTGATGGAAAAGGGCTGAGCCAAGAGTCTTCCAGAAAAATGGATTGGATAGTTCGATACCCAGGGAGCAGAGATGGACCCTAATCAAGAAACCTTCCCTAGTTCTGGTTTAGGGGGACCTGGTAACATATGCCCAGCTGTATTTCAGAATTGCCATGGAATAGTGACTACTACGTACCTCCCAACCTTCCCTCTTGAATGGGAGTATCTACTGTGGTTATCCTGCCTTATTAATATATTTTGGGTGTGTAGGGGGTGGAAAACTTGCTTTTTTGCTGTGCAGGTGTCCATATTGACAGGAGCTGCACCTGAGGATACATACCCAGGGAGCCTCATTTGGACCTGACACAGGTGATTAGATCTTAGACTTTGAGCGTGACGCCATTCTTGAATGAGACATGTGGGGTTCCTGGGCTGGGGGTGAGCATATTTTGCATGCGAGAGGAAAATAAATAATTGTGGTCAGATGGAAGATGATGGTAGCTTGAAAAAAAAAGTGGGTATAATATTTTACTGGCTTTCTCATCAAAAAGTGGAGTTTATTGTTCTTCTCTTGAATGTGGACTGGCCTTCTGACTTGCTTTGACCTATGGAATGCAGCAGAAGTGATGTCGTATGGCTTCCTAGCCCAGGACTTGGGAAGTTTACAGCTTTAGCTCTCATCCTTGGGAATGCTGCCTTATGTGAAAAGCACAAGTTGGCCTGCTGAAGACATGTAGCTCAGCCAAGACATAAATATGGATGTTTTATCCCATTGACCCTAGTTGAGCTGCCAGATAACTGCAGCCACAGTAGTGACCCCAGCAGAAAAGGTGATTGGTTTAGCCAACCAAATTGCTGATCTACAGAATCATGAATTACAACAGCAAAATAGCTGTTTTAAAGTCTCTACATTGAGACTTCGCTGGTGGCACAGCAGTTAAGAATCCACCTCCAATGCAGAAGACACAGGTTCAAGCCCTGGTCTGG
The DNA here is from genome assembly GCF_949987535.1 of Balaenoptera acutorostrata. Classification (NCBI taxonomy): domain Eukaryota; kingdom Metazoa; phylum Chordata; class Mammalia; order Artiodactyla; family Balaenopteridae; genus Balaenoptera; species Balaenoptera acutorostrata. The sequence goes on from NC_080081.1 coordinate 12,528,741, forward strand.
GAAGATCCTACATGCTACAGAGCAGTTAAGTCCGTGCGCCACAACTACTGAAGCCCGCATGCCTACAGCCTGTGCTCCACAACAAGAGAAGCCACCGCAATGAGAAGCCCGCGCACCGCAACGAAAAATAGCCCCCGCTCGCCGCAACTAGAGAAAGCCCACGCACAGCAACGAAGACCCAATGTAGCCAAAAAAAAAAAAAAAAAAAAAAGAAAAAGAAAAAAGATAAAATAGAGGATCTCAGATTAAAATAGGACATTTTGAGAGGGAGAAATTAGTATTTTTCTGCAAAATCTAGAACTTTCCAGTTTATACATCCCAGTGTCTTCAGGGGAGAACTTGGTTTTACCTTGTCAAATATTCTCTCTGTGACAGCTCTGATCACGTTTCAATAACCTCATTTCTCTGTTTTATATAAATCCTGTTTTTAATCTTGATTATATGATTAGCAGCCTTTGTACATGTTGATGTTACAGGACAGGGAAATGTCACGTTCTAGGACTTGCAGGAGTCCTTAGGACAGAATGCCAAGTGAGGGTTCTTGGCTTCACACAGGAAACAATTCAAGAGTGAGCCAGAGTAAAGGGAAAGCAGGTATACTGAGAGAGATACACGTTCCATAGACAGAATGTGACCATCTCAGATAGTGAGAGTAGCCCCAGGGCATGGGGTAGTTGGTTTTTATGGACTGAGTAATTTCACAGGCTACCAAATGGGAGGAATATCCTTGCTATTTCAGGGAAGGGTGGGGATTTCCCAGGAATTGGGTCACTGCCCACTTTTTGGCAGTCAGCAAGCAGCAGAACCAGACTTAGAACCTGTGACTTCAAATCCAATAGCCTTCTCTCAGTCCTACAGCTATAATGTCCATTAGGTTGCTTTCTTGTGCCCCGTTAATTATGTTAAATTCAAAATCTTCAGTCTGTTATTAAAGCTTCTCCATAATCTGGGTTAACCCGTACCTTCCAGCCTCATCTCCTAAAGCTACCCTAGTGGAGAGTATGGTTGGCTCTCCCAAATCTATTCCTCTCCATTGAGTAGCAGCAGTGCATCCTGGGAGATTATCCTTCCTTCACGGTGTGCTTGATTGTTATAAGAATAATTGAATCCTCTGACTAGAAATTGGTTCATAAACATGTGAGTATGATCCAACTCTGGCCAAGAGATGCTGAGTGTTGCTAGAGACTTCTAGGGAAGTTCTCTGTTCTTAAGAGAGCAACAGGAAGCTCTTCACTCTCTTGTTGGATGGGAATAAGGAGGTACATGGCTCCAGTGCCTGTAGGCAGCCATTTTTCTTTTCTTTTCTTTTCTTTTTTTTAACCAAATGAGAAGACAGCAATTCCTAGCACCTGCAGATAAGGGGGATAAAGCAAGAGCAGAGCAGAGCAGAGAAATGGGTCTGGAATCTCCAGTTAAAAGAACCAACAAAATTCCTTATCATCTCAACCATCTTTTGGTTGGATTTCTATTGCTTGCAGGGCTAAGCATCTAAGAGATACAACTACCCAGATGCTTGGCTTACCCAGAATGCAACAGCAAAACTATTGCAGTCACTATTTTTGTTGTTTTGGAAATTTAAAATTATTTTTATTGTGGTGTAATTTATACACAGATCTTAAGTGTTCAGTTGGATGAGTTTTGACAATTGAAACTGTGTACCCAAACCCAAAACAAAATATAGGACATTTCTCTCACCCTGGTAAGTTCCCTCACATCCCTCTCTAGTCAATCCCCCAACCCCATCCCAGGCAACTACTTTCTTTCTTTTTTTTTTTTTTTAATTTATTATTTTTGGCTGCTCTGGGTCTTAGTTGTGGCAGGCGGACTTCTTAGTTGTGGCATGCATGCAGGATCTAGTTCCCCAACCAGGGATCGAACCTGGGCCCCCTGCATTGAGAGTGCAGAGTCTTACCCACTGGACCACCAGGGAAGTCCCCCCCAGGCAACTACTTTCTGATTTCCAGCAACATGGATTTATTTGGCTTGCTTCTGAACTGCTCATAAATGAAATCATACAGTATGAATTTTTTTGTTTGGCTTCTTTAGCTCAGTATAATATTTTCTGAGATCCATCCATGTGGTTGTGTGATCAGTAGTTCACTCCTTTTAATTGCTGAATAGTATTCCATCATATGGATGTACTACAATTCATTTTTCCATCTTCTATTGATGGACATTTGGGTAGTTTCCAGTTTTAGACTGTTAAGAATAAGGCTCTCTACTGGGAAAATCTGTAGGAATGGAAATACTGGGCATTATACCCATTTTCAATTTCCACACAGAAAAACTGAATTCTAGACTATCAAGGTAGGAAACAAGTGGTACAATTACTTAGCTTAGAAACTTCGCAAGATTATCCTGAACTCATCTTGTTTTGTTTTTTTTTAAAGAAAAATTAATCATTATCAAAATATCAGAGGACATAATTAGTATGTACCCAATTTGTACTCCAGGCACCTTACATCATACGTTACTGCCTAATGTTGTTATTTACTAGCTATTTGACCTCAGATAAGTTCCTTAACCTCCCAGATCCTCAGCTTCCTCATACGTAACATAAGGATTAAAAATAGCACTTACTTCATAGGGTTTTTGTGAGAATTAAGCGAGCTAAGGTATATAAAGTACATATCACATTGCCTGACACACAAAGGTGCTCAGAAATAGTAACTATTATCATTACCATGATGTAGCATCTTACAATAACCCAAAGAATTGAGAATTCATACCCCATTTTCAGAGGCAATATGCAATTTGTCCTAGTTATAGAACCAGGATTGGGATTCAAATTTCCACCTACATTGGCACCAGAGGCCAAGCTTCTTCCACCGCACTCTTACAACAAGGTATGCTATTTTCATGGTGTATCTTATTTAACCTTTACAGCGATCCTGTTAGATGATTTATGCCAACATGAAAAGAACAAGAAGGAAATAATATAATGAATTAGGAAAAAAAAAGTTTGAAACAAAGTCTCAGAGAAACATGGAGTAAAATTTGGTTTGCTGTGTTATTTTTCCCAAATAGTGAACCAGAGATACCCAGAGTACTTTTCAAGCTTTCTAGGGCTCCATGGGAGAACTTTGCAAGTAAAGACAGGATTTAGGAGGGTGTATGTATGTGTGTGTTTTGTTTGTTTATACTTTCCTAAACATTTAACCATATATTCCACTTGTTTTTCTCTTATTTTTTCTCTTTCTTTAGTGCAATTGGTCCCCCCATTGTAATCATGGCAGGATTACAGATGGCACATTCAAAGGGGCTTATGGGAAATTTTAATAAAAGGATTATTTATAAACGTGTGGGCAGTTAAAAACCAGCAAGGCGTACTGAACATCTGTGAGGACAGAAAGAGTAGGAAGCCATTATGGTCCCTACACCAGGAAGGCAAGGGAATGGTGTGGTTACTACAATAGGGAGAATATTGCTCTGCCTGTAGGAAAGCACTGAGCAACAGCCGTTGGGGTCTTTGGTGGAGGGACTCAAGACATACATGATGACCTGGGAGGGTGGAAGGCAGGGAACTAAATAACCTGACCTCGCTGGGTCTATCCCTGATTTGTGCAGGGGATGGAGGAAGTGGGAGAGCAAACATGGTGGCTGTGTTTATCCAGGTATTTATGAACGAGGTGGGGGCGGTAGAGACACATTCTGAATGTGACTGTTGCAGTTAGACATTTTTCTCCACATCTGGACTCGGGCAGTTTTAGTAACTTGCCCAAGGTCCTAGAGCAAGTAAGTGAGGAAGAGTTGAGGGTTTATGTAGTTCGCTGGTTACTAATCCTGGCTGAATGTTAGTATCACCTGGGGAAGGGCTTAAAAATGACTGAAGTTGGGGGCTTCCCTTGTGGCAGTGGTTAAGAGTCTGCCTGTCAATGCAGGGACACAGGTTCGAGCCCTGGTCCGGGAAGATCCCACATGCTGCGGAGCAACAAAGCCCATGCACCACAACTACTGAGCCTGTGCTCTAGAGCCCGTGAGCCACAACTACTGAGCCCATGTGCCACAACTACTGAGCCTGTGAGCCACAACTACTGAGCCTGCGTGCCACAACTACTGAAGACCGCGTGCCTAGAGCCTGTGCTCCGCAATAAGAGAAGCCACTGCAAGGAGAAGCCCGCACACCACAACGAAGAGTAGCCCCTGCTCGCCACAACTAGAGAAAGCAAGCGCACAGCAACGAAGACCCAACACAGCCAAAAATAAAAATAAATTAAAAATAAATAAGTTTATTTAAAAAAAAAAAAGTACTGAAGTCAGAGCCCCATCCTTTGAGATTCCGATATAATTCTTCTGGCTGGGGGCCCAGGCAGCATATTAAAATCTCCCCCAGTTGATTCTAATATGCAGCCAGGGTTGGAAAACCATGGTCTGGCTGAGCTCCAATATGTGTGCTGTTTTCACTGTAATGTGAGCTGCTCTGGGCGCAGAGCTAGTGACAAAGAAATCACTGACCTGAGGGAACCCACAGTCTAATGCTAAGCAAACCATGACAACAAAGGGATGTGAGATGCTGGATGCAGTTTGGAGGAGTGAGGGGAGACCCCTCAGAGATCAAGCTTCAGCAGAGCTGTTGGTAGGTTTTCCCACGTGCTGGTCATTGCTCCAAGCACTTAATAGTATTACCTAATTTAATTCTTATCACCACCCTGTGAGTAGGTGCTATTATTAATTAATTATTTTAACCAACAACAATTATTCATTAAATGAACATAATTTAGATCTCATTACCTCCATTTTACACTTGAGGACGTTAAGACACAGGAGAGATTAAGTGTCTTGCTGAAGGTCACATAGAGGTATAAGTGGGCTTGAACCCAAGCAGGTTGGCCTGAGATCCCACCTGCATTAATACTATATGAATTAGCAAAAGTAACACTGGGGGTCAGAGAGAGAAGAGAGAAGACAGAAGGTAGAGCAAGTGGTATTCCAGGCAGAATCTTTGCTGGTTGGAGTTCGGTGGGGAGTTGAGGGGGCGGGGGGGGTGCGGGGGTTGGGGGCAGAAGGGGAGGCAGGTACCCCACACCACTTTCCAGGGATGAGGCTGCATCGTGATTTTAATTCTCAGGGCAGTAAACAGCCATGAGAGCGTGACTTGGTCAGATTGGCATTTTAGAGCCGGAGAAAGGATGGGACTCTAGCCCAGCAGGAAATGGAGGTAGGTGGGGGCCGTGGGGAACGCGGAAGGAGAAACAGGTTTGGGTTTGGCTTCAGGAAGCGGGAAAGGTTGAAACAATACCGAAGCAGAAATGCGGTAGAATTAGCTCTCAACTGCACGAGTGGGTGAGGCATTCCACAAGTTATTTATGTTTATAATAAAGCACTGAAGTTTGCTAACGATTTCCTCAAGTTAGAATGCAATCTAACATCTTCCACGATAGCCTCATAACTGCGATACCCTTCCTTGTTTGGGGGAGACAAGTATGGGATGATGGGCAAAGCCCTGAATTGCAGTCCGAAAATGGAAGAAGACAAAGGTAGATACGAACACGTTAAAATCTGCAAAATATGTCATCTTTTTTGATTTTTTAATGTTTAAAAATTTTTAAATTTTTATGTCATCTTATTAAAAAATGAGGTTTCTTTATGCATGTGTTTCAACATTTAAATCTGTGTGATTTATCACCTTTGGTCTGGAAAGTCTGGAAAAATAAGTCAAGACATTTTAAAAACAAAGTTCATTTTTGGGGTGTAATCTGATCAGTCGTGTTTATTTTTCCTTAGTCTCAAAAGGTATGAGAAACAAAAACTTTCTCCCTCACCAGGAAAGGAATGGAGAGGTGGAAGATGAGGAGGTGGAGGTTTGGTGGCAGCTCAGGGCCTTTAGAAACACATAGCAGGGTTCTTTCCTGGAGGAAAGTACCTGCTGGTACTTTTTTTTTTTTTTAATTGAAGTATAGTTGATTTACAATGTTGTATTATGTTCAGGTATACAGCAAAGTGATTCAGTTTAATATATATATATATTCCATATATGTATGGAAAAGATACATATTCTTTTTCAGATTCTTTTCCATTATAGATTATTACAAGATATTGAATATAGTTCCCTGTGCTATACAGTAGGTCCTTGCCTGCTGGTACATTTTATTTAAAAAATTTTTTTCAATATATTTTTTCAATTTTATTTTTTTATTGAAGTATTTTTTTAAAAATTAATTTATTAATTTATTTATTTTTGGCTGTGTTGGGTCTTCGTTTCTGTGCAAGGGCTTTCTCTAGTTGCGGCAAGTGGGGGCCACTCCTCATCGCGGTGCGCGGGCCTCTCACTATCGTGGCCTCTCATTGCGGAGCACAGGCTCCAGACGCGCAGGCTCAGTAGTTGTGGCTCACGGGCCCAGTTGCTCCGCGGCATGTGGGATCGTCCCAGACCAGGGCTCGAACCCGTGTCCCCTGCATTGGCAGGCAGATTCTCAACCACTGCGCCACCAGGGAAGCCCCTATTAAAGTATTTTTGATTTACAATGTTGTGTTAGTTACAGGTATACAGCAAAAGTGATTCAGTTTTTTATATATAGATATATATAATCTATCTATCTATCTAAATATCTATCTATATATCTATTCTTTTTCAGATTCTTTTCCCTTATAGGTATTACAAAATATTGAGTATAGTTCTCTATGCTATCGTAGATCCTTGTTGGTTATTTATTTTATATATAGTAGTGTGTACATATTAATCCCAAGCTCCTAATTTATCCACCCCCTCCCCCCTGCACTGCTGGTACATTTTACCATGGGCATCACTGAGGATGGCCAAGGCTGGCAGCAGTGATGTGTGCTGGGGAAGATTCTGCACTCCACCGGTGGGCAACAGAGGTACCCCTGCATCTGCCTGATATCAAAGAGGACCTGGGCAACATCCCAGAGGGAGCCCCAGCACCTCTTTCCTGGCTTCTGGCACCAGGAGTCTTATGTAATTCAGTGGAATATGGAGAGATCCTCTCCTGACCAGGGTCACCAGCCTCATGATGGGGTGGGCCCAGTGGGGGCTCTAAGGAATTTACCTGATTTAGAAAAAGAGAGAAATGTCAAGTTTCTCATACTCAAGTGTTGAGGAGAAATGTCTCACTTGCCACGGAGAAGGGAAAGCTTTTTTTGTGTGTGTGCTGAGCCTGGAGGCAAAGGCTTAAGGGTGGGAGTGATAGAGGTCAATTTCCTCTCGGAGGTCAGGCCCAGAGGTTGAAATCTTAGCATAAAGAAATTTAAGGTCTGGAGGAGTGAAGACGGCAGAGTAGAAAGACGTGCACTCACTCCCTCTTGCAAGAGCACCAGAATCACAACTAACTGCTGAACAATCATCAACAGAAAGACACTGGAACTCACCAAAAAAGATACTCCACATCCAAAGACAATGGAGAAGCCACAGTGAGACGGTAGGAGGGGCACAATCACAATAAAATCAAATCCCATAACTGCTGGGTGGGTGACTCACAAACTGGAGAACACTTATACCACAGAAGTCCACCCACTGGAGTGAAGGTTCTGAGCCCCACATCAGGCTTCCCAACCTGGGGGTCTGGCAATGGAAGGAGGAATTCCTAGAGAATCAGACTTTGAAGGCTAGCAGGATTTGATTGCAGGACTTCGACAGGACTGAGGGAAACAGAGACTCCACTATCGGAGGGCACACACAGGGTAGTGTGTGCATTGGGACCCAGTGGAGGGAGCAGCGACCCCATGGGAGACTGAACCAGACCTACCTGCTAGTGTTGGAGGGTCTCCTGCAGAGGCAGGGGGCGGCTGTGGCTCACCGTGGGGACAAGGACATTGGCAGCAGAAGTTCTGAGAAGTACTCCTTGGCATGAGCCCTCCCAGAGTCCTCCATTAGTCCCACCAAAGAGCCGGGTAGGCTCCAGTGTTGGGTGACCTCAGACCAAACAACCAACAGGGAGGGAACCCAGCCCCACCCATCAGCAGACAAGTGGATTAAAAGTTTTACTGAGCTCTGCCCACAGGAGCAACATCCAGCTCTACCCACCACCAGTCCGTCCCATCAGGAAGCTTGCACAAGACTCTTAGATAGCCTCATCCACCAGAGTGCACACAGCAGAAGCAAGAAGAACTACAATTCTGCAGCCTCTGGAAGGAGAACCACATCCACAGAAAGACAGACAAAATGAAAAGGCAAAGGACTTTGTACCAGATGATGGAACAAGATAAAACCCCAGAAAAACAACTAAATGAAGTGGAGATAGGCAACCTTCCAGAAAAAGAATTCAGAATAATGATAGTGAAGATGATCTAGGACCTCAGAAAAAGAATGGAGGCAAAGATCGAGAAGATGCAAGAAATGTTTAACAAACACCTAGAAGAATTAAAGAATAAACAAACAGAGATGAACAATACAATAACTGAAATGAAAAATACTCTAGAAGGAATCAATAGCAGAATAACTGAGGCAGAAGAACGGATAAGTGACCTGGAAGACAGAATGGTGAAATTCACTGCCACAGAAAAGAATAAAGAAAAAAGAATGAAAAGAAATGAAGACAGCCTAAGAGACCTCTGGGACAACATTAAACGCAACAGTATTCGCATTACAGGGGTCCCAGAAGGAGAAGAGAGAGAGAAAGGACCCCAAAAAATATTTGAAGAGATTATAGTCGAAAACTTCCCTAACATGGGAAAGGAAATAGCCACCCAAGTCCAGGAAGTGCAGAGAGTCCCAGGCAGGATAAACCCAAGGAGAAACACGCCGAGACACATAGTAATCAAATTGACAAAAATTAAAGACAAAGAAAAATTACTGAAAGCAACAAGGGAAAAATGACAAATAACATACAAGGAAACTCCCATAAGGTTAACAGCTGATATCTCAGCAGAAACTCTACAAGCCAGAAGGGAGTGGCATGATATATTTTAAATGATGAAAGGGAAGAACCTATAACCCAGATTACTCTACCCGGCAAGGATCTCATTCAGATTTGATGGAGAAATCAAAAGCTTTACAGACAAGCAAAAGCTAAGAGAATTCAGTACCACCAAACCAGCTCTACAACAAATGCTAAAGGAACTTCTCTAAGTGGGAAACACAAGAGAAGAAAAGAACCTACAAAAACAAACCCATAACAATTAAGAAAATGGTAATAGGAACACACATATTTATAATACCTTAAATGTGAATGGATTAAATGCACCAACCAAAAGACACAGGCTCACTGAATGGATACAAAAACAAGACCCATATATATGCTGTCTACAAGAGACCCACTTCAGACCTAGGGACACATACAGACAGAAAGTGACGGGATGGAAAAAGATATTCCATGCAAATGGAAATCAAAAGAAAGCTGGAGTAGCAATACTCATATCAGATAAAATAGACTTTAAAATAAAGGATGTTACAAGAGGCAAGGAAGGACACTACATAATGATCAAGGGATCAATCCAAGAAGAAGATATAACAATTATAGATATATATGCACCCAACATAGGAGCAATTCAATACATAAGGCAACTGCTAACAGCTATAAAAGAGGAAATCGACAGGAACACAATAATAGTGGGGGAACTTTAACACCTCACTTACACCAATGGACAGATCATCCAGACAGAAAATTAATAAGGAAACACAGCTTTAAATGACACAATAGACCAGATAGATTTAACTGATATTTATATGACCCTCCATCCAAAACAGCAGATTACACTTTCTTCTCAAGTGCACATGGAGCATTCTCTAGGATAGATCACACCTTGGGTCACAAATCAAGCCTCGGTAAATTTAAGAAAACTGAAATCATATCAAGCATCTTTTCTGACCACAACGCTCTGAGATTAGAAATCATTTACAGGGAAAAAGACGTAAAAAGACACAAACACATAGAGGATAAACAATACATTACTAAATAACCAAGAGATCACTGAAGAAATCAAAGAGGAAAACAAAAAATACCTAGAGACAGATTACAACAAAAACACAATGATCCAAAACCTATGGGATGCAGTAAAAGTAGTTCTAAGAGAGAATTTTATAGCAATACAAGCCTACCTCAAGAAACAAGAAAAACCTCAAATAAACAATTTAACCTTACACCTAAAGGAACTAGAGAAAGAAGAATAAACAAAACCCAAAGTTAGTAGAAGGAAAGAAATCATAAAGATCAGAGCAGAAATAAATGAAATAGAAACAAAGAAGATAATAGCAAAGATCAATAAAACTAAAAGCTGGTTCTTTGAGAAGATAAACAAAATTGATAAACCATTAGCCAGACCCATGAAAAAAAAGAGGGAGAGGACTCAAATCAAGAAAATTAGAAACGAAAAAGGAGAAGTTACAACGGCCACTGCAGAAATACAAAGCATCCTAAGAGACTACTACAAACAACTCTATGACAATAAAATGGACACCCTGGAAGAAATGGACAAATTCTTAGAAAGGTATAACCTTCCAAGATTGAACCAGGAAGAAATAGAAAATATGAACAGACCAATCACAAGTAATGCAACTGCAACTGTGATTTAAAATCTTCCAACAAAGAAAAGCCCAGGACCAGATGGCTTCACAGGTGAATTCTATCAAACATTTAGAGAAGAACTAACACCCGTCCTACTCAAACTCTTGCAAAAAATTGCAGAGGAAGGAACACACCCAAACTCATTCTATGAGGCCACCATCACCCTGATTCCAAAACCAGACAAAGATACTACAAAAAAAAGAACTACAGACCAATATCACTGATGAATATAGATGCAAAAATCCTCGACAAAATACTAGCAAACAGACTCCAACAACACATTAAAAGGATCATACACCATGATCAAGCGGGATTTATCCCAGGAATATAAGGATTCTTCAATATATGCAAATCAATCAATGTGATACACCATGTTAACAAACTGAAGAATAAAAACCATATGATCATCTCAATAGATGCAGAAAAAGCTTTTGACAAAATTCAACACCCATTTATGATAAAAACTCTCCAGAAAGTGGACATAGCGGGAAGCTACCTCAACATAATAAAGGCCATATACGACAAACCCACAGCAAACATCATTCTCAATGGTGAAAAACCGAAAGCATTTCCTCTAAGATCAGGAACAAGACAAGGATGTCCACTCTCGCCACTGTTATTCAACATAGTGTTAGAAGTCCTAGCCATGGCAATCAGAGAAGAAAAAGAAATAAAAGGAATACAAATTGGAAAAGAAGTAAAACTATCACTGTTTGCAGATGACACGATACTATACATAGAGAATCCTAAAGTTGCCACCAGAAAACTATTAGAGCTAACCAATGAATTTGGTAAAGTTGCAGGGTACAAAATTAATGCACAGAAATCTCTTGCATTCCTATACACTAACAACGACAGATCAGAAAGAGAAATTAATGAAACATTCATCAATTAAGGAAACATTCACCATTGCAACAGAAAGAATAAAATACCTAGGAATAAACCTACCCATGGAGACAAAAGACCTGTATGCAGAAAACTATAAGACACTGATGAAAGAAATTAAAGATGATACAAACAGATGGAGAGATATATCTTGTTCTTGGATTGGAAGAATCAATATTGTGAAAATGACTATACTACCCAAAGCAATCTACAGATTCAATACAATCCCTATCAAATTACCAATGGCATGTTTTACAGAGCTAGAACAAAAAATCTTAAAATTTGTATGGAGACACAAAAGATCCCGAATAGCCAAAGCAGTCTTGAGGGATAAAAACAGAGCTGGAGGAATCAGACTCCCTGACTTCAGACAATACTACAAAGCTACAGTAATCAAGACAATATGGTACTAGCACAAAAACAGAAATATAGATCAATGGAACAGGATAGAACCCTCAGATATAAACCCACGCACCTATGGTCAACTAATCTATGACAAAGGAGGCAAGGATATACAATGGAGAAAAGACAGCCTCTTCAATAAGTGGTGCTGGGAAAAGTGGACAGCTACATGTAAAAGAACAAAATTAGAACACTCCCTAACACCATACACAAAAATAAACTCAAAATGGATTAGAGACCTAAATGTAAGAGTGGACACTATAAAACTCTTAGAGGAAAACATAGGAGGAACACTCTTTGACATAAATCACAGCAAGATCTTTTTTGATCCACCTCCTAGAGTAATGGAAATAAAAACAAAAATAAACATATGGGACCTAATGGAACTTAAAAGTTTTTGCACAGCAAAGGAAACTACAAACAAGATGAAAATACAACCCTCAGAATGGGAGAAAATATTTGCAAACGAATCAACGGACAATGGATTAATCTCCAAAATATATGAAAAGCTCATGCAGCTCAATATTAAATGAACAAACAACCCAATCCAAAAACGGGCAGAAGACCTAAACAGACATTTCATCAAAGAAGTCATACAGATAGCCAAGAAGCACATGAAAAGCTGCTCAACATCACTGATTACTAGAGAAATGTAAATCAAAACTACAATGAGGTATCACCTCGCACCAGTCAGAATGACCATCATCAAAAAGTCTACAAACAATAAATGCTGGAGAGGGTGCGGAGAAAAGGGAACCCTCTTGCACTGTTGGTGGGAATGTCAATTGATACAGCCACTATGGAGAACAGTATGGAGGTTCCTTAAAAAACTAAAAATAGAATTACCATATGACCCAGCAATCCCACTACTGGGCATATCCCCAGAGAAAGCTATAATTCAAAAAGTCACATGCACCCCAAAGTTCACTGCAGCACTATTTACAGTAGCCAGGACATGGAAGCAACCTAAATGCCCATCGACAGACGAATGGATAAAGAAGATGTGGTACATATATGCAATGGAATGTTACTCAGCCATAAAAAGGAACGAAATTGGGTCATTTGTAGAGACGTGGATGGATCTGGAGTCTGTCATACAGAGTGAAGTTAAGTCAGAAAGAGAAAAACAAATATCATATATTAACGCATATATGTGGGACCTAGAAAAATGGTACAGATGAACCGGTTTGCAGGGCAGAAATAGAGACACAGATGTAGAGAACAAACCTATGGATACCAAGGGGGGAAAGTGGTGGGAGGAAGGTGGTGGGATGAACGGCGGATTGGGGTTGACATATATGCACTAATAGCGATAAAATGGATAACTAATAAGAACTTGCTGTATAAAAAATAAATAAAATAAAATTCAAAAAAAAAATAAATAAAATCATAAAAAAAGAAATTTTAGATCTGGTAGAAGTGGGGCTGAGATAAGCTAAAGGAATGTGAGATCAGATTTGTAACATCAGTTTAAGTTGGAATTGGATATGCATTCAGAAAGCTCTACAAAAATGAATTCTAAGATTTGCAAAAGTGCCTATTAGGAGGAAGAAATGGACCCACCCCATCTTCCCACCTGAACCACACACTCCTCTCCCTCAGGCACCAGCAGGAGGTACCTGATGATTAACCTTGTGGTGAAAATGTAATTACCTTTATTTTTTTCTCAAGTCATCACAACCAATGAGATGGTTTCCCATCCAGGCCCCAGCTGAATGAAATCAATGGATTACAAGCTTAAATCAGTATTTTGGTTTAAACTTTCCAGTTCTCAGCCCACAAGTTATCTCAGGGCTTGGACCGCCTCCCAGGGATGGAGAGGTTTTTTTCTTTAAAATTAATTGATTGGATGTAGGTTGAAGGACTGTGTGAACAGACCTCTTTGTGTAAAATAATGAAAGCAACATTGACCCTGCCTCTGAGGTTGTTGAGGAATGTTAACAGGAGGTGATTGCAAAGGCCCAAAGGCACAGAGGCCTCATATGAATTCTAAGAGGCCTCTTTTGCTCACAAAAAGGCAGGAAAATATTTTAATCTTCTTGAGTGCAAAACAGAGATCTGATTTTACCTCCTCATGACTTTCCTTTTGCTCCAACTAATTGCTATAGAATAGATGAGCTATTTCTTACATGGATGGAAAGGTAGAATGAATTGTGTAAAAAAGCGCTAGTTTCTAACTACCTGGAATCAACATGGAATATTTTTGTTATATTTGTCATTTTGTTTTTTTTTAACGAAATTAAGTATTATAGATAAACGTTAAGTGACATTTGACCTCATGTCCCATTCTTGTTTCCATCACCACTACTATGAGTTTTGTACATATTTGCTCACTTCTTTATCTTCTTTTCATATATTTATTTATCTACAACCAATATATAAAACTGTTCTGTGAACAGGTTATTGCTTTCAATTTATATAAGTGATGTTATACAATACATTTGATCTACATGTAGATTTTTCCACTCAACACTGTTTTTAAAACATATCCATATTCATACAGATAGATCTGGTTCTTTTTTTGGCTGTACCGCATGGCTTGTGGGATTTTAGTTCCCCAACCAGGGATCAAACCCGGGCCCTTGGCAGTGAGTGCAGAGTCCTAATCACTGGACCGCCAGGGAATTCCCTCTAATTCATTCTTTTTAGCAGCTGTACTGTACAATGAATGTACCTTATTTTAAGCATCAATTTCCCTATTACTTCAACAGTCTTGCCATTATAAACAATGAACTTCAATGAACATCTGTGTGTGTTTCCTTGTGCAAATGTGTGGTGGCTTCTCTGTGTTATATATTGGAAATGAAATTTCGAGGTTGTACAGTCATGCATTTTCAATTTTTTAAGAGTCTACCAAAGTTTTTATATCAATAAATCCTTTACCAGAGGTATCTTAGACTGTTAGGAACCCATTTCCCTCAATATACAAAAGTTAGGTAATTTGGAATCATTTAAACCCAAAGTCTCTACAGCCTCAATGAAACCTAAACCCTTACAGTGGACAACTAAACTCTACCAACAAAGTCCTTTCCCATCTCCCCAACCTCATGTCCAGTTGTAGTAGAGAGGGCAGACTAGAACTTGATAAAGCTGTGATTGGTGACAAAGCAGCCATCACTTTTGTTAGTTTGGAAGGGGAATGTTTGGTGTTTTGTGGGTAGCAGACCAACCTTGTTTTTGTCTTTACTTACACACAACTTAGTTGTGGGCTTATTTTGTCTCACTTCATCGCAGTCACATAATGACCTTGTCTAATGTTAGTATCCTGTGAGATGGTTTATGTCCAACAGGAGAACACCATGGTCTAGCTGTGTCAGACTAGTTTCCAGATGTACAGGAACTTTATTTTTTAAGCTTTGCTAACAAAACACAGAAATCCTCTGCTATGGACTGAGAATTTATTTGTTGAAGTCCTAACCCCCAACGTGACTACATTTGGAGATAAGACCTTTAAAGAAGGAATTAAGGTTAAATGAGTTCACAAGGGTAGGGTCCTGACCTGATAAGATTAGTGCCCTTATAGCAAGAGACACCAGAGAGCTTGCTCTCACCCTCCACAGGCGTGTACTGAGGAAAGGTCACGTGAGCACATGGTGGGAAGGAGGCCATCTATAAGCCAGGAAGAGAGCCTCACCAGGGACTGAATTGGCTGGCACTGAATCGACCTGGAATTTCCCAGCCTCAGAATTGTGAGAAAATACATTTCTGTTGTTTAAGTCCTCCCCTCTGTGGTATTTCATTATGACAGCCTGAGCAGACTCATACACCCATATTTCCCTGCTCTTCCTGGTTCTTCTCCCCACCGGCAACCATTTAAGACAGTTTTAACTGTTTCTTCTGACATTTATTGTGTCCTGTATTTTTGAATTCCATATGGTGCCAACTTATGACTCATCAATTTTATTTACTTATTTATTTATTTTTAATTTATTTTATTTTTGGCTGCATTGGGTCTTCTTTGTTGCACACAGGCTTTCTTTGGTTGCTGCAAGCGGCAGCTGCTCTTCGTTGTGGTGTGCAGGCTTCTCATTGTGGTGGCTTCTCTTGTTGTGGAGCACGGACTCTAGGTGCGCAGGCTTCAGTAGTTGTGGCTCTCAGGCTCTAGAGCGCAGACTCAGTAGTTGTGGTGTGCGGCCTTAGCTGCTCTGCGGCCTGTGGGATCTTCCCGGGCCAGGGCTCAAACCCGTGTCCCCTGCATTGGCAGGTGTATTCTTAACCACTGCACCACCAGGGAAACCCTGACTCATCAATTTTAGACATTGTCTATCAATTTCCCATGATGGTAGATAAGTATTTAGCTTTGTTGTACTTCATCCTCTCCCCTATCCTCCCACTGTCGTTACAACTTTTGGTTAAATAAATACGTGGAATTTACATTATTTTCTTAATTATTGGGAAAACTGTCAGGACAACACATCTTGCCATAGTAAGTGCAGGTCTCCCCTGCAGGGGCAACTTATCATGTGGAAAACAAGAATTGTATCCCAAAACAGGAGTAACAGAAAGAGTGAGTAATGGTGGCTAAGTCAGTAATGTTCATTACTTTTCCCAAAGATCCATCAGATAACATATTCCTATACCCTAGGGAATGGTAGGTAAGGAAGAAAAAAGAGGCCAGGAAAAATTCTTCCTGTATTTTTGCCACCAAGTGAATGAAAAGGAGTTCCCTCCCTTTAATGGAAAACTGAGGGGGGCAGGGGGAGGAAATAAATGCTTCCTTCTCTACAGGAGCCTGCAGCAATGTTGGAGACTCAGCATGGACCTGAGGCTTCCCAGTACCCCTAGGTCAACTCAAGTATCCAATGGTAGTTGAGTATGGCAAGTAGGTACCGAGGAATGAGCAGTTTAGGAAGTTCAAAGTGAAATGTGAGGCAGGTCAGATTCCACAGTCACTTGCCCTTTGAATTGGACTCCACCATTAATCTGCCATGTTCAGTGTCCTGCTAAACAATAGACTTGAAAAAATGATGCACACACAGCCCTAAATTTGCTGAGCTCTTCTCACACTCAGGCGAGCTCATTTCAGAGCATTCAGACTGTACCACAATTAGCTGCTGACACTATCCTAAAATAATATTAAGCCAGGCCAGTAATTATACACTGGAAGAAACTATGTATAGAAAAGCTCATTAACTTGTGGAGTGGTGCAAGTTTCGGAAGTGGGAGCCTTTCCAGCAGGATGGTAGTGCTCCTGTTGGTATGGTTGAAAATCCAACTGCAAATCCTTAGCTAAATATTTAACAACATCCCACTGGAAAACCACCAAAGAAGTTTTCAGGGTTTATGGGTCAAGCGATAAAAAGGGTCAAGTTGCTCCCAAGTTTACCTGTAGGTGGCACTGTAAGAGTAGTCAAGGGAAGACCTACAGTAACCACCGGGCTTATAAAAGTGACCACAGTCATCAGTCAGGGTGTCATCATCGTCATCATAATTGTCATCATCGTTGTCGTCGTCATCATCATCATCTTTACAGTCACCATTAGCATTGTTCATTTAGCAACGCATTGCGTGTGGCGTAGTCCTAGATCCCATTTCCCACTATTCTGTAATGACAGACTTCTACTCCAGGGGAGGTTTATCTCGCATGTGTATGCATTTGGCTTTGAAGTCTCACCTCTGAGCCTTTGCTTCTGTGGTGTCCCTTGGCTGGGATGCTCTGCCATGACCCTCCCTGCTCTGTTAGGAGGAAGTGTTCTTCATAAGTCATCACCACTCCACTCAGGTTCCTGAGATCCAGCTCACGGAGGGCTTCTGTCAACCACACAACCTTCATCTAGAGAAGCTTTATCCTGCTTCCCTGTTACTTCTCACCCTAGTGAGGGCTTTGCATCTCCCTTCTAACCTCAGGGTCCACCTCACACCGGTCAGAATGGCCATCGTTAAAAAGTCTACAAATAGGGCTTCCCTGGTGGTGCAGTGGTTGAGAATCCGCCTGCCAATGCAGGGGACACGGGTTCGAGCCCTGGTCTGGGAAGATCCCACATGCCGCGGAGCAACTGGGCCCGTGAGCCACAACTACTGAGCCTGCGCGTCTGGAGCCTGTGCTCCGCAACAAGAGAGGCTGCGATAGTGAGAGGCCCACGCACCGCGATGAAGAGTGGCCCCCGCTTGCCGCAACTAGAGAAAGCCCTCGCACAGAAACGAAGACCCAACACAGCCAAAAATAGATTAAAAAAAAAAAAAGTCTACAAATAACAAATGCTGGAGAGGGTGTGGAGAAAATGCAACCCTCTTACGCTGTTGGTGGGAATGTAAATTGGTGCAGCCACTCTGGAGAACAGTATGGAGATTCCTTAAAAAACTAAAAACAGAGTTGCCATATGATCCAGCAATCCCACTCCTGGGCATATACCCAGACAAAACTATAATTTGAAAAGATACATGCACCCCTATGTTCATAGAAGCACTATTTACAACAGTCAAGACTTGGAAGCAACCTAAATGTCCATTGACAATGAATGCATAAAAAAGATGTGGTGTATATATACAATGGAATGTTAGCCATCAAAAAGAATGAAATAATGCCATTTGCAGCAACATGGATGGACATAAAGATGATCATACTGAGAGAAGTAAGTCAGAAAGAGAAAGACAAATACCATATGATATCACTTATATGTGGAATCTAAAATATGACACAGGGACTTCCCTTGTGGTGCAGTGGTTAAGAATTCGCCTGCCAATGCAGGGGACATGGGTTCGATCCCTAGTCCTGGAAGATCCCACATGCTGCGGAGCAACTAAGCCCATGCACCACAACTACTGAGCCTGCGCTCTAGAGCCCGCGAGCCACAACTACTGAAGCCCCCATGCCTAGAGCCTGTGCTCCTTAACAAGAGGAGGCACCGCAATGAGAAGCCCGTGCACCACAACAAAGAGTAACCCCCATTTACCACAACTAGAGAAAGCCCACTTGCAGCAATGAAGACCCAATGCATCCAAAAATAAATAAATAAATAGTTTAAAAAAACTGTAAAAAAAATACGACACAAATCAACATATCTACGAAACAAAAACAGACTCACAGACACCAAGAATGGACTTGTGGTTGCCAAGGGGGAGGGAGGATCCAGGAGGGATGGATTGGGAGTTTGGGATTAGCAGAAGCCAACTACTATATATAGGATGGGTAAACAGCAAGGTCCTACTATATAGCACAGGGAACTATATTCAATATCCTGTGACAAACCATATGGAAAAGAACATAAAAAAGAATATATATGTATACTATAACTGAGTCACTTTGCTGTACAGAAGAAATTAACACATTATAAATTAACTATACTCCAATAAATTTAAAAAATTAAAAAAAATAAAGTCAGAGTCTAAAATAAGTCATAAACAACTGTCTCCTGTCTCTCTGTTTTGTTTATAGCCAATGCCCCACCCAGCTCTCCAGAGTGGAAGGTAGCTCCTGGCCACCTTTGCCCATTCTTTGACTGTAGTCACCTGACCTTCCTCCATACACAGAGTGTTTTCCACTGTCACTCTCTTGACATTGCTTGTGAGCCTCCAGAATTCAGGGGCTTTGTCTTATCTTTTGTTATATCCCCAAAGTTGGACACATATTAAGTTCTCAACACATATGTGGTAAATGAATGAATGAAAGCAGGAGAAGATTAAGTAAAAAGCCCCATAATGCACTTTCTTAAAGGCCAGGATGCAGAGAAGAAGAGAAATTTCAAATTTTCCTCTCACTAAAAAGTTTTACTTTGACTTTGGGGATCGAGAAGCTACAAGAAAGCCTCTCTTTTGAGGAAAGAATGTTATATCATCCTCTCTTGAGATAGGCATGTTAGATAACAGCCCTCAGAAATTCCCACCCTTTTATTTGCTGACTGAGCCTTGAATTTGTGACTCCCTCCCAATCCCAGAGGTCAATTATGATGAGTTTAAGAGAATGGCTCATCACATTGCTAGGGAATGGTTTAAGCTTGAATTCTGGCTAATGACATCTGAGGGTATCCTACTTGGAGAGTCTGGGGAAGATTTTCCTCACTAAAAATGAAAACCATGAGGGCAAAACACTCTTATTCTTTTTTTATTTTTGGCCGTGCTGCATGGCTTGCTGGATCCCAGCTCCCCAACCAGGGATTGAACCTGGGCCACAGCAGTGAAAGCACCAGATCCTAACCACTAGACCACCAGGGAACTCCCCCCAAACACTCTTATTCTTGATTAGATGTTGTTGGGTTGGTGTGTGACATCTGGAACATCTGCAGCCATCTTGTGGTCAGAGAGGAGACCTTACTCTCCTGCCAGTGAGATGGAAAGCCCCTGGCTTTTGAGGACATCATGGAATCATGGATTTACCTAGCCTTGAAACTGCCTTTTTTTCCCCCCTGGACTTACTGTAAAATAATAAATCCCTTATTTTAACTTCTATTAGTTGGGTCTACTATTTATTACAGCCCAAAGTATCCCAATTGACACAACTCACAAACAAGTGTTCTTCTTGTGGAACATGCCAGATAGCTTCCCTTTGCCCTTCCAGATACACTTTCTACTCTTTTCCTTCCTGCTCTCTGCTCTGACAGGCTGACCTCTATCTACCATCTCTGTCCTCTCATCTTACCAACAAGGATATCAATCAGCATCTTCTTCAGTTAGCAAATTATATGTCCACATATCATTTCTTCCAAAGGTTTCTCATCAAATATCATGTTACCTATAGTTTCCTTTTTAATTTTGCCCAACGCTGAATCCAAATTTGGTGGCTTTTAATGTAATTCCATGCACCAGTCAGGGTCCCAACAAGACACAGATGGCTTACTCAAATCTGGGTAATTCAGGGAAGTTTTTTTGTTTACAAAGTCGTGGGTGCGGTGGTGGCAACCACAAGGCTAGTCAGTTAGTCAACCACACTCTGCTTGAATCCAATTCCAGCAGATCAAATTCAAAATCAGTTAGAAGCCTAGTTCTTCCCAGAGTGTTGTCGGATCAAATGTTGCCTTTCTCTACCAACACCTGCTTTCAGTCATATTCTTCTCTTTCTTCTAGAAGGATTTCAAGTTACACTTTTTTGGGGGGGAAAGCTTCCCTGTTCTTGACTAACCAACACTTCCTGAGCCTTCACTCAGAGTTACGTCGCATTGTTATTGATGCTCAACATATATTGGAGTTCCTTGAGAATAGAGAACACATCTGATACTTATAAAACCTATTGCTAAACTGAGTATTACCACCATTATAACACATATCACTACTCAGCCATTAAAAACAGTGAAATAATGCCATTTGCAGCGACATGGATGGACCTAGAGGTTATCATACTAAGTGAAGTAAGGCAGAGAAAGACAAATATCATATGATATCGCTTGTATGTGGAATTAAAAAAAAATGATCCAAATGAACTTATTTACAAAACAGAAACAGACTCACAGACTTAGAGAACGAACTTATGGTTACCAGGGGGAACGGTGGGGGGCAGAGATAGATTGGGAGTTTGGGATTGACATGGACACACTACTATATATAAAATAGATAACCAACAAGGACCTACTGTATAGCACAGGGAACTCTACTCAATATTCTGTAATAACTTAAATGAGAAAAGAATTTGAAATACAATAGATACATGTATATGTATAACTGAATCACTTTGCTGTACACCTGAAACTAACACAACATTGTTAATCAACTATACTCCAATATAAAATAAAAATTTTAAAAAAAGCACACACACAAATAACACATATCATACTTTCTTATGATTACTTTTATTTTGGTAAACTATATGTAACATAAAATTTACTTAAAGTGTGCAGTGCACTGGCATTAAGTACATTCACATTGTTGGGCAACCGTCATCACTATTCATCACCAGAACGTTTTCATCATCCTGAACTGAAACTCTGAGCCCATTAAACAATAACTCCCATTACCCTCCAGCCTCAGGTAAGCCCTATCCTACTTTCTGTAGCCCATACTTTATTTAAATTTCCTCAGTTTTTATCTAATGATATTTTTCTGCTCTAGAATTACATCTAGGGTATCACTTTATATTTATTTGTCATGTCTCTTTAGGTGCCTCTTGGTTGTGACGTTTCCTTAGACTCTTCTTATTTTTGATAACCTTGACAGTTTGAAAGAGTACTGGTATTTTGGAGGATGCCCCTTTACTGGAATTTGTTTCATATTTTTCTCGTGAGTTTACTGGGGTGTGGGGATCCTGGGAAGAAGACCACAGAGATAAAGCACCATCTTCATCACATCATATCAAGGTTACCTACTAATTAACAATTTATGACTATTGATGTTGACCTTGATCATCTGGCTGAAGGAGTGTTGGTCAGATTTTTCTATTGTAAAGTTACTCTTTTTTCCCCCTCCTTTTCCATACTGTACTTTTTGGAAGGAAGTTAAGGAACAGGGAGTTATGGAGTTAGTTTTGAAATTACTGCAGGACACACTTTATGTGGCATCTGTCCAGCTCACAAGATTTCCCATTCCCGGGGAAATTCCCTCCCCCAAATCCATCCAGGTGGCCCTCCACACGCCCCATCCCTTAAACACCTTATCTCTTAAGCAGCCAGATTTGTTCTATGAAATCCCGTCTCTTGGCCACAGATGTTTAGAGAGAGTTGAGTCAACAAAGTCCCTTCCCCAGGTGCTTGGAATTTTAGGGCAGGCCAGGCTCTCTGCATGCCCAAGCCCAAAACATAGCTACTAAGTCAATGATTATTTAATTACACCTTTCACTTGACTATTAATTATGCAAATAGTAGAGCTCAGATGCTTCCGACATTGGTGATTGCCTACTTAGCATCCATTCCTCCCTCCATCCTTTACCACACAAACCCAATTTTATTTCTAAGACTATTTCTCCCATGCAACCCATGTGCCCCAGGGATGGAACCCCACCCCCAGCTCCAGGAGTGGGCCTAATTGCTCCAAGAGTAATGCCATCTTTCTTGACTGTGATAGGTTCAGGAACAGGCATGTGACTCAATTAAAGACAATGAGATATGTGGAAAATTTTCTAGGGCTTCCTGAGAGAGATCTTCTTTGTTCTTTTTGGTTCCTCTTGAAGGGACCCTCTCTCCCTTCTGGATGTTGTCATATATAGACTGGAACTACTGCATACACCACCAGACCAACCCCAAAAGCAGCTGGAACACAGAGGAGGGCAACCTAGAGAATGTCAGTGCAATGGAGCAAGAATCATGTTGATGCCTACCCTTTCTCTAGACCAGTGCTACTCAAAATATAGGGTGAACTGTTTGTTACATTCTGCGATGACATAAATAAGGAAGTTGAGAGTAAATGTTTAGAAACGTTTGTAGTGATTTGACATTGCCATGACAGCTCAATGTGTGACCAGTGAATTTGTGTAGTTGACCAGTTTGAGTGCTGTCCAACAAAGAGAAGAGTTGCAAGTAGTGCCATCTGTGTACAAGTCTTGTGCATTAGGACCATGTAGCAATCTGCACTGGCTTGAAAAAAAAATAACAATACATCATCACCAAATGTCCTTCACCACTGATAGTTTGGGAGGCACTGCTCTAAACTTAGTAATTACATGAGTAAATTAATTCCATATTTTTTAAGACAATGCGGATTCTATTTTCTCCAATTAACACCAAAGCATCTGAACTGATACAGTGAGTGAATCAAGTAAAAAAATAAGAGATCACATAGATATATTGGACATTTTTTGTAGGGTATACATGTTAAATTAGAGAGAGTGAGTGTGTGTGTGTGTGTGTGCGTGTGTTTTCACCTTGCTCTGATTCTGGGTAACCATTTCTTAACGTTCCTGATTGCAAAAATTTCAAGAAGAGAATAACTTCTCTTTGGTACCTTTGCCAGCTGTTGGCATTTCCCAGCCTTAGTTCTTTGATTTGAATGTGATACCATAATAAAACACATGAGAGAGATTCTAGAAGAACAGAAATTCCATTTGTATCTCTAGGGAGAATAAGAGGAAAGAGGGTTGACTTCATGCCATTCTCTGATTGTTTTTACCTTTGTATTTCAAAACGTTTCTAATATTGGGAGAATACCGATGTAATTTTTATAACCATTTTTTTTTGTTTTTTGTTTTTGGTCACAGCCTTTAAGGAGTTATCAGAATTATAAGTTATAAAAATATTATTTATAAGTTACAAAAAATAGGTCTTTTCCTTTTTTCCCCTAGTGAATGAAGAAAAGGGCTATAATGATTATTGTGTACATATAAATAGAATAAATGCATTTGTTAAAAGATGTGAAACTTATTTTTGTTTTTTGTTTTGGTGATTATTCTCTTCTGGTATTATTTTGATCCTAAAGGAATGTTTTTAGAGAATTTTTGTTTACCATCCCAAAGATGATCTTTAAGCTAGTGATATGAAGAAAATTGCTGTATGAAATTAAAAAATGCAAGTATTCTTGCAACAGAGACAAAATGAGCACATCTTTTTAGCCTGGACGGAATGAAGCCACGTGACAATTGATTTATAGTGTGCACTGCCATAGCCATTAAGAGCTCTGGAAGCACTACTTGTGTTGAAGGATGAGGCAGATGGGGTGTTCTAGAGAACAACTAGAGAGTTTATTTTGGCCTCAAAGCTGGTTACTATTATAAGAGATAGCAAACTGGGCAATAGCTGCAGCAGAAGGGCCTCAACAGATGAGCCTGATATATTATTTTAAGAACTTTCTTCCAAAGCCAAATCATAACACCTCATTGCTTTATATGAAGTAGAAAACACATTTTCTTATTGGACTTGCTTTCCTTGAAAATGGTAAAAGTAAGTTCATAAACTTAGACCATATTGTATATAAAAATGGTGGAGCTCTTGTTTCAATGATACGATGAAACATTACATCATCGTCGTGTACCTCGTTGGTACAGCCATCTCTCTGCATAAGTGGCATTCCTTAACTGATCCCCTGGTTCGTTTTTTAAATTCAGTTGTATGGCAGAGCCAGCAATACTCACCAAATATTCCACGGACTCCTCTAATTCTCAGTCTCCCTTGTAACTGACTTGGGGCCAGGTGTCTAGATTAGGCCAATGGGCCATGAGCAAAAGGGACTTTTGTCACTTCTGGTCCAAGGCAATTAAAAACAAGTCTAGGTTTTCATAATCTTCTTCCCTTTGGTGGTGACCATTTTGACACAGAGGAGTCACAGAGGGACGCAGCCTCCATCACTGAGTCACCACGTCAAGGAGAGCAGCTGCTTCAGACAATTTATAAATCGGAAAGAAACCTTTGCTTTGAGAAGCCACTGAAAGTTTGGCATTTATTTGTTACGCTATAGTAACAGGCTAGTGTGATGCTCATTCTTATAAGTCTTACAACCATGATGGAATTGGGAACTACTAACCCATCCACCACTTGTAGTGTTGAGATAATCCCAGAGGGAGGGAGATTGATATCTGAGGTAGGTGTGGGCACATGGTGGCATTCCTGGTGGCCCTATTAGGCATTGCTCATTTGCTGCCATACTCTTACTGGGTGAGCAGAACTGTCTTAGGAGCTTTGACGATATAAACAACAATATCAACAACAAAATGATCTTAGTCCTAAATCCATTCAGCCCAAGTATGAGTAACATACACTTCCTCCCTTCAATAAACTTACAGTCTGGTAGGAGAGGTTTAGGACAGGTACTAAGTAACTAAAATACAAAGTGGAGCAACAAAGAACGTTTTCTAGACTTGGGGAGATTATAAATTGTAGATTATAACTTAGAGAAGACACATCACTCACATTAACTCAATTAAAAAAAACATGCATGAGTTTGTGTGTTCTAGGGTATAGTAGCACTATGGGAATTTGGAGAGTGAAGATACTGTTATGAGGTTGAGTTTTTTTTGAAGGATAATTTGTATTTTTATGTACAGAAGAGTCAACATTGTGCTTTTATCCCAGTTTGGTGGCAAGATCTTTAGCCTTTGCCTTTCCATCTCGGCAATGAGAGCCACAGATTTTGTTTGGACCTGTGATGTTGCCTCACAGTGATGGTGGATCTCTGCGTATCTGTCATTATAACTGGTCCTAATAGCTTCCACCAGCTTAGCTAGAGCTCCTCTGTCTTCCGAGTTAACCTGTGCGAGGAGTCTTTCTGAAGATGAGACATCTCAGCCTGGCCTTTCCCTTGAGAATGAACTCGGGAGCTCCCATTTCACGGCCCAAGGCAGGCAGGAGGCCAGCGAGCTCAGTGGGGTCCACAAGTGTGCTGTTGCCCCCTTCTGAACCTTCTTGTTCTCCACAAGGTGGGGACAATATTAACACCTGCTCAAAGGACAGGCGGTCTCAGTGGGGACTCCCCCTTTGTGGGTGGCTTTCTTCTAGCTGGAACAACAGCTTCTGCTTTTGTTTCATCTCTGGGCTGGGCTCATGGGCCAGCTTAAGCAGTTGAATAGCCATTTTGACCCCTCCCACCCCAAGGCCTGGGTGAACTGTTTCACCAAAGGGGGGCCCTTCCAGACACTCACGGAGGAAAGCCTTTGCCACCGACAAAGCAGATGGCACAAACGGTTACGTGCCCCATTTTGCAGGCCTACCTGGAAATGATAATTGGCTTGTGATTTAAACACTTTAAAACATTTTGCTAGCATTTAAAGTTTTGGTCAACATCATATATATACATGTTTCAAATCAACAGGTCCCGTGTCAGGCTTTTTGCCACCCTGAGTCACATGATGGTTTACATTTGTACAGGAGTTTTCCAGATTATTCTTAGAGAAATAAATCTGACCACTCAAGGGCAGTTTAAATCTGTACTTCTAGATTTCAACATTTGTAATATGACCACAATATTGAATGTTTCCACCGTAGTAGCTTTTTTTCTTAATTAAAAGGAACAGATCAAATCAATTTTTGTCACTTTTCTTTTTGCTGAGAAAAAATGAATTTTTCATATGCTATAAAGACAACACCAGCCCCTTTTTTTCCCCTTTGAATAAAGGTATGATGTTAGCTATACTATGAAATTTATCCTCAGGATTCTGTAAGTAATTATACTAAGAGACTGGTCTTTTGTCTCTGTTTTAGCTCTGTTGCTCTCTCTTACCCAACATCTTATTAATCTACTAATGAAGAGATAGAAAAGAATAAAAATTGGGGCACTAGACTATCTATCTATCTATCTATCAATAGATTATATAAATATATCTGTATATAATATACCTATCTATATATATTTATATATACATAGATTATATAAATACAAATCTATCTACATATTTTATATATATATATATATACATACATATATATAAATAAACCTAGGCCTGATATGCTTTTCATAAGAACTATTGTTATATGATTGTTTTAAGTGTCCATTATATATCCTCTGAACCAAATTCTCTAGTTTTTATTATATTTTCTCCTAGAAAGATAAATGAGGCACTCCATAGTGGAATAAAAAACAGATTTGGCTTTTGGGAGTTGGGAAAGTTCTGGTAAAGTGCCAAGTGCTGAGCTGCAGGTTTTCAAAATTGTTTATTTTCAAACCTACAGATGTAGGAAAATATCACATAAAGCCTCATGTCATTGCTTCTGACAGGGAAATAGGTCAGCTGCCCAGGTGGTGTCTAAGGAAAAAAAACACGGAAATAGGTAATGTGTAAATCTTGTTTTCAGCTCATACTCTTTTTGCTGTGTAAGAGGCTCTGTGGGATTGAAAATCATCACTACCGTTCCTTGATTATTGTCTCTTAATCTGGTGGTCTGACTTTTATGGTTGTGGTCATAGTTATTTGAAAGATCTGATTTTTTTTAAACTTTGGAAATTCTAAATTAATTCAGTACTGATATATTCATGGTAACCTATAAAATCAACTCTTGTTCCCAAGGGGCACAGGCCTAGATCCCTTTTAATAGCAAATCAGTGTGGAATTCTAAATGCCATTATTCCGACTTTAGTTCATATGGTGAATGAACTGAATGCCCATAATATGGGAAGCAGCAGTGGTGCGCACTGAGGGCGGGATGGAGATTTCTAGACCTGAAGGAAGCCAGGTAGAAAAGTGTGGGAGGAAGGCTGGGGAACATGAGCTTCCCAGAGATGGGGGAGAAGCTCCCAAGGTTGTCTTTTCGCAAATGGGGAAGACACATTTCATTAGCAGAACTGGTGGTAGCTGTGTTCTTTATCTTGTAGACAGAGGATGTGATGTAAGGCGGATTTGCTACAGAGATGGGGAGTGACACTGTTTTGGAACCATTTTAGGTCATAACAAGTAGTAATGGGGGAAGTCACTGCAGTCAGGGGGTGCCCCAACCATCAGATATCTGGAAGGGAAGGAGGTCAGGAAGGTGGTGGGGTGGATTCAGACGGAGATTCTGGGATCCAAGAACATGTGGGGTTGACACTGAAAATGATAAGTCCTCAGTACACAGGGAAAGGATTTCTGCAGATAAGCCTCTTGCCCCATCTACAAAGCTACCTAAAGTGCCCTGATAAGCTACAATTTGGAGTTTGATGTGTCTCTTTGGAACTCCATTCAACATGAATTTTACTCCAGGAGAGGTAAAGCTCGAGTCTAGTATATCAGTGACTTAAACTAAATTGTCAGAAACTTCTCAGAATTTATGTTTCAGAATACAGTATATACTCAAAAGATAGAAGTTAAAAAAGGGGAAACGTTTGCAACAAAAAGAATCTTGTTAACTATAAAGGAATCTATCAACACATCTAATACCCAAACATCCAAAAGTTTTTGAGGGCTAGCAGGATTTTGTTCACAAATTCTTATGGCTCAAATGAGGCACAGAAAATTCTCATCCTTTTTACAAGTGGACAAACTACAGCTCAGAAGGAGCTGGAGAAGAAAAGATTGTCCAATGTTATAAAGTGAAAAGGAAAAAAAGGATCAAAAATAGATTTAACTGCATTATGCTTTGCATAATATTTTTAAAATGGCCAACTGTTTTTGTTTTAGAAATGTATTCCCACTGAGTACATCAGGTAATTCTCCAAACTCAAGAAACTTCAAGGGAAAAGAGAGAGGAGAGAAAGTCAAGCAGATTTTATCTTAAATTTTTGTCTGATTTCAATTTATTAAAACTTAATGTTACTAATATTAATAATTTTTTGTTTTTTTAAAATTGAGGTGAAACTTATATAACACCAAAGTATAAAAATCTTAAGTGATTAGTTCGGTGAATTTTATATACCTGTGTAACCACCACCTAGATTAAGTTTGGAATATTTCCAGCATACCAGAAGGCTTTCTTTTTTTTTTTTTTTTTTATATATATTATTTTACTCTTTTTTTTTTTATGATATATTTTATTTATTTATTTATTTTATTTATTTTATTTATTTATTTATGGTTGTGTTGGGTCTTCGTTTCTGTGCGAGGGCTTTCTCTAGCTGTGGCAAGCGGGGGCCACTCTTCATCGCGGTGCGTGGGCCTCTCACTATTGCGGCCTCTCTTGTTGCGGAGCACAGGCTCCAGACGTGCAGATTCAGTAGTTGTGGCTCACGGGCCTAGTTGCTCCGCGGCATGTGGGATCTTCCCAGACCAGGGCTCGAACCCGCATCCCCTGCATTGGCAGGCAGATTCTCAACCACTGCGCCACCAGGGAAGCCCCCAGAAGGCTTTCTTATTCTCTCTTCCAATCAATACCCCCAGTACCTCCCAAAAAACCACATCTCTGGCCTCTCTCTATCCCCATAGATTAGTGTTTCCTGTTTTTGAACTTCAAATAAATGGGATTCTGGCTTCTTTTGCTGAACATTATGTCTGTGAGATTCATCCTTGTTTTGTGTAGCAGTAATTTGTTCTTTTACATTGCTGTGTGGTATTCCATTGTATGAATACACTACATTTATTTATCCATTCTCCTGTAGATGGACCTTCGGGTTGTTTCTGCCTTGAGGAACTATTTCGAATAATACTGCCATGAATGTTCTTATACTTGTCTTCTAGTAAAGATAGCCACTTATTTCTGTTGGAGTTATACCCAGGAATGAAAACACCAAGTCATAGGTCGTAACTCTATTTAGCCTGGTAGATACTGCCAAATGGCTTCCAAACTGGTGGAAGAATTTATCCTTCCATAGTAATGTATGAGAGTTCCAGTAGCTCCTCTCCAACACTTGGTTTTATCTGTCCTTTAATTTTAGGTGTTGTGGTGGGTGTATCTCAGTGTAGTTTAAATTTGCATTTCCCCAATAACTAACGATGTTGAGCACCGTAATGAATATTTACCAAAAAATCCACAATCTTACTACTCTATTTTTATTTTTCTGTAAGTCTTTTCAGTGCAGCCTATGTATGTAATTACACTCAGGGTAAATCTAGAATTGTGTTGTGTATTTTTACATTAAACATTTTAGAAGAAAAACTACAATCCTGCAGCCTGTGGTCCAAAAACCACAGTTACAGAAAGACAGAGAAGATGAAAAGGCAGAGGGCTATGTACCAGATGAAGGAACAAGAAAAAACCCCAGAAAAACAACTAAATGAAGTGGAGATAGGCAACCTTCCAGAAAAAGAATTCAGAATAATGATAGTGAAGATGATCCAGGACCTCGGAATAAGAATGGAGGCAAAGATTGAGAAGATGCAAGAAATGATTAACAAAGACCTAGAAGAATTAAAGAACAAACAAACAGAGATGACCAATACAATAACTGAAATGAAAACTACACTAGAAGGAATCAATAGCAGAATAACTGAGGCAGAAGAACGGATAAGTGACCTGGAAGACAGAATGGTGGAATTCACTGCTGCAGAACAGACTAAAGAAAAAAGAATGAAAAGAAATGAAGACAGCCTAAGAGACCTCTGGGACAACATTAAACGCAACAACATTCGCATTATAGGGGTCCCAGAAGGAGAAGAGAGAAAGGACCAGAGAAAATATTTGAAGAGATTATAGTCGAAAACTTCCCTAACATGGGAAAGGAAATAGCCACCCAAGTCCAGGAAGCGCAGAGAGTCCCATACAGAATAAACCCAAGGAGAAACACGCTGAGACACATAGTAATCAAAGTGGCAAAAATTAAAGACAAAGAAAAATTACTGAAAGCAGCAAGGGAAAAACGACAAATAACATACAAGGGAACTCCCATAAGGTTAACAGCTGATTTCTCAGCAGAAACTCTGCAAGCCAGAAGGGAGTGGCATGATATACTTAAAGTGATGAAAGGGAAGAACCTACAACCAAGATTACTCTACCCGGCAAGGATCTCATTCAGATTCGATGGAGAAATCAAAAGCTTTACAGACAAGCAAAAGCTAAGAGAATTCAGCACCACCAAACCAGCTCTACAACAAATGCTAAAGGAACTTCTCTAAGTGGGAAACACAAGAGAAGAAAAGGACCTACAAAAACAAACCCAAAACAATTAAGAAAATGGTCATAGGAACATACATATCGATAATTACCTTAAATGTGAATGGATTAAATGCCCCAACCAAAAGACATAGACTGGCTGAATGGATACAAAAACAAGACCCATATATATGCTGTCTACAAGAGACCCACTTCAGACCTAGGGACACATACAGACTGAAAGTGAGGGGATGGAAAAAGATATTCCATGCAAATGGAAATCAAAAGAAAGCTGGAGTAGCTATACTCATATCAGATAAAATAGACTTTAAAATAAAGAATGTTACAAGAGACAAGGAAGGACACTACATAATGATCCAGGGATCAATCCAAGAAGAAGATATAACAATTATAAATATATATGCACCCAACATAGGAGCACCTCAATACATAAGGCAACTGCTAACAGCTATAAAAGAGGAAATCGACAGTAACACAATAATAGTGGGGGACTTTAACACCTCACTTACACCAATGGACAGATCATCCAAAATGAAAATAAATAAGGAAACAGAAGCTTTAAATGACACAATAGACCAGATAGATTTAATTGATATATATAGGACATTCCATCCAAAAACAGCAGATTACACGTTCTTCTCAAGTGCGCACGGAACATTCTCCAGGATAGATCACATCTTGGGTCACAAATCAAGCCTCAGTAAATTTAAGAAAATTGAAATCATATCAAGCATCTTTTCTGACCACAACGCTATGAGATTAGAAATGAATTACAGGGAAAAAAACGTAAAAAAGACAAACACATGGAGGCTAAACAATACGTTACTAAATAACCAAGAGATCACTGAAGAAATCAAACAGGAAATAAAAAAATACCTAGAGACAAATGACAATGAAAACACGACGACCCAAAACCTATGGGATGCAGCAAAAGCGGTTCTAAGAGGGAAGTTTATAGCTATACAAGCCTACCTAAAGAAACAAGAAAAATCTCAAGTAAACAATCTAACCTTACACCTAAAGAAACTAGAGAAAGAAGAACAAACAAAACCCAAAGTTAGCAGAAGGAAAGAAATCATAAAGATCAGAGCAGAAATAAATGAAATAGAAACAAAGAAAACAATAGCAAAGATCAATAAAACTAAAAGTTGGTTCTTTGAGAAGATAAACAAAATTGATAAACCATTAGCCAGACTCATCAAGAAAAAGAGGGAGAGGACTCAAATCAATAAAATCAGAAACGAAAAAGGAGAAGTTACAACAGACACCGCAGAAATACAAAACATCCTAAGAGACTACTACAAGCAACTTTATGCCAATAAAATGGACAACCTGGAAGAAATGGACAAATTCTTAGAAAGGTATAACCTTCCAAGACTGAATCAGGAAGAAACAGAAAATATCAACAGACCAATCACAAGTAATGAAATTGAAACTGTGATTAAAAATCTTCCAACAAACAAAAGTCCAGGACCAGATGGCTTCACAGGTGAATTCTATCAAACATTTAGAGAAGAGCTAACACCCATCCTTCTCAAACTCTTCCAAAAAATTGCAGAAGAAGGAACACTCCCAAACTCATTCTATGAGGCCACCATCACCCTGATACCAAAACCAGACAAAGACACTACAAAAAAAGAAAATTACAGACCAATATCACTGATGAATATAGATGCAAAAATCCTCAACAAAATACTAGCAAACAGAATCCAACAACACATTAAAAGGATCATACACCACGATCAAGTGGGATTTATCCCAGGGATGCAAGGATTCTTCAATATACGCAAATCAATCAATGTGATACACCATATTAACAAATTGAAGAAGAAAAACCATATGATCATCTCAATAGATGCAGAAAAAGCTTTTGACAAAATTCAACACCCATTTCTGATAAAAACTCTCCAGAAAGTGGGCATAGAGGGAACCTACCTCAACATAATAAAGGCCATATATGACAAACCCACAGCAAACATCATTCTCAATGGTGAAAAACTGAAAGCATTTCCTCTAAGATCAGGAACGAGACAAGGATGTCCACTCTCACCACTATTATTCAACATAGTTCTGGAAGTCCTAGCCACGGCAATCAGAGAAGAAAAAGAAATAAAAGGAATACAAATTGGAAAAGAAGAAGTAAAACTGTCACTGTTTGCGGATGACATGATACTATACATAGAGAATCCTAAAACTGCCACCAGAAAACTGCTAGAGCTAATTAATGAATATGGTAAAGTTGCAGGTTACAAAATTAATGCACAGAAATCTCTTGCATTCCTATACACTAATGATGAAAAATCTGAAAGAGAAATTATGGAAACACTCCCATTTACCATTGCAACAAAAAGAATAAAATACCTAGGAATAAACCTACCTAGGGAGACAAAAGACCTGTATGCAGAAAACTATAAGACACTGATGAAAGAAATTAAAGATGATACAAATAGATGGAGAGATATACTATGTTCTTGGATTGGAAGAATCAACATTGTGAAAATGAGTATACTACCCAAAGCAATCTACAGATTCAATGCAATCCCTATCAAATTACCAATGGCATTTTTTACGGAGCTAGAACAAGTCATCTTAAAATTTGTATGGAGACACAAAAGACCCCGAATAGCCAAAGCAGTCTTGAGGCAAAAAAATGGAGCTGGAGGAATCAGACTTCCTGACTTCAGACTATACTACAAAGCTACAGTAATCAAGACAATATGGTACTGGCACAAAAACAGAAACATAGATCAATGGAACAAGATAGAAAGCCCAGAGATTAACCCACGCACCTATGGTCAACTAATCTATGACAAAGGAGGCAAAGATATACAATGGAGAAAAGACAGTCTCTTCAATAAGTGGTGCTGGGAAAACTGGACAGCTACATGTAAAAGAATGAAATTAGAATACTCCCTAACACCATACACAAAAATAAACTCAAAATGGATTAGAGACCTAAATATAAGACTGGACACTATAAAGCTCTTAGAGGAAAACATAGGAAGAACACTCTTTGACATAAATCACAGCAAGATCTTTTTTGATCCACCTCCTAGAGTAATGGAAATAAAAACAAAAATAAACAAGTGGGACCTAATGAAACTTCAAAGCTTTTGCACAGCAAAGGAAACCATAAACAAGACAAAAAGACAACCCTCAGAATGGGAGAAAATATTTGCAAATGAATCAACTGACAAAGGATTAATCTCCAAAATATATAAACAGCTCATTCAGCTCAATATCAAAGAAACAAACACCCCAATCCAAAAATGGGCAGAAGACCTAAATAGACATTTCTCCAAAGAAGACATACAGACGGCCACGAAGCACATGAAAAGATGCTCAACATCACTAATTATTAGAGAAATGCAAATCAAAACTACAATGAGGTATCACCTCACTCCTGTTAGAATGGGCATCATCAGAAAATCTACAAACAACAAATGCTGGAGAGGGTGTGGAGAAAAGGGAACCCTCTTGCACTGTTGGTGGGAATGTAAATTGATACAGCCACTATGGAGAACAATATGGAGGTTCCTTAAAAAACTAAAAATAGAATTACCATATGACCCAGCAATCCCACTACTGGGCATATACCCAGAGAAAACCGTAATTCAAAAGGACACATGCACCCGAATGTTCATTGCAGCACTATTTACAATAGCCAGGTCATGGAAGCAACCTAAATCCCCATCAACAGACGAATGGATAAAGAAGTCGTGGTACATATATACAATGGAATATTACTCAGCCATAAAAAGGAACGAAATTGAGTCATTTGTTGAGACGTGGATGGATCTAGAGACTGTCATACAGAGTGAAGTAAGTCAGAAAGAGAAAAACAAATATCGTATATTAATGCATGTATGTGGAACCTAGAAAAATGGTACAGATGAGCCAGTTTGCAGGGCAGAAGTTGAGACACAGATGTAGAGAATGGACATATGGACACCAAGGGGGGAAAACTGCGGTGAGGTGGGGATGGTGGTGTGCTGAATTGGGTGATTGGGATTGACATGTATACACTGATGTGTATAAAACTGATGCCTAATAAGAACCTGCAGTATCAAAAAACAAACAAAACAACGAATACTAAACTTTCATTGGGTTATTTGTATGGAAATATGTTAATATAAATGTTTCAGACATTACATGAAATTTCTAAAAATCTTATATTTGTATTTGTATGGAAATATGTATGGAAATATGTTAATATAAATGTTTCAGACATTACATGAAATTTCTAAAAATCTTATATTTGTATTTGTATGGAAATATGTATGGAAAAAAAAACATTTTAAAGTTTGCTATGGCCTTCATACTTACCTTTTAAAATGGCTTCTTAATATCCCACTGAGTTTGACACAGTATAATTTACTTAGCTATTTCCCTCTTGTTGAGTATTATGTTACTCCCCATTTTCCTCTGGCTCATTGTTGTTCAGAAGGAGAAATGGAGATGTATCACCCCAGAAACTATCATTTGTGGAGGTGATATGCCAGCTAGGTGTGCTAGGTGCTTTGATAAGTGTTTAGTTTTATTTCCAGTACAACCTTCAGAAGTAAGTGTTATCTCTATTTTACAGATGAGGAATCGGATGCCAGGTTATATTAGCTTGTTTCTTTGTGGAAGATAATTCCAGGCTTTGGATTTGGAAGAAAATTCAGTACAGAAATCAGAATGAACATAAGGTGATCTGACTCTAGGGTTCTACAGAGTTACATTTACCTGAGAGGGTTCATGGCCAGTGAAAGCTTGGCACATTTTCTTTAGGATACTGTGGTCACCTACTAAATTATAAGGGCCACATTAAGTGTCTTCCAATGGGAGTGAGAACTCTGGGGTTCAAATCTCAGCTCCCACCCTTATTCACTGGGTAATCTTGGGTAAGTTATTCAATTTCTCTTCACCTCTGTTTTCTCATCTGTAAAATGGATATAATAGCCACTTCCAGGGCTGCTGTGAAGATAAATGAACTAATACATAGGAAACCCTTAGCATAGTGCCAGGCACATAGCACTCAGTGAGAATCAACTCAGATTCAATCATCCCCTAATTTTCCTATATCTTCCCAATATTATAAGGTTCATTATTTTTAGCTAGAAGTCATCTTAGAGATCATACAGGCTAGTGCTTTACAAACTTGCTCATTTCTTCTTCCTTTTTAAACAATGGACTCTTTTTTTCCTAGTACAAGGTACGTGGAACTCTAGCATCTAAGGCTGCTGCCACTGGTTGCCAGTGAGCACATGACCTTTCTGAGCTGAAGACTCCTCTTTTATATTCCTCAAGGAATAGGGTGAAGGGAGAACGCATTCACAATCAGAGGTGTTACTACCTCATTACTATGCCAGATAAGTGGTGTTGTAAGCATGGATCTGGGCCCAAACCCATTCATTTTATCCATGAGGATGTTGAGTTCTATGGCAGTTGCTAATGACAAGGAAACTTAAAATTGGCAGAATTAGAACTTGAACTTAGAGTCAGTGGATTTTCAGCTATGCTGGTTACATTTTACTGCCTCTCTAGCAAGAAGAAGGAGATGATGGGAAGATCACTGGACTTGGAAACAGGAGACCTGGGTTTTGGTCTTGGCTTTGCCTCTAGTTTTATAATCATCAGGACACTTGCTATCCTATCTGTCCAGCCCACAGGCTTCCCCTTTCTTTACAGACTACCCTCTTCAAGTTTGTGCCAAACGGCTCCGCCCTTTGTCCATAGCTAATGGGCACTGTTTGATTATTTTGAAGGAAAACTGGCTCCTTATTCCTCAAAGGTCCACTGCTATGTAAAATGCAGGTGTAGGTCTAATTAGAATCAGCTGATGGAATCATGTTGCCCTTGGTAAACTTGGCTAGAAATGAGATTCCTTCTGAATCTTGACACAAATCTATTTTTTAAAGAGTAATCATACCCTGGATGCCAAAGGCTTAAATGTGGATTTGTAGTGTCATAATTAAATTCTGTTCTTTATTGGCCCAAGGCTGGTCTTTCACCTCCTTCAAGAGTCAGTCTTTGGGATGTCCTTAGCATGCATGGGAATTCTTTTCTGATCTGGCCCTATATGATTTTCCTGCCTCATCTTCCCCCACTGCCAAGTACGTACACACTGAAATACTTGTCATTCCCCAGATACTCCATACTCTCCTTGCTTTGCCTTTGAACGTGATGTTCCTTTTCCCCGGAATGTCCTCTCCTGTTGGGCTAACTGCCATCTATTTATCAAGACCAAGTTCCATGTGTCAGTTCTTCTGGATGGCCTCTCCCGGCCCAGCTGGCTGCCCTCCTCTGTGCACTCATAGATTACAACCTATTGGTGTTCTGTTGTGGTGGCTGGTTCTCTTATATGGCTCCCCCACTAACTGTGAGCTCCTTGAGTGTGGAAATGTAAACTATTCATCTCAGTATTTCTATGACTTAGAAGAACCAATGGTATAACAAAAACAATTCATAAATATTTGCTGAATGAATAGAGAATGAATAATTCTTTCTGACAGGAGAAGACAAATACTATAGAGACATTATTACATAGTGGTGGTCAGTCCTGTTGTAACCTCTGTTAGAAATGAAACTGTAATCTTTAATAAGTGACTTGCTGAGATTCAGTAGTTTTAAAACAAGTTTCAGTAAGGTGCCTTTGAACTTGAATTTCTAGTTCTTTTGGAATTTAAAATCCCTTTACTCACTTTTGTTTCTGAAATAGTTATAAACCAGAGGCAATCTCAAATTCAATCTGGTTGGGTTATTATATAAACTTAATAATTACTTGTTTTCAGACTTGTATCTGCACTTATAACAATCATATACATTATTAAGATTTGGAAAAGGGATTCCAGAACCCAATGATGCAAGATTGCTACCACCCTTATTAAAAAGAAAGAGTAAATTGAATAGATATTTGCTCTTCATTCTTATTTAGAAAATGTTCCCATCTCAAGCTTCATTAAATAGAGAAAGCCATTAGAATTGTTAGATTTTTAAGTTCCTTAGTCCTTTCAAACAATGGTTCTTATCAACAAAGTGGGTATAGAGGAAACATACCTCAACATAACAAAGGCCAATATATGATAAGCCACAGCTAACATCATATTCAATGATGAAAAGCTGAAAGCTTTTCCTCTAACATCAGAAACAAGGTGCCCACTCTTGCCACTTTTATTCAACATAGTACTGGAAGTCCTAGTCACAGCAATTAGGCAAGAAAAAGAAATAAAGGCATCCAAATGGGAAAGGAAGTAGAAGAACTGTCACTGCTTGCAGATGACATGAAACTATATATAGAAAACTCTAAAGACCCCCCACAAAAAAACTGTTAGAACTAGTAAATGAAGTCAGTAAATTTGCAGGATACAAAATGAATATATCAATCTGTTGCATTTCTACACACTAGTAACAAATTATCAGAAAGAAAAATTAAGAAAATAATTCCATTTACAACCGCAATAAAAATAATAAATTACCTAGAGATTATCATACTAAGTGAAGTAAGTCAGAGAAAGACAAATATCATATGATATCACTCATATGTAGACTCTAATTTAAAAGATACAAATGAACTTTATTTACAAAATAGAAACAGACTTACAGACATCAAAAATGAATTTATGGTTACCAAAGGGGAAACATGGGGAGGGGGGAATAAATCAGGAGTTTAGGATTAACATACACACTACTATACATAAAATGGATAACAAGTAAGGACCTACTGTATAGCACAGGGAACTCTACTCAGTATTCTGTGATAATCTATATGAGAAAAAATCTGAAAAAGAATGAATATATGTATATGTATAACTGAATCACTTTGCTGTATACCTGAAACTAACACAACATTGTAAATCAACTATACTCTGATAAAATTTAAAAAAAATTACCTAGGAAAAAATTTAACCAAGGAAGTGAAAGATCTGTACACTGAAAATTATAAGACACTGATGAAAGAAATTGAAGGAGACATGAATAAATGGAAAGATATTCTGTACTCATGGATTGAAGAATATTGTTAAAATGTCCATACTACCCAAAATAATCTACAGATTCAGTGCAATTCCTATTAAAATTCCAATGGCATTTTTCATAGAAATAGAACAAACACTCCTAAAATTTGTATGGAACCATAAAAGACCCTGAATAGCCAAAGCAACCTTGAGAACAAAGCTGGAGGCATCATGTGTTCGTAGATAGAGAGGACAGATTGTTGCCAGAGGTGGGCAATGGGGAGTGGGTGAAGATGGTTAAAAGGTACAAACTTGCAGGTATAAAATAATTAAGTCATAGGGATGTACTTTACAGCATGGTGACTATAATCAAGCACACTGCATTATATAGTTGAAAGTTGCTAAGAGAGTAGGTCTTAAAATTTTTTTATCACATGGAAAAAAATGTGTGACTGTGTGGTGATGGTTGTCAACCAGACTTATTGTGGTGACCATTTCACAATATATACAAATATTGAGTCATTGTATTATTCACTTGAAACTAATATTTCAGTTATATATCAAAAAATCATTTTAAATTTCAAAAATTAATACTTGTTTCTTTGCTTCTTTTTTTTTGACCAGAACCACATAGCATCACCAAAATTGTCTACTCAGGAAGAATTTGTAATGAGTTTATATGATGAGATTTCATTGAGTTAACTACCTCCCCCAAATAGCATCCTTTTTTTTGAAAACCTTGAAGTTCAGATAGCTGTTATTCCTTTGTTAATTTGTCTTCTAAGTGAAATGAAAAGTCCTGTCAGGTAAGATTTATTTTTATTGTGGCAGTGGTGGGGAAGTGAAGAAATTTTATCTATATTCTATTTTCTGTTATTCAGATACATCATTTTCCTATATTAACAAGGAATATAGGAAATACACTGTGCTTGTTTGAGGTTTCACAAAATATCCTCTAGTTTCTAATGTTGTGTTTGTGGTCCATGTTGATCGATCATATCACATGAAAGTCTGTCTTTGGGCCTCTCGCCTTCTGAGATGGCCCGTACTCTGTCTGTGGAGTGTGTATCTTCCTGAATAAACCTTCTTTCTCTTTACTATGGTTCGCTCTTGAGTTCTTTCCTGGGCGAAGCCAAGAACCCACACTTGGTGGCCGTCCCAGGGACTCACCTGAGACCTGGGACATGACCATTCTCTCCAGCCCCATATTCATTCCTGCAACATCTTTTCTGGTGCCCAACTTGGGACCTCAAAGGGCATAATCTTGATCTTCCTTTTGGGCTATGGCTCCTCTCTGGAACGTGGCTGTGACTTGTCCTGAGCTGTGTAGATTCAAGTAGTCCCTTAGGATCTGGCAGAGACCAATTCTCTGGCCATGAAGGAGCCCACCAACACCAAGGCTTTTCTCCCCTCGATCTTTCTCATTCTCCTATTGCTCTGTCTCTTTGGACTTGAGAAGATCCACCGAGAAGACCACTGGACATCCAAATTAAGACCACGCAACAAGTATTGACAACTCGGTTGGGTGAATTTCCCCTCTGTGGCTCCTCGAGCCCAATTCCCCCTCCCTACTTGTTTTTAGTCCCAGTTCGGTTCCGGGACGCTGGAACTACGTCGGGGGCCCACACTGGGGGACTCCTTGAGTCCTCCTCTAGATTTGCGGCCGGCCCTCCCCGAGTGCTCTCGGGGTTTATGGCCTCATTGCGCCCCCAAGAGGATGTTGTGGGTGAGCACTTCCCTTGTGGGGGTCACAGGCGGACTTCATCAACCCCTGAGCGGAGGTAGCGGGCGAGCACCTTTCTCAGTGGGCTTACCAATCTCTGGCCTAGGAAGTGTCATGGCTGTACACCTCCCTTTCTATTCTGGGAAGCGTCGTAGCTGCGCACCTTCCCTTCTTTCCTGGATTTCTCTTATATCCTCCGACTTCTCTCTTGACTTCTTGGACTGTCTATTGATCCTTGAGCTTCCTTGCTGGCTTTGCCAGTAGGTTGTGTGTTGCCTTTTACTTCTGTGGAGAGGTAGGCCTCCTCAACATCACAAGGACCATATCCTGAGGGGAGCTTTTGCCTTGTATTACTATCACTGCCTTGTGGCACTCCAGCCCTACCCTTCAGCTCTATCTGTTTCTCCTTCTTTTGTTTCAGTGATAAAGATAATCCATTTAGTTGGCTCAGGGCCTAGGTCTCCCCTCTCCCTCTCTGAAGGATTTAGGCCCTGAAAGTCTGGTTGCTTTTTCTCCCACTGGCTCTTGTTCCTTTCCCTGACTAATCCAAGGGGTCTACTCAGGCTCACCGACCAGGCAGATATCGGGTGCTCACAGGGA
Source organism: Balaenoptera acutorostrata (assembly GCF_949987535.1). NCBI lineage: Eukaryota > Metazoa > Chordata > Mammalia > Artiodactyla > Balaenopteridae > Balaenoptera > Balaenoptera acutorostrata. The sequence goes on from NC_080081.1 coordinate 12,569,989, forward strand.
CCCCGCTGTTGACACTGGGAGAACGCCAGGACAAATAACTACCACCTCGTCAGGATCCATCAGACTCGCGTCAAGACATCCTAATAAAAAATGGCGGCAACTACAAGCACCCCAAAGACTCCCCACTAGGATGCATATTAGCTAACTGGGGAAAATTTAGACAGGATGGTTTAAGAAAAAAATTAATTTTTATTTGCAATACTGCATGGCCCCAATACAAAATAGGGGACCAAGAGATCTGGCCAAAAAAAAAAAAAAGGTCACTGAATTACAATACCATCTTGCAGCTGGACCTATTTTGTAAAAGGGAAGGTAAATGGGGGAAAGTCACATACATCCAAATGTTCATGACCCTATTCCAAAATCCAGGTCTAAAGAACTCCTGCCAGGTGCGCTTGGCTCACATCCCTTCAAAGTGCCTTCTTCCTCCACAGGAGGCTGATGTTTTATTTATTTATTTATTTTTAAATTAATTAATTTATATTTTTGGCTGTGTTGGGTCTTCATTGCTGCATGCAGGCTTTCTCTAGTTGCGGTGAGTGGGGGTTACTCTTCTTTGCGGTGCTCAGGCTTCTCATTGCGGTGGCTTCTCTTGTTGCAGAGCACAGGCTCTAGGTGCACGGGCTTCAGTTGTTGTGGCTCGCAGGCTCCAGAGCACAGGCTCAGCAGTTGTGGCGCATGGGCTTAGTTGCTCCGCAGCATGTGGGATCTTCCTGGACCAGGGCTCGAACCCTTGTCCCCTGCATTGGCAGGTGGATTCTTAACCACTGCACCACCAGGGAAGTCCTGAGCCTGATGTTTTAGATGATCCTCTTATGAGTCCACCTCCCTGGGGTCCATAACCGAGAACTCCTACCTCCCCCAATTCTGACAGGGACACTGTCTTCTGGACTATTTAACCCTAATGCCCCATCTGGGGAGCTGGAGACCCCAGCCCCCCATGAATCAGCTCATGGATTTGGCCTTTGGAGTATTTAACAATAAAGATAGTGTTGAAGAGGCAAAACGGATTCAGGGACAACAGCTAAAAGAACAATTACTGGAGGCAGCCCTACTCCTGCACCACCTCAGATGGTAACACCTCAGGGTTACCATCCCTTGGGAAGACCCACGGTGAGGACAGGATCCAGGAAGCCTGGATCAGAGCCACTGTCTCACTGAGAAAGGATCTGTTTTAAGTGTAGCCAGAAGGGTGGCAGGAAGGGCAAATACTCCCTCTGTGGGAAAAGTCCACCGGGACCCTGCCCGATATGAAAACGAGAGGGTCACTGGAAATGGGACTGCCCCCAGTCCCAAAGGGGACTTGGGGCTCCCAAATGGATGATGACTGAGAGGACCAAAGACTGACGGGGCCCGGGAGTCTCCCTGGCTCCCAAAGGACACCTGATCATTTCTCCGGAGGAGCCTTGGGTAACCGTTGACATGGCAGGTAGGAGAGTTATTTTCTTATTAGATATGGGGGCCGCCTGCTCTCTGCTGATTTCCCTGGACCCTTGTTCTCCCAATTCTGTATGATAATGGGGATTGATGGAGAGCCCAAAACCAAGCGATTCACCCCTCCCCTCCACTGCTCGCTAGGAAATTTTACCTTTGCACTTCATTTTCTGCTCATGCCTGAATGCCCTGTCCCCTTGTTGGGAAGGGACTTGCTCACTAAATTCCAGACTATAGTCCAAGCTGGAGACCCTTATGGATTGGAAAACAACTGCTCTTGGCCAGAGGAGTCTACCTCAGTCCCAAGCCAGAGGAGGTCTCCATTCCACCCCATCTAAGTTCTTAAACTATGGGCTGTTAAACTTGCTCACAGTGTTAAAATGTCGCCTTCTTCTGCATTCCCCTGCACCCAGACTCCCAATATCTCTTTTCCTTTGAGTGGACAAATCCAGACACTGTAATGTCATGAATGCCTCCACTCTCTGTGCTTATAAAATTCAAGCCTAGGGTGCCTACAGGATAGGAATGGAACGGACAAAAAAAGGGGGGTAGCTAAAAATTGTCCAGCTACCTTTAGAAATGGGATCACATGAGGTTGCAGGCAAGCCTCCACAGATCAAAGCCCTGACTGAGGGCCATAATTAAAGAATTTCTTAAACCCAGGGAGGAACCCCAAAAGTGTTTGAAAATAGAGTACCAAAATAAGAGGCTACTGGTCTGACTAAACTAAGCATACCTGTTAGGAATTTCTGGGGAGACCTCCCCTAAGCTAAATCAGGAAAAGTAAAACATTCCAACATAGGTGAATGGGTGTATCAGTCCTTCAATATCACTGAGGTGGCCACCCAATTCTTTGAGGGGGAAAAAACCCCCAAACCTGTCCTTGTTTTACAAATCTAGTCTTGATAGGACCAGAGGTGTGGCTCCCAAAATAATCCAAAGCCCACCAATCCTTTTACCTCTCCCAAAACATTCCCTATTTATCTTAAGAGGCTTATAAGTATTGACAAAGGGGGAACAAAGTCATCCCAGGAGGAACTTGTCTTTCTCCTCCCATGCCTTTGGAATGCAAATGTTCTACCTGGTTTTCTCCAGGAACCCTTATCTCTGCCATCTTTTTAAAATACAAATTTTGAAAAAGGGGGTGATGTGGAACTTGTCAAACACAAATAGAAATCTTAAGCATCTTTTCCATAAATGTTAGTAAAAAAGGGTTTAGTCATCTAGACAAGTGACCTTGATTTGTTCCATCTGCCAGAAACCCAATTTAAATCCACCCTCTTTTGTAACTGATGGGTTTTACATTGTTGTACCTGACTCATGGCTGGAATTTTGGAATGGGAACTATGAGGTCTCTGTGTTTGTTTGAGGTCTCTGTGTTTGTGTGTGTTCATATGTATCTATATGTGGCAATACCATACATCTATGTTGTAGATGTATGGTATTGCCAAAAATTAATTTGTAAAAGAGCTCTATTTATTTGATTTAAAGGAAGCTGAGCACTTATATAAATACTCAGAAATAGAAAATAATCTGGCTAGAATGAATTTCAGGTTCATGTCATCTGGAAAATATTCAGTACTAAACTGATATCTTGTATTGAAGGTGGCTTAAGCTTGTTTTGATTAATATAGACATGTCTTTAGAGTCGTCAATGTTAAGTATAATACTTCTGTTGTACCTAGGTTTACTAGAGGTCAAATAAGACCTTATTATATCTGTTGCAAATTTGTCAACAAGAAAAGTAACTCGATGTGAAAAAACTTTTAAGGAAAATGAGATATATGTTTTCAGTGAAAGAAGGTTTGAGGAATGAAAAAAAAAAAAACTGAAAAAAGTTGTGCACAATCAGGATTTTCTAAGATTGGATTAAACTTAGTTGGATTAATGGATTTTGCTTGGAATGGGCTGAGGAAAGACTTGGGTTCAGTCTCTCTGTTAAGAGAACAGTTTTCTTGCAATGCTGCTTTTGATAATGGATTGTGTGAGTTTCTTTGCCTTTAAGTGATCTGTATTTTCTTTTGAGATCTCTTGTAACTTTGATTAAAAAAATAAGTATTGTCTCACAGTGACCTATGATCTTATTTAACCAAATGTTTTGAAACTTTTTGACAAACTTCCCAAATATCAAATTTTAATTAAAGTTCTTTTGACTTCCAGCTAACTTTGGGATGCTTTAGAGGGACCCTGAGGCACCTCAGAGAGAAATATTTAACTAGTATTATTTGATATGTTAAATTGCATGGAGAGCATTATCACATGAGTGATAAACCTATGTAAAATATACTCTATGGATGAATGTTATTAATGTAGACATTCTAAACATTATGTAAAGTTTCTAAAATTTGGATATGTCCTGGTATAATGCTATAGTTCTAGTAATTATCTTAAAATGTTGTATGTCACAACAGTAACCAAGCTTCTTTATCAATTATACTGTAATCAGATGTCTAACCGTGCTTTTTAAGTCTTCTGTCATTTATAGACAGTTACTGTTGTCCAGATGCTTCATCAGTGATTCATCTTCAAGAAGATTCATAGAAAGGCTATGGAAGCAGTTACAACTGTTCCACGATTGTAATGTGCCAATATTATATAATGTGCCAAAATATATAATTTTTAAATTGTTCTGTAAGTAAAGGGGTCATGGAATAATGACACTCTGGTAGTTGTTGGGATTTTCCTATTGGCTTCATGTGGCAGGTACTGGATATTTCTTACTCATTGTAAATATGTCTCTTTTATTAGAAAAACATTTTTTCTTTTGTCAGAAGAGCCTTCTTCCATTTTCCTGGCTAATAAATAGTTGGCATTAAAAAAAAAAAAAAAAAGATGATGGCTATGCGAGGATTCCAGTCTATACCACCTCAAAACAAGGAGCTGTCCTGCCCCTGGGTCCCCTAGATCAGGCATCCAGAGATTTCTACTCCCTGACGGGCAGGGTCGACACCCCTACTCAGCCCTGAGGCAGCTACAGAAGATGGACCGTTGCCTCTCTGCTTTCCATAAGAATATGGGAGTAAAATCTCTTCGGGGGGAATGAAACAGGAAGGGGGCAGGGGACAACCTTTAAAAGAATGACATAGCATTGAGGACATGACATAAACTGGTTAGAACCAGTTAGGTCCAAGATGGCAGATGACTGACTTCCACCAGACCTTGAGCCTCAGTATACACTCATTGTAACACATCAGCAAGCTAAATGACCCACCCACAGGCGCCATGACAGTTCCAAGGCCAGCCATAAAAGGCCAAAAAAGTGGGGGGTGGCCCAATTCCTGGAAATCCCCACCCCTTCTCCCAAATAGTTGGAATAATCCTCCCACTCATTAGCCTGTGAAATTACCCACACCTATAAAGACTGACAACCCTGTACCCTGGGGCCTCCTGCCTTCTGAGATGGCCCACACTCTGTCTATGGAGTGTGTATCTCCGTGAATAAATCTTCTTTCACTTTACTATGACTTGCTCTTAAATTCTTTCCTGTGCAAAGCCAAGAATCCACACTTGGTGGCCGTCCCAGGGACTCACCTGAGACCTGGGATGTGACCATCCTCTCTGGCCCCACTTTCTTTCCTACAACATGGGCAGTAGCAAGATGATTGGCCAGAGACAACTCAGAAAGCTAATCCCATTACCAAAAAACATGAGACTATGAGCCACATGGCAGAGCAGTTCTCCAGGGTTCCCTTACCCTGCTGCTCTCTGTCCAGAGCCCCTTCCCAATAAAGTCTTTTGCTTTGTCAGCAAAATAAATAAATAAATAAAGTCTGTCTTTGTATCAGTCAGCTATAGCTGCATAACAGCCTCAAAATCTCAGTGTCATACAGCAATAAACATTTATTTCTTGCTCACGAATTTGAGGCCCCTGAGACAACTGTTTCAAGTTCCAATTCCACTAGGATGGCTCTACACCATATAGCTCTCATTCTTCTCTTGGTATCAGCCAGGGCCTGTTGTCTCTTGGTGATGGAAGAATAGAGAACCGACCTCAGTATGTAACCACGTGTTTAGTTCCTACTAACATCTCTTTGGCTAAAGCAAGTCACGTGGTCAAGTAGAATGTCAAGGGGTGGGGAGGTTCACACCATCTTTTGTGTAGCAGTAACTGCAAAATCACATGACAAAGGGCATGGATCTATATCCATGGATGAGGGAAGAGTTGGGACCAATAGTTTTATCTATTACAGTCTTGCTCTTTAAAACTTTTGGATGGCATGTGTATTTGGTATATATCCAAATCCATGCTAGATTATACAAGGTTCTGGCAAAAACTGTAGTATAGTCTTTTTCTGTATTGTTTCTTCAAAATAAATTACTTTTAATAAGTATAGTAAGGTCACAAATTTTGTTCTCAATATTCTCAGATGTTTCTTAATTTTCTTCTATAGCTATCCTAGTCTTTCTCATAAACATCACCACAATAAGGAGTAGAGAAAAAAATTGTCTATCTAGTAAATGTAAACAGGTTCTTTAGTAAGTCAGTGTTTTACAATATTTAATTGTGTTTTTGTTGTTGTTGTTTGTTTCGATGCTATTCTCTCCCACCAACCTAAGATGGCTTCTAGATGCCTGAAGCATGGAGTGACTTACACAACTTTGTTAGGTGCACGTTTCCCTCCTGGCACACACCCTCCTGGCATTTGTAACTATAGTCTTGATGGGAATTAATGTGTTATTTGTTCTCACGGCTAAGTAGAGCCTGGTAGCCCTCCCACATGACCTGGCCTTGGTTCTTACTGGTGTTCTAAGCACCCTGAATTTCTGCATTAATCTCCATCTAGCTCCCTGGTCAGGGAGTCCACCCCAGGTCTCTGCTTCTGGTTGTTCACCCCTCACAATGGCAGGCCCATTGCTGCTTTCAACTCAGCTGCCTCTGAGTCCCCACTTAGGGACTCTGGGAACTTCCTGGTTCTACCTATGTCCTTGGAAGCCATGAGTAGCTTGGGGAAGCAAAGTATACAGGGTGCTCTCTTGCTGAACCACTGTATTAGTCAGCGTTCTCCAGAGAAACAGCCAATGGGAGATATACACATATATAAAAGGAGATTCATTACAAGGAATTGGCTCACATGATCTGCTGTCTGCAAGCTGGAGACTCAGGAAAGCCAGTGGCGTAATTCAGCTAAGACTAAAGACCTGAGAACCATGATGTAAACCCAAGTCCAAGAGAAGAATAAGATGCGGTGAGGGGTCCCAGTTCAAGCAGTGAGGCAGGAAAAAAAAAGAGGGGGAGGATTATTCTTTCCTCCACTTTTTGTTCTATTCAGGCCCTCAAGAGATTCGCTGATGGCCCCCCACACTGGGGAGGATGATCTACTTTACCGAGTCCGCTGATTCAAATGCTGATCTCATTTGGAAACACCGCACAGACACGTCAGAAGTGATATTTAATGTGGGCTCCCCATGGCCAGCCAAGCTGACATAACATTAATCATCACAACCATGTTGTGCTTCCAGATGCGCTCTGATGTGTCCACACCCCAGGCTAACGCAGGACAACCTGTGCGGTGGCCCCTTTTCAGGGTTCAGAATGAGGACAAGGGGCCGCCGTCTCCCCATCCTGCCTCCTGCCACCTCCACAGGAGTTCCTGAGGCCAGCAGGGCACCTCAGTGAGTCGTCCCCTGGTTGGGGGGAGGACCCCCATCCGTCCTGTGATCTGGGGGAAAGTGTATTGCAGCCCTGGTCATTAATTCTCGGCGAAGGCAACTGGAAACTCCATTAAGGCCTCAGTTATATGCTCCTTCTAATCTAGTTTTCCCCAGAGAGCCTTGTCTTTGGGACATTTTTGGGCATTTTCCAAGCCATTCATGAAGGTGATATTTCGACTAGTTGTTCTGTTTGTGATTTAGGTTGAATTACTTGAATGCTGACATTCAACCATTTTTGACCTAAGACTAATAGCAATTCCATATCTTTCAATCCACATGTTAACTGATAGAACCCCCTGAAGAGAGGGAGGGTGTCTTAGGCCACCATAGCCCCTGACCCTGTCACACTTCACGTTAGAAGTTCTGGGAAATTGCTAGCAAAGGATGTTATAACAGGGCCTGAAGGAAAATGGACCAAGCCAGAGGTTGTCAGAATTGCTGATGCGAGCCGGACAGAGGCTGTAAAGAGTTGATGCACTGACCAGCGTCTCCATGAGCTGCAAGTCCTCCCCGGACACTGAGATTTCTGACTGTGAGGCTGTGCTCTGCGGCCTGGGGGCACTCAGGTGCGGAGAGGAGCTGCAGCTCCAGTTCCACCCAGGAGGTCTGGCTTCCCTCCAGTTGGGGTGATGCACTCCTGCTTTCATGTTTGGAGGGTGCGGACCGCGGTGTGAAATGTGCCAATGCGCGTGCCAGTGGGGTGGACGATAGGCCAGCCTGAAAAGCAAAAGCCACCGCTGCCCGCCCCCCTAGCCCTTAGTACCCTTTTGGCTCGCTCCAAGGTTTTGAGGACACGTGGGCCCCAGCGCAGACCCAGTTTCAAAGATAGCTCAGGGCAGTCTGGGAGGGAAGGTGGGTCAGGGCACATCTGTCCTCGCAGGAGGAGCTGAAATAGCTCCCATCCCTGCACAGCGATGACGCAGAGAGAGAAGCGGAGCGGACGTGGTCCTGTTTTTAGTTCTTTCTCAAATTGTTTTCAGATTTGGGAATTACAGTTCCTAAGAGAAATAGTGCAGTGGCTCATTGCCATCCGACAGAGCCGCTGAGGTGTTTCCATTTAGTCTCAAAAAGCGCTTGTTCTGCAGCTCACGGTGACAGCAGGCAGTCAAACCCAGCTCAGCCAGCTGGGGAGAGGCCGGGGAGACATTGTCTTAATTCTGAACGATAGACTGTCTTATAGGAAGTGGCACTGTGTTATGTTTTGTTTTTCAGGTATATATAGAGATTCATGTTGTTTCCAGAGTGGCTGTGAGTAGAGGGCCTGTCGTACCTTCTCCCCACCAGTCCCAACACCCACCCCCCCCCCCCAGTAAAACTGCCATTTCACTGGTGCTATCTAGTCCCCTTTGCCATCAGCCCACTCTCCATCCTTACTGCCAGAAGGTGACCTCTGAGGATGGCATCACCTGAATTTCCTTGACTTCTGGCTTCCAGGGGAAGACACCAGGGTGGGGGGAGGGGGAGGGAGGGAGGGGGAGATGAGAGGAGGGAGGGGAAGATTAAGGGAGGGATGGGGGGAGATGGAGGGAGGGGGGACAGGGGAGGGTGGGGGGAGGAAGAGGATGGAAGGACAGGGGAGAGTCAGCGCACTGGTTCCCGCCCATCTGGCCACCGCTGAAGGGCCGGGCTTGGCACTGGCCACCTGCTCTCCCGAGACCCCACGTGGATGGCCCCTCCTCCAGTCTGTGTCCACAGGGCCCTGCAGAACCTGATCCCCTTTCTCCTGTTAGCCCAGGGATGGTAGTGGCTTCCTGCTGTTTTCAGTCCCAGGTACCTCACATTGGTCACTTGCCTGTAAGTCTGTGCCCCGCCTTCTGAATAGTCTCTATTAAACTCTCTTTGGAGTTACCATCTGTTTCTGCTGGAACCTTGATCCTGGAACCCAAAGACCTCCTGATCTTCTAATCACCCAGCCATATTTCCATTCTAATCTTCAGCACCAGACAGCGGACATCTCTGTATTTTTAAGTCTCTTCCCCTTGGCTTCCCCATTTCCCTCTCACCGAAGCCCCACCTCTTGGCAGTTCCCACGGGCATCTGCTATGGGCGCCTGGTCTGCCCATCCCTGTACCTGCTGCCCATTCTCGGCCCTTCTCTTTTCACTCTTTATTCTCCCCCTGGATGACCTCAATCACACCCATGCTTCAACTTAGAGGAGGAAACCGACCCTTATTGAGTAGTCTATGTGTGAATACCAGGTGCTTTATTCCATTATTCATCTGAATATTGAATATTTATTGAGTGTCTCCAATGTGGCAGGACCCATCTGGGGCTGGGCATATGTTATCTCTTTGACTCTTCACAACAAAGTTGGTACTATTGTCTCTCTTTTATAGATGAGGATTCTGAGCTGCAGATAAGTTAAATAAAGTGCCCACTCAAGGTAGAGCTGGGACTGAAGTCAGCTTCCTTGCCTCCAAAGCTGGAGCTCTTCCTCCCATACTGCAATGATAATGGAACGCCTCCTCTTTACGTCGTTGAATTTGAGTTGAACTTAGCAGAACTTTTACAGATTCTAAAAACAGCAGAGGGACTTCCCTGGTGGTGCAGTGGTTAAGAATCTGCCTGCCAATGCAGGGGACACGGGTTCAAGCCCTGGTCCAGGAAGATCCCACATGCTGCGGAGCAGCTAAGCCCGTGGGCCACAGCTACGGAGCCTGTGCTCTACAGTCCGCGAGCCACAACTACTGAGTCCACATGCCACTACTACTGAAGCCCGTGCACCTAGAGCTTGTGCTCCTCAACGAAGAGTAGCCTCCACTTGCTGCAACTAGAGAAAGCCTGCATGCAGCAATGAAGACCCAACACAGCCAAAATAAAATAAATAAATTTATAAAAAAAAAATCTAAAAAAATAAATAAATAAAATAAAAACAGCAGAGTCTGACTTCGGGGGTTTGAGTTGAAGTAGAAACATTTTTTTGCTAACTCATTCATCAGAGACACGTGCCTTACTCTGACTTTCAGGCTCTGTTTGCTCTGTAATTCACTGTGATTCTAAAAATTACCCCTGGGTCCCCAATTGCTCTATTTTAAAAGCTGGTATCCTGACAATACAAGATTACTTTAAAGTCAGAGCAGTAGGATTTATTCGAGAGATCTTTGGTCATAATAGATATTAGAAACAGGAGTAATTGTTGGCATTTTCTTCTGCCCTGAAAGAGGACAATGAAGCTAAACCTTTTTCTGGGTATAGGACCCGGGATACCCTTATACTGCAGCTATAACATGGGAACAATGGAGCTGAGTAAACAGGATGTGCACAGTTGGCTGTGCTTGGTGATTTGGGTCCTAAAACGTTGGCCTGCTTTTGGTAGAGATGGCAAATATCACTTTGGAGAATATTTGAATTACTATGGGGGTGGGGGGAAATCCCTTCATCAGTCTCCCATCCCATACCCTTTTTAAAAAATAATTAATTAATTAATTAATTAATTTTTGGCTGCGTTGGGTCTTTGTTGCTGTGCGCGGGTTTTCTTTAGTTGAAGCAAGTGGGGGCTGCTCTTCGTTGTGGTGCACGGGCTTCTCATTGCAGTGGCTTCTCTTGTTGCGGAGCACGGGCTCTAGGCGTATGGGCTTCAGTAGTTGTGGCACGTGGGCTCAGCAGTTGTGGCTCGTGGGCTCTAGAGTGCAGGCTCAGTAGTTGTGGTGCATGGGCTTAGTTGCTCCGAGGCATGTGGGATTTTCAGGAACCAGGGCTCCAACCCACGTCCCCTGCATTAGCAGGCGGATTCTTAACCACTGCACCACCAGGGAAGTCCCCATCCCATACCCTTTTTGAAAAGCAGAGTGCTAGATGAATCCTCAGCAACTTGCATACAGAGCACTGGACGTTCTAAGAGAGAAGGGACTAAGACCTTAACCTCTTGTCCCCAAGAAGCGAAGTCCAGAACACTCTTCTGGAAGGGACGGAGTGATGAAGACGCTTAAATAAAATTACCAATAAGGTAGAAAGAAGTGTGGCCTGTGGGTGGTGAGAGCTGCCAGCAGCCTTGAGTTGGTGAAGGGCGCAGAGCCCAGGTGTCTCTTGGTTCTGGAGGAAGCCAACCTGCTTTCTACCTGCCCCTACCCAGCCCTCCTGAGGGCAGAGTTGGATCTTAGAAAAAGCAGGTTAGAGGAATAACTTAAAAGGGAGCCCTGTCTAGTTTGGGGTGAAGTTCTTTTGACTGAGTTTTAGCCTGAGAAGATGGAGCCAGCGGGACTGCCCGGAAGCCCCCTGCCCCTCAGGAAGTGGAGATCAGGTTGGGGGAGCACTTTGCTGGTGGGTGGGGGTGGGGGAAGGGGACTAGACTTCCTGCTGGGCAGGGTAATTGGGCTGACAGCATTCCAGTTTGGTATACTACTGTGATATCAGTTACCGGTTACAAATACAAAGCTCTAAGCACAGTGCCTGGCACATAGTAGGTTATCAAGAAATGGTAGGTAGTTATGAACATCATTATTTCATTTCTAAGAGAGATCACAAAAAAAGAAAATTACAGGGGGAAAGTGGCAGGGGTGGTGGTGGTGGTGGGATGAATTGGGAGATTGAGATTGACATATATACACTAATATGTACAAAACAGATAACTAATAAGAACCTGCTGTATAAAAAAATAAATAAAATTCAAAAATTCAAAAAAATCCAAAAATATAAAAGAAACTTACAGACCAATATCACTGATGAACAAAGATGAAAAATCCTGAACCAAATACTAGCAAACAGACTCCAACAACACATTAAAAGATCATGCACCATGATCAAGTGGGATTTATCCCAGGGATGCAAGGATTCTTCAATATACACAAATCAATGTGATACACCATATTAATAAACTGAAGAAAAAAACCCATATGATCATCTCAATAGATGCAGAAAAAGCTTTTGACAAAACTCAATGCCCATTTATGATAAAAACTCTCCAGAAAGTGGGCATAAAGGGAATCTACATCAACATCATAAAGGCCATATATGACAAACCTACAGCAAACATCATTCTCAATGGTGAAAAACTGAAAGCATTTCCTCTAAGATCAGGAACAAGACAAGGATGTCCACTTTCACCACTATTATTCAACACAGTTTTGGAAGTCCTAGCCATGGCAATCAGAGAAGAAAAAGAAATAAAAGGAACACAAATTGGAAAAGAAGAAGTAAAACAGTCACTGTTTGAAGACGACATGATACTATACATAGAAAATCCTAAAGATGCCACCAGAAAACTACTAGAGTTAATCAATGAATTTGGTAAAGTTGCAGGATACAAAATTAATGCACAGAAATCTCTTGCATTCCTATACACTATCAATGAAAGATCAGAAAGAGAAATTAAGGAAACAATCCCATTCACCATTGCAACAAAAGGAATAAAATACCTAGGAATAAACCTACCTAAGGAGGTAAAAGACCTGTACTCAGAAAACTATAACACACTGATGAAAGAAATCAAAGATGACACAGATGCAGAGATATACCATGTTCTTGGATTGGGAGAATCAATATTGTGAAACTGACTATACTACCCAAAGCAATCTACAGATTCAGTGCAATCCCTATTAAATTACCAATGGCATTTTTAACAGAACTAGAATAAAAAATCTTAAAATTTGTATGGCAACACAAAAGACCCTGAAGAGCCAAAGCAATCTTGAGGGAAAAAAACAGAGCAGTAGGAATCAGACTCTCTGACTTCAGACTATACTACAAAGGTACAGTAATCAAGACAATATGGTACTGACACAAAAACAGAAATATAGATCAATGGAACAGGATAGAAAGCCCAGAGATAAACCCATGCACACATGGTCAACTAATCTATGACAAAAGAGGCAAGGATATACAATGGAGAAAAGACAGTCTCTTCAATATGTGGTGCTGGGAAAACTGGACAGCTACATGTAAAAGAATGAAATTAGAACACTCCCTAACACCATACACAAAAATAAACTCAAAATGGATTAAAGACCAAAATGTAAGACCAGACTCTTCAATAAGTGGTGCTAGGAAAACTGGACAGCTACATGTAAAAGAATGAAATTAGAACACTCCCTAACACCATACACAAAAATAAACTCAAAATGGATTAAAGACCTAAATGTTAGACCAGACACTATAAAACTTAGAGGAAAACACAGGAAGAACACTCTTTGACATAAATCACAGCAAGATCTTTTTTGATCCACCTCCTAGAGTAATGGAAATAAAAACAAACAAACAAAAAAACAAATGGGACCTAATGAAACTTAAAAGCTTTGACACAGCAAAGGAAACTATAAACCAGACAAAAAGACAACCCTCAGAATGGGAGAAAATATTTGCAAATGAATCAACGGACAAAGGGTTAATCTCCAAAGTATATAAACAGCTCTTGCAGCTCAATATTAAAAAAACAACCCAATCAAAAAATGCACAGAAGACCTAAATAGACATCTCTCCAAAGAAGACATACAGATGGCCAAGAAACACATGAAAAGCTGCTCAACATCACTAATTATTAGAGAAATGCAAATCAAAACTGCAATGAGGTATCACCTCACACTGGTTAGCATGGGTATCATCAGAAAATCTGCAAACAACAAATGCTGGAGAGGGTGTGGAGCAAAGGGAACCCTCTTTCACTGTTGGTGGGAATGTCAATTGATACAGCCACTGTGGAGAATAGTATGGTGGTTCCTTAAAAAACTAAAAATAGAATTACCATATGACCCAGCAATCCCACTACTGGGCATATAACCAGAGAAAACCGTAATTCCAAAAGACACATGCACTGCAATGTTCACTGCAGCACTATTTACAATAGCCAAGTCATGGAAGCAACCTAAATGCCCATCGACAGACAAATGGACAAAGAAGATGTGGTACATATATACAATGGAATATTACTCAGCCATAAAAAGGAACGAAATTGGGTCATTTGTAGAGATGTGGATGGATCTAGAGACTGTCCTACAGAGTGAAGTAAGTCAGAAAGAGAAAAACAAATATCGTATATTAATGCATATATGTGGAACCTAGAAAAATGGTACAGATGAACCAGTTTGCAAGGCAGAAATAGAGACACAGATGTAGAGAACAAGCATATGGACACCAAGTGGGGAAAGTGGGGTGGGCGGTGGTGGTGGTGGTATGAATTGGGAGATTGGTATTGACATGTATACACTAATATGTATAAAATAGATAACTAATAAGAACCTGCTGTATAACAAAACAAAAAAAAAAGAAATGGTAGGTAGTTATGAGCATCGTTATATTATTACTAAGAGAGATCTTGATGAGGAAAAGAATGAGCTGTTTGAGCTGAGGGGATGGGGGAGTGGGAGGGGCACTACTGCACACTGTGACCTTTGCTTGGTGTCCTGCCTCCAATGGCTGTCACCCTGGTCAGGGGTGGAAATGGTCTGCAGAGTTTTCCCTATACTTTGCCTCTAGTGGCTGTCACCCTGTTTCATTGCCCAGCAGCATGGCTGAGAGAGGTTAGGTATTGCTCAACTCCTGAAAGTGTAATATTTAGAGTCTTAGAATCTTGGAAGGAACCCAAAAGCCACCTACCGGTGGTTACCAAACATTTGAAAGCAGTAAAGCCTGTTTTCCTTCTTGAATAAAATTTTATATGACACACTGACATGTAAAACAAATTGAGTGAAATTTTGCTAATAAGATATCTTTTTAAGTTGAAATATATTCTATTGACTTATGTTAGTGTCGATTGACGAGAATAGTTACGCAATTTGGAAAAATCCGAAACTCATAATTGGGGCTATGGAAGCAGGGTTCGGTCTTCTATCAGATTTAGTGAACATCCACACAATTCAAATCAAAATGCAAATTAAATCTCGGAAGTACCCCATGATATTCAGTATACCTCTAATCTAGCTCATTGTATTAGTCACAGCGCCAGTGGGAAACAGTTGGCACTCTCAAATTAGGGTGTTTCTAGGCAGCTTTAAACTTCTTAAAGCATTTACAAAAGCATAGGCAGGGCGGGGAGCCACGTGGGATGGTGTAATACCCCAGGGCTAGTGACAGTGGAGTTGTTACCACCAGTAGACCTGAGGGTCGAGCAGAGTGAGCCGTTACCAGCAGCTGGGAGATGACTGTGTAGGGGGGCTGCCTTGAGAGAGCAGGGACCTTCAGGAGAGGGACCGCGCCACTCCCAGGAGACCCTGCAGGAAAAGAGCAGGGGTGTAAATACCCAGTCTCACTCTCTTTCCTCCTTCTAACATCTTCCGGGGGGCACCCTTTGGCAGACCCCAACCAGAAGCTAGAGGGCAAAAGAGACTTTGATGCCATTCCTCCAAGTCAGCCTCCCAGGGCACAAAGCAGGTTGGAGCAGGGTGGGGAGTGAAGCCAAGCCAGAGGAGCCAGTAGACACCATCTAGGACACCGCTGTCCCTGTTTTTAAAGATAGCAAGAACGAAAGCTCAGAGAGTTTAGTTGACTTGCCCAAGGTCAATAGGTTAGGGACGATGATAAGAAACCAAGTCCTCCAATCCCACTTCGGCCCTCTTTCCACCATGCTTTTTTCATCACTCTAGTCCGAGGACAATTCTTGATTCAGAAATGCTAAGGTCATCTATTGGATTTGGGGTTCTGGAGTTAAGGGGACAGGCTTAGCCTAGTCCAGTAGTTTCCTTTGTTAGGGTCAACTGTGATCTACTGTTGCTGTGTAGCTCTTTGCAAGTCTAAAGACAGACCACAGCTATTTAGGGAAATAGCAGAGTGTGGAGCTCTTTGGAACTTTTATCCCAACCTCTCAGGTCAGCCACTTTCTCAGAAAAGGCAGGAAGAATGTTAGCCAAAAAACATAAGGGAGCTCTTGGAACATGGGTACTAATTCTGGCCCAGAAATATCCAAGAGTATTCACGTCTGTGAAAGCTGAACAGCTGCAGAGAGCTTTTGGATTCCTGGTGACATTTGTGCTAAATCAGCATGACTCCCAAAGGTTCCACCTTTGACCCGCTTCTCATAGAACGTTCTCATCAATGTGGTGGGTAACAACTGTTGCCTAGTACTCTTCATTCACTATGGTTTGGGGGAATTAGTGGTGAGTATCCCTTGACCCATTTGCAGTTTGAAATAGGTTATGTGTGGTTGGTGTCTTGTAATTTCTTTGATTTAGTTAGACACTGTGGATGATCAAGCTTTGTGATGAGGTGAGGGCTGTTTACTTACTGATGGTTTAGGGTGTAGCAGTCAACTCACAAAGAAACCACATGTCCCTGAGTATCTTGGGTATACCCTCGGCACAGGTAACTCACGTGGCTGCACCAGTCAACTTCACTGAACTTTCCCAGGATACGTTCTTATCTCGTCTGTGAATTTCATCCCTTCTCCATGGTTGCCACCCCTCCCATATTGTTGGTTGACTCCTTCAGTTTATTTTTGTCCTGTCAATCTTTTAAAAAGCTATTTACTCAGTTGTGGTTGACTGAGGTATGCAGACATAAACTTTCTTTCATGGAGTTTGGGGTCCAGTGCAGTGTCATATGGAAGCATTCTGGTTTGCCAACCTGGAAGCTCTCCAAACCCCCTCCTTTTGGGTTTTTACAGAGGCTTTGTTACACAGGCACAATTGATTAAATCATTGACTATTGGTGATTGATTCAACCTCCAGCTCCTCTCCCCTCCCCAGAGATCAGGGGGCCCACCCTTCTGTTCATTGTTGGTTCCCTTGCTGCTTTCCAAAAGTCACCTCAAAAAGATACATGCACCCCTATGTTCATAGCAGCACTATTCACAATAGCCAAGACATGGAAACAACCTAAATGTCCATTGACAGAGGAATGGATAAAGAAGATGTGGTACATATATACAATGGAATACGACTCAGCCATAAAAAATAATGAAATAATGCCATTTGCAGCAACATGGATGCAACCTGAGATTATCATACTAACTGAAGTAAGTCAGAAAGAGAAAGACAAATACCACGTGATATCACTTGTATGTGGAATCTAAAACATGGCACAGAAGAATCTATCTATGAAACAGAAACAGATTCACAGACATAGAGATCAGAGTTGTGGTTGCCAAGGGTTGGGGGAGAGGGATGGACTGGGAGTTTGGGGTTAGTAGATGCAAACTATTACATTTAGAATGGATAAACAACAGGGTCCTACTGCATAGCACAGGGAGCTATATCTGATCTCCTGGTATAAACCATAATGGAAAAGAACATAAAAAAAAGAATGTATATATGTGTATAACTGAGTCACTTTGTTGTACAGTAGAAAGTAGCACAACACTGTAAATCAACTATACTTCAATTAAAAAATAGAGAATAAACAAAACAAAACAAAAGTCACCTCCTTAACCTAAACCCAAGTTGTGGTGGAACGGGATTGTCACAAATGACAACACACCCATTTCACCTTTTGGCTCTGAAGCATTTTCAGGAACTGAGGACTAGAGACCAAACATTATAGTAAGAGATGCTCCCATTGCTCTTTTCACTCAGGAAATTCCAAAGGTTTGGGCAGCTGTGGACCAGGAACCATAAATAAAGACCAAACACAAACAAGAAATATACTTGGCTCACCTAAATAACCAAATCTATATATTTCTTATAAATTTCAATATCACACCTCTGTCCAACATTTTCCCTCTTTTGCGCCCCCCCCCCCTTTTATTATCTGACTCTCAGGAAAACTCTAATCCTGGATCTAAACCACCGTTCTCCTCCTGTTACACCTGCACTTCCTACTCATGCTGGGGAAAGTCAGACAACGGATAAAGTTTTGCGACTACAAATCTATCAACTCCAACCACATCCACACTTTAAAAGTTGCTCAGCCATCCACCTGAACCCCTGGACAGGTTTGCCTCTTCCTTGTTACCACAACTGTTTCAAAATGCCTTCACTCTCCTCAAGGCCCCGCATACCCTCCTGACTCCCAGCCATGACCTTGCCCTCTGCAGGCACTACGCGCAGGTCAAGTCGGCTATGACATACCTCCAGAAGGCTTCTGTTTCTTTTCATTTCCAAGGTATTCGGGATAATGCAGAAACATTTCAGAGCAGTGAATTTTCAAAGCATGGTTCCCTGGACCAAGAGCGTCAGCACACCTCGTTAGAAATGCAGTTCGCATGCCCCACCCCAGATGCAGGAAACCAGGAACTCTGGGAGTGGGCGCTGGTCCTCCGGGTTTAACAAGCCTTCCAGGTGATTCTGATGCAGCTAAATTAGTGCGAGAACCATTGCCTTAAAATAAGATGCAGCTTCTGCTTCCTTCTTTAGCCTTGTGTCTTGTCAACATTGCCGATTTCTCCATTTTATTGTGCCCTCTAACCACGTGGAGCTGTGGTGCTAATCATTCTCTAATCCGATCAAGTTTTCTCTTGGTTCAGAGATTTGCAAAGCTGCTACCTCAGTTGGCAGTCCCTGTGTTATTTATTCCCCATTACCCTTCATTTCTCAACGTTACATACTTTAGGGACTTCCCTCATCCTGCAGCTAATGTAGATGTGAAGACAGACTAAGGACACATCTCTCACATTATCAGCAGGGACCTCCAAGACTTTCAGATTAGGGACCCCATGTAAATGTTGGGTACTGGCTCTAGGTGTGCCGACTTCCCTAACAGGTGACTTGAAGGACGGGTCTGTGTGGAGGGGAAGATAGCCATTATAATGAACTGTGTCTTTTCATTTATTGTTTTGTGATAAAGGAAGACTAAATTACAACCCAGTCTGTGTTTCAAATGTCATTCAGTTCAACTCTTGCACATTCGGTTGGCTCTTGTTATTTGGTTGGGTTATCAGTTTGGGTCAGAGAACTTCAGGTTGGGCTAGGGGGAGGGAGGGCAGGGCAAGCTTTCTCTGGGTGACCTAGTGGCCCCTGTGTTCCCCATTTGTGATTTCACAAGGCAACTCTCCCAAATGCACTGGGCCTTCCTGAGCTAGAGGGCACCCTTGCGTCATTTGAGTTAATTCTAGTAAGAAGAAGTCTGAATATAGAAATTAATTTGAGATCAACCGCTCACCTCCTTGGGGTAATTTGCCCCTTTCATGAAGCCAAGCAGTCAGCCAGAGCTAAGAAAATTACTTCCAAGTGGACACTCCACTTTGGAGTGATGACTCCACTTGTATAGGGAATGCATTTAACTCACCTGGCTGTGCTGTAGAACCAGGCCCATCAATTTTCAATGGTCATTCGCCAGGCATTTTCAATTTGATTAATTTCCTTGTGGTTTCTACCCAACTCTAAGCAAGGCCAAGTTTTTGTTGTCTCTTGAACATTTTTTGCTTCCCTAGAAAGTATGAAACATACCTGTGTTAGAACCTGATGGCATTCTTCGTATTTTCTGTGCTATTTTTAGGTCTAGTGGTGAGGTAACTTGAGACCCGGGAGCCAAAAGGAACAAGAATTCATCGTAGCCATTGTGACCCATTAATTTGAGCTGAACTCACAATTTTTCAGTCGTTCCAATTTAGACTCTTACTTCAATCACATGATCTTTCGACACTGATACTTCCTTTAATATCGTGGTGAATATTTCAGAATTTTTATGATAGCATTATCTATAAACTATAGAAAAGGAACAATGAGATTTCATGTTTTGAAGCTTCACAAATACTACGTGGTATTTTCCAGTTTTTCTTAAAATGTTACTTTTGTATCATGATACTTCTCTGGATTACTCTAAGCATAATCTTATAATTTTCTTTTGTTTAAAACTAAAGCAGAGTAAATAAAGTTCAGTGGGTTCTGCTTGCACTGTTAAAGTTGGACTTGTGTGTTTAGATTTTCTGTTTCTTAACTACTCTTTGCTTAACCTGTCAGTTATTGAGAGGTTTAAGTTTTCAATTCCTCCTAGTAATTCCTGTTTTTGCCTTACATATCTTAAGGCAATGTTATTCAAGGACGTACAAGTTCAGAATTGTTATAACTTTGGAGTTAATGTTAGGTGTTAACCAGTTTATCCTTAATAATTCAGTTGGATATAAAATATATTTAACTTTAGAGTAACATAGTTGTATTAGATTTTTATTGCTGCTGCAACAAATTACTACAAATTTAGTGGTTTAAAACAACACAACTTATTATCTTGCACTTCTGTATATTGGAAGTCTGGCATGGGTCTCCCGGGGCTAAAATCCAAGTGTTACAGGACTGTGTCCCTTTTTGGAGGCTCTGGGGGTGAATCTATTTTCTTGCCTTTTCTGGCTTCTAAAGGCCACCTACATTCCTTGGCCCGTGGCCCCCTTCCTCCATCTTCAAAACCAGCAACATTGCATTTCTCTGTGTCTTTCTTTCATAGTCACATGTTCCTCTAACAGACTCTTTGTTCTGCCTCTCCCTTCCACTTTTCAGCTCTCATGATTATATTGGGCCCACTTAAATTATCCTGTTTTTGAGCTTTACAAAAATGGAACCATATGGTAGATACACTTCTGTTTCTCTTTCACTCAACATTAATTTTAATGAAATTAATCCCTATTGATATATTTAGTTGTAATTTTTTAATTTCTTGACTTAAAAAATTTCTAAATTTTTTTCTTCCAGTTTTATGGAGATATAATTGACATACAGCACTGTGTAAGTTTAGGGTGTACAGCATAATGATTTGACTCACATAAAATGAAATGATGGGACTTCCCTGGAGGTCCGGTTGTTAAGACTTCACCTTCCAATGCAGGGGGTGCGTGTTCAATCCCTG
The DNA here is from genome assembly GCF_949987535.1 of Balaenoptera acutorostrata. NCBI lineage: Eukaryota > Metazoa > Chordata > Mammalia > Artiodactyla > Balaenopteridae > Balaenoptera > Balaenoptera acutorostrata. Next base: position 12,590,713 of record NC_080081.1, read on the forward strand.
GTTCGGGAGCTAAGATCCCACATGCCTTGCGGCCAAAATACCAAAACATAAAACAGAAACAATACTGTAACAAAATTCAATAAAGACTTTAAAAATGGTCCACATCACAAAAAAAAATCTTTAAAAAAATCATGAAATGATGACCACAATAAGTTAAGTGAACATCCATCATCTCAAATAGATACAAAATAAAAGAAAAAGATAGTTTTTCCTTGTGATGAGACTCTTAGGATTTACTCTCAACAACTTTCATATGTAACATACAGCAGTGTTCATTATATTGATCATGTTGTGCGTTACATACCTAGTACTTATGTATCTTATAACTGGAACTTTGTACTATGTAATTGTAATTTATACATTCTTGTTGCAGTATAATATCTCATTGTATGAATTCTACCTAGAATTTTATTAGAAATATTGGACTTTCTCTCCCATCCTATCTTATCCCTTTTGCATTTTCCATCTCTTTGATTCTCTGTGCTTCATGTAGTATAAATTCCTCAGATATTTCTTCATGTTTACTAAGTCTCTACTCAGCTACCTCCAATTTGCTGCCTAACCCACCAGCTGAATTCTGTATTTCAATGACAGCATTTTCATAATTTGAAAGCTCTATTTGGCCCTTTTAAAAACAGGCTTGTTCTTTTTTCAGAGTGTTTAGTTTTTCTTCTATGTTTTTATTAATCTTAAACATATTTATTTAAACTCAAATGATTCTTTTAAATGAAACTTTACAGGATCTAATTTTGATATTTTTTGTGTATGCTGACTTTCTTTCTTGGTGTATTTTTTTCCTTATCAATTTTACAATCTTGAGTTGAGAGCTGAGCTGATTGTTCAGGTTTTTTTTGTTTTCAATATTTGGGACTGTAGTGCAGTGTCCTTAAGATTTGCTCTTCAGAATTTCAGAATGGTTTCATGTATGCTTCTGCCTGGAGTCTCAGTGGTATCATAAGGTTGTTGCTAGCTTTCATATTAATTGTTTGGCTTGGAGGTTTCAGGATTATAAAGGATATATATATATATATATAATATATATGGTTCTGAATTCTCAGGGGAGGTTTTTCCCCCCACTCAGAGTCCAGTATTAAGACAGACAACAACCTTTGTCGAGTAAACTATTTGTAATTCAGGGAAACTTAAAAAATGATGCAGCCAGCACTGTGACTTACACCACTGGGTCATCTGACTCCAGACTGGGACTTCAGTGAATTTTGTTGGAGAAATGGAGTAGAAGATGATCTGGGAATTAAGCAAGGATTGATAATGGGATTATCAGAGAGGCAGAGGACATATGAGCAGGTAAAGTGGGTGTGGTGGTCCTGGGGCTAATTATCAGTACTCAGAAGATTTGTCTCAATATCACATTGAAACTGTCTTTTTGCTTAGCTTGAACCTTACTCAGGACTGAGGCAGGTCCTTAATGGCACAGAGGCTGACTAGTCTCATTTTCAAAATTCTAAATTATGGGAAGTTGTCCTTAGTCTTGTCCTGTTGTCCTTTCTGACTTTCCCTATTTTACTTGCTGGAGCTACTCCCCTTCCCCCTCCCAGTTAAATGCCTCTAGGACAAGGTTCTCAATCTTAAATGCCTATGGGGAGAGGGTGATGGGGCAGGTAACTTGAATTAATAAAATGAGATGGAATGATGACCAAAGAGAAGTAAAGATCCAGGGGGACATGGCTTCTCGGCTCCAGCTTATTGTTGCTCAGTGGAAACGCATAGTCTGGACTGGAAGTTTGGATTTTTTAAAAAAGAAAACATCTAAAGATGCTGGCCACTCATGCAGTTATAAAAATGTGCTGTGTTAACCAAAAACACATCTGTAGGTCACATATGGTCTGCAGGCCACTGGTTTGCAACTGCTACTCTGAGCTGCCTTTCAGAACCTTCTGGGTGCCTGAATTCCCTCGTTCCATGGCAGCCCCTATTCTCTCTCCAGGTTTACCTGTCAAATAATATACCTTTCCATATGATCTGCATTCTCAATTCTCCAACAAATACCACATTCTTAGACTGACCGTATTTGAACAAATTCTCACTAAAGTGTGAATGATGGATAGCTCCTCCCAAAGTATTTGGACGGAATCACAGTGTGAAACCCTGGCAGGGAGCCCAAGGAGCAGTATCTTGTGGGCATGACCGATGCAGGCAGTGTGGAGTCTCAACCAGTGTGGGCTTTGCAGCCCTATGTTCCTGCCTCCTGGCACCCCACTCACGAGTGGAGCGATGCGGTCCACGAGAGGCTTCATCCCTCTAGATCTTGGTTTTCTTATCTGTACAATCGGGATAATGATACCTGGCAGGGTTATTGTGAAGCTGTTAACTTCTGCTATACACTCAATGCTTCTTTTTGTTCCGATTATGGGAATTCTGCAGTGGTAAGAGCCCTAAGTGAAGCCCCTCCCTGTGCAGATTTTGTAGACCTGGAAGATTTTGGTTCAAGGCATTTGCCCAAGGTCTCAGCTAGGCAAGCTGGAAATTCATTTGCAAAATTTATTTTTAATGGTAAATTTTATGGTACAATCAACTGTAATATCCCATAGCTCATCTCTGAGGCAACATGAATTAATTATTAAAGGAAGACCATTGTCCCAAACTCTGTCAGGTTGGAGTGTTGGGGAAAGGACCAGGGTACTTCCAATCCTTCTATTTAGTATCTGTGTAGCAGTTAATCTCTTTAAACCTCAGTTTGGCGCCAGTATCTGCTTTGCCCGTTGGAGTATTATTCTGAGTGTTACTGATATGTTACTTTACAAACTGGGGGTGCAAACATGGTCTCATCTCTTTAAAGAATGAACACGAACCCAAGAGCATATGTTCCTGACTAGGAGAGAAGTCAGTATCTCCTTCCTGGGTCTCCCTCCACAGCCCCGCCCTGAATTCTTCAAGAACTCGAGGGTTATAGAGTCCTAGGGTGGGGCTTAGGTGGTTGAAGGCAAAGCCAAAGTTTAATCAGTTTTCTGTTGCCATTGCTCCTGCTAGCTCATTGTCACTCTCAGAGCCACCTCCTGGTCCTCCAGAGACTTTCTACAATCTAGAAAGTATGTCCCCACTGGGCAGAGCCAGTCCTGTGGATGCTTGGCTTAGCAGGTGAAACCCGGGCCAGATTTCAGCCTCCACTTGCTTCTTTGAACTGTATTTCCCTCACCTCCACAAGGGCAGGACACCTGGTCCTGCACCGCCTGACAGAGGGATACTGTATGATGCTGGTCCGGGGAGGCCCCGCCCCTGCCTTCCCTGGGCTCGCAGGCACACAGCTTTTAACTGCTCAGCTATTTCAGTTCCTGGGGCTGCCATGGCAAGAGGCAAGAGGCACCTGGGGAACACTTGCCTGGCCTCATCCTGCTGCCTGGACAGCCACATACCTCACCCTCAGAACACAGAGGCTCTGAGGTCTGCCACTTTTGAGAACTCCAGGGCAATCTCCCCTCCCCTTATTTTAGAGTCTTGCTGGTGAGTTCCCCTCCTAAGGTTGACACACGTGACTTCTAGAACATGCTATGACAGAACTAAACGAAAAAAAATCAATGCAAGTTAAATTTCCCTCAAGACATCTTGATACAGGTAAGCATCATATTGTATTGCAATATTTTTTCTTTAATCTGCTGTTATGCTATAAATCAGATTGATTTTGAAATAAGCTGGTTGCTTCATAATCTTTAGCAGGAGCCTCCAAGGATCTGGACCTTCTAGGAAACCCAAAAAACCTTTTTTTGATGGATTAGCTGTGGCTGTCATTTGCATATGAAATTGAGGTGCAGATACCCTCCCGGTCTCTCTGATAGCTGGAGTGGGTTGCTGCAACTCTCAGCTGGCCTCCCTTGTGACATATGACTTGTGCAAAGAGATGCTGAGACTTAGGGACCCAGCCTGGGGTCACAGGCTGGAATTACTTCACCTGGGAGTCAGCCGCCCACCTGCTGGCCTCTTCCTGGTTAGCGTTACTGCTTGCTTCTCATCTGGACTAAACAGCCCCTACGAGCTAGTCCCCCTGTTGGAATCCACAAAACTACTGGACCCATGGTAGAAGATTATAAACAAGGAGGTTTATTTTTCTTCGTTTAGAATTCTAGCAAGACTGACCAATTTTTTTAAAAATTGGAAGCTCAGTTAAATCAAACCAAGGATTAAGTGAAAAGCCAGCCAAAAAAATCAATAAATCATTAACTTGAACAGACCTTAGAGGCCTGTTGCCTGGCTTGCCTTGCCACGTGACAGAAGGTTCAGTAACTTGTGATGTGGAAGGCAAGTGGGTAATCATTTCCCGGAGCGTGAATTCATTTCTTTTCCTTGAGCTCCGCTAGTGAATGGGTGGTAGCGATGCTCTATCACCACCTAGTGATACATTCACACACATCACCTGCAGCGCACAAACGGGCTCCGAGATTGTCCTGGCGTTCCCCAAGTAAAATCAATGCACGTTGGTGAAAACTAATTGCAACAAATCACATGTAACAGATACCTAAATACAGTGATTCCGAGACTTTCCCCTGCCTTCTGATTCCCATGCCTTGATTGTGCTGATCAGGGGAAGGCAGTGCAGAGAAGATCTGGGAAACCTGTAATTTACTTGGGAAGTTGGGATTTAATTGCACGTGAGATGGCGGGAAGTGAGCAAGAGAAGAGGAAAGACCAGAGAAGCATGGGGCACGGTGCCCAGGAGCCAGTTCAGAAAGCTCTGCTGATGTTTGGTTTTTGGGGAGAGAGAATGATCAGGGAGTTCAGGGAGATGGAGGCTACTAGGTGTTTTTAGGAAATTTTGCTATTTTCTCATCATGGCTTTTTGTTTTTCAACTTGCAGTGGGTCACAGGACTAAGCTAGGTCTCAAATCAGCAGCAAGCAGGCTACACGTCTTTTGGGTTACACACAAAAATATCACACCGCATGCTGTTATTTTGACATTTGGGGCAGCAGGGGATGTTAAAGATTAGAGGGGATAAAGGTGTTCTAAGAATGGTGGGATGCCATTGATGAGTATTGACAAGCATCTATCAGGCCTTCCTTATGGACCAGGCACCCTCCTAAATTGTGCTCTGATGGAAGAGAGAACCGTGACATTGTGACGGGCTGGGGAGAAGGGGGAGCTAAATGAGGTGGAAAGGGAGGTGGGCTGAGGCCACAAAGCAGCTGAAGGAGACCCTGAAGGAAGTAGAAAGTCATGAGCCAAGAGCCCTTGTAACGGACTGGTGGCCAACATCTGTCTCATCACTTCTCCCCGGGGCACTGCTGGATGTCACACCCTGAAGGGCAGGAGCGCTTTTTGTAAAGCAGTATGAGGTTCTCTTCCTGGGATTTGCAAATACATATCATATGTAAGTTGAATAAGCTGGTATTTTTCTGCATAGGATTATATTACTATTAAATATCAAATATGACTATTATATACCTCTCTACCAACTTTCCAGCACTTTAGCAGGCTCTGAATGCCCACCGTCCTTCCCATCCATCGGTTCATTGTCCATCCTTCCGTCCATCCCTCCATCCATCCCCCCATCCCTCCATCCATCCATCCATCCCCCCATCCATCCATCCATCCATCCATCCCCCCATCCATCCATCCATCCATCCATCCCTCCATCCATCCCCCCATCCATCCATCCATCCATCCATCTATTCATGTATTCATCCTTTACTCAAGTATTCAAGTCTGAGTCAGACAGTATGTGAAGCACTGAATATTCATTGATGCTCATTGCTCCGGGGAGTTCATCCAGCACCAACCACATTCTTCTAGGCTCCAAAGAAGACGTTTCCATCTTCACTGGGGAGGGCCATATTCTTGTAGAGCGTTGGGCCAGTGGTGCCCTGTTTTCACTCATGGAAAGAGCAGACGGCCCCTCTCTGATTATTTCTCACACTCATGCCTTTGGCCTGTTACCTCTGGGATTTTCCCATCATGGCTGAGGCACAAAAAGCTTCAGGACTTCTGGGCACCTTTGCACATGCATTGGCTTGCCCAGCCTGGCCCGACATATCACAGACAACACCCAGGCTGTTAGGAAGCGTCACCAGTTCATTCTGGATTCCCAGTGGCTCCCTAGAGGTGACACAGCCCAAGGTGTGAGGGTTTAATGTCCCATGGGATAAAATTTGACCAGTGAGAAATAGGAGGTTGGAAGGAACTGGTGGATGGGTTATTCTCCCTTCCTCTTTGCTGACAGACTGTTCTGAGACTCAGAACATCCACACTGTTTCTTTACGGATGTGTCCTCTGTGACAACCAGAGTCTTGGTGTGTGGCCGGCTCGGTAATGTACCACCTTATTTGTTCTTTCCTTCCTTTGCAGTCTTGCTTCCCTTTTCTTTTTTTCCCCCTCCTCTTGGGACCTTGCACTTACGCTTCTCAACAATGCATGCACATAAAAGTTTCGCCTCAAGCTCTGGTTTCTAGGGACCTTGAGCTAAGACAGTTCACATGCCCATCTCGGGACCAATTGCTGGGATTAAGGTATCCAGATGCCCCCGCCATGTAGTGGTGGGGAGTGAGGGGCTGTCATTGAAATTCCCACCAGGAACAGGTGTCATGGGGGAGGGGTTCCCAGAGGAACAAGAAAGATAGGCTGGAGTCCCGGATGACAACACACTTGCTGCAGCCCATACCACCATTCCTCTCGCCGCCTCCAGCTGGGGTCAGGAAGTGGCCAAGCGATGTTTAAGTCTTTAAAGACATATTGTCCTACCTTCACCATGTGATCCAATTTAACATCATCACAGAGAGACCACCTGACTTCACGTCCCTTTGAGATGAGACAGTATGAGACACATAGAATCACCCATGAAATAGTCTCAACGGAAATCTTTAAAGCCAATCAAGACTTAAGATGTAGCTTAAGTTAAGTTATAGGAGACATAGGGGACAGAGGAGCAAGTGAAGTGACGTTCACGAGGAAAATACTTCCAAATCTAGAATGTGGAATATTCTACAAGACAGCAATATGAGTTTCCTAGGGCTGCCATAACAAAGTACTGCAAATCTGGTGGCTTAAAACGACAGAAATTTATTGTCTTCCAGTTCTGGAGGCTAGAATTTCAAGATCAAAGTGTTTGCAGGGTTGGTGCTTTCTGAGAGCTATGAGAAAGACTCTTCACACCTCTCCCCTAGTATCTGGTGGCTTGCTGGCAACCTTTGGCATCCCTTGGCTTGTAGAAGCATCACTCCGGTCTCTCCTTCATCTTTACATGGCATTCTCCCTGAGTCCAAATTTCTCCTTTTTATAAGGACACCAGTCATATTGAATTAAGGACTCAACCTACTCCAGTATGACCTCATCTTAACTAATTACATCTACAGTGACCTATTTCCAAATAAGAGCCCGTTCTGAGGTACTGCGGTTAGGATTTCAACATGTGAATTTTGGGGGGAACACAATTCAACCCCAAAACACTTGGTCTCTTCAAGACTTCCATGTCATTAAAAAAAAAAATAAAAGATTAACCTAGGTTAAAAGGGACTAAAAAGGCACAGCCGTGAAATGCAATGCGTAAAAGTTGATTGGAGCATGGTTTGAAAAATTGGATATAAAATTATCTTTTGGGACAACTGAGGAAATGTGAATATGGACTGGCTATTAAAGGATGTGAAGGAATTATTATTGATTTTTCATGGTATTGCAGTTATGAAGGATAGTATTTTTATTTTTAGGAGGTGTATGCCTCCTAAAAATCAGGAGGTCTGTGGATCTTCTGGACTCCATCCATTGACTCCAAGGTGAGAATCCCTGGGTCCAAGTAAACCCAAGAGCCTTTCAGAGAGAAGGGGGCATGTATCTGTGTAGCCTGACATCTGGTGGTTATTTCAGAGAATTTCTGGCTCCTGGCTTGGGAGGGGTCGCCCTTGGGGTACAGAGCTCTAGAGGAGGAAGAGGTATGGGCTCTTTGTTGTGTGTGTGGGGGACATTGAGGGGACATATATTGACCTTGAGGGGTCTGAGGACCATCGAGATGGGTTTGTAGGGGGCTAAATGAGTATACTCTGAGTGTATTAAGTCTGGAAAAGCTTAGGCTGAGGGCATTTCAGGGGAACCATCACTGTTGAAGCCTCTTATGGCTGGTGCCTAGTTCAGGGGATTTTATAAAATAGCGAGGAAACGGGCCTAGAAGAGTCTGCCACTTTCTCAGTTGTTTCTGTAATTAATGGCAGAGCTGGAATGAGGACCCGCGTCCTCACACAGAGCCAAGTGCGCTTTCTGCTGTTGGGAGAACTTTGCCATGTTTCCTTTGGTACCAACTTAGGGGTCACTGAGGGACGTGGGACCTTCCTCGGCAGAACTATTTTTCCAGCCTGCTCTGCCCACTCCTCTTTCTCCTGGGCGGGCACACATATCTTCCTTTGGGGAAAAAACCCTTCTCTTGTTCTCAATTCATATGTTCAAGAGGGACTGACCCCCATGTGCTGAAGCCATGGGGTGGGCGTGTCACCTGTCCTGGCTGGTAAAATTGTCCTATCCATCCCACGGCCACTGTAATTGGTTGAAAGATGCACATATGAAGGTCCTGCCTAGGGATTTGGAAAGAGCCACTCTCTTTCTACCTGGGTGGCTAACTGGTGGATGTAAGCCTCCCGCTGCTTGGACCAGACTGTGGACAAATCCTGCCTCTGAATGAAGCCAGAGAAAGTCAGTTCTGGGGCATAGAGTCTGAGGCACCTGCCCTGATGCTCTGTGATGAGCCACTGAATTCAGTTCTGTCTGAAGCCAGTCATGGAATTAGCCTCCTGGACTTGACAGTTGTTCCAAGAGCCCATCGGGTCTCTGTTTTGACTGAGCCAGTTTAATTGGGTGTCTGTTGATGGTACCTGAGAGGAGTGACCGAAATAGAAAGTGTTTTGGTTTGATAACTCAGGTTATTAACATGGTGCTAATGTGACCTCAGTTACAAATTTAGTTACCACACGGTTCAGATAGCATTGCTGAGAGAAAGCTACGCTCCCTGAACTTCTCTAGCAAAAATAAGATTTTGAGAGAGCAAAAACGCCTAATTACAGACCCTTCTTCAAAGTGAGCAGAACAATTCAGTGCATTTCCTGCTGACGATGGATCAGAATTGCCATCTCTATATACACAGAATTGAATGTTCTGGAAAGAATCTAGGGGGCACATTTGACATGATAATAACTTATGTTTTCAAATGAAAAAATATTTTAACACTTTAGCTAACATGTATCCTGAAAAGCATTGAAATAATTGGTGTCATAAGACTAAGAATACTGATAGGTAATTGAATTATAAAACCCAAATGGATTATGGACCAAATACATTTTGCAAGATCATAGTGAGCTTTTAAAGGGAGGAGGGATCCAAATCTTTCACAAGGAAGTGACATTAATACCGAAAAATAGTACAATAGTAATTTATTTTCCTACAAAGTAATTGCAACAATAAATGGAAATCTTTCATCAACATCTTTTGGTATGAATAGTGCCTAGTACTAATCTGATTTGAGAAATTTTTTTTTTTTTTTTTGGCTGCCTTGGGTCTTCCTTGCTTTGTTGCTGCTCACGGGCTTTCTCTGGTTGTGGTGAGTGGGGGCTACCCTTCATTGCAGTGCGCAGGCTTCTCATTGCGGTATCTTCTCTCAGTTGGGGAGAGTATGGGCTCTAGGCTCGTGGGCTTCAGTAGTTGTGGCTCGCGGGCTCTAGAGCGCAGGCTCAGTAGTTGTGGCACACGGGCTTAGTTGCTCCGCGGCATGTAGGATCTTCCCGGACCAGGGATTGAACCCGTGTCCCCTGCACTGGCAGGCGGATTCTTAACCACTGCGCCACCAGTGGTGGCGAATTTTGTTATTTTTAAACAGTTTATAACAGTTTATAAAAGAACCAATTTCAGTGATGCATTTTGATACAACATGTTGTAAGAAGAGAATTAAACTTATGACACAGAGGAGGTGTGAAATGTGTTCTGTGAATAAACTGGAAACTTATCTGCTTGATCTGAAGACAGATTGGGACATCTATCAATAACATGAGAAAAATTTCTCCCTGGCCTTAATCATCAAGCAAAATTTTCTAATTTATGTTTCCAGGATGTAGAGGCTGTCAATTCTGACAGATTTTTTAAAATCATTATTTCATAAAGAGTTTGAACTGGGGTCCTGAAATGATTATATTTATTTATTTATTTATTTATTTATTTAACATCTTTATTGGAGTATAATTGCTTTACAATGGTGTGCTAGTTTCTGCCTTCTAATAAAGTGAATCAGCTATACATACACACACATCCCCATATCTCCCCCCTCCTGCGGTGAAATGATTATATTTTTTGAGAACCATTAGGATTCTGATAGCATTAAAAATGGGATGCAACATAGCAAACATGTGTTTAAGGGAGATTAAATTTACATATAAAATATTCTCAAAGACCCAAGCATCTTTAAACATGATGCATAAATCCCTCATCTCACTTCAACAGCCTTTTTTATTTTCCAACAGCTGAAACGTAACTCATTACTTTCTTTAATATCATGTAATTATTGTGGAGTGAAACATAATTAAACTAGTAGCCTCTCAAGGACTTTGATGACAGGTATAAATAAAGTTTATGGGCCTAGAAGTTACATTCTAAGTGGTGTTAATGACATTGTTTGAATAAAACACCCAGGCAATTACACATCATTTGGTCTGACTTTGCTTTGGAATGTCTTATAAGAAAACTTCTGTTGTAGCTTTATCTCATTAATCATACTTAGTTTAGGCTGGTATAAACACAAAGATCATTTTCCTTCTTCAAATTCTTGTAGGATGGATGCTAAATTTCATGTGGTCTTGGTGTATTTCAGACACATTAACTACATTTTCTAACTCTTGGGTAAGTTAGGTAGGTTTCCTTTGGACCATTGTTTCTATTACTCTTTGTAACCTCACACAGAACTAAGTATAATTTCATTTAGTTATTTAATAAACATTTATTGGGCACCCATGGAGCAGGACACTGTCTGGGATCTCAAGGAGCTCACAATTTAATGGAAGTTTAGATAAATGAATTTCCAATGATAGCCCGGTTTCAAGAGTGCTCCATTGCATAGGGAAGCCATATTGAGAAATAGCTAATGTCTGGGTTCAAGGTTCAAAACCTCTCCAAGCCTCAGTTTTCCCATCTGTAACATGGGAATAATAACCCCCTTATAGGATTATGGCACAGATGAAACTGTAGAATACGAACATCCACTGTTTTTGAATTTGTCTTACAGTTTTAGTTACATGGAGACACGGAATCAATCAATTACTATCTATCATTGTCTTTCTGCTAATTTTGAATTCTTGGTGAAGGAATTTGATTAGTTCAATTTGAGTCAGGTGGCCATTTCTGGTCCAGTGATTTGTGGCTGTTTCTATACAGCATGGCTACCAGAAGCCCACCCCTGTGAATTGAGGGATTAGAGAGAGTCATTGTGAAATAACAAATCCAAACCCTGGGAACTATACTTCCATGTAGATTTTGTTGTGATTAATAAATCTAAACATTGTGTTGAATTAATAATTTATTTTCACAGATATCAGCAGTATGGTTATTATCCTATAGGATTCTACAAATTTTTTTTGATATTAAGAAGGTTTTTTTGAACTGGAAAGTCTAGAAACTCCTGTTCTAGGGAAGAGGTATTTACACAAGTATTTGTAGTGCTACAGGTTTACTACAAAAATGAGAAAGCACAAGAGTTCTGGAGATTAGTTGCACAATAATGTAAACTTACTCAACATTACTGAACTGTACACTTAAAAATAGTTAAGATGGTAAATTTTATGTTATGTGTATTTTACCATAATAAAACCATTTTTTAAAAAATGAGAAGACACAGACATCAGACAGACTCACTGAAATGTTTTCAAATTTGATAATGTTTCTTATTTAATAGCCAAATGCCTTCAGTCCAAACAAAACATGGTTTTATCAGACTAATAGATATATGCATATGTAAGTATACATATATATAATTTATTTCTGCAGATTGAAAAAATAGGAACAGGTAAATACCCTTGTACATAGTATTAAACCCATAAAGAAGAAAAACACCCAAGACATTGAAAATGTGGAGTGTAAGGAATTATTTATTATCATTGGTAGAGCATCTCCACCTAGGGGTGTTTTTAGACTATTCATTCCTTTTATAATTAGAGACAAGAGGCCTAACACTTGCCAGGTACCAGGCTAGGTGTGGGGTACAGCAGCACACAAGAGATCCAGGGTCCCTGTCCCACTGAGTTTATACTACAGCAAAGGAGATCATTAGACAAGAAAGTACCAGTCGGTGTCATAAGTGTTCTGGTGGTTATAGGAACAGATAGAAGCGGTTCTTTACCTGGTCTGGGATTTGCTGGAGGAAGTGACTTGTAAGCCCAGGGGTGAAGAATAAGTAAAAGTTAGTTAGACAAAAAGATGGAAAAAAGAGTGATTCAGGCAGAGGTAATACCACGCTCAAAGATCCAGAGGTGAGAGGGAAGATGATGAATTCAGTGAATTGAAGGAAACCCAGAAATGATTGGAGATTGGGGGTTTGACATTAGCCTGGATGTTTCCAGGGTTGATATTTGCTGATTGGTTGATGTGAAACAGTAAGTAAAGGATTTAGGAGGTTGGCAAGACATTGTTTGAAGCGAAGAAGAACGATTAATAGGAAATTGAATTCGAGAGGAAGAGAAGATCCCAGGAGCTGACTATTCACAAAGGATTCATTGAAAAGTGAGAAATTAAGGGCAGGCCCTGAAGACATAAAGCTGCAAAATGGGAAGCAGTATGGCTTATCGGTTAAGGAATGAGATCTGAAAGTCAATAGACCCGGTGTGAGCCCTACTCTTTATCTTAACTTTGACTTTGGGTGTGCCACTCAACACCACAAAACTGCATTTCCTTTTCTGATAATACTTACTCACAGGTTGTTATAAATACTTCCAAATATGTAAGAAGCTAAATGCACAAAGATGTTCATTACAGTGTTAATGATGATGATGAAAAACTGGAAATACCCTAAATGCTTAATAACAGGGAACTGGTGAAGTAAGCTTTGGCATATGCCCTTGATGGGATATAAATGTACACAATAAATTTATTTTTGAAGCATATGTACTGTTATGGAAAATGCTTAAGAAATATTGTTACATGAAAAAGGCAGATTTAAAAGGTGGCATGATCACATAATGGAAATATATAATATTCCTTGGGCAAATCAAAATCTACCCATAGAAAAATTAAATATATAAAATGGTGGTGGTAGGGCTCTGGATGATTTTCCCCCTTTTCTCCTTTGCTCTCTCCTCTTTTTTTTTTTCTTCAAAATTATACAACTTCTCTATACAAAATTGTACAAAGCTTCATATAAACGAGAAACATGCCCATCAAATGAGAAAGGGGGTCTGGTTGGAAAGGCTTCCTCTACCTCAGTGGCTGCAGCCTTTTCAGTCCTACCTGTCAATGACAGTGGGAAGTGTTGCTGAGAAAAGGGAGAAGAAAGGGAAGAGGAAGTGAGAGGAAAAAAAAAGAGAAGTAGGAGAAAAGGGGTACACAGGAGGGTGGTGGGCACAGCGGTGCCCTTGCGGTCTGACTCTGATGATGAATTCCTGATACTTCTTTTTGCACAGCTAGAATGATGCTTATATGGAAAGGATTATGCTGTCTCAACAAATGTCTAGAGCTCCATCAGCTGCAGTTCCCTCTTGGTAGGTGGAGTGGAGTTGAGCTGTTAAAGTGTGATTGGTCACGACCAATGTGACCATACTCATGAGAAGGTGACAGTCTCCCCTCTCCTGCCAACTCCCCAGTAGAAGAAGACTCTATCATTTCATAATGTCCTGTGTATTTTGTATTTTATAAATACAAAGATCACATGGAATAGGTCATGGGATTTGCGATAACATGGGGGAATGAAGGGATAATCTTAATCTAAACTCCTCAAATCACAGAAGAGGAAGTTTGAGAATTGAAGTAAATGACTGTGCAAGGTGACATAGAATGTTAGCAGCAAATCTGGGATGATTCTCCATGTAGCGTCTTGGTAAGCTGGTCCTTGCTTTGCTCTGTTCTTGGAGACCAGCTGGCTGGCTTCTTAAGGCTATTCAGAGAGTGTTTCTTCTGGGGGGCCCCAAATTTGTACTCAGCACCTGGGAATGGTCAGAGTGGAAGCTGCATAGAAGAGCAATACAGGAAAGGTAAGGGCTTCTGTCTTCCATCCGCTTGCAAGGGAGTGAATGTTTCTCACTTGAATGGTGATGATGATGATGATGATGGTGATGATGATGATGGTGATGATGATGATGGTGATGATAATGATGGATCATGGCGGTTAGTCCTTATGGAGAATTTACCACGTGCCAGGGCTTATTTTAACTGTTTTTATATATTAATTTACTTAATCCTCTTAATTCTTATAAGACGAGAACAACTATTATCCTCACTTTTACAGATGAGGAAACTGAGGCACAGAGTAGTAGAGAAGTGGCCAAAGTCACTCTACTAAAAAGTGACAAAGTGACTATTGAACTCAGAGAGTCGGGTCAAGAGTCCGTGCTCCTAAAAACTATTTCGAGGAGAGAAGGAGGAAAAAAGAGAGAGACAAAGAGGGGGGTGATAGGGAGAAAAAAAGGGGAAAGAAAGATGATAGGGAAAAGGAAGGGAGGAGGAAAGGGAGAGTGAAGCTTATTAGAGATCCATACCCTAGAAAAGACACATCTCTTTACAGAAATGAGCTGACCTAGAGAAAACTTATCTAACTTCTTTTTGGCAAACATATTTTTGCAAAAAAGTATCCCTAACACTTTCTACCTGTAATGGCTCCTTTATGTCTAAAATTCTTAGTAACATGTTACAATGTCATCAAGATATAAGAACATGAATCCTTAAGCTTGGAACCTTGCTAAGACCATGGAATTGGTGGGTTTCCAATCTCTTCCTGTTCTGTGTGTTGGCTCCCAGGCAGATGGAAGAGTGGGAGTGGGTATAAAGGATGGTAAGAGAGAGGAATGCTTTATATTTTTCTGAGTCTTTTTGCAATTTTTTATGCTTTATAGCCAAAAGAGTTTAATACTTCCTAGTGAATAAACAATTGTATTTATAACATGATGTTTGGTAAAATTTCCTTTATTTTTAACTTTGTTATATTTCTATTACAAATTTGGTCGGGTCTCTCAGAAATTAATAGGCCCACATAATATTAAAAATAAGAACAGAAAAGTGAAAAAGGATACACATTCAACTATTTCTTTAGCCCATGTGGTAACAATAATGGCTTGACTGCTTTTTGGAGTCAGCTGATTTTTGAACAAACTAGTTATTCCCACAATAAAGTTACGATCTA
Source organism: Balaenoptera acutorostrata (assembly GCF_949987535.1). Lineage (NCBI taxonomy): Eukaryota > Metazoa > Chordata > Mammalia > Artiodactyla > Balaenopteridae > Balaenoptera > Balaenoptera acutorostrata. The sequence goes on from NC_080081.1 coordinate 12,606,004, forward strand.
ATATGCTCTTCACCTTGACCAACTCTTGTGGCTTTTAGGTGCATAGATTAATGCTTTAACTGTACTGTCCAGCATTTAAAATCTGGAGTCTGGTGGGAAAACTGATGGGAATTCTCAAACCATTTATCCTTTGGCTAGGATTGCCTTCTCAAAAGTTTAAAATAGTCTTTTTTTTTTTTTTTTTTTCTTTTTCATCCTATTTATCCTTCGGTGCTGTGTTTCCTCACCTAGAACTGTCAAGCTTTCTTCCTATCCCCATCTTTCACAAAAACCTGTTCAGATGCTTCATTCACACTCTGGTGAACATGAACCCAGAAAGGTGTTTGAATAGTGACAAGAATTATAGACTGCATCTAAAGGCATAGAACATATGTAAAGTAAAATATGTGACAGAAATTGCGTAAAAGATGTGGGAGGGACTTCCCTGGCAGTCCCGTGGATAAGACTTCACCTTCCAATGCAGGGGGTGTGGGTTTGTTGCCTGGTCAGGGAGCTAAGATCCCACACGCCTCATGGCCAAAAAACCAAGACATAAAACAGAAGCAATATTGTAACAAATTCAATAAAGACTTTAAAAATGGTCCGCATCAAAAAAATATTTTTTTTCTTATACATCAGGTTCTTATTAGTTAACCATTTTATCCATATTAGTGTATATATGTCAAGCCCAATCTCCCAGTTCATCCCACCACCACCACCGCCCACCCCACTTTCCCCCCTTGGTGTCCATACGTTTGTTCTCTACATCTGTGTCTCTGTTTCTGCCCTGCAAACCGGTTCATCTTTACCATTTTTCTAGGTTCCACATATATGTGTTAATATACGATATTTGTTTTTCTCTTTCTGACTTACTTCACTCTGTAGGACAGTCTCTAGATCCATCCACGTCTCTACAAATGACCCAATTTCGTTCTTTTTTATGGCTGAGTAATATTCCATTGTATATATGTACCACATCTTCTTTATCCATTCATCTGTCGATGGGCATTTAGGTTGCTTCCATGACCTGGCTATTGTAAATAGTGCTGCAGTGAACATTGTGGTGCATGTGTCTTTTTGAATTACAGTTTTCTCTGGTTATATGCCCAGTAGTGGGATTGCTGGGTCATATGGTAATTCTGTTTTTAGTTTTTTAAGGAACCTCCATACTGTTCTCCACAGTGGCTGTATCAATTGACATTCCCACCAACAGTGCAAGGGGATTCCCTTTGCTCCAAACTCTCTCCAGCATTTGTTGTTTGTAGATTTTCTGATGATGCCCATTCTAACTGGTGTGAGGTGATACCTCATTGTAGTTTTGATTTGCATTTCTCTAATAATTAGTGCTGTTGGGAAGATTTTCATGTGCTTCTTGGCCATCTGTATGTCTTCTTTGGAGAAATGTCTGTTTAGGTCTTCTGCCCATTTTTGGATTGGGCAAATCCAAAAATTGGGCAAAAAAAAATGTTTGTTTTTTTAATATTGAGTTGCATGAGCTGCTTATATATTTTGGAGATTAATCCTTTGTCCATTGATTCGTTTGCAAATATTTTCTCCCATTCTGGGGGTTGTCTTTTCGTCTTGTTTGTAGTTTCCTTTGCTTTGCAAAAGCTTTTAAGTTTCATTAGGTCCCATTTGTTTACTTTTATTTCCATTACTCTAGGAGGTGGATCAAAAAAGATCTTGCTGTGATTTATGTCAGAGTGTTCTTCCTATGTTTTCCTCTAAGAGTTTTATAGTGTCCGGTCTTACATTTAGGTCTTTAATCCATTTTGAGTTTATTTTTGTGTACAGTGTTAGGGAGTATTCTAATTTCATTCTTTTACATGTAGCTGTCCAGTTTTCCCAGCACCACTTATTGAAGAGACTGTCTTTTCTCCATTGTATATCCTTGCCTCCTTTGTCATAGATTAGTTGACCATAGGTGCATGGGTTTATCTCTGGGCTTTCTATCCTGTTCCATTGATCTATATTTCTGTATATTTAAAAAAAGAGAAAAAAAAGATGGGGGTGGAAATGGAAGTATACTGTTGTAAGGTCGCTACACTTCAGGTGAAGTGATATAATATTACTTGAAGGTAGGCTGTGGTAAGTTAAAGATGCATAGTATAAACTCTAAGTCAATTACTAAGAAAACAAAGCTAAGGCATATAGATAACAAGAAATTAAAAAATAAAATAAAGTCATAAATATGCAATTCATCTAAAAGAAGACCGAAAAAGAAGAAAAATAGAGTAAAAAACAGATGTGACAAATAGAAAACAAAAAATCAAGATGGTAGATTTAAATCCAACCACATAAATAATCACATTAAATATAAATTATCTTAACACCCCAATTAAAATGCAGGATTGTCAACTGATTAAAAATAAAATAAAAACACAAGATCCAATTATATGCTATCTATTACACAGATAGGTTAAAAGAAAAAAGATGGAAAAGTATATTCCATAAACATTAATAAAAAGAAAGTTGAATTGGCTATGTCACTATCAGACAAAGATGATTTCAGAATTATGAATATTTTAAGGGATAAAGAGATTCATTTCAAAATGATAAAGTGGTCAGTTAATTAAGAGGATTTAATATTTCTAAACACTTATGTACATAATAACAGGGTTTCAAAACACGTGAAGCAGAAACAGACAGAACTGAATAGAGAAACAGACAACTCCACAGTTAAAGTTGGAGATTCAACACCTCTCTGTCAATATAATTAGTGAGACAAGTAGACAGAAAATTAGTAAGGATACAGAATACTTGAAAAACATCATCAACCAACTTGATCAAATTAACATTTATCTATAATTGTTTTAACACTTTACCCAACAAGACAATACACATTCTTTTCAGGTGGGCACAAAACATTAAAAGAAATAGATCACATTTTGGGCCATTTTAACAATTTTACAACTATTGAAATTATACAACATGTGTTCACAGACCATAATGGAACTAAGCTAGAAATCAGTTCCAGAAAGATAACTTAAAACTCTCTAATATTTGGAAACAAAACCACACACTTTGGAATAACCTATGGGTCAAAGAAGATATCACAGGGGAGATTAGAAAATATTTTGAACTGAATGAAGATGAAAACATGACATCATTATTTGTGGAATGAAGTGAAAGCAGTGTTAGAGGGAAATTTATAGTATTAAATACTTATATTAGAAAGTAGAATAATGTAAAATTAATTTTCTAAGCTTTCACATCAAGAAAACAGAAAGAGAAGAGAAAATTAAATGCAAAGTAAGTATAAGAAAGGAAATAATAAAAATCACCACAGATATAAATGAGAGATTTAAAAAAAAGAATAGTAAAAATCAGTGAAACCAAGATTGGTTCTTTGAGACTAATGAAATGAACAAAATTCTAGTCAGAATAATCAGAAAGAGAGAGCAAGAACAGAAATTACCAATATCAAGAATGAGAGAGGGAACACCATTAAAAGAACATTGAAAGAATGGTAAGAGAATATTATTGACAACTCTACTCCAATAAATTTGATAAGTTATATGAAATGGATAAATTCTTTGAAAAGCAACAACTACCAAAGCTCCCTTAAAAAGTAATAGATAAACTGAATAGCCCCACATCTACTACATAAGTTAAGTTGTAACTAAAAGTCTTTCTAAAAGGAAATTTCATGACAAAGTGATTTTGTTGGTGATTAATATGAAACATTTAAGGAAAAAAATAATGCATATTGCAAACAAACTTTTCTGGAGAATAAGGAAGAAATTCTTCCTGACTCATTTTATGAGTACAGAATTTCCTTGAAACTGAAAGTCAATACAGGAAAGAATACTACAGACCAATATTCCTTATGAATTTATTTATTTATTTATTTATTTATGTCTGTTTTGGGTCTTCGTTGCTGTGCGCAGGCTTTCTCTAGTTGTGGCGAGCTAGGGCTACTTTTGGTTGCAGTGCACGAGCTTCGCATTGCGGTGGTGTCTCTTGTTGTGGAGCGCGGGCTCTAGGCATGCGGACTTCAGTAGTTGTGGCACACAGACTCAGTAGTTGTGGCACATGGGCTTAGTTGCTCTGCGGCCTGTGGGATCTCCCTGGACCAGGGCTCGAGCCCATGTCCCTTGCGTTGGCAGGCAGATTCTCAACCACTACACCACCAGGAAGCTCTCCTTATGAATTTAGATAGAAAAATTCTGAAACAAATTTTAGCAAGTCAAATCCACCAATATATTAAAGGGATAATACATCATGATCAAGTGGGGTTTACCTTAGTAGTATAAGGTTTGTTTAACATTTGAAAATCAATTTACCATATTAACAGAATAAAAAGATTATGGGAAATCTGTGTATCTTTCACTCAATCTTGCTGTGAACCTAAAACTGCTCTAAAAAATAAAGTCTATTTTAAAAAAAGAAAAAAGAAAAGAAATCGTACGGTCATTTTAGTAGGTAGAGAAAAAACTTGTGACAAAATCCAATATTTATTCATGATTAAAACTCTCAGGAACTAGGAGTTGAAGAGAACTTTTTCATTCTGATAAAGAACATTATGAAAAACTCATAGTTAACATAATACTTAATGGTGAAAGAGTGAATGTTTTCCCCCTAAAATCAGGAAAAAAGCAGGGATGTCCTCTCTTACCACCTTTATTCAACACTGTATTGGAGGTTCTAGCCAGTGCAACAATACAAGAAAAAGAAATAAAAGGTAAACAAATGGAAAAGGAAGAGATAAAATTATATTTTATCCAAAAAAAATATCAGTGTAGGTGAGGATTTGGAGCAACTGAAATTCTCATACATTGCTAGTGGGATGCAAAATGATACCACCATTTGGAAAACAGGCAGTTTCTTGAATGTTATACATATACCAACTATACAACCTAATAATTTCACTCCTACGAATTTACCTAAGAGAAATAAAAGTAAGTGTCTATACAAAGACTTAAACATGTATATTTGTAGCAGCTTTATTTGTAATAGCCAAATACTTGAAACCCAAATATTTATCAAAAGGTGACTGGATCAACAAATTTTGGCATATCCCTACAATGCAATATTACTTATCAATAAGGAGCGACAAAATATTGATACATGTGACAATGTGGAAGAATTTCAAAATCACTATGCTGTAGCCAGATAAGGCTACATACTATATGATTTCATTTTTATAAAATTCTAGAAAATGCAAACTAATCTCTATTGACAGAAAGCAGAGTAGTGGTTACCTGGAGATGAGAGGGGGAGGAGAAGATGGAGATGGATTAAAAATGGGCATGAGGAAAATTTTGGGGGTAGTGAGATGTTCATTATCTTGATTGTGGTGACGATTTTTTGTGAGCCCATATGCTGAAACTCATGGAATCGCACAGTTTATTAAATATATGCAATTTATGCTATGTCAATTGCATCGCAATAAAGCTGTTATAAAATTAGCATGCATGAAGTGGAAGCCAGAGGAAGATGTTTTGGGGCTTTTCCTGATGTTCCTGAAATTTCATCAAGTTGACTGTTACCTGCACTGCCTGTATCCAAGTTTGGCCCTATTTTGGTGTAGAAAAATAGCTAATTATAATCCAGGTTTCCTGTTTGGGAGGCTTCTGACCATGCAATGTGTTTACTTCAAATGGACCAAGTGTTTCCATGTTACCTTGCTGTATCCAGTCCCCAAAAGGAACTGACAGTAACTTTGGAGCTAAGTTGCTTATTCCAAATACCACGGAATCAGGTGTGAGGACGCTTAAAGCGCTTTTAATTTTAATCTTATTTCTCCCCCAAATGAAATATATACTCTGTGTTTATGCTTTGAACACTGAGAATGAACACAGATGGTAAATCAAATTTAGGGAGGAGGAATGTTCTATATAACTCCTAAATGCCAACTTCAAAACACTAGATGGCTCCTCTAATGTGTTTTAGATTGAAGTTAAAAATAGAATTATTGAGAAAGATGACAATCATTTTCAAGCAACGGGTGCATCCATATGGGCTGTAGCTGATGAAGCAAAGGAAAATGTAGTGCAGACTGAATAAAACACTTTTAGAGATTAGAACTTTTGGCTGTTTCTTTCTCATGAAGGTTAATACACACCACGTAGAGCCTAGTGGCTTGGGTGCTATTGAAAAATTCAGGAATATGTTTTAAAGAAGTGAACATGTATTATTTCAGAAAAGAAACAATAAGTAGGTTAAAAAAATTAAACACATGTATTTGACAGCTGGTAATGAAGGGTTGCAGAAATACACCACCCCCAAATATGACTGTAGGAGTTCAGGTCGTGCCTCCCCCAAGTATGCCACCTTGGTATACTGGTGATTTTGGGCCATATGCACTAGAAAAACAGCAAATGCAGGGAGAGGCTTTCTTTGAACTCCCCTTATCTGCCTGAAGACAAATCCTCCAAAAAGAACTCACCTGTCATCGTTCGCGTCTCCAGGGGTTTCATCAACCAGGGAAGACTGACTTTTGTCACAGAAGAGGTTACCAGAAGTTGACTCCACACCCAGACAGACTTCTTCACAGATGATCATACCTCCCCTCTCTTCTAAGGGCCCATTCATCTTTCCTAAACATCACTTACTCTCCCCTAAGCGACCTACATCCCTCCCCGCCTTTCCCTATTAAGACGGTATTATTTAAGCCTGAATTCCAAGCCACCTCGGACAGTTACTCATTGTTCCCTGGGTATCTCCTGTATCTACATGAGGAATATATGTTAATAAACTTCTGAATGTTTTTCTTTTGATAATCTGTCTTTTATTTTATTATTTTATTTCATTTTTTTGGCCACACCTCGAGGCTTGCAGGATCTTAGTTCCCCAACCGTGACTGAACCCAGGCCTCGGCAGTGAAAACGCTGAGTCCTAACAACTGGACCAACAGGGAACTCCCGATAATCTGTCTTTTATTATAGGGGTCTCAGGTAAGTACTCAGAAAGGTAGAGGTAAATTTATTTTTCCTCTCCTACCTTGTGAAAATAGTAATAACAGTAAAAGTTGAAATGGCCAACCTTAGCTTCTGCTGAGACCCTGAGGGTGTTTTAAAACCAGGATTTCTGAATTTTCTGAGGAGCCAGACACATGCATTGGCTAAAAGGTTAGAGAAACTGGTAAAAAAGAAAAAGCACAGGCTTTGGAATTAGTCATTCTCAAATATAGCTAAATGTATGAATTTACCTCATTTTTATCCTCTGTAAAATGGACATTCGATAAAAGTTAGTTTGCTTATCCCCACTCATGAGCCGACTTCGTTCTCTTTGTGTGTATATAGTAGAAAAATCTATCAATATACCTATATTTGCATGGTACCTTACAGTTGGTAAAACATTTTCGTATTTATAAGTAATTGGCAAACTTTTTTCTTTTTAAAAAGGAATGCACTTTTTCTTGAAATACTACACAAACACACAATATGTTATAGGAGAGCTGAAACCTAATGGAAGGGTATCAAAGACTACAGTAGGAAACTGAGAAATCAGGATCACCCTAATTCAGTACCTTTATGCACATCATATTCTTGGTGGAAGAGACAGTGTCCCCCTCAGCAAGACCACTGTCAGTGGCCGGGGCAGTGTCAGCAGAGATGGCTGGAGGGTTGCTATTATGGCAACAACATATTCCAGGCAGAATCAAGGTGAGGTCAGCCCATGCTGCACAAATAGGACGGTCAGGGGCAGCTAGGGTTATGAAGGCAAAGGCACCAGAGGTGGCGGAGGAGGGCTTTCGTGACCACTAAAAGAACGGCGACCTGACTTCCCAGAGAGGGGAGGAGCTTTGGAGAGTCCATTTCCAGGATTCTGCTTGTTGGACAACAGGGTCCAAGACCTTTTTAAATTAATAAACTTTATTTTTTAGAGCAGTTTTAAGTTACAGACAAATTGCTCAGAAAGCGTAGAGTTCCCATATAAACCCATCACCCCAACCAACAATTTCCCCTGTAATTAACACCTTGCATTGATGTGCTATGGTCTGGAGGTTTGTGTCCCCCCCAAAATTCATATGTTGAAAATCTAAGGCCCAAAGTGATGATTTTAGGAGGTGATTAGCTCATGAGGCGCTGAATGGAATTAGTGCCCTTATATAAATGGGGACCCAGAGAGGTTCCTTGCAGCTTTCACCATGGAAGAGACAATAAGTCTGCAACCCAGAAGAGGGTCCTCTCCCGACCATGCTGGCTCCTTGATCTTGGACCTCAGCCTCCAGAACTGTGAGCAATAAATTTCTGTTGTTTATAAGCCACTCGGTCTGTGATACTTTCTTATAACAGCCAAACTGACTGAGACAGAATGGTTCATTTGTTAAAATCGACGAACGTATATTTATATATTATTAACTCAAGTCCATGGTTTGCATTAGGGTTCACTTTTTATGTTGTACAGCTCTATGAGTTTTCACAATTGTATAATGACATGTATCCACCATTATAGGAGCACACAGAATAATAGTTTTACTGAACTTAAAATCTCCCCTGCTCCAACTATACCTCCTTCCCTCCTTCTCCACTGAACGCCTGGTAACTACTGATCTTTTTACTATCTGTGTGGTTTTGTCTTTTCCAGAACGTCATGTAGCTGCACTTATTAGAGTATATAGCCTTTTCAGAATGACTTTTTTCACTTAGCAATATGCATTTAAGGTCCCCCTGTGTCGTTTCTTTGTTTGATAGCTCATTTCACTCTTTTGATAGCTTCCTTTCTTCTTTCTTGCTTTCTTCGTTCTCTTTCTTCCTTTCAATTATTTTCAGTTGTGGTAACATATCTATAACAAAAGTTTCCGTCTTAACCATTCTGAAGTGTATAGTTTAGTGGTATTAAGTACTTCGACATTGTTGTGCAACCACCACCATCATCCCTCTCCAAATTTCTTTTGTCCTGCAAAACTGAAACTCTTTACCCACTGAACTACAGCCCCCTATTCTCCCCCTCCCCTCAGCCCCCAGCAACCACTATTCTACCTTCTGTCTCCATGCATTTGACCACTCTAGGTACTGCATGTGGGTGGAATCATACAGTATTTGTCCTTTTTTTTAAGCTTGGTCTCTGGATGGGGCAGCCTTTTTTTTTTTTAAACATTTTTATTGGAGTATAATTGCTTTACAATGGTGTGTTAGTTTCTGCTTTATAACAAAGTGAATCAGTTATACATATACATGTATCCCCCATATCTCTTCCCTCTTGCGTCTCCCTCCCTCTCACCCTCCCACCCTCCCTAGTATTTGTCCTTTTGTCTGGCTTATTTCACTTAGCATAACCTCTCCAGTGTTCATCCATATTGTAGCATGTGTCATATTTTCTTCCCATTTTAAGGCTGAATGATGTTGTATGGATATACCACATTTTGTTTATCCATTCCTCTGAATGGACCCTTGGGTTGCTTTCATCTTTTGGCTATTGTGAATAATGTTTCTATGAGCATGAGTGTGTAAATATCTCTTCAAGACCCTCATGCTGGGTCATATAGTAATTCTATCTATCTATCTATCTCTCTATCTATCTATCTATAGTGTGGGGAAAAGGTAATTCCTTTTATTTTTTATTTTATTTTTAAATCTAAAAAATTTTTAATTCTATTTTTTTTTGAGGAATTATCATACTGTTTTAGTGGCTGCCTCTCTTTATACTCCCACCAACAGTAAACAAGGGTTCTGATTTCTCCACACTCTTACAAATACTTGTTTTATTTATTTATTTATTTATTTATTTATTTATTTAATAATAGCCATCCTAATGGATGTGAGGCTGTATCTCATTGTGGTCAATAGCTCATTTCTTTTTATTTATTATTTCTGAATAATATTCTATTGTATAGATGTCTCACAGTTTGTTTATCCATTCACCTATTGAGGGACATCTTGGTTGCTTCCAAGTTTTGGCACTTATGAATAAGGCTGCTGTAAATGTTTGTGTGCAGGTGTTGGTGTGGACATTTTCAACTCATTCGGGTTAATATCAAGGAGCACAGTTGCTGGAGCATATGGTAAGATTCTGTTTAGCTATGTAAGAAACCATGAAACTATCTTCCAGAGTGGCTGCACCATTTTGTATTTCCAACGAAGACTCTTTTTGTGTCCATTACTATTTTTACCCAAGTTCCTTGACTGTCCTTGCTCTTAGTTGGTGTGGCCTGGGGAGAAAAAGCTGCAGATGGATCACTGACAACTGGCAGAAACTTATTTTTATGCTCCTTTAGTACAACCTTCAATCAACTAGACCTCTGGAGAGTGAAGTTGGACTGAACAGAGGCAAAAATTGCTTGGCTTTGGGTTCTGGCTGCCAGGATTCATTTTCTACAGAGATTAAAATATTGAGAAAATTAAAATTTTGAACATTCCCCAAAATAAAACTCAAAATGCTGAACCTGAGGTATAAATTACTTAAGTGTTAATATTCTTTTTGACTACATTTCTCATGCTATTAATACTTGGATACATTTGAATGCTGAGGACCCTTTCTTCCACAGAGATCTGTTTCCTTTGAGATAAGGGAATATGGTAAAGGATTCTTCCTGAGAGTTTGGATCTGGAACTCAGAATTTAAAAGTACCAGTCTCTTCAAGAATATTCAGAATTATTTTATAGGTAGAATTTCTAAATTAAAATAATCATTACTAGGGACTTCCCTGGTGGTCCAGTAGTTAAGAATCCACCTTTCAATGCAGGGGATGCGGGTTCGATCCCTGGTCAGGGAACTAAGATCCTACATGCCGCAGGCAACTAAGCGTGCGCGCTCTGGAGCCCACGTGCCACAACTAGAAAGAAGCCCATGCATCACAGCAAAAGATCCCGCATGCCACAACTAAGACGTGACGCAGCCAAATAAATAAATATTTTAAAAAAATGATCATTACTAGATATAATCCCAACAGAAATATACATATATACGTTCATCAAATGATATATAGAAGAGCGTTCTCAGATCATTGCCCAAAATGGACAGCAATCCCAGTGTCCATCAACAGTAGAATGGATAAATCAAATGTACTATCTTTCAATGGAATCCTATGTGGCAATATGTGGCAATGGGAATGATTGAACTATGACTACATAATGCAAATGAATAAGGATGATATAATCTTGAATGGGGGAAGACAGATTCAAAAGCTTAATGCTATATGACTCCAATTTATGTGAAGTTCAAAACCAGGTAAAACTAATTTATGGTGTTAGAAGTCAAGATAGTGGTTTACCTTTGGGTGTGTGAGGGAGCATGGGTGGTAGCTGCTTCTAGGGGGCTGGAAAAGTTTTGTGTCTTGATCTAAGCCCTGGATACATTAGTGTATTTACTTTGTGAAAAGGCTTCAAGTTATTTGTTTTGATTAGTGCAGTTTTCTAGATGTATGCTATACTTTAACACGAAGTTTAAAAACTGATCCCTCTTCCTGTTTCAACAAACACATGAAGAAAATGCCCACAAATTAATATAAAAAGAGAAAGAAAGAAGGGAACTCAAGATAAAAAGCATCCAGTAATTTGGATTTATTTTGCCATTATCGAGAAGATTGGCCCTGTACTTTTCTATAGATTGATTCAGTAAACCAATGAAGGAAATTGACTCCACTGATAAGTGTGATCCAGAAGGATGACCATCGGAAAAGGGGAAGAAGCTCTGATGGCTTGAGAACTGTCTTTAAAAGCTTTGTCCTTTTGGAGCCAAGTGATCAGCATTTACAAAACGAATTCAAAAGAAGCAGTTATGAAAACTTCACAGTAGGGAGATTTTAGTTGGTGCCAAAGCCATGACTCAGCATTCACATGGCAGTGACATTGAAGATGACAGTGGATTTTTTGTAAAGAGACCCAGCAGTGGCATGGGGAAGGTCATCTTTTCTGGAGTATAAGTTTTCCGTTTTGTGGGGTGATCTCTTGTATCTGATGAGCTTTGGAGCAGGTGTGGTGATTTCTTAAGGTGGCAGACACAGGCCTCTTGGGAGGCTTATGAGAAGAGAACACTGAGAGAAAAGATGTGGAATAAATTCTACCTCCTGCTGGGTGAAAATGTCAGATTCATTTAGAGCTGGATTTCTTGGAGAAATGGTTGTATATGTCTGGCTGGGTTTTTAGGACTATTATTGGAAGTTTGTTTTTTCTATATACTCTAAACTATTTCTTTCCCCTTTTAACCCTGCTGCCCAGTATCCTATTCCTTCTTACTCAAGTTTACCTTCTCTTTACTTCTCTGAACAGACCTGCTGTTGCTTAGGGTCAAGCAATGGGCTGTGGCAGAGTTCAGATGTGGCAGGAAGCCAGGCCTGGGTTAGTCAAGGTCAAGCTTTGGGTACATGGTGGTGAGCTAGATATATGTCAGTAGCAGTCAGGGGCCAAGCAGGTAAGTTTGTTCCATTAGACACAAATCAAAGAGTAGAAACCAGATGTGCAGTCAGGAGTTAGGAGCAGCAAATACTAAACATTGATATAGGAGGTCAGACATCAGATACGAAAGGCAGACAGTCGATATAACTTCTCCCCATTTGATATTTGAAAACTTTCTGTAAATATTTTATTTTCAGTAGAACTATGTGACAGGTGATGTTATTAGTCAGCTTTTGCTGTATAACAAACAACCACAAAATTTCAGTGGCATGTAATCATCATTTATTCCCTGCTCCTAGGTTTTGGCTTCTGGGTCAAGTTCAGGCCAGCTCTGTGAGTCTCATTCTGGAGCTCAGACTGGAGGATCAGTGGTTACCTGGAATATGTTCTCACAAGAGAGTTTGGAAGCACAAGAGGGTCAAGGCAATCTGTGCACACACATCTTAACCTCTGCTTATGTCATGTCTGCTAATGTCTCACTGGCCAAAGCAAGTTACATGACCAAGTCCAAAGTCAATGGATAGGGAAGTATACTCCACCTGCTTCCCCCATGACAAGATTAGGAATGCATAATTTTACTATGAGAGAGTGAAGAATTGGGACCAATAATTCAATTTACCATAGGTTTTATTCTAGGTGCAAGAGATACCTATATGAATAGGACATAGTTCTTGTCTTGAAGATACTGTCTATAGAAGAGCAATGTTAGTGAAGCTCTGTCTGTTGATTTGTTTCCCACTCTTCTTTCCCCCTCACCCCCCTTCTTCTGTGTGTAACAATTCTCCTGCTTTTACTGCCAAGGATCTCCTGGAAGTGCTAAGAATTTGTACAATGCAATAATGGCTCTCCCCCCATCCATTCAAAAATTATTGAAAGACAATTAAAAGTAGATAATAATATAATAAGTAAATTATTTGGTAGGTTTTAAAGATGATTAAAAACTATGAAAAAAGAAAAAGGCAGGGCAGAGGAAGGGGGTGTACCAATGTTTTGGAAGTTGCAGCTTTAAATGAGAGGATAGTTAAGTCTCATTGGGAAGGTGAGTTCTGAGTAGCCTTGAAGAAGCTGAAGGAGTCCACCATGAGGATAACTGGGACAAGAGTGTTCCAGACAGAGGGAACAGCCAGTGCAAAGGCCCTGAGGTGAGAGCACTGAGGGGTATGTAAAAAACAGCAACATGGTTAGGGCCAAGTTAGTGAGGGGCAGAGGCGGGGGAAATGAGATCAGAGAGAGGACAGGGGTCAAGCACAGTACCTAGGGGATTGTTGTCAAGACTTTGGCTCTTACTCTGACTCAGATGGAAACTGCTTTGAGAGACGAGTGACACGATCTGACTTATGTTATATAGGGTTTACTTTAACTGCTCTGTTGTGAATAGACTAGGGGGATGTCTTACATGGAAGCAGGTACCAGTCAGGGGGCTGATGCCTTTCAGTAAGATGGCACACTGCACAAAAAATATAGTGTGAGCCACAAAATCAATCTACATAAGTAAGTCAAAATTTGCTGGTAGCCCCATTAGAAGAAATAAAAAGAAACAGGTAAAATTATTTTTAATAATATATTGTGGTTAACCCAATATATCAAAATATCATCATTTCTACATGTAATCAATAGAAAACAATTATTAAGATATTTTACATTTCTTTTTCATACTAAGTCTTTGAAATCCAATGCATATTTTATACTTAGAGTGCAACCCAATTCAGACTAGCAACACTTTGTGTGCTCAATAGCCACATGGGCCTAGTGGCTACTACACTGGATAGTGCAGACCCAAGAGATCATTACTCATGTTAAAATCATGGAATCTAGTCTTCTTTCCATACCCTTCCAAATGTTTCATTAAATAGCAATAGATCAGGAAGCCATTGGAAAAAATAAAGGTAGTTTCTTCTAAGTTCTTATCCGTAAAAGAAGAATCTGAAATTGAGTTATATAAATTGAGAAGTCTAGTGTATTGTAAAAAGTTCTCTCATTTGGCAGTAAAATACTGTTTTGTCACATAAAACAAACAGCAGTCTTTAGTGTTTACCAATAATTATTTTCTGCTAGAAGAAGCAGCCTTGTTATTAAATAAAAAAATTTATTACACAGTATTTAGACAGATATATTGTTTTACTGGGAAACCTACATGCAGAAATAATCCCCAGCAAGTGGTCCATTGTGGGAATTAATAAATGTTCTGTCCTGTTTAAATCTGACATTTGAATAGGGGAAAACATTTGTTATTCCCTAGGTACAGATATCTGGGATTGAGAATAATTTTTTTCAATTCATGTATATCATGATGCTTTTGCTTGTGTATGTTTCATACAGTATGCAGAATTGTTAGAATTTAGATAGAAGTAGACCAGCATTTGGTAATAACATATAATCTATGTCATTATGTCTTTGAATTGTGAGTTCTTTGGGGTGATAGGAGGAGAGTGGAAAACACACAGGACTTGGGGACAGAGAACCTGTTAGAGTTCTGACTCTGCCCTCATTTGCTGTGCAATCATATAAAATGTGTTAAATCTCTCTCAGCCTCAGTTTCTTCGTCTGACAGAGGAGATAAAAACACTTTCTTCACAGAGCTCTTGCAAGCATTGAGTTAAATACTATATATCAAGAACATAATGTAACGCCTAATACATAGTGGCGTCATAAAAGGTGCCATTCTCATAAACAAGGTTCACATTCCTGAGGAAAATGGCAAATATACTTTGCTATGAAGTAGATTCGCCTTAAATCAGTGCAGTGTATTTGTGACATTGCAGCTGCCCAGAGAGCTTTGTTCTCAATTATTTTAAACTCTAATGAAAGGGTGCTCCGAGATAGCTTTATGGCAAGGAACACTGAACATTCTGAATCTTTCCCTTTCCCTTTAAGGGAGATAGATGCATACTAGAACAGAAAATACAGACTGGAGGCAGAAGACTGGAGGCAGAAATCTATAGAGTAACTTAAGAGAAAGCCGTTATTTTGCTTCCATTGTTTCTAGAGAGAAGTCTGCTGTCAGGCTCATGATGGTTTTTCATGATGGCAGGAAATCTGCCTCTGATTATTTTCTCTAGCTGTTTTTAAGGTTTTTCTATTTGCTTGGTTTTCTGCAGTTTCACAATGATATATCTTTTTTTTTTTTTTTTTAATTTATTTGTTTAACTTGGGGTTCCATAGGTTGGTGGGTTAGTGTCATAGTCAGTTTGAAAATGCCTCAGTCTTTATTACTTCAAATATTTCCTCTATTCCACTCTCCCCCTGAGTCTACTCAAACAAAAATTCAACTTTGCCTAGATTGGCAAATACTTTTAGAGCAAAAGTGGCTTCCATATTAGTTAGTCTCTGGGCATGCAATTTTCATTTGCCTTTAACTCAGTAGTTCCTTTCTATCTGCTGTTCCTTGATGCAGTTAAGAGAATATCTTAAAATATTTTACCCAGCATATTTAATTGCTTCCTGTGGGAGAGTTTGAAAAATCGAATTCACCATTACCAGAAAATAAAAATTAAAAAACATTTAAATCCATGTGGAATCACTTCGGGGACACAGAATGAAGAAGTGGGAATCTAACTTCTAAATACATGATCAATTTCCTCATCATTATATTTTGAAGAGTACTTAATTTCCCAGTCTATCAACATGCCACCTTTTTCATATAACAAAATCCCATTTGTACTTTGGTGGTTTCTGAGCCCTTACATCCATTTGATTGATTTAATTAAGCCAACACCATGCTGTTTTAATTACTGAAGCTTTGTACCATATTTATATACCTTCTAGGACAAACTTACCTGCATTAACCTTCTTTAAATATGGGGGTATACAGTAAGTAGTTACTATCTTAGTACACTTTGCTCTAGTTGTGATACTGACATTGCCATTCATTCTAAGCATGTCTATATGGGATACGTATGACTTATTTTGCTAGGTGCTGGGAATATAAAGAAGTTTAACACAAAATTCCAGGTCTGGTAGACTGTACATTACTGAGCAGAAAAGGTATATTGTCAGGAAAAGTAAAGAACTACATGCATTCAATAATAAAGCCAAACAACAATAGGGAAGGTGTGTCATAAGGCAATGACAAAGCAAAGCAAAGAAATGTGCATTTGGAGCTGATGGGCAATAAATTAGAAACTGACAGAACTTCCATCATATAAAATCTTGCTAGGAAAATACAGTTGGCCCTCTGTATCTGCTGGTTATGCATCCTTGGATTCAACCAAACATGGATCAAAACTATTAAAAAAAAATTCCAGAGAGTTTCAAAAAGCAAAACTTGAATTTGCTGTGTGTGGCAACTATTTTCATAACATTTACATTGTATTTACAATTATTTACATAGCATTTACATTGTATTAGGTATTATAATGATTTAAAGTATATGGGAGGATGTGTGTAGGTTATATGCAAATACTATGCTATTTTATACAGGCACACCTTGGAGATATTATGGGTTTGGTTCCAGACCACCAAAGTAAAATGAATATGGCAATAAAGCGAGTCACATGAATTTTTTTGTTTCCTAGTGCTTATAAAAGTGATTGTTATACTATTCTGTAGTCTATTAAATGTTCAATGGCATTTATGTCTCAAAAACCAATGTATATACCTTAATTTAAAAATAATACTGTTGGAAAAACAACACCAATAGACTTGCTTGATGCAGGGGTGCCACAAACCTTCAATTTGTAAAAAAATGCAATACTGAGAAGTGCAATAAAGCAAAGTGAAATAAAACGAGGTCTGCCTGTAAGGGATTTGAGTATCTGCAGATTTTGGTGGGGTGGGGTGAGGGAGATCCTGGAACCAATACCCCATGGATACCAAGGGATGATTGTAGTAGACAGTAGATAATACAGACAATATTTCTTTGTCCATCTGTCTTGCTTTTCACTAAAAAGAAGTGACAATATTGCACCAAGGTAAAATCCTTAATTTAACATACCTTCAGAGACAGAGAGTAGAAAATAAAAAGATACTAACTTGACTGAAGCAGAATTGGAAGCTGAAGAAGACAGGATGACTAGAAGCAGGGTGCCTTGTGCGCTTTGCATTATTTCTTATTAATGAAGTTTAATATATATATTTATGAAGTTTTATATATATTAACATTATGAAATTTATTTTTAAATACACATATTACATATACTATAATATTTAATTTATGTTGTGATATAACTACGTGATTAAATTATATAATCTGTCTACTTTGTTACAATATACACTTTTGAAATGTTATTGTGTATATAATGTTGAATATATAGAGAACTGTGTTAATCACTCTCTAGTTGAAGGCTGTTTCTCTAGGGCAATAGAAAGGGAGTGGGCCAAATGCAGGAGGGAGAAAGAAGTCCAGCCATTCAGGCAAAAGGAAATAAATACCACATGGAAAATGAAGAGACAGAGATTAACTGCCTTATTCTGAAAGCAATAATAGCACAGCACTCAGGAAAGGGCTTGGTGAAAAATCTCTTTTTGTCTCCTGCATAAGCATCAAATCCACCAGATGGGGCTCTAATATTCTTCTGGTTCTGTGGCTGAAGAAAATTCCAAGCATTGACTGTTTTCTTTAGAGGAAGAAAATATATTTCCCATATTAACTTCCAAGAGAATTTGCCTGAGATAGGGTTATGCCTTAATAAACATTATCATTGTTTAATACCTTTTAATACTGTAAGGTGACTTCTATAGAAACTGGTCAATTTGCTGAAAATTGAAGCATCCAAATAGCTGAATTAAATCAGTTCAAGGAGTTCTGAATTAAATCCTTTTGCAAGCCTTCTTTTAAGGAAACAATGACATATTGATATACAAGTGGGTGCATATCAGAGCAGTGTTGCTCTGTCTTAAGAGTTACTGACAAACTTTAACATGTGAATTGTTTAAAATTATGGTAAATCATTGTGAAATTTATCACAACTGCAATATACTCAGCCCAATCTAGCTATTTTGATAGGTTATGCTTTGAGTGCTGGCAATTGAAATTTTTTTCTTTTTCAGGCCAGGGATGTAAGTTCTCCAAAGAAAACATTTTGCTGCTGTTTTTCTGAGGTTTAGAGTTGGAAATCTGAGCCTCTTCTTGGCCCCCTTTCGCCATGACTCATAACTTTTGTTCAACCTGGAAAGAATGCCAACATGGGAAGATAGATCTGAATTTTGATTTAGAGAGTGGGTGGATCAAAATCATAGATCTGAGATGGAGCTGAATTAGGTAGAGAATGTCATCCAGGGGAAGAGGCCTGAGTTAGGATCAGGAGTCCTGGGTTACCGTCCCAGGTCAGCCAGTCATGAAACATGGCAGCCACCAGGGACAGAGATAAGGGACACACAGCCTGCCCTTCTGAGCACCTAGGGTCACCCAGTTGTAGGCTCCGGATACAGTTAACACATGAACTGTACCTCCTGCTGTTATGCAAGGCTGCAGCCCCGTTTATACTAATCTTTCCAAATAGGGAACATGTTCTAAATTGTAATGATTAGCAGACTTTTACTTCCAGGATATGAATTCTAGGAAAACTGTAAGTACATAAAGAGGCTAAATTGGCCCCAGTGGAGCTAGTTGCCATTTTTGTCCACATCTGTAGCTAAAACATTAAAAGTATTAGACTATACATGCTTGCCCCAGGCCACGAGGCCGTGAGAGTGGATAGGCATTTAGCAATGCAGGTGGGGCTTGTTTTGGGAAACAAGAGGGTCCTCATGGGAAATGAGGAGCCTAGGTGCAGACAGCACCCCGAGATCTTCCGAGAAGGCAGACAACCCCAGGGAACTCTGTCAAGATGGTGAGAGAGAAAGGAATTACATTTATTGAAACTTATGCACCTGACACACATAGAGCACAGCACATGGGTAGCCAGGAACGACACAGGCTCTGTCTGGATCTGAGAGCCGGAGTTCACATCCTGATTCTGTCATTTCCCAGGCTGACAGTTCCGAACAAATTATTTAATCCTCTCTAAACCTCTAACCCTCAAGGAGCCTTTCAAAGGATTAATTGAGATGACTGGCAAAAAGTGCTTGTTTTGGGCTTCCCTGGTGGCGCAGTGGTTGAGAATCTGCCTGCCAATGCAGGGGACACGGGTTCGAGCCCTGGTCTGGGAAGATCCCACATGCCGCGGAGCAACTAGGCCCATGAGCCACAGCTGCTGAGCCTGTGTGTCTGGAGCCTGTGCTCCGCAACAAGAGAGGCCACGATAGTGAGAGGCCCGCGCATCGCAATGAAGAGTGGCCCCCGCTCGCCGCAACTAGAGAAAGCCCTCGCACAGAAATGAAGACCCAACACAGCCAAAATTAATTAATTAATTAAAAAAACAAAAACAAAAAAACCCCCAGCTTTGCCTTATTAATTAAAAAAAAAAAAAAGTGCTTATTTTACAGGTCAGAGGGAACCACTTCCCAAACTTCTAGAGCTGGTGAGAGGTGAAGAAGGAATTCCCACGCGGGTCTTTCGGATTCTAAAGCCCTGGTTCTTCCAATCGCGATACGCTGCAGAGAAGAACGAAGGGTGAGCTAGGCTGGAGGGCTGGGCATGTGTTGCTGCCGTAGCTCCCTCCTCTGCTCTGGCCTCTCTCCCACTGCTCTTCCCCTGCTTGACTCCACACCAGGCTCTCTCCAGCCTTAGAAGGTTGGCATGAGCTGGAATGCAAACTGGGATTCCATTCCTACCTGGAATTCCATTTCCCCAGCTTCTGCTTAACTCATTGAAATTCCATCTCCTCATTGAGGCCTCCCCTCACCACCTGATGTAAAACTGCAATCTCACCATCACTGGAATTCTCAACATACTTTCTCTTCTTTCCAAAAGCTCCATGAGGGCAAGGATCCATGTCTGTTTTTTTTCCCCACCTCCGTCCATGATGTGTTCCCAGTGTACCATTCCTAGAATGGTGCCTGAGACTTAGTAACCAGTTGATAATATCTGATGAATGGATGTTGAATGAATGAGTAAATGGGGGGAGGGCTGAAGGAAGGTAAGAGCAAGATGAGCCCTAAAACTAGAAAAAAATTTGAGTACAGTCGGCTCTCTGTGTCTGTGGGTTTTCCAAGAAAGGACTTGGGCATCTGAAAATTTTTGGTATCCTCGGTGGTCATGCAACCACTCTCCTGTGGATACAGAGGAACGACTGTACTGAGTTTCCAGGCTAAAGGTGTTAGGACCACATAAAGCTCAGCTACTTGAACTGCAGCACAAGATCAGATTCTACCATAGGCGAGCTCCAATTTCTGCTGAGTGGCTTAGCATGGAACTAGGACTTCCTATTCTTCCCATGTGTGAATCAGGGTTGGCCCCGGGTTTCAAAATCCTGCTTGCATTTTTTCATTTATTTAGTCGTCAGCAAATATATATGGACACTGCTGTGCTTCAGGCCCTGGGCTGGGTCCTGAGTCCCGGGGATGCGAAGATGAAGGATGGCCCACCTTCACAGATCTCAGTGTAGTGGAGGAAATAGATAATTACAGGTCGTTATTGTAACAATTAAGGTAAGTGTGCTGACAGAACGTCCACAAGGACTGTGGGCATCCTGTGACCAAGAGCTGATGGCCCAAGGGGGGCAAAAAGTTGGTGCTCTGAAGACGCCCAAAAGTTGGCTTTCTTTTACACTGATACCCTTTAAGAATTTGCTCAACTGTGTCTCAGTGAAGCCCCAGAGACACAGACGTTGTCTTAATGAAGTTATTTACAAAACCAGATTGATAGACTAGTTTACTGCCATTGGCTTGTGGAGAAAAATGTTTCAAAGCTTTTCTGTAGTTTTTGATCTCATTTCAATATCTTCTGCAATTTTCTAAACAAAACAACTTTCTTCAAGGTAGCTAAAAGCATTTAGACTTTAGATAATAAAATACGTGACTAGTTTCCAATAACTAGCACAATGCCACCCATTGCTTTAGATGTCCGGTTGGCTGCAGTTGTACACGGATGTCAAAAATACCAAACAGAGATAGGTTAGGACTAGTAAGGAGGGTCTGTTTTAATTCTCATTTAGGAATGCTATTTAATTTGATGGGAGTGGAACCAATTTACAGTTCACCGGTTAATAACTGGAAATCCTAGTTGACTGACACCATTTCTACTTTTTTCCAGAGTTGTTTTGATAGAGCCCAATCAATAAGGCCTAGGCAGCAACTTGGGTGATGCATCCTAGTTGGAATCTTTCCAAGTCTTCTTTGAGCCTCACTTTTGTTGCCTGTAAAATGGGCTTAATAATCAGTTGAAAGGATTGTTACGGGTACAAAGTACAGTTTGTGACAGTTTTTAAGTTTTGTTTGTTTTTTAACTGTAAAAACTACATAGTCTAACATTTACCATTTTAATGATTTTAAGTGTACAGCTCAGTAGTGTTAAGTATATTTACATTGCTGTGAAACATCTTCAGGACATTTTCATCTTGCAAAACTGAAACTATGTATCTGTTAAACAACAACTCCCCATTCATCTGTCCTGCCAGCTCCGGAAACCACCATTCTACTTTCTGTTTCTATGAGTTTGATTACTTTAGATATTTCCTATTAGTAGAATCATACAGCATTTGCCTTTTTGTGACTGGCTTATTTCACTTAACATAGTGTTCTTAAAGTTCATCCATGTTGTAGCATATAATAGGATTTCCTTTCTTTTTGAGGCTGAATAATATTCCATTGTATGTCTACACCAAATTTTGTTCATCTATTCATCTCTTGATGGACACTGGGGTTACTTCCACCTCTTGGCTATTGTAAATAGTATTGCTATGAACATGAGTGTACAAATATCTCTTTGAGACTCTGTTTTCAATTCCTTTGGGTATATTCCCAGAAGTGGGATTACTGGATCACATGGTAATTCTATTTTTAATTTCTTGAGGAACTTCCATACTGTTTTCCATAGTGACTGCATCATTTTATATTCCCACCAACAGTGCACCAGGGTTCCAAATTCTCCACATCCTTGCCAATACTTGTTATTTTCTGTTTTTTCAGAAAAGTTTGTGCCAGTTTTAGAAATCGTGCTAAGAGTTACTAGTATGAGATACAGAATTCTAAAATGAGTGTAAATGTTTCTATACATTTATTTTATAGAAAATATAAACGTATATTTAAATAAATATGAATATGTGGATAAATAATAGGATAGCTGTTAAGGCAAATCCAGCATGGGTGGCCATAGGAAGCATATTTTTGACATCATCAAATAATAGCTATTGAGTACTTGTTATATATAAGGTAAAACATTATGTTATATTGTAATCATAACAAATTTAAAAATTATAAACAATCCCATGTTTATGTAAAAAAACACAATTTAGAATCCTGTAAAGCAAAGAGCAGAAGTCTTCAGCCTGTTCTCTACTTACTCCTGTCTTCTGCACCTCCTTCCAAATCTCCACTCCCTAGTAGTAGCCACTGAACAAAACTTTGCTGTATCCTTTTAGGTATCTTCTATGCAGATATCTATATGATCCGTTTTTTTAAGTTGGATTTTACTAGACATATTTTTCATGAAGAATTTAATTAATTAATTAACAATATTTCCCCCTGTTTTATTACTTTATAGTTGACACATAACATTGTGTAAGTTTAAGGTGTACAATGTGATGATTTGGTATATGTCCATATTGTGAAATGATCACCACATAAGGTTGGTTGATATATCCACCACCTCACATAGTTATCATTTTATGTGTGTGTGTGTGTGTGTGGAGAACATTTAAGATAGACTTTCTCAGCAAATTTCAAGTATACAACACAGTATTATTAACTCTAATCACCACGCTGTGCATTAGATCCCCAGAACTTACTCATCTTATAACTAAAACATTGTACCCTTTGACCAACAATCTTCCCCTTTCCCCCATTCCCCCAACCTCCTCTTCATTTCTATGAGTTTGGCTTCTTTTTTTTTAGATTCCACATATAAGTGAGATCATACAGTATTCGTCTTTCTATGTCTGACTTATTCATTAAGAATTTTAAAATGTGAATATTTTATCCAATTGAAATGATTTTTTGATTAGAGATATCCGTGTTACCCTTGACTACAAACGATTATTGCAGATGTGATTATTCATGTTAGCATTTGACTTTACCCGGTGGCTGAAACCTTGTACAGCAATCACTGCTGATCTCTGCACAAGAAGTCACAAGTCATGGCCGCTTGCCCTTGATCACCCAGAGCAGCCAAACAGATGATCCCAGAGTCACTCTAGGCAACTTTTTATGGTGTGCGATGGTTGGGATAGGTTCTTTCCTGATCAAGGGTTCAGCTCTTGTTTTAGTAGTGTACTGGTTAAGAGTTTATGTTTTAATATAAAAAAGAGATGTGGGTTCAAGTTCTGGTTCTTTTTAATTTCTTTGATTACTCATTCACTCATGAGTGCCTGCTACGTGCAAGACACTGTGACTCTGCGGATAGAAGAGGTAAGCAGAAGTAAAATCTGTTCTCATATAGCTTATATTCTAATGTGGGGAGACAGACAGTAAACAAAATACAAATCGGTTTTTAAACCATAAAGCACAATTCAACTGTTAATCTTTATGTTTGATTATGGCTTTGATGGCGCTGTCTTCCTGGTACAGCATAAAAATAACATCCCAGACATATTTTTGACTCACCTCTTGGGTCAGCAATGCTTCACCATCCTGTGACTCAACCAGCATCTGCCTTAGTTGATCATGGCACTAATAGTCATATAACCATTTGGTTTTCTGATATGACTGGAAAATTAATCATAGAATATTAGACTCACAATATAGTGTGTACCTCTGTGATTTTACGAATTCTGTGACATCTGACAGGGTTTTTGAAAAATGTGTAGCAAGGTCATATCAAATAAATATGCATCTTTTTAGGAAAAGTTGCTCGAGCCTTCCTGATTAGTCATTTAAATTGATTTCATTTAAATCAAACCTACTGCAAAAAAGATGAACATTCTCTGAAAAGTGTAAAATGTAATACACAAACACAAAGTATTGTTAAGAATTGTAATAGAGCCTGACTCTGTTTCTTGATGTTTGAAGGCTGGCAGCCTTTAAGTGTCACCCTCCCTCTTCCCCTGTGTCCCATTAACTAGGCAAGTTGAACAGAAAGCCTGGGTGCTCCCTGCTGTGGAGTTGGCAGGAGGCTCAAACCAGTAACCCTGACCCAGCCCTACCCCCTAAGCACAATAAAAACCCAGTCTCCTTTCCCTGTTCTCTCAGGCCATTTTTAGACCAGCTTGGGCGTCCTACCCTGATCTTCCCCTGGAAACCTCCTAATATGAGTAATAAACCTCTTCATATCTCTAGTGGTATATATGGCATCATCAGTCTTGACATCTGAACCAACTTTTGAGTGAGGGTCCATGTGATTCTACGGAGTGGCCACAACAAGAATAGCTTTCCAGAATCCTCTCTCCCCACTGTTTGCAGCTTATCAACATCCATAAATATTTGGCTAAGTTGGTTTATTCATAACAACCCTGGTGGACCAACAGTCATCAGCAACATCTAGGTTGTCTGTCAGTGCTTGTCTTCCCGGCCTCAGCCAGTTCCAGAATCATCCCTGAACTTCCAGGATCAGGAATTAGATGAGTCTTGTTACCCATTGTGTTTGGCTAAGCCAAGGACACACATATACATATCTATTGAGTTCCAGCCTTCCCTTTATTCCTGTTGAGATGATCCAATCCATACACTGCCTCAATTTCTCTCCTGAGCCAGGAGGCTTGACCCAAACTCCATTTCTATTACGGAAGGGAGCTTTAATGTTTTTCCCGGCTGTGTTCTCTCTTGTTCCAAGCACTAATTAGATGGTTTATTGATGGACTGATTGCCTAAGACCTGAATAGCTGTTGTGATGTCTCACCATTCATTTTAATTAAATTAATTAATTTTTTCAGGTTTCTATGCAATTAATTTTTTTTAATTTAAATTGATTTACAATGTTGTGTTAATTTTAGGTGTACAGCAAAGTGATTCAGATATCTCTATCTATCTATCATCTATCTATTATCTATCTATCTATCTATTCTTTTTCAGATTCTTTTCCCTTACAGGTTATTACAAAATATTGAGGATAGTTCTCTGTGCTGATGTCTCATCATTCAGATAAAACCTCCCTGGATATACATGTTTTCCCCAAGCAAGTAGGTTGGCCATGCTCCTTTGGACACAGCAGGTTGGACTTTTTCTTTACCCTATACAGGGACTGGCCCTACCACACTGGCCATTTCCTCAGCCTCATCTTTATCAGTCTTGGTTTCTGTATTCATCCTTCCCTTACATCCCAACATACATGGACATTCCCCTGCCCTCTGAATGCATGCACAAACACAGACACATTCTTTCTAGGTCTGTTACTTTTGTCTTAGTAAGCCTCATTGCCAAAACTGCCAAGTAATTTTACTTATGGATTTAAGTTTTTTGTATACACTAATTTCTTATGTCATAATTCTACAGTGTGTTTATCTGTCCAGTTGGCCAGAGAATTACCAAGATATAC
This sequence comes from Balaenoptera acutorostrata, assembly GCF_949987535.1. NCBI lineage: Eukaryota > Metazoa > Chordata > Mammalia > Artiodactyla > Balaenopteridae > Balaenoptera > Balaenoptera acutorostrata. The sequence continues at coordinate 12,631,714 of NC_080081.1, forward strand.
TTAGTCATATTTGCCTTCATACATAGCTATTTGTAACTATCCTGTGAGGACTTCTAGACTCTTTTTCTTAGGACGTATGAGTAAGGCTGACCTTAGGTGGGGCATAACATAGGAGGCTCCTTGAGGCTTCAAATCTTCCCCAGTTTCCATAAAAGATGCCTTGAGAGCTCTGTCTGTTGTATTAGATATATATTGCTGTATAAATAATTACCCTATAACTTAGTGGCTTCAAGCAACAGACAAATTGTTATCTCACACAGCTTCTGTTGGTCAAGAATTCAAGGCAAGAATTCAAGGGTGTTTCTGTCTCATGAGGATGCATCAAGACACTGACCAGACCTGCAGTCATCTTAAGACTTGACAATGACTAGAGGATCTTTCTCAAAGATGGCTCACTCATACGGCTGTTGGCTGGTGGTCTCAGTTCTTCACCACGTGGACTCTCTACAGGCTGTCTGAGTGTCCCCGAGACATAGTGACTGGCTTCCTTTCCCCAGGGGGGAGTGATCCAAGAGTGAGCAAGATGGAAGCAGCTCTCTTTTATGACCTAGTCTTGGAAGTCATCCATTGTCATTTCTGTAATATCCTATTGGTTAGACAGGTCAGCCCTAGTTGGTGTGGGAGGGATGACACCAGGGTGTGATGTCAGGAAGTGGGCTTCACTGGGGACGTCCTGGAATTGAGTTACCACACACTTCACGTCACCGCATAGGTGCTGAATAGTTTCAAGATGAGCTGCTCTCAGTGGCAGTGAAGGGGGTGGGGGTGGGGACCTTGTGGGCTGAACCTACTTGTTGTAGCTCTTTGCTAAGAACAGGGTAGAGATGAGACCAACCAGGAAGGGCATCTTTAGTAATCACTTGACTTCAACAGAAGAATCTGAGAAGGGAGAAAAGAAGAGAAAGAGGATGGAAAAGAGATGCAGACTAGGCCAGTCTAAGCACCTTTACCATCAATCATACTTGGTGGATGTCAGGACCGCAACAATGGGCTACGGCCAGCAGAGGGCAGGCATTTGCGAGCCAGCTACTATCTTCAGAATAATGGACAAACAGAACCACAAAATTTCAGAGTTGGAAGGAACCTGAAAAAATCATCTACTAAGACCTTCTTATTTCACAGATGATAAAATCAAGGTCCAGAGAGGCTAAAGTGGCTTGTTCAAGGACTCTCAGCCTTTCGACGGCATAGTTGGGATTTGAAATCCTAGCTCCTTGACCATTTTCCCTTTCATTGTACTACACTCTTCCCTTTTAATTAGAATGGTTAAAATATGGCCCATCACATTTCAGGCAAATCGGAAGGATTAGGCATATTTTATTATTTCTCAAATTTGAGCAAAAGGATAATAGAATTTTTTGGAGAGTTTTAGTTTTGACTTAAATCATTTAAGTATTTTTGTTACTTTACCTAGACATATGCAGACATAAAACTAGGAACTTACTACCATATTCAGGTGGTGAATAGCAGTCTAGTTTTAGCTAAACTCAAGGAATAAACACATCCAATGAATGCTGTCAACCTAGTTTTTAAACATTCATTTGTAAGCTCTTTTACTTGATTGATTAAAATCAAACATATGTAGATAACGCAAATAAATAATAAGCTTCCTGTGCCTATACCCCCATGGGCTGTGTGGCTAATCAATTTTCCCGCCACTTTTTTTTTCTGTTTCAACTGTGACACATCTTCATTGGTCTAGTGGGTCATTTCAGTATTAATTTGTTCTCATTTGGCGATAATGCTTCATTTATGGATTCATCGCACTTCTTTTCCCATTAGCTTGGATAGCTCTCCTTGTCTCCAACGGAACTCTAAGATATAAATGCAAACAGGAACAATAACATCTGGGGAGATAATTGGTTACACAGTGATGACCCAGAGGACATATTTACATTAATATAAGCATTGAAGTGAAAACATACTCCAAAACAAAACAAAACAAAACAAAATCAGAGAACTTGTGGCTCCTCGAAAATATGTCCACAAACCCCTGGGTATCCTCATGCTGCAATTAGAGGAGACACTGCATGATGTACGTGTTTTCAGTCCTGGTGGTATGTTCTGGATATGATATTGTTCAAAAGTTATCTTGATTTCAAATGAAATGAGAAAGGACCATTGCCATTTGTTCAACTGTCGATGACAATGTCTTAATTGCGGAGCTAATTAACGAACACATAGAGAGCACCGGCATCATCTTGCCTTTCCTGGCATCATCCAGATGAAAAGTGCCAAGGTTAGGGCGGAAGGTTGGGTCTCCTGGACAGCCCCAGTGCGGACTCCGTTGTCTGTGATGAGGCACCGCGTTGACTTTGCTGGGAAACTGAATACAGAGTAAGACGTGCCTAAACCCAGCTGCTGTCTGTGACCTGTGATTAATGCACCACGAGCTGCTGTTAAGAAATGATGCCTTTTGGACTAATCTAAATATGATTGTCCTGCCTGAGCAATCTTGCAAAACTTATTTGGCTTAAGCGTATTTTCAGTGCAAAAACATCAGGATTGTGAAGCGCTCTTGTCCGAGGCTGATGAGCGGTATTCCACAGCCAGAGCCATGGGGTAGAGAGTGGAGTTTGCGACTCACGCTCTCAATATTGTCCCTCTGTTCCCAGGCATTCCGCTTCCACGAACCAGTGGGAGGAAGCAGGAACACAGCGTTCCTATTTCACTGTAACTTAAGCAGAGAGAAAAGAGGCAAATGAGGGGTTTAGACTGAATTAATTAAGCCCAACACATTTCAGGGTGTGAATGTTTGAGAAGCTTAGATGAACATTTTATATTCACATCCCATCTCCACCTGTTGAAATATTTCTCCTTCTTTTAGACTTATCTCTAAAGCTACTTTTTTTTTTTTTTTTAAAGCTACTTTTTTCCGAAGACTTTCTGGATTTCCATCAGACGAGGTTCAGTCTCCGCTAAGCCCATGATCATTTTGAGGGGGCCTCATTTGAAGCTCTGCTTTGCCCAGAGTTGTAGATTTCTTTCAAGACACACTATCCTCAGAGTGCTCTGTGGAGGATGTGATCTAATGAGAACTGGTTAGATCACAGAAGACTCTGAATGGTCGCCAAACATTTACAACATAGTGGCTTCAGCTGCGGCTACTTTAGTTTTCTTAGTGAGGTTCAAACCCAAAATATCCCAGATGGTGGGCTCATAGAAGAGGCAGAGAGGGAACGAAGAGCTTCAATCTCAGCCTCAACATCAAGATGCGGTCAGACAGCTGCTTCCAAGAACAGTCAAAATTCTGCTAAGGAAGCTGAAAGCAATGCTTTAATTTTAGGGGGAAATTGTACCCCTGTAAGGAACACACAAGGTCATGAGTGGTGGCCTCTGAAACTGCTGATTTCTCCATCTTACATCACTAAGGTGTTTAACTGAGAAGGAATCCCTCCGGCCTGACCACATACACTCTCGGCTTGGCTTGCTTTTTCGGATCCTCTCTTGGTGATAGCTTCTCCCCCACAGGGAACAGGGGCTGGCAGTGGGGCTCAGAGCAGAAAAATCTCTGAGAGGGAAGGTGCATGACAGGAGAATGAGAATCCTGGTGCATCATCACTCAGGGGCTGATGGGAAATGAAATTGTCGCTCAGGACAAGTTATGGAGCTGGATATGATTGTTACCCTCTGATGTCTCTGCTCTTTCCACCTCCTCATTTTTTGACCTTGCAGGACTGTGAATAGAGTTAATCAAAGGTCTTGATTGCAGGAGAAGGCTGTGATTAAGATTTAATAGCCAATCATGGCTGGAGAACTCCTTGCCAGCAGACGGTCGGCTGGCCAAGGTTAGCGCTGGATGTGCTGTGCTTGCCTCAGACGTGTGATAAAGGACGCCCATCCCAAGACTTACGGGAAGTGAAAATTGGGTAAGTGATTTTTCTTGGGTAGAGGTGGCGAAACAGAAGTGGGAGAAGTCCCCAAATATAGGCTCACAAATATTTTATTTTAGCTTTGTCGGGGACTTTAGAGGTCACAGAGTTCAACCTCCCATCCTATCGATTCATTCAGTCAACTAATACTGACTAAGTGGTTACCATGAGTACTGGGGATACAATAGTGAACAAAACAGATAAAAACCCTGCCCTCAAGGAGCTTACATTCAGTAGAGGGAGACCGATAATAAAACAGGTGCACGATTAAATTATGTGATAGAGTGGAAAGTGATATGTGCTATGAAAAAAATAATATAGGGAAGGAAACTAGGGATAGTGGAGTGGGTGTGGCAGGTGTTGCCATTTTAAGTAGGGTGGTCCTCCTTGACAAGGGGCTACCTAACATTTGTTGAACACTTGCTGTGTCAGGGAACTCACGACCTCATAAGGGAGCCTCTTTCATTTTTTTTTTTTAAAATTTGTTTATTTTTGGCTGCGTTGGGTCTTTGCTGTGCGCGGGCTTTCTCTAGTTGTGTTGAGTGGGGGCTACTCTTCGTTGCAGTGCACAGGCTTCTCATTGCGGTGGCTTCTCTTGTTGTGGAGCACGGGCTCTAGGCATGCGGACTTCAGTAGTTGTGGCACACGGACTCAGTAGTTGTGGCTCTCGGGCTCTAGAGCACAGGATCAGTAATTGTGGCACAAAGGCTTAGTTGCTCCGTGGCATGTGGGATCTTCCCGGACCAGGGCTCAAACCCATGTCCCCTGCACTGGCAGGTGGATTCTTAACCACTGTGCCACCAGGGAAGTTCCTCTCTTCCATTTTTTGAAGGTCTTTCCCAGAAGTCTTTTTCATATATTGAATCGAATATGCTTTTCTGTAGTGGTTTTTCATAGATGCCTTTTATCATGTGGAAGTTCTTTCTTAGTCCTAGTTTTGGGGGAGTTAATAGCAGGAATAGATTTTTGTTAAATGCAAGAAATAGGCAAGGCAAATTTGACAAAGAACAAAGGTGAAGGGATAATACTGCCTGACTCAAGAATTATTATAAAATTACAGGAATAAAGACAATGTAGTATTAGTGTAAAGATAGACATATCAAAGAAGTAGAACAGAAAGTCAGGAAAAAGATCCATACATATATGGACAATTGGTTTACAATAAAGAACAAAGGTGATTCAGACAAGAGAGGGTAACCTCTTCAAGAAATGATGCTGGAACTATTGGATATCTGCAGGTAAAGACAGAATTTCTCTCCATTTTCCTCTTAGTACTCTCTCCTGCAAGCTCTAACCACCTGGGTCTCTCTGGGCACTCAGCATCGTCTCTTCACTTTAGGGAATCTGTTGGGCTCCACCTGGTCTTCTCTACCCTGCACTGTAGCCTGGAAATTTTTTCAAGGCAGTAAGTTAGGAAATCATAAGACTCATTTAATTTATTTCCCATCTCTCAGGGACCACTGGCCTTCATTCCTGAGGGTCTATTGTCTTGAAAACTATTGATTGATATAATTTGTCTGTTTCTTTTTTTGGTTGTTTTTTTAGGAGAATAATTCTGTTCTTTAGTACTCCAACTTGAGCAGAAGTCTTATTCTTGCTTTTTAAAAGATGATTTTGAAATGTTCCTGCTTTCTCTAATCTCTGGCAAAGTACAAACAGTATTAGAATTCAAACCTTGAATATTTGAAAGAATACACCTTGTATTCTTCAGAATACTTCAGAACTGGCACTTTTTACTAGGAGGAGGCTGTGTGACAAAAATTTTAATTTCTTCCAAGGATATGGTTCTGTGAGAACAAGATTTCTATCTGTTATAACTTCAATTTTGGTACTTTCCATTTTCTCAGAACAGCATCCATTTTACCCATGTTTTCAAATTTACTTAGCTATAGGCAGAGTTAAAACTCTTAAATCTTTAATTTTTTCTGTATTTGTGTTACTTTACCCATTTCTATTTCTATTTTTTTCCTGCTTTCCTTTTCTCTTTAGAAAATATTTTGGCCAAATTAGTGCTTTATTTTTTCCTTAAAGAAAATAATAGCTCTTGCATACATTTAGCAATTGTACCACCTCTCTATTACAATTTATTAATTCATGCTTTTATTATTATTATTGTCTTCCTTATATTTGGCTTGCTTTGTTATTTTTCTCTAACTTCTTGAGTCAAATTCCTAATTAATTCATTTATATTCTTTCTTGTTAAGTAGGGAGGTACTTTAGATATCAACTTATACATCGTGTAAGCAAGTGCTGAAACAAAAAATAATTTGCTCAGAGAAATTCTGATTTGTCAAAAATGGTGTTCAAATCTGGCATAATTAAATGCAGATGTAAGATTTCTTTCTCCAGCGTTTCCAGAACAGAGGAATCTGTAGTTAAATAAGACACACTTATGAAGCATATAATCTAAATTGATAATATATGTAAAGTGACATTTGTTGCTATAAAAATTAAGAAAAGTTATGCCATTATTATTTTGGATACAAGAGACCATTAGTTACCTTGGAGCAGCATTATTTTTTTTAACAGCTTATTGAGGTATAATTGATATACAAAATTTGCATGTTTAACGTATATGATTTGATGAGTTTGGACATATGAATACACTGTGATGCTATCACCACAATCAAAGGAATAAACATATCCAACACCTCCAAAATTTTCCTTGTGTGCCCCTTCCCTTTTTTTGTGGTGAGAACACAACATATTTATTCTCTCAACGATTTTTTAGTGCACAGCATTGTATTGCTTACTATAAGCGCTGTTTTACGGCAGCTCTCTAGAACTTAATCATCTTGCATAACTGCAACTTTATAGCTGTTGGACATCTCCCCATTTCTCAGCCCTCCTCTTGGCCTCTGGCAATCACCATTCTATTCTCTGCTTCTGTGAGTCTGACAATTTTAGATATATCATCTAAGTGGAATCACACACTATTTGTCCGAGACTGGCTTATTTCACTTAATGTCTTCCAGGTTCATCAGAATTACTTTTTTCCAAGGAAAGTCACTTATGCGAGTGGCTAGTTCATAGCCATTGACCTGCGGAAAGTGTTTGACAGAACCTTTTTTTCCACATTGCTTAGCAAACCAGGGAGCTGAGGGAGCGACTCGTAATTTGTTTAAAGAAATCTAGATCTTTCGGTGTGGTAAGAAACCCCTAACACTTTCTTCATGTGTATTAGTTTGTGAGGGCTGCTCTCATGAAGTACCACAAACTGGGTGTCTTAGACAACAGAAATTTATGGTCTCACAGTTCTGGAGGCTAGAAGTCTGATATCAGGGTGCCGGCAGGACCATGCTTTCTCGGAAACTTCTGGGGAAGGACCAGTTCCAGGCCTCCCCCCTCACTTCTAGTGGCTTCGTGGCAGTCTTTGGTAGATGCATCACCCTGATCTCTGGCTTTATCTTCATGTGTGTGTCTGTGTTCACATTTCCCCCTTTTATAAGGATAAGGTTGTACTTCACTCAAGTACAACCTCATCTAACAAATTACATCTGCAAAGAACCTATTTCCAAATAAGGTCACTTTGCGAGGTACTGGGGGTTAGGACTTCAACATATGAATTTGGGGGGGGCACATGTCCACCCACAACACCTGGAGACCCCAAGTTAAGAGAAAGTATCAGTAGGCCACAGTGGCTCTGCTCAAGGTCCATTTCCAGGTCAGGCCGTGGCAGTGAATTTACTCTCATGGAGGAATTGGCAGGGCTCATAGGGCAAAGACAGTCCAGGGCAAGGAAGGGAGATGGGTGACAGTGGCCACAGTGTGAGCTGAAATCACTAACACAGGCTCTCACCTGACTCTCTGGGAAAAAAAACTGTGCCCAAAGCATATTGTGGCTGGAGAAAGCTGTCAGCTTGTAGGAAATCCCTGAGTAATTTGGTACCTGGGCTTTTGCATGGCTCCTGTGGTAGCCGTTATACGTGAGGCTTAACATGACTTGTGTGATACTATTGGAGTAGAAAGGTACCTAGAACGCTGTCTTGTTAAAACCTGGTGTCAGTTATCGCTGCATGAAGAACCTCCCCACACCTTATCTCATGCTTCTGTAGATTGCCAATTTGGCCTGCGTTTAGCTGAGTGATTCTTCCACTGGTCTTCAATGACCTCACTCTCGTGGCTGCACAGCTGGGACACCCGGGGATGGATCACCTGGGGACTGTTGGTCCCAGCGGCCTCGTTCACATCTGGTGGGTGGCTCTGGGAATGTGGACCACTGGGCTATGTTTATCCAGCCTCTAGCAGGTAATCCCAGGCTTCTGCACCCGAGGACTGTGCTCCAGAAGCAGCAAGAGAAGACAATTCCAAATGAACAGGTACTCTTCAAGTTTCCTCTTGTGTTCCGTTGGCCAAAGCGAGTCACATGGCCAAGGCCAGATTCAGAGGATGGAGCAATACAGACTTCACCTCTTCACGGGAAGAGATGCAAAGAATTTGTGGCCAATCTTTGTATCTTAACCTAAGGTTGTTTAGCAGAACGTACCGCTGGGGAGTGAAGCCTGGACCAATTTAGGTTCAGAATTCTCATGACCAAGGATAACACTGGGCATGAGGCTGGGATTGCAACATCGATTGCCCATAACCAAGGTAGTTCAGATGAAGCTGTTTAGGGAAACCTGGGGACCATCTTTCCTCCAGATCCTCCTGGTCCCCCTATACTCTTGAGATGCCACGAGCACTGATCTCTGCCCCTTACAGAATCACCATGATCCCCTCCCTTCCCATATCTTGGGGAACCTCTACCCCTCCTTCCGTCCCCCAACCCTGGCCACTCTGGGTTTGCTGCTTTCTGTACGTGTAGCTCTTTACGCTGATGCATGCTCTGCAGCCTTGATTGTAGGTCTCGAAACTAGACACCATTAATAACAGAGGCAAAGGCGTCCACATTTAGAACATGCCCACCTTCTCACCTGGGAGAAGGACAATTCCTTCCATCTTTCCAAGCTCCTAGAGGACCAAGAAAAAAAAATCACAAATTAATATCTCAATAAATTATCCTGCCACATTTGTTTACCCATTAAATGTCGGAACTGTTTATCTTCCCTTTAAATTACTCCTGAGCTCCATAGAGCAGAGTATTTTGTCTTAGAAAATTTATCGTGAAATTACTTGTCGCTGCTCCTCCAGAAATGTCAGGTTTCTGAATTAGTGAAACAGAGTACCACGGTAGAACAACTCTTCTTTATGAGGGATGTGGAACTCTGTCATCTGGATTAAGTAGAAATATCCATTAACATATGCAGGTGCCTAGACAGGTATCTAAAACATTAACAAAAAATTCGTTTAGCATTTGGAAGCTTCAACTGGTGTTTTGAAAGAAAAAAAACCACAAAGGGATATTCAGTTCTTATCCCTCTTTTTTTTTTTTTTTTTTTTTGTAAATTAACAGACAATGTATCCGGAGATGCTACTGTACGAACTCTTCGGAATCCAGATTAAACCCCGTACCCTCTTCCCTTGGATTCTAGATGTGCAGTGTGTGTGATGAACAGGGCCGCCCTGAATAGTTGTCATGAGCAGAACCCCTGGGGCTGAGGGGCTCGTCTTATCCAGAGGGATGGACATGCTTTTCTAATTCTCCAGTAATGGGAAGTGGAAACTGGGGCAGAAAAGTGAGTGTTTGAATGTGTATGGATTTATATTTGTATGTTCAATAGAACTGTGTAGTTTTTTTTTAGGTGGTTGTCAATGTCCATCTCTCTTCCCCTTCAGAGGGTGGACTTTGTGGGAGTTGGAACAGTACCTTATTGAGTGCAGTGCCTGGGGGGTGCTCAGTAAATGAACCCCATTCAGAGCACCACACTGGGCCCTGTGTGGGACTGGGGGGAGGTACAGAGTAAATAGAGCAGCTGTCACCAACAGGCCAATGGCAATCTATTGATTGATGTCAAAATCATAGCTGGTCAAGCGTCACCCTCATTTCCAATGTGTGCCTTCAGCCTCCCTGTCAAAGACTGATCTCCCTCCCCCAGCTTCCTTACTCTCTTCTTCCTTCCCTCTCTCCTCCTTCCTTCCCCCCTGCAAGGACAACATCAAAGCAGATCCCCATGAAGGAAATATTGGAGCCTCCTCTATTGGAGAGCAATGTGAGCCTGGCAGTTTTTGGCAGTGCCTGAGAACATTGGAAAGGCAGACTACGCCGGTGCATTTCCAAACAAGTGCACGAAGTATGATGTCTTGGGGCTTGTGTTACTGAAAGAAGCAAAATAAACATATTAATATACACAGATGCGTAGTCTAACTCGGATCATGGGCTCAGTGTTTTGGGGTTTGAGCAGAATATAGAGAATCTTCTTACAGGCTCTTGTAAAATAGCAATTTGTCTACTTTGGGCCCAGGTGTACATATGTGTACTTGAGGGAAGGAGTAAAGGAATATGAAAAACCTGTCTATTTTTTAAAAAATAAATTTATTTATTTTATTTATTTATTTTTGGCTGCGTTGGGTCTTCGTTGCTGCAAGAGGACTTTCTCTGACTGCTGTGAGCAGGGGCTGCTCTTTGTTGTGGTTCATGGGTTTCTCATTGACGTGGCCTCTCTTGTTGTGGAGCACGGGCTCTAGGCGTGCAGGTTTCAGTAGTTGTGGCACACGGGCTTAGTTGCTCCAAGACATGTGGGATCTTCCCAGACCACAGATCGAACCTGTGTCCCCTGCATTGGCAGACGGATTCTTAACCCCTGCACCACAAGGGAAGCCCTGAAAAACCTGTCTATTGTTGTTTTATTGTTTTATATTTCTTCCCCTGTTGTGAGTAGGTTCAATTTCCCATGGAATACTCCCATCCCTGCTCTTTTCTTATCCCCTTCTTGTCCTGATATGTTTTCCTTTATTGTCACTTTCTTATCTGCTCTCTCCCTAACTCCCAGTTCTATCTGTTATTTCTACTCCTCCAAAGGCCAGAATGTGGGAGGCGTTGGGGGTATGATCAGAGTAGCATAAGGGCGGAGGGAGGGGTGAACGCCACCTACGTGTTTTCCCAGCTGAAGTAGAGTGTATGGTGACCTCTGTCTGCCAGGTGACCACACTGTCAGCATGTGGGCCACCATCAGTCCAAACCTTGGGCTCAGACACAGGGACATGGGAGGTTCTGGTCTCAAAATCTCAGGCCATTTGAGTTTGAAATATGATAGACTAGGATCAAATGAAAGAAAACAATCTCTGCCGTGGGAATTGTGGTTGTTTTGACTGTTGCAGTGCTGGCTGAACACGCTGCAGCCAGATACATCCTGACTGTTCTTGTTCTTCTTTTTAAATCATGGGCAAGATGATATGGGCTGTCTGAGGAAAGCTTCAAATTGAAGATGGGGAAGGAAAAATAAATGAGATTTCTTGTTCACTTAACATGGTGGGTCATTTAAAGGGACCACCAGTAGGGTCTCAGACTTGTGGGTCAGGACATCTCTTTTCAGTTGGATTGTGAGCTCCCGAATTCTGGGATAGTCTTTCCTCTTTCTTCACCAAGTTCACTGCCATTCATCCTTCATCCTTCTGGCTTCAGTTAAATGTCACTATTGCAGGAGAACTTTCCCTGACTACCCACTCTAAAGGACCTCCTGTATTATACTCTCTCCTAACACTTTCTTTTGTTCTTTAGAGTACTCGTCTCTATTGGAAATTATATGTTTATCCGTATTAGTTATTTTCTATCACAGTGTAAGCTCCATGACAGAAGAGACTGTTTCTGACTGGTTTATCATACACAGATCCTAGTGTGGTGCCTGAACCAATTTGAGATGTGGTAACTTCTTAAATAAGCAAACTAATTATCAAAGTGGGGTAGAGACTTGTTCAGCCAATTCAGAACCTACTTGTAATAACATATTTCCAGAATGTGCTTGTCTTGCAATTCCTTACTTCCATCTTAAGACTTCATAATTTAAATATTGGGTTACTGTTCTCTTATCCATTTCTCCACTCCTTTGTTTCATCCTGAGTTTCCTCTCCTTTGCAAAGGCGCTGCTTCCTTAATGTGAGGTTATCTTAGCATTTCCACGTCTGCTAAATTAAGGATCGTACCCATCTTTGGCCTCAGAACTACCTGTCCCCTGGATCATGGCTGGTGTGTAGTGGATGCACTACTATTTGTTGGTTGGATCTACAGGGAGTGAAAAGCAGAACCAATGGCTCTGCCCTTGGACCAGAGTCCATTAACTTTGATGGCTAGTCCTGCTCTTGCTAGATATCTTGTCTTCTAGGCCCTGGACCTTATCCCCCAGAGATCTGTTCTAGATTCATCCTGTTTCACTGGGCTTATTTTCCTGGTCTTTCTAGCCAGCTCTGTCTCTAGCCAAAGCACATCCTCTCTACTGAATCGCCCACCCACCCCATTCATACTTAAGCATGCTCACATCTCTACTTCACTCACTTTTCCAGCTATGAGCTATTTCCTGCTTCCCCTTTGTAACCAAACTTCTTGAAAGAGGTCTCTTTCTCTTCAACCCCCACTGACTCTCTTCACTTCATCTAGTTTCACTCACTCCGTTCCACTAACATGACCAACCATCTGTTAAATCCGATGGGGACTTTTCATGATCACACACTCAGCAATGTTCATGGCTGTTGATTCTACTCCTGGTAGATACTTTCTTCCCTTGTTTTCCATGTCACGACCCTCTTCAGGTTTCCCATCTGCCTTTTAAGCTGCTTCTTCTTAGTGTCTTTCCCTCAACCATTTTATTGTAGTGGTGCTGTAAATATTGCAGTTTTTTAAGACCGCTGTCTTCTCAGTCTATGATGTCTTTCTAGGTGACGTTATCCATCTCCAACGCATCAATTATGTTTAACATACCTATGAAATCTAAATTTATATCTCCAGATCCAGACCCATATATCCAACTGCTTACAGGTATCTTCTCTTTAATATCTTACATGCAACTCAAATTCAAAATGTCCCAGACCAAACTCGTAATCTTCTCCCCAAAATTATTCCTCCTCCAATTTTCTTTCTTAGAGAATCCCCCATTGGCTATTCAGCACTCTTGCTGAGAAACTGTGAGCTATCCACGCTGCTTCATCTCACTCCTCCATGTTGCCAACCCATTGCTGACTTAATTTTTCTCCTAATTGTCTCTCAAATACACCTACATCTCTCCATCTGCACTTTTTAAGCCACCATAATACCTTTCTAATCGGCTGAACCAGTTGGCTAATTGGTCTCCCCACTATCCAGTCACGACTTCACACTGCAGGAGAGGTAATCTTAAAAAACCCACCATGCTTCTAATGTGTCACCCTTGCTTAAATGAAGTCACGTCAAGGGTTTTCCATCAAAATCCTCACGCAGTCTTGGTTCAAACTTCCCAATATTCTTTACATGTTAGAGATGAAAAAAGCTAAAGCAGGGCAAGAGGTTAGAGAGTGAGAACTCGGGACTTCCCTGGCGGTCCAGTGGTTAAGACTCCGTGCTTCCACTGCAGGGGGCGCGGGTTCTATCCCTGGTTGGGGAACTAAGATCCCACACACCTCATAGTGAGGCCAAAAAAGAAAAAGAAAAGAGAGTGAGGGTGAGAACGCTATCTTACATAGGGTCTCAGATGATTTCCCTGGGGAGGGATGTCTGCGCAGAGACTGGGATATGACAAGGGAACGAGTCATGCAGATCTGTCGGGGAGGAAGTTTCCAGGCAGAAAAGCCCTAAGATGAGGGGGAGGTGGGAAGGGAGAGGGATGGACTGGACGTTTGGGGTTGGTAGATGCAAACTCTTACTTTTAGAATGGATAAGCAACAAGGTCCTACTGTAGAGCACAGGGAACTATACTCAATATCCTGTGATAAACCAGAATGGAAAAGAGTATAAAAAAAGAATGTCTATATGTGGATAACTGAGTCACTTTGCTGTACAGCAGAGATGGACACAACATTGTAAATCAACTATACTTTAATTAAAAAAAAAAGAAAGAAAGAAAATAAAAAGCCCAAAGATGGAATTATTCTTGGCAAGTTCAAGGGACAGGGAGGGGCCGGTATGACTGCGGCCCACTGAGGCGAGGTCAAGGGGGGGTGGGCTGGGCACAGATAATGCAGCGTCTGGGAGACCTCCTTAAAGAACTCTGGTTTATATGCTAAGCATGATGGAAGGGCTTTGAGCGAAGGAGAGAAATCTTATGACTTTTATTTGAACAAGGTCCACCTGGCTGCCTGTTAGGGCATAGGTTGGAGGCAAGAGACAGCATCTAGAATGGTGCTGGGTTAATAGTCTGGGATGGGCCTAGAGACTGTCATACAGAGTGAAGTAAGTCAGAAAGAGAAAAACAAATACCGTATGCCAACGCATATATATGGAATCTAAAAAAAAATGGTTCTGAAGAACCTAGGGGCAGGACAGGAATAAAGACGCAGATTTCGAGAATGGACTTGAGGACACGGAGAGGGGGAAGGGTAAGCTGGGACGAAGTGAGAGAGTGGCATGGACATATATATACTACCAAATGTAAAATAGATAGCTAGTGGGAAGCAGCTTCATAGCACAGGGAGGTCAGCTCGGTGCTTTGTGACCACCCAGAGGGGTGGGATAGGGAGGGTGGGAGGGAGATGCAAGAAGGAGGGGATATGGGGATATATGTTATGTATAGCTGACTTACTTTGTTATACAGCAGAAACTAACGCACCATTGTAAAGCAATTATACTCCAATAAAGATGTTTAAAAAAAAACCAGTCTGGGTTGAGGGGTGATGGCGGCTTCAATTACAGTTGTAGTGGTAGGGGCAGTATAAAGTGATGGGAAACAGGAGATATTTAGAAAACAGACAGGATTTATTTGTATTTTTTATTTTGTATTTTGCCATGTATTTTATACAACCATGTGCTATAAGGCATTTTGATCATCCATAATCATGGAAAAGAGAAAATGCAGAAAATAAAAGCCTATAGAAAAATTTCTTAGACATCTTCGAGAGTACGGACACTGAGCCAGACAGACCTAACATTAATCATCTTAACTAATATCTATTCGGGGCTTGTCACGTGCCATTAGGTACCGAGTAAGCTCTAAGTGTGAGGTATTCTCTTGTTTAGTGATTAGAACTCTATGCATTAGCTGCTATTAATATGGCCATTTTGCAGAGGAGAAATAGAACTATGGTAGGTTGTCCAAGGCCCAACTGCTAGGAAGCAGCAGAGAAAAGGGTGGGATTCAAACCTTCTACGCATGACCTCTGGAGGTAGCCCAAGGTTAAGTCCCTGTAAGGGTTAACTCAACTCGCCCTTGTGTAAGCTAAGAGCAGGTTTCCAAATGGACTGAGGTTTCCATTCACTCCTAGGAACTCAGAGCCACGCTGACACTCAGGACGCAATTCTTGTTCTTGAATTTTGGTGTAATGGTGTATATTTATTAAAAATACTTGTACGAATCAGGCCAGAATATAATTTTACAAATCAAACACACATGCACGTATGTCTTCTTTTCTGCATCTGACCGTGTTGTGTTGGGATGCCAGGCCCTTCTAATGGCCGCTAAGAAACACTCCCAGAGGTGTAAATAACATAGATAAGGACACTGAGAACAACTAAGAATGGGCCACCGGAGCAAACTCAAATGTGGAGATGGCTCAGAGCTTTTGAAAAAATTCTAAGCGCTTGTAACCCAAATGTTGTGGGAACGAAAGAGCTGGAGAGTTTATCCACATCTGAGGGCCAGGTCAGCTGCCATTTCCCCATAGTGGTTGGGTCTGAGGTCTCTGGATTTGCTGTGAGAATATTTGCAGTTAGACTTGGGAAATAATTATGGAACCAACAATTTCCAAGCAATGTGGGGATGGGATGATCTTCTGGGCAGAATTCTGCCTGAGAGCACTTCCCTTCCTGTCCAAACCTCCCTGGGGGAGGAACTAGCAGAGCGAGAAGTGCTCGAGGGCAGCGCCAGGGGAAGGACAAGTTCAGTGCGTTGGAGTTGTGCAAAGACAACAGGAACAGAAATAGTGATGGAAACAGGGTTAGGCACCAGGAGCCCCAGGAAGGTCTCTGCATTCACCCAATGGCTCTGACTCAGGGAAACCACTTACTGGGGTGGGAAAGAGAAAGGCTTCAGAAGCCCCCTCTTCGTGCTAAAACCATAAAGAAAAAAGGAAAAGAAAGGATCTGGTTCAGAGTTGGCAAAAACTTGACAAATATACAATTGAGGAGGGATTGATTGGGGGTTAAGCCATCCTTATCATACCTGCATATCATGTGTGTAATGTGTCTTCTATGTATAATCTTGTACACATAAACAAACACAAAAATGTATGTTTAGGTTGAGTCTGAAGTGAATCTGTCCACAGTTCCTTCATAATGTTCTGGTTCTTCTCCGAGGCCTTATTCACTCATTCATTCATTCATTTGGTTCTTATGTTGGGCATTGGATACATCAAGATCACAGAACACAGGACCTTCTGCAAAGGCATTCACAGCCCAGTGAAGGAAATAGCCCTTTGAATGTACAATTATAAAGTAGTGATTGGGATAATTGAGGGTTTTATGGAAATACAGGTAATGGGGTCTATTATTATGTCCTCCACCCCCAAATTCATACGTCGAATCTCTAATATCCAGGCCCTCAGAAAGTGACTGTATTTGGAGATAGGGTCTTCAGTGAGATAATCAAGTTAAAATGAGGTCATTAGGGTGGGTCCTAATCCAATATGACTGGTATCTTTGTAAAAAGGGGAACTTTGGAAACACATAGGCACATAGGGAGAACGCCATGTGAAGGTAAAGGCAGAGATTGGGGTGATGCTTCTATGAGCCAATGAACACCAGATATTGCGAGAAGGCACAGAACAGTCTTCCTAACAGCTTTCAGAAGGACCGTGACTCAGCCTTGGGGAGGAGGGTCAGAGAAGGCTTCCTGGAGGACGTGACAGAGCCGAATTTTAAGAATTGAACAACAAGTTGCCAGGTGAAGGGGCTGGGGTGAGATGTCAAAATGGCATTCCAGGCAATCGGGGTGGCCCAGGCAAAAGCGTTGGGATGAGAAGCAATTGGGCAGTGAGATGTTGGTGAGGTGTGGAGCAGTTTTGGAAGCAGGAAGTAGGAAGAGAGAAATCTACCACCAGGATCTGGCCAGCACAGGGCGTGGGGTGCACGCCAACACATAAACACAAGCCAGACACGTTCCTGCCCCTGTGGAAGGTGCAAACACTGCAGTCCCAAGCTGCAAACACCCTGTGGAGCACCCAAGCCCCTGCCACTCTCCTGTTCCCCAGCACGGCTGAGCCCTGGTAGTTAGACCTCTTAGTTTCACAGAATCAGTGCCTTGATGCTGACAAATCCTTATTCAGCCGTGAGAGAAGTACCATGTTTCTGGACTGCTCAGGACCCAGTCTCGGTACTGGGAGGTCTAGCTCTGTTCTGCCAGAGATTTCTCTCATTTCAGAGATAGTGATTTCCTCCCCTTCATCATTAAGCAAAAGCTCCCAGATGATGTTAATTAGAGGGAATACCGAAGCATCATCTAAGGTGGTAGAAATGTCCTGATTCCTGAATGTTTCTGTGTCTTTGAATCTCTTCACCGTAGCACGAAAAAGCTTTCATTCAGCCACTTGGTTTTATAAAATCTGGCTTAATAGGTAAGAGGCAATTCCTGTAAAGGCCACCTGATGTTCCCTGCTCTGTCTTCCTCACATGATTCCGTGTAGTTTTGTCTCCCTTTCCACCTCTGATAGATATTTCAAAGGATTCTGGTGAAAAGACATGCTGTTCTGGAAGCATGTGGCCAGCAATGCACAGAGATTTATTCTGGCTAATTAAGAAGACTTTTGTTTTAATGTCAACCCACCTTTTATACAATCTTTAGAAATCCTGGTGCTCTGGACCAGAGGTCAGACCACTCACCCCAGGAGGAGCTTTAAATTGAGGACGTTGGTAACCTTTTTCTTTTAGGTTTCTTTAAAATTAAACCTAAAATAAATATTAAAGCTGAGTGACACTAAAATATAATGGTCCTTGCTTTGTATAATTGACTTAAAATCATATTTGAATCCTACATGAAGTATCCTAGTTGTAACATACATTTCTTTTGAGAATGGAAAAATTGATTTATAATACAGGAGGTATTCTTAATTAAAATATCAGCATTATTATATACATAAAAAGAATGCATCTGTATTTAAAGTCTAATATTCTGTATTCAGAAGAATTAAATGGTCCATACAAATATATAATTGAAAATATTTTAAAGATTTTAATATTATTTTTAAGATTTTAACATTTTAATAAGATAAAGTATTTTAAGATTTACTTTTGTAAGTGAGAAAAGTTAAGTGCAAAGTTTGTACAGCCTGCCTGCCCCTGACATTCATGAAACACACACACTCCGCTTCCATTTATGTTTATCAAATACTTGTTCTGGGTGGAGCTCAGGTGTTCAGGACCAAGAGAGAATCCGCCACTACTCATGAGGAGCCGCAGGTCTGATGGGGAGATGGATGGATGAATATGGCAGGTGCCGCAACAAGGATGTGAATAGGCTGCCGGGGCAGCTAAGCCCAGGGGGCTGAGAAATGCTCCTTGGAGATGATATTTCACTGGGGCCTGAAAGGTGGGTATGAACTCATCAAGTGAAGGAGGAATGAGCTACTTGCTCCTTCCAAGTAGCAGGAAATCCGGCTAAAGCAAGGAAGGAAGGAAGGTGGTGTGAAGGTGGGCGGCACATGCTGGGACAGCTAGAAGCTCAGTGTGTCCAGAACATGATGCATGGGTGCATGGGAACTACGGCTGGAAATGAGAGCAGAGCGGTTAGATGAGGGATATGTAGGGGGACGTTGTGGCACCAATAGGTTATGGATAACCTGACCAGGTCTGTTATTTGGGATGCTGACCTGGCAGCACCACAGTGGAAAGACAGCGGAGGAAGAACCGCTGTTCAACCACAGGGAGTGGCCCAGGCGAGGCACAAGGGACCCTGAACTGGAAGTGTAAAGGTGGGAGTGGAAGGAAGGAATGGGCTAAAGAGGAATTTAGGGCCAGCAACTCATAAATTGGGGTGTCCCGATGGCTGTGGTGGAGAGGATGGGTCAAGGATGCAAACTAACTTGGGACATGGTGCCTGCTGTGGACTGAGTTGTGTCCCACAATTTGTATGTTGAAGTCCTAAGCCCCAATGTGACTGTATTTGGAAATAGGACCTTTAGAAGGTAATTAAGGTAAACTAAGTTCATAAGGGTGGCCCTGATCTAAAACGATTAGTGTTCTTATAAGAGAAGACTCAAGAGCTCTCTCTGTCTCTGTCTCTGTGTGTGTGTGTCTCTCTCTCTCCCCCTCCTGTGAGCACATAGTTAGAGGGCTGCCATCTGCCAGACAGGAAGAGAGCTCTCACCAGAAACAGAATCTGTTGGCACCTCGATCTTGGACTTTCCAGCCTCCAGAGCTGTGAGATATGAATATCTGTTGTTTAAGCCACCGAGTCTATGGTGCTTTGTCACTGTGACTCAGTGCCATTAACACATATAAAGAAAGAATACTACAGGGGACAGAGATTTTTGTTGTGTTCCATTTATTTATTTTTAGTTTGGTTTTGGACATGCTCAGTATGTGATGTTAGTAAGGTAGAGAGGAAGAGATGTCTAGTGGGCATCTGGGGACGTAGACCAGGACCAGTGGGGAGCAGTCAGGTCAGGAGATGGTTTGGAGAGTTCTCAGGATGATCTCGGTGGCCTCGGCCTGCAGCAGCTTGAAGCAGGATTTCGGTTCCCGGCCAGAGATTGAAGTCAGGTCTTGGCAGTGAGAGTACTGAATCCTAGCCGCTAGACCAGTGTCCAGTGACAAGGCCCTGGCCCATACGGCTTTGCAGAAAACGAATTTCCACAAAGAAATGGAAAGTAGTGAAATAAGTAAAGTGTTTATTAGGAGGGAAAGGGGTACGTGTGGCTGGGCACTCGGGCGGACACAGAGAAAGAGTCGCGCCCTCGTGGTAGTTTGAATCACTTATATGGGAAATTTCTTCTGGGTTTCCTTTGGCTAATCATCTTGCTTTGTTTGGCTCTGAGTCCGTATTTATTTTATCTCAGGGTCTCCCACATATGCGCACGCATCTCTTAGCCAAGATGGATTCTAGCGAAGAGGCCTATGGGTAGGTTGACATCACTCCCTTTTTGACTTCCGAGGAGCCTTTCTGCCCATGTGTAGTCGAGAAGGTTGACCTCGAGAATGAGAAATATGTGGTCTCAATCTTTTATCTGGGCAGGGCTCAGCTCCTCTCTCGCTCCTGCCATTTTGAAGTGTCTATCCACAGGGGACGAACCCCAGCTGCTCAGCCTGGGGCCCATCTATCTCCTGCCTCAAGGATAGAAGCAGAAGCCAAGACAATGTAGGAGATTGTCCAAGAAGAGTGTAGAATAAGTAAGAGAAGGAGGCCAGGAAAGAAGCTGGGGATCCAGACACTCAAGGGCAAGCAGGAGAAGCAGCCAGAGAAAGAGCTGCAAGAGAGTAATGTCTAGAAGCTAAGGGGCGGGGGCTTCCAGGCCATTTGTCACGTGCTGTAGAGGCTTCAACTAGGCAGAGGATCAAAAAATAAAGCATTGGGCTGGTCATTAGGGGATAATTATCAGGAGCTGTGTCAGGGCAGTGCTGTGGAATGAAGCCAGGTTGCATGGGGTTGAGGAATGCTTGGAAGTTAAGAGAGATGAGGATAGACTCTGATGTTAAGATATTTGCTTATGAAAAGCACCAGGAGATGTGGGGGTGGCTTCAGAAGGAGACAAATGTGGGCAGTTGTTTCCTTCGATGTTTCTGAAACTCCACATTCAGTCCTAGTTTTGTGCTAAGGAACCATGGAGAGCTAAAGAAACACAATTGTACTCTGTTTCTCCACAAATCAACTCTATGCAAATCAACCCCTGTCATTGTTTTAGATTTTCAGGCACCTGTTTTCTCCCCAACAGGGACAAGTCTTGCATCCTCTTTCCCTACAGACGCTTCATCTCACTGGTTCGTGTCTGCTAACCTCCTGATGGCCGTCGTGTTTCAATTAGGTGTCAGGATCCCCAAGGTGAGGTTAGGAGTGCACACGTGTTGTGAGTGTGTGTATGAGTGACCTGAGTGACTGTGTGTGTGTGTCAGGGGACAGGATGTGAACATACAATATGATGCCAGAAGGCTATATTCTATGAAAAGGATCAGATGTTGTTAATGGCAAATTTTATGTTCTATACATGTTGCCATGATAAAAAAACAAAAGAAAACAAAACTTGTCCCCAAAACAATTACTGTGGCGATTCTTCTTCCAACTTCAGATGACAGAATGAAAAATGCTAAAGAATATATCTGTGTTTTCTTTTTTCTTCTCTTTTTATCCCACATTTATGAAGAGCTGCTTAGCTATGCTCCTGTGAAGCTATCTATCTGGGAGATTGTCAGTCTGGAGGGATGTGATGCAGCCCTCTGTTTTAAGCTGCTTAATAATTGAAGCTAAAAGAAAATATGTACTAGAACACTTTTCCTGGAACATCAAAATAATGCATTCATTTGGGAAAAAAGTGATCACATGTGACCTTGTGTAATCTTTGACTTTTTAAATGCCACACATAGCACTTATCTGGTTTTTAGCCTTGCAGGGAAATGGCTGTATCCAGCAAGGATAAAAGGCTTCCAGCTGAGATAACTATCCCATAATTAGTGATGTATTTTTTAAAAGGAAAACCAGAAATTACTGGAGGCAGTTGATGTAAAACTCTCTACATTTCTAAAGTATGTGTGTTGATAGTGTGGCAGGTTTGGCCCTATGGATGCCAGGCTACACACACACACACACACACACACACACACACCCCACTTTCTCTTGCTATTTGAGGTAGTCAAATTGAGGTAGTCAGTTTTCTTTCTACTGATTTCAATAGAATTCACTGGAAATCAAATCTGAGTCTTGTGAGTTTGTGTGATATTATGATATAATAAGAAATATATATTTAGTCTTTGTCCCCAGTTTCTGGCACAGAGCTTTTAAAACTCTTGGAATTTCTTGAGTGATAGGAGCATCTTTTGTTTAATATTTGGCCTTTGTTCATGGTTCCTGGCACTAGAACTCCTAAAAGTCTTGGAATTTTCTTAGTGACAGGAGAGGAGCTTCTTTTGTTATTTATAATAAGCCCCATACCTGAGCGTATGCTAATGAGCTGACTCTCCGAGGCCCCCCCCCCAGAGCTTCAGGGTGGGCTCTGGTTGCCAGAGGAACCAACCACGTGATTAGAGGGTTGGCCCTTTCAATCTCATCCCCCAACCTCTAGGGAGGTCTGAGGGGCTGGAGATCTAGTTAATCCTCAATGGCCAATGATTTAATCAATTACACCTAGGTAATGAAGCGTCCATATCTAAATGACGGTTTGGAGGGCTTCCAGGTTGGTGAACACATCCAGGTGCTGGGAGGGTGACACACCTGGAGAGGACATGGAAGCTTCAAGTACTTCCCCCCATACCTTGCCCCATGCATCTCCTCCATTTGGCTGTTCCTGAGTTGTATTCTTTATAACAAACCGGTAATAGTAAGTAAAATGTTTTCCTTTCTGTGAACCATTCCAACAAATTATCCAATCCGAGCAGGGGGTTGTGGGAACCCCTGATTTCTAGCTGGTCAGTCAGAAGCACAGGTGACAACCTGGGACCTGAGATTGGTCTCTGAAGTAGGGGCAGTCTTGTGGGACTGAGCCCTTAACCTGTGGGGTCAGTGCTAACTCTGAGTAGTTGGTGTCAGAATTGAAATGAATTGTCAGAAACCCAGTTGGTGTCCAGAGAGGGAGAGAACTGGTTGATGTGGGAAAACCCCCTGTGTATTTGGTGGCCAGGAGTGTTGTGAGCAAAAGCGTCTCAGAGTTTGTGTCCATAATACATGATGATTTTATCACAGTGCTGTGATATGATGGGAAAAATAGGAATTCTCTACTTAGAGCCCAAGAGATATGTCTGTTTTCTATCAGCACTGGAAGCTGAAACCCTCCCCTATGTCATGAGGGCAATTTAGTCGCTCCTTCCTCGGTGCTTCCAGAACATTCTGCTCACATCTTTATTGCTGCATTCTCTATGCTGAACTGTAATTATGAGTTCACATGTTGGTCTCTCCATTAGACTGCGAGAAGGCACATTGGTAGTGAGCACACCTGGGCAGTGGTTCCCAAACCTGGCCGATATTACAATCACTTAAGGAGATTTAAAAAATGCTGATAAATGTATTCCTGTGTCGGTTCTGGTCCTCTGGGAATCAGATGCCAAAACAGGAATAGATAGGCAAGAGATTATTGGAGGAAATGTTGCAGGAAGGGGGACCCCTTCCAGGGCCCGAGAGTGGGCTCTTGTCTAACACTTGGAAATGAATTGTCAGAGGAGACACACGTGCTGACAAAGCAAGAGACTTTATGGGGAAGGGGCGCCCGGGGCAGAGAGCAGGAGGGTAAGGGAACCCAGGAGAACTGCTCTGCCACGTCGTTCGCGGTCTCGGGTTTTATGGTCATGGGGTTAGTTTCCGGGTTGTCTCTGGCCAAACATTCTGACTCAGGGTCTTTCCTGGTGGCACGTATCACTCAGCCAAGATGGATTCCAGTGAGGAGGATTCTGGGAGGTTGGTAGGACATAGGGACTGGAGTCTCCTCTCTCCTTTTGACTTTTCCCGAATTCTTCCAGTTGGTGATAGCTTGTTAGCTCTGCATTCCTTACGAGACCCTCCTGTTGTAAGATAACTCATGCAAATGGTTACTATCAGGCCTGGCCAGGGCGGGGGGTTTTGGTCAGTGGTTCCCCTAACAGAAATGCTTGTGAAAGATGAGGAAAGGAAGAGCAGGAGTGGGCAGGGAGAGCCATCAGATCATGATACAGGTCTGACACCTGTGAAAAGAGAGGGGGAGGGAGAGAAGGGTTGGGTAGGAAGAGCCTCAGGGCAGCATCACAGTGATGGGAACACCTAGGCCAGGCTGGCGGGAAGGGCCCGAGGACAGGTTGCCTGTCAGAAGTTTCCTGCATCCAGCGGGAATGAGCTAGATCTAGTAGCCCACAGGGTGCAGTATTGGCTGGAGCAGTGTGCATGGGTGCACATGTCATAGAGTTACCAGCTGTCCTGGTTTGCCTGGGACTGAAAGGGTTACCAGGACCTGGGACTTTTGTGCTAAAACTGGGAATGTCCTGGGCAAATTGGGACAAGTTGGTAAACAGGATAAATGTGGGGTGATATCCAGAGGGAGGCAGGGGGACCACCAGACACCTGGGATAACCTCTCCTCTGCAGGTTCTCTGAAGGAGAGCTGAGTGACACGTTTCATAACTGCCACTGCCCCTGTAGTTTTTCCCGACTCTGACCAATTCCGCAACTCTTTGGACACCAACTGGGTGTCCTGCAACTCAGCTCAACTCTGACGCATCCACCTGGGGTTAGCGTGGTATCTCACAAGTCAAGGGCTCAGTCCCACCAGACAGACCCCACGGCAGCTGCAAGACGGGTTCCCAGGTGACCCACACTTCGGCTGATTACAAATTTGGGGTAGTAGTCAAGTCTGATGATTCACTAGAATGACTCAAATGACTCAGGAAAAGGCTCTACTTGTGATCACGGCTTTATTACAAAGATACAACTCAGGAAGTGCCAAGTGAAGATATACACAGGGTGAGGTGCGGAGGAAGGGGAATCCACGCCCTCTCCAGGCACCCCTGTCCCACCATCCTGAAGCGCTCATTCACCTAGGGGCTCTCGGAATCTCAAGAGCTTTTATTGAACTCAGTGTCCAGCTTCCCTCCCCTCTCTAGAAATTGGGGGGTGGAGGCTGAAAGTTCCAACCCTCTAATCCAAGTTTGCTCTTTCTGGTGACCAGTCCCCAACCTGAATCTACCTAGGGGCCCCATCCTGAGTCACCTCATTAGCATAAACTCAGATGTGACCCAAAGGGGCTTGCTATGAATAAGCTATGAATAATAAAGACACTCCTATCACTCAGGAAACTCCAGGGCTTTTAGGATCTCTGTGCCTGGAATCAGGCACGAAGACCAAATATATATTTATATTATACTGCAGCCCCCAACCAGAGATTCTGCTTGAAGTGATCTGGGGTCAGGCCCAGACATCTCCATTTTTTTAAGAAAACCACCCCAAAGGAGACTAATATACAGCCAGAGTTGAGAACCACGAGGAACCATTCTTTAAATTTATTTTGGTGAATGGCAAGAGGGGAGGAAAAGCAGCAAGGACTGTTTGGGGGAGGCTTGTGCAGGGAAGCAGCTGCAGGATTGGGGGGCAGACTTGAGGGTGCAGGGCTGGGGCTGGGGCTGGATAAGCAGGCTGTTTTTCCGGGCTGGGTGCTGAGCGCTGCTGGGGAGAAGGCTGCAGTCAGGGTCCCTGTGGGATTGGGCTGGGCCAACCTGGCCCGCCTGGATCCTCAGCACAAATGGTTACGAACGGTGAGGAAACAGGTGTCCGGAGCTTGGATGTTTTTTCCATATCCTAAGTCTGTGATGCAGGAGAGGCCAATTTTTGCATGGTCATAGGAATGAAAGGCACGCAGGACACTTGGCAGGCATGGCCTCCTCTGCCTGCAAATGGCTCACATTTCAACTTCTGGGTCTGGGAGACCCACAAGACACTGGAGGCCAAACAGAAGGGAAAATACAGAAAAACTTCACAAAGGGGGAGATTCAGTTCCACACAGACAATATAGAAATGCTTTTCGTCTCCCCTTTACTTCTGTATTCATTTTGAGGGCTGCTGTAACAAAATACCACACGCTGGGTAGCTTAAGTAACAGAAATGTATTCTTTCCCCAGTATGGAGGCTGGAAGTCCAATATCAAGGTGTCAGCAGGGTTGGTTCCTCTGAGAGGTGTGAGGGAGAAAGGGTTCCAGCCCTCTCGCCTAGCTTTTGGTAGCCTCAGACATTCCTTAGCTTCTCTCTGTACCTGTCTCTGTGTCCTCATTTCCCCTTTTATAATGCCAACTACAAATTGGCAGTTGCCATCTACCTCTACAAGGATTAAATCATGAGCTGGTGTGGCCGCTGACCTTCAACATCCCCTGAAAGGAGTTCAGGGTGGAGATCAGGGATGAGGCACACTGTGCTCTGGGAAAAACTGGCAGAACAGGTCTTCAGATAGTTAGATATTTTCAGGAGAAGATTTCATGAGCCCAATTCTTGCATCTTCTCATATCTAGAAAAGCTCTAAACCATCATCAATGGTGACATCTGCTCCTTGTGACTAGCAGCAAGCCTTTGCCAAAATGTGTGCTTGATGCACGTCCGCCCTTCACTAAAATAGTGTAGAACACTGACCTTCCCCACTACCTCTTTGGAGCAGTTTCTCAGAGCCATCTGAAATGCTGTCTCCCAGGCTATAGTCCTCATCTGCCCCAAATAAAACTTAACTCACAAGTCTCACGTTGTGAATTTTTTTTCAGTCTACAATAAGGACACCAGTCATATTGGCTTAGGGCCCAGCCTAATGACCTCATCATAACTAATTACATCTCCAATGACCCTATTTTCAAACGAGGTCACATTTTGAGGTACTGGGGTTTAGGACTTTGGCCTATAAATTTTGGGGGGACATAATTCAACCTGTAACAAGTTCTTAACAAAAAATATTTCCACTTCTGGCTTTCTCTTTAGTGCACGTAAGAAGAAAACAGCAGCCTGGTGATGGCTACCTAACTCAAATGTCTCCAAGTTCTTCCAAGTACATTGTTTTGTTTTTGTTTTTTTAATTTTATTTATTTATTTATTTATTTATTATTTTAATTTTTATTTATTTATTTATTTTTAATGCTATTCTTCTCTGCTTACATTCTTTTTATGTATGTATGTATGTATGTATGGCTTTGTTGGGTCTTCGTTTCTGTGCGAGGGCTTTCTCTAGTTGTGGCAAGCGGGGGCCACTCTTCATCGCGGTGCGGGGGCCACTCTTCATTGCGGTGCGCGGGCCTCTCACTATCGCGGCCTCTCGTTGCTGAGCACAGGCTCCAGACGTGCAGGCTCAGTAATTGTGGTTCACGGGCCGAGTTGCTCCGCGGCATGTGGGATCTTCCCAGACCAGGGCTCGAACCCACGTCCCCTGCATTGGCAGGCAGATTCTCAACCACTGCGCCACCAGGGAAGCCCGCAAGTACATTGTTTTATGGACAAGACTCACCCTGTTCTTAGGTCCTTTGGCTAAAACAGTTTACAAAGATTTTTTTCCATAATGCTCAAGCCCAGCAACTAAGATTATTGTTAAGATGTACCTAAGGATATAAATTTTGTGTCTTCTCTCTAGAGAGAGCAGTCAATGGCAAAACTTTTATTTCACCCAGTCATTCCCAAGAGAACAAATATTTGTGATCCATCCAAGGATATCCAAGAATAACAAAGAGCCTGATAACAACCTCTGGGATACACAGGAGGCATGGGATACATTGGCCCTAACATGGGGATACTCTATTTACAGCTCTCCCTAGCAAAGGCTCTTGCCATAATACCAATACCTCTGCTTTTACATTACTTGGCAGTGTCTATACTACAAAGCACTTTCAATTATATGGTCCTGTTTCCTCTCTCAGCACCCATGTTGTGGTGGGTGGAAGAGGGATTATCTTTATTGGCAGTTGAGGAAATAGGGTCTCATAAGAAGTGAATTGCCTAAAGTCAGATGGGCAGTTAGAGGTAGAGATAGGCCTCATGTATTCTGACCTGAGGTCCAGTCATCTTATTTTTAATGTTTTTTAAACTGTGAATTGTATCCTTTGCATAGAAGAATGTATAAAACATACATATGCAAGTTAAAGAATAATGATGAAATGAATGCCATATAGCCACCACTCAGGTTAACAGAAATGGAACATTCTCAGTCCCAGACCAGTAGACCCACCCCGAACCCCTATTGCCCTGTTTGCTCCTCCCTGAGTACGTTGCCCTCCTTCCCCCAGAAGTAAGTCAAACGCTAGCTTTTGTGTTAATAATGATCTTGCTTTTCTTTCTGGTTTTTTCATGCAAATATATATCCCCAGTGACACATTGTTTGATTTTGAAAAACTGAGTAGAGAGCCTACCCTAGCTGTGTGAGGAAGGGGTGATATGCCACAGCCAGATGAAGGCTCCTAGGGGAGAATGAGTTGACCTCTGGATCAGAGTTGGGTTTCTGCTCTCCTGATAAAATAACCCCTTTGGGGAAGTCATGGTAAGGCCTAGAGTGAGTCCAGGGGATCATGGGACTCGGGACAGTCAGGGCACCTGGCAAGGCTGTTGTGTGGAGCAGGTACAGGATCTCTGGCAGAAAAATGTTCAGAGTTGTTTGCTGCTCTGTATTTTCTGCGTCAAAACTCATCATGGACTATTTCCACAAGGCAGGAGGATGCCAGAACAAGAGGCACCCCTTGGATGTGTGACTGAATGTTCCCAGGTTATCCAGGCAGCAGCTTTTAAAGAGAGTCCCCTGCACTCTGGAAGTTCATGTACTTCGGTTCTGGTTATTTTCTTGCATTATTTCATTGATGACTTCCTCCCTATCCATTTTCTCTACTCTCTCTTTATGAAATTTCCTTTATTTGAGGTTCAACTGCTAGACTTGTCTTCTAATTTCCCCTTGCTTTTCTTTCATATTTTCTGTATCATTATCTTTCCAGGAGATTTCCTCAACTTTATCTTCCAGCACTTCAACTGATTTTTAAATTTGTGCTATCGTGTTTTTACTATGTTTTAATTTCCAGGAACGATTTTTGTTTCTTGAATATTTACTTGTTTGTTTGTTTTAAAATAGCACTCTGTCTTTATTTCATGGATGTAAACTTTCTCTTATTTCTCTGTGGCATTTAAAGCTGTTTTAAAATTCTTTTTTTCACTCTGAATAGTATCTAAGGGTCTCACAGTTAATAATTTTTAGAATAGGGATTCAAACTCAGGCAGTCTGTCTTCAGAGCCTGCTCTCTTGACCACTGTCCTAAAAATGCCTTCATTTTAATGAACGTTGGATTCTGGTCAGGCTAAGAAGGCAGATTGAACACAAACATCATATTTTTTCCCTTCAGCAATTCCACTAAAAGGAAACAAAATGTTCTTTAAAAGACAAACTCACAAGGACAGGGGAAGAGCATAAGTGATAACAACAACAAAATATTGGAATCTGAATTTTTGTGATAAATTAATGAGATAATTCATGTAAAAGGCTTAACACAGTGTCTGGCAACCAGTAAGTGTATCATAAATGTTCGATATTATTAATATGACATAATAATACTGCTTTAAAAAAAAAGAACTTTTTCCCAAAAATATTCTAAATGTGTCATATATGGTTTAAGAGCTTCTTTGTACTTAGCCAGGCTCTTACTTCCAAATGTGAATGTTAAAGAAGAAAAAAGATAACTTTATGATGCTATTGGCATAATATTATAATTTTTTGGATTGAATTCATTTTTATTCTGTGGGAGAATATCTGATGCATAATGTATAGGGGAAAGAAATACATTATCAAAAACATGAATATGTATACTTTAATGATGAACAGTAGGTATATTAGAACTTTACATATCTTATTTCAACTAGAACTCCCATAGTCAATAGGACACTAATATGAAAACAGCACATGAATTATTCCATGAAAGTACAATCTTCGTATTATGGCAAAAGTAAATAAAATCAACAAATGTTTATTGAACAGTGACAATATATTAAAAAAACCCCAAGGTGCTGGTTTGGGGGAGAATCTTGATCTATACCTTCAAGCAGCTTATTAGGAGAGATAGCTATTTACTAGTTAACTATAAATCAAAGCAGAATCAAGTAATGATTTTAACAGAAGTACAAGCAAAGTGCTACTTACGAGTTTGGCAAAAGGAATAAGTAATGCTGACCAAGGGGACTCATGAAGGATTAACTGAGAGGGGGACATTGACCTTGGTTTTGAGGTTTGGCCAGGGTCCTCTCTGGTTGAAGGAAGTGCAGAGCAAATCCCTGAAATGGGCAAATATCCATTCCAGTTCCTTTCAATGTGTTCTTCATCCTAACCTCGTGCTACAGCAGGACAGGGTCACACAATTTAAACGTTAAATGTCCTTAAGCAAGTTCATTGGTTGACTTTGTTTCTCAAGTAGATAGTAATCTTACTAGGAACAGATACCACGTCATATGATTCTTTTGTATATTCCTCCCCAGACTAATCTCAAAGTGCTGGTACAGGGCTAGTTCTCTATAAATTCTGGTTGATCAATATAGGGACTTTTATCTGCTTAGACAATATATTTTAATGTAGGAAAACTTGCAGGGCAATAGGAAAGCAGTACGTATGGGACATATTAGGACTCTAGAGTTCCAATCATTTCAAAAATATTTTTGAACTTTGCTGTAAATACATACCTATCTTTTTGGTGGATGAGTGTAGAGATTAATCACAAGAAAACCCAAACTAGCTTAGGGTATTCAAAAAGGAATTTATTCATACTAACAGTCATTGCAAAAAAATATAATTAAAAAAGCACTTTTCTCCTACTGGAAGTGCTCACACTAAAATATTTAGAGCTTAGTCATTCTAAGAAAGAACACCAGTAGAGCTAGGTCATGTTGGAAAACTGGACTTGGTTCTAGGATTCCATAAACAGAAGGACGTATTATTTGCTGCTCCTTGATAGTATGCATTTCAGAAGTCTATCGTGCAACTGCTTGGGCTACTAGAATCATCTAAGCCATCTCTTGACCACCTCAGGAGATTCCTGCCCTCAGAATTGAGCCTGTTTTAATAGAACAAACTTTCTATTTATTAGTTACCTACTTTAGAATTAAAAGTTCGGGTTCAACTATTAAGCCAGTTTACAACATACACAGATGGATGCCATTTGTCACGACTTCCACTAATCACCATTCTGTGCAATGCAGGCAGTTTTCTCAGGCCATAAACTTATTCTACTAAATCAGTCACACACAGAGCCCTCATTTCTGTAAGATTTCAGTGTGGATGAGAAGATCCTCAAAGATGCACTTCTCTACTTGAAGAAATGTTGAAGAAACTGGTATGTGTCTGAAAGCCCTTGGAGAAAAACAGATTTCAGGGTGATAATGTGAGACCCCATAAAGTATAAATCCTGGCAGACCAATCAATTTTTTCAGGGACATCGTAGCAAGCCAAATTGCTGGAGAGGAAGCCAGGGATGTAATCTGCCTTGACTTTACACAGATCTTAGGTCTGTGCTTACAAGAACACTCATCAGAAATGGAAAATAAGCTGCTTCAGGGGCACACAAGTTTGGGCAGTGCTAAGATGAAGAGACAGCTTCTTTACTGGGTTCTGGCTTTATTTCTGCCTGGGTGCTGGCCTCACTTCCATGACAGTGTGCTGGGCTGTGGTACCCAGAGTGTCTTATTCCCACAGGGAATAGGAGTGAAGTCAGACACAACAGCAATATTTAGTGTTTGTGCATTACCCTTGAAATTTACAAAGCATATTGCATGAAAAATGGCTGGAGGAGAGAGAAAGAGAGAGAGAGAGAGACAGTATGTGTGTGTGTGTGTGTGTGTGTATGTGTGTGTGTATGTGGCGGAGTTGGTGGCAGGGTGAGAGGGAGAGATGGGGAGACCAGAAACAGCAAAAGACCAGAAGCCCCTTTGAATGAATTGCCTTTCAATCCTACATCTTAAATGAGCAAGTTTTCTGTGCCTAGAAACGCCCTGGGCTCAGAATACTGTATTAAGCAGGGAAGTTCAAGCATTATGTTTGCCTGAAGGATGTGATAGGAACTGAACTTTCTTGGTGGGAGGCTTTTTGCTGCATAGGTGGTTATGCTTGCACCAGATTCAGCTGAAATGAACTGAAAAAAATGACCTGTTGCCATGCATGTAGTGCCCAATCTAGAGCATCCAAGTTGGTCAGGTGTTAGCCTCAGTGGGACTTATGACTTTATGTGTTGGTTGCCTGTTTTGGACGATAAGCCCCTTAAAGACAGGGGCAATGCTTTTTCTGTTTCCACGTTCTCAGTGTTTACCAGTGTGGTGTCTAACATATGTTTTGGGGAGGGCAGGCAGAAGGCAGGCAGGGAGGGAATGTGCTGAGGTCACCTAATGTGGGCAACCAGTTCCAGAAGCTTGATGGGGTGGAGGGAGAGGAAATCAGGGAAGGTATCGGCAATGAAGCAGGAAAATTCTACAGGGATGAGAGCAATGAGAGTAAGACCCCGATCTCGAAAAACATTCAGAAATCAGGCCCAGGAGGAATCAATAAACAGGCCCAGCTAGAGAGTCAGGATTAACAGGTCCCTGTTTCTTCCAAGTGCCTTGGACAGAGTTCTGGGGACTTTTGTGGAAGTGCCTTTGCCCCTCTTCCTGGGCAACAAGAGGGTCACTGGGAATCTGGCATTTGATAACACCAAGTGGTCCAATGCCATCTCTAAAATTATCTTCTGTCTCCCTTTCTCTGGCTTCCTTATCTTTTGTAAAATTTTCATAAAGGCAAAATTGGATGATGTGAATAGTCAGGGCTGCCTTCTTATGTGTTAGTCTTATTTCCTCTAGAACCATAATGTGTCTTCTTTTATGTTCTTTACACTTCTGACAGTGTCTTACACATA
Source organism: Balaenoptera acutorostrata (assembly GCF_949987535.1). NCBI lineage: Eukaryota > Metazoa > Chordata > Mammalia > Artiodactyla > Balaenopteridae > Balaenoptera > Balaenoptera acutorostrata. Next base: position 12,664,050 of record NC_080081.1, read on the forward strand.
GTGAGTTTTTCAGAAACTCTAGGTTGAGAAATTCTCTGTGTCCCGGAGGGAAATGCTATGGAGACCATCCTAATTCCTGGTTCTTTTCAGGTCTAGTGGCATCTGTAGGGCAGCTGCACTTTGGATGATACCCCTTAAGGTGCATTTTCATTCCCTCCTCTTCCAGGAAGTTGCCCTTTTGTTTGGAGCTGGGGGCTAATAGCAAAAATGAGCTCCAAGTATGTTGGTAAGCTTCATCCTGGGAATTAGGTCTAAAATAGATGTTGGGCAAAGGATGCTGAGGTAACTAGCAGGGCCAGAGGGTGAAGCGAAGCTGAAAGTGAAAGGGGGGAAAGGAGAACCTGGGCAAAGGAATGCAAGAGGCTGTGTAACCCAGAGGGTCTGCAGAAAGTGTTCTAGACTGTTGCAGAGATGAGGTCTCCATGCTTATTGCTAGCTTTAGTTCTGTTCACACTTGAGTAAGTGTATGTATCTAAAGAGGTTGGCGCAGGGGTAAAGCTTCCATTTCTCAAGAGGGGACTGGGAGAGAGAGAGACTTCCCTTTGTCTGAAGCTGCCTGACACACAGACAGAGAATGGGTCATAGCTACGCCCCTCCTGTCCTTGGGAGAGAACAAACTTGCATGAATTTGCAAAATCTCTACTCCTATTTCGATTACTGCCCAAAGGTAGCCATCTAACTTGTTTGCGCAGAGAAAAATAAGTATTTCAGAACAGGAAATGTCATCCTGTGCACAGAGGGTAGTAATTTGGAACCGTGAGGTGCTTGACGCAAGGCACTATGTTGTTTTCAGGAAAAATTCAATTTGGTGTCTATTGATGTCACAACCAAATATATGCCTGTTGCTGAGGACCCTTTGACTTTTTGTCCATGAAGATGGAGAGAAGGCTCTTGAAGAGAAGGGAAGAGCTTTGTACTGATGTTGCCTAGCAACCAAAATTTCATATTTTTTCACCCCAATTTGTTGTTTTAAAAAATTCTACGTGGTAAAAAAAAAAAAAAAAATTCTACATGGTGTTGAATTAACCTGAGTCTGAGGCATACGGTTCTTGTTTGTGTTTAATGGCTGCTGTACACACACAAGAAGGTGGGAACACTTCCTTTTGGGCACTAACTTCCTAACTGGGCTACAGGGTCTAGGGGCAATTGTCATCAACTTGAAAAATATTGGGTTGGCCAAAAAAGTCGGTTAGGTTTTTCCATGTTACAGAAAAACCCAAACAAACTTTTTGGCCAACCCAATATGTACAAATTGGGCAGAAAGGAGCCATTGGGGATAATCTTGAGCGTCTGTCCCCCCCAGCTGGGGATCATCTTCTCTGGTCCCATATGAAGGCTGAACACTGGGGCGTCTGTCCTTCTGGACCATGTCTTCTCTGGTTCTGGACCTCAACCTATGGGTGCCACGCCTTTATTGGCCCATTCCTCATTCTGTCTCTGTCTTCAGCTGACTGGTCCTTCTCTTAATGACTTGATGTGGTGGTACCTACACTGACTCTTCTGTGATTATAAAGTATGGTCCTGAACTGACAATTCAGGAGACTTGGGCTCTAATCTTAGCTCTGCCATTAACTTGCTGACCGAACTTGAGCAAGTTGCTTGCTGCATCAGTTAAGATAGGTAAACCAAGCTGCAGGAACAAATAACTCCTGAAATCTCTGCAGCTTTATATCACAAAAGTTAGTTTCTTGCTTATGCAAAGTCTGATGAGTACTGGGCAGCTCTCCAGGGCAGCTTTCTTCCGGGGGATGATTCAGAGATCTGGGCAGCTTTTATACTGAGGTTCTACCATCTCAACGTGGGGGTCACCAAGGGGAAGAAGAGACAGAGGGCGCATATTAGCTCTTCACTAATTTAGCCAGGAAGTGACATGTCACTTCTGCTCATGGTGCCTGGGCCAGAACTGGTGACATGGCCACAGCCTAGCTTCAGGAGAGACTGCGAAATGGAGGAGAACTTCTGGAATATTTAGCGAGCAGAAGCTGTCTCTTCCACTCTTGGCATCTTTGAGCCTCGGTCTAGTCATCTGCAAAACCACAGGGTTGCACTAGATAATTCCTAAGGGCCCTTTTATAGCTGTAAACATGTAGGAGGCTATGACTAACACCACGGCCATGATTTCAGATTAAGTATTGAAACTTGTCCTCTAAGCACAGTTCTATTTTTAAAAGGAACAGATTAGCATTATCGCCACCCACTCACTTTATTGTCCTAAACTGAATAGTCTCACTTCTTTTACTAGAAAAATGATTCCTTATTTTTAGAAAAAAAATCAGACAAATTAGAAAGTATTTCTCTAGGCTAAACTTCTTTGAAAACAAATTCTTCCTTTGGAATAATTTAAGAAAATTGTAATCATTTATTGTTCCAACTACTTCTTAAGCAAATGATGAAAAATAAATCTACAATATGTATAAACAACTCATTTCACCAAGAAAAACATTTATTTGACTTTCTATATTAAAGGGTTATAAAGTTATTTCTAAATTAGTGCTGAATTCTCAAGAAGTAAGCAATTTTAAATGAAGAACAGACACAAGAGAAGGAAGATTCAAGTTCACTTCTTTTTTTTTCAAGACATGCCCATGAAAATTTACAAATAAATGCTTTAAATTCCATCCTTGTTCTCTGATGAGTGAGATTTCTGGCATCTTGGTAAAGGATTGTGAGCATCTGTTCTTTGATGACAGCCAGTCACCTGGCCTTGGCATGGCCAGTCATATCAAACTAGTGGATAAGCCAGTATTCTACAGGTCATTCAGTTCTATGCAACATCTATAGTCTTTTTTGTTCTCTGGACAGATGGAAACATTTCCTAAATTCCTCTTTTGGAGGATCATTATTTAATGAGTATATCCAAATCAAATAACTTCTAGACCTATTCTTTCATTTTGGAGTTTTAGCAGAGTTGGTTTTGATTTAGCATATTATCTGTAGTTTTAAAAATTCCATAAATTCCCCCTTACTCTGGCATAGGGCATTTCTCATTGTTGGTTCCTCTGACTGGTGGTTTTAAAATATGGATGAAAGTTATTTGACTCTCCTCCTCTTAAGAGGCGTATATGCCTCCCTCTCTTGAGTCTGGGTGGGCTCCTGTTGCTTTGGTCAATAGGATATGGCAAAATGATGGAGTGTGCCTTCTAAAGTTTGATCATAAAAGGCCATGCTGCTTTTACCTCATTCATTAGAACACAATGTCTTGGAACCCTGAGCTGCCCAGTAAGAAGTCTGCCAGCTCAGTGGCCACCATGCTGTGAGGTGCCCAGGTCACCTGGAAGGGCCACATGCTGGGGGTCTGGCCAACGATGCCAGTTTACTTCTGTCTTTGAATCATGTCAGCCCAGGTACTGGACACGTGAATGAAGAAGACTTCAAAAGATCCTATGTCCCAGTTGTTCAAGTCTTCCCCATAAAGGCTCCAGACTTTGTGGCGTGGATGCAGACACTCCCAATTTGCCCTGTCTGAATTCCTGACCCACAGAATCTGTGGGTATAATATATCAGTGGTTGCCAGTTACCAACCCAGCTGGCTTAGAATTTGGAGTATGCATTATCATGCTATTTGTGCATTTATAAATGGAAAATCAACATATTTAGCTGTAAAATTCACACATTTAAGTGGGCATTTTCTTCAACAAGGCCACATTCAAAAACAGTATCATTTGATTTAATTTCTTGCTTCTCTGCTGCATGAAACTCTCATACTTGAAGGCATGGAATGGATCTTTTCATCTCTATGCCCAGAATCTGGCACTTAGGAGGCATTTAGCACACGTTAATTGAATGGGAAAAGACAGATATATATATATATTTTCCTTTATAAATTTATTTATTTATTTATTTATTTATGGCTGCATTGGGTCTTCGTTGCTGCACGCAGACTTTCTCTAATTGCGTTGAGCGGGGGCTACTCTTCCTCGCCGTGCGCGGGCTTCTTATTGCGGTGGCTTCTCTTGTTGCGGAGCATGGGCTCTAGGAGCGTGAGCTTCAGTAGTTGTGGCACGTGGGCTCAGCAGTTGTGGCTTGCAGGCTCTAGAGCACAGGCTCAGTAGTTGTGGCGCACGGGCTTAGTTGCTCTGCAGCATGTAGGATCTTCCCGGACCAGGGCTCGAACCCGTGTCCCTTGCATTGGCAGGAGGATTCTTAACCACTGTACCACCAGGGAAGTCCGGAAAAAACAGATATTGACACCAACATTGACAGACAGATATTGACATTCAACATTGACATTGACAGAAGCCATAAGTTGCTAAATGCTTTTGATATTAACCAGAATGGCTAAGAATTTAAATTATGAGTTTAAAGAATCTACTCCAATCATTTGATACCAGGGGTTGGTAAACTATGGCCCCCTAGGCCACATCCACCCCTATTATTCTATTATTATTTCTTAAATAATAATATTTCTATAAACAAAGTGCTTATTTCTATAAACAAAGTTTTATTAGAACATGGCCATGCCCATTCATGTAAGTATTGCCTATAACTGTTTTTGTGCTGCAATGGCAGAGTTAAGTAGCTGTGACAGAGACCACACAGCCTATGAAGCCTGAAATATTCAGTATCAGGCCCTTTCCAGAAAAACTTTGCCAACCCCTGAGTTAGACAACCTGAATGTTAACCCCATAGCTTGTAGAAGCATTGAGAGTTAGTATAGACTCCAATAGTAGTTCTCAAACTTGAGTGACCGTCAGAATCACCTGGAAGGCTTGTGAAAACACAGAATGCCTGGCCTCACCCCTCCAGTATCTGATTCAGTAGGTCCAGGGTGAGGTCCAAAGATTTGCATTTGAACAAGTAACCAGGTGGCATGGAATCTGCTGGTCTGTGGACTGTACTTTGAGAAGCACTGGAGTCAGAAATATGAATAAAGAGAGACACAGCTCCATTCCTGGCTCTGCTATGACCCTCTTGCTGGATGATCTTGGGCAAGGGTCTAACTTCCTCACCTGTAAAGTTAAGAGACTGGCCTGAAGCAGCTGGTGTCTCAAGATACTCATTCCCTCAACCCTGGGGAGGCTGTGTTATCTTTCTATCTCCTCCTCCTCCTCTGTGCTCCAGCAGAGAGAAAAATCGGAGACAGCTGTAAAGAGACAAGAAATCTTTTCCTCCCATCTTAAGAGTTCTCCCTGGCATGCTGTAACTTAATAAATGTTGATGGAATGAACAAATAAACAGATGGCATAGCGTGGTATATATAGGGCAATAAATGATCAAGCATCACTACTGACTACTGTCTATAATGCAGGCTCACTCTCTCTCCGTGTATGTGTGTATGTATACGTATGTATATATGTATGAAAATACACCATACATGTACAGATATATACACACCTATATACATACACATATTTTGTTAAAGTTACTCTTGTGCTGAATCTACTTTATAGTTATTTCCATGTATTTCAGTATGTATTGAATACTTACTAAGCTCAAGTTTGTGTACAATGTCGTATAAAGGAAGGTTAGACACAGCTATTATTTTCAGTTAGCTTAAAGTTTCGCTCTATAATTATTCTTTGGAAACTAGCTGAGAGAGGAGGTGGGTGAAAACTCTTTACTGAGAAGCCATCTTTTGTTGTAGGACCGGTTTATAGTCTTTCTGTCTAGTGCCTCCAAATGATATCAAAATGGAAATAATTTGTTACATGGTGAGTGTGAGTCATCGCCGAGTGAAGTGGGCTCTGTGAGTTTCAGAGACCGCACAGCTAGAACAGAATTGATGAAAGCAGAAAGCCAAGGTTGGCAGAAAGCCTGCTCCAGAATAAGCTGAACAATCAAAGGTACACTCTGTACCTTTCTGCACTGAAAAGCTCTCTGGTTTTGTTGTTTATATGGGTTTAAAAGGCCATTTCTAACTTCTGGCATTACAGCTTCAGTCTTGTAGGGATTTGCACATTTGTTGTCTGGGACTAAGTATCTGATTTGCTGCTCAATTTTTTTTTTTTTTTGAGATGGTTATATGGCCTGAGAAAGTATTGTTTATTTCTTTATTTCAATATTCATTTCAATTTTTAAAAATTTTGTTTTATTGAGGTAACTTTGATTAATAGCATTATGTAAGTTTCACGTGTACAACATTCTATTTCTACTACTGTATACCCTGCCGTGTGCTCACCACCAAATAGTGAGTTTCCATAACACTGTACAGTTGATCCCTTTTACCCATTTCACCCTCCCCAACCCCTTCTCCTCTGGTAACCACTACTCTGTTTCCTGTATCTATGTGTTTATTTTTGATGGGTTTGGTTTGTTCACTTATTGTTTGTTCGTTTGCTTATTAGTTTTTTTATATTCCATATACAAGTGAAATCATGTGGTATCTGTCTTTCTCCATCTGATTTATTTCACTTAGCATAATGCCCTCAAGTTCCAACCATGTGGTCACAAATTGCCTCTCAGTCTTAACCAGACTTAATTGGTATTGAATGATTGATTTGACAAATATTTACCGTATGCCTACTCTACAATTGATGCTTCAGAGTTTAGCTTCAGAAGTGAATAAGATATGATTCCCATCCTCAGACTGGTGGAATGGGAAAAAAAACCCCATAAACACCACAAAAAGATAAATCCTGGGAAAAGGTAGGAGGAAGAACCAATTACCTGGGCAACTAGGGAAAGTTTCACAGAGAAAAACACATTTGAGACTGGACATCTGAAAAGTTTTAATGTATTCTGTGGTTCATCAGGATGGCCTCCAATACAATTAGTTTATTTTTGGATTGAAATCAAAGCCTGGGAAATGGAATGGCAAGCAGAAACTGCTATTGACTAATATGACTGCATGTTAAGGGGGCTGATCTTTTTACTATGAAAGAAATGTGTTGTTGAGAACCTTCCTGACTGTGGATAGGCTAGGATGGGTCTGAAGCAGTGTCTTGGAATAGGAGTGGGGAGATTTAATTGTTCTGCAGAGGAGAGAAGAGATTGGAGGGGAAAGAACTGGGAGTCAGAGGGATTAATGGGGAGGATGATGAGTGGTTCAAGAGGAGGTGGGAAGCCAGTTAGATCATGGAGAGTTGTGGGGTCTCTACATGGCCCATGGTTACCAGTGGAAAGGAATGCCAATAGTTAAGTGGTGTAGTGATGTAAGGACATGGTTGTCCTGTGTTTTTTTTTTTTTTAATTAATTTAATTAAAAAATTCTACAGTGCTTTACAATTTTCCAAAGTTTCACACACATGATTTCATTTAATCCCATAATAACCCTTTTTTTAAATCCCTTACCCCTATGTTGTCCCTCCCTCCTTTCTTCTCCCCACTGGTAACCACTAGTTTGTTCTCTATATCTGTGAGTCTGCTTCTTTATCATTTTATTCAATAGTTTCTTGTATTGGGGCTTCCCTGGTGGCTCAGTGGTTAAGAATCTGCCTGCCAATGCAGGGGACAAGGGTTCAAGCCCTGGTCCGGGAAGATCCCACATGTCGTGGAGCAGCTGAGCCCGTGAGCCACAGCTACTGAGCCTGCGCTCTAGAGCCCACGAGGCACAACTACAGAGCCCACGTGCCACAACTACTGAAGCCCATGTGCCCTAGAGCCCACGTGCTGCAACTACTGAGCCTGTGTGCTGCAACTACAGAAGCCTGCGTGCCTAGAGCCTGTGCTCCACAAGAAGAGAAGCCACGCAATGAGAAGCCTGTGCACTGCAACAAAGAGTAGCCCTCGCTCGCCCCAACTAGAGAAAGCCTGCATGCAGCAACGAAGACAAAACGCAGCCAAAAACCCCCCCAAAAAACCTGGTTTGTAATTTTCTGTTTTGTTAAACTAGTAAGCAGCGGGACATAGATTCCATTCCAGGCCTTTGGGCCTCCTAAGTCTGTATTCTTTCCTTAACACCTAAAAGCTGTCTCAGCACTGGGTATTTTGGAAGCTGCTGAGAACACATGTTATGTATGTCCTGGATCTGTTTCCTCCCCTCTCTGCTCCTTAGTGAGCTGCTCCAACCCAGTGGATAGATTTTCAGCTTCTCTACTGGATTGGGAGGAAGGGCTGCCTGTTGGGGGAGCTTTGTGTCTTTGAACAAAATTCATCTATAAAATGAGGATGCTAATAGTATAGGGTTAAAATGAGACAGTACATGTGAAATTGCCTGGCACACAGTGTGTAATTAATGCTATTTCTTTTGGACTAAAATAACTGCAGTCTGCAGTAAAATTAAGAATTTTGACAATACTAAATGTATGTGAGAATGTGGGTCAATGAGATCTCCCGTCCACTGCTGGTGGGAATGTAATTTGGTGCAGTCCCTTCTGAAAACTAATTTTTATTGTCTTATGAAACTGAAGCATCATATACTCTGATCCAGAAATTCTAGTCCTATGCATGTACCTAAATGCAACCAACTCATGCCCACAATGAGATATGTACGAAGATGTTCATATGTTCATAGATGTCCTATTTGTAAAAACAGGCTATTTCTATGTTTTCATTCACATGCGGAAAAAAAAAAAACAAACAAAACAAAAACAAACTCATAGATACAGAGAACAGAGCGGTGGTTATCAGAGCAGAAGGGGGCTGGAGGGTGGGTGAAATGGATGAAGGGGGTCAACTATATGGTGATGGATGGTACCTAATTTACAGTAGTGATCACTTTACAGTGTACACAGATATTGAATTATAATGCTGTACACCTGAAACTTATATTTTAAAAAAAGAATGTTTCTTCATTAACCATAAGGCCAGCTCTGAATTGAGACAGATGTCTTCCATCATGTTAAGAGAATACCCATCTTTTTCTATTCGATTAAGAATCTTGAGGAGATTAAAAAAAAAGAATCTTGAGGGGATAGATGTATGTATATAGCTGATTCACTTTGCTGTACGGTAGAAATTAACACAACATTGTAAAGCAACTATACTCCAATAAAAATTTAAAAAAAAAAGAATCTTGAGTAAGAATTTATGTTGAATTTATCAAATACGTTATCAGCAGCACTGATGGAAATAATACAATTTTTATTCTTTGAATATGATATGGTAAAACATATTAATAAATTTCTTTTAGTATTGATACCTTTTGCATTTCTGGAATAAACTCCATTAGGTCAGATGTGTTACTTATTAGAGGTGGATATTACTTGCTAGTATTATTAAATATTTTTCTATTAGTGTTCATACATTAGTTTGATCTGTACTTGACTTTTCCTGTTAAATCTTTGCTGAATTTTGGTGTCAACGTTACTTCATTAAGAAATATTTAGAAGTTTTCCCTCCTCTTCCATGCTCTAGAACAGTTCAAATAATGTTGGAAGTTATGTGTTATTTAAAGATTTCTTAGAATTTCCTTGTGAAACCATCTGAGACTATTACTTTTAATGTAAAGTTGATGAGAGAGAGCTCTTTGACAATTTTTCCTATTTCTTCTATAGAAACGGTCTGTTAAGACTTACTATCTTGTCTGAAGCTGTTTTGGGTATATTGTACTTGTCTTAAAAATTATGCATTTTATCTCACTTTTCCAATTTATTTGCACATAGTTGGGCAAAGAAGTCTATACAATTATTGTAATTTTCTATAGTTATACTGATGTTCCCTGACTTATGATGGTTCAGCTTAGGATTTTTCAACTCTACGATGGTGCGAAAGAAATACTCATTTAGCAGAAACTGTACTTTGAATTTTGGTCCTTCCCTGGGCTAGAGATACATGGTACAATCCTTTCTTGTGATGCCGGCAGCAGCCCTGCTACCAGTCAACCACACGAACACGGGGGTCAACTCACAGCACTTCTCTACCCAGACAACCATTCTGTTTTTCACTTTCAGTACAGTAGTCAATAAGTTACATGAGACATTCAATGCTTTATTATACAATAGGATTTGTGTTAGATGATTTTGCCCAGCTATAGGTTAATGCAAGTGTTCTGAGCACATTTAAGGTAGTTTTGGCTAAGCTATGATGTTCGGTATGTTAGGTGTATTAAATGCATTTCCAATGTGTGATATTTCCAGCTTATGATGGGTTTATTGAGATGTAACCCTATTGCAAGTTGAGGAAGATCTGTTATTTATAGTTATGTATTTCTAATTCTTTTTAAAAATTTTATGTTTTTGTGGTTTCTTCTATTTTTCCCTGTGGTTTTTTTGCTGTGTAAAAAAAAATTCAAATCTCAGTAGTTTAAAACAACAAAACATTATTCCTTGTTCGTGGATCTACACATTAGCTGCAACTCCACTAAGCTAGGCTGGACCACCAGGCTTCAGGCTCAAGGCTGCAGTTCTGGTTCAGGTCTGCTCCATGTGTCTCTCATCTTCTCTGGTCCAGTGGCTTCCTGGGGTCATGTTGCCACAAGGTGAATGGCAGGAGCACAAGAGGAAAAATGGAAACACATGATGCCTCTTGAGTCATCCAGCGTGGTACTTGCATGCTGTCATTTATACCCACATTTCATTAGCCAACACAAGTCACATGGCCAACATCAATGACCTGGGAATATATACTCTGCTTACTACAGGTGGTGTTACTGTGAAGTCACATGACAAAGGAAGTGACTTCTAAAACTGAGTGGGCATGAAGAACTGAGAACAACAATTTATTCTACAACAGTCCACTCTTTTGTCTATTTTTTACATCCCTCTCACGTGCAAAATATACTTACTCTTATGTAAGATTTGCCAAAATCTCATCCAATTATGACATCTGGGCTCTCATTTATATTAGTTTAGAATTTGGTTCCTCTTGCCTGGAAGAACTGGGCATTATTTCCTCTTATTCATCCCGCATTCCAGGATGGAGCAGAGACAGCTTAACCTCCACAGGCACACCCATTCAAGACGGGAAGGAAGAGGAGGCACATGGCCGTCACTGGTTTATAGCAATATTCAAGCCCTAGGGTCAGGGATTGCCTGGCCCCCTTATCCTGGGAGTAGAGAATTTTTCTTTAGTAGCCTGAATTTTACCTCCTGGGAGTAGGTCTTCATATTACATATGGTCCTCTGACTCTTGACTCTGCTCTCTGGAAGATTCTTTCTTTATCATCATGTTCCTTAGCCACTTCGGAAGCAGGCACTAAAGAATATGCTATCTCAACCTGCTTCCTGCTAGTAGAAAGTTGGAGAGAACAAAGGTCTTATATCTTAAATAACTGTTCTTAATTCTGGCTGGCAGCACTTTTGACAATTGAGTTCAATAAAATCTAAAAAGAAGACAATAAAGAAACATACACTTACCACAGTCTAATAATACTAGTACCTAATTAAAGACTGAAAATAAAAAGCTTCTATCAATTGGAAAAAGAACTTTTAGTCCAAAAATTTGAAACCAAAACCAAATTTTAGAATATCTAGAAAAAATTTTAAAAGCAGTATATGAAAGAACCCATGGATTCCACCTGAAGGATCCCAAGTAGACCTTTTCATCTGCATAAAATAGCTCCTAAAAAGTCTGTGGATATGGTCTTTTGATTTTTCCAGAGTATGTGTCATTAATTCTAGAGAGAGAAGCATAACTGAAAAAGAAGTATGAGTGTGGTTAGCAACAAAACAGAGATCAAATATTTAGAAAAATCATGAAGTTTTTGAGAGATTTAGATTGTTTTATGTTCTATGAAAATTTGTTCTATGTTTTTTGGTGCATAAATATTAAAAACTATTGTGTCTTCTTTTCAGAGTGCCTGTCTTATTCTCAGTTAGTGCTTTTTGGCCCAAATTCAATCTTATTTTCAACCATGTACAAAGTTTAAATTGTGACCCTCTCTTCTTCGACTTTTGCATTTTCTTGTTCCTTTGTCCTTTCACGCACATCCCTACTTGAGGTCTGCTTTTGGCAGCCTTTCGATCTATTTGGTGGTATGGAGTTTTCTCTTGCCTAGTTTTACCAAAAATGAATTTTGCATTTCTTCTTTCTCATTCTCCTTGTGGCTTTCAGGTGATTCCCAAGAAGGTAAGAGGATATTCTGACCTTAAACCACCATCTTTAAACTGGAAGTTCAACTTTGGAATTATAAAGATAGGTGGGTTTTATGACAACATATTACAATGTGTTGATGCTAGTTTTGATAACAATTTCAAGGGCAGCATAGTGACCAATATTTTGCTTTTACTTAGAAGAGGACATCAAAATAACCATTTCTGGATATTTTTTTCCAAAAAACCAGCAGATAATTTTAAAATTGTGTACGTAATATCCCCAAAGAAGTTTTTCTGATGTCCTATACCATACTTCAAATGTTCATCCCTCTTGTGATTTTTTAAAATGCATTATATAAAAGAAAACTAATATAGGTAATATGTGGAAGAACTTCCATGGGGTTGAAGTAAATTGAAATCAATTTAATGTGAATGGGTCCTAGTTTGCCTTGTTTAATCAACCTAGATAGAACTTGAAGGTTTTATATCGTGAATGTTAATTTACACCATGAATGCTAGTTGATTAACTGAGAAGTTTGTGGTAATTTTTTATAAAGAGTTGGGCATTAGATTTTCATCAAGAACTACCTCCTTGATTAAACTATTGTTATTAGGAAGGAAATAAGACTGGACCCCAGTCATCTGAATCTAAGCATGTAACTCTGTATATACATTAGCAGTTTCTTTAATCATGCTGTTTTATTAAAATATCACTTTTTTGTACTGGAAAAAGAGAACAATCTTAAAATAATTTTTATTTTAAAATATTTTGATCCTTACCTAGAATTTTAGAATACAGGTTTTTAGGAGTTTCTCTGTCTCTCCTATTCAAAGGAGAAAAGCCTTTGGCTTGTGGCTGGAAATAAAGGGTATCATGTTATACTGTACTGAAATTATTCTCCGTAATTGACATTCGTATTGGTTTCACTTGAGGATACTTCCACTCACTGTGAGTGTAAGTGCGAAACGAACAAACAAGACAGCAACCACCATCTCCAAATCTTAATGTGGTGGTTTTAAATACGTAGACAAATTCTTTGGCACTCCTCCCTTCAAGGGATGGAGCGTCATCTCTCTGCTGCCTGTGGGCTGCACTAGGGGACTTGCTTCTAATGAATATGATATGGTGGAAGTGATGGTGTTTGGATTCCAAGACTAGGAAAGAAAGTCCTTATGGCTTTTTCCTCCATCTCTGTTTTGGCTCACTCACTCTGAGGGGAAGCCAGCTGCCATGCTGTGAAGACACTCAGTCCTATGGATCGTTCATCTGGCAAGGTCCTGCGGTCTCCTGACAACAGCAAGGAATGAGGCCTTCTTCCAACAGCCTCAAGAGTGAACCACCTTGGAAGCAGGTTCTCCAGCCCCTGTTGAATCATGAGGTTACGGCAGCCCCAGCCAGTATCTTGACTGCAGCCTCATGAGATACCTACTAAGGGATCTCATCCAGCTAAGCCACACCTGAATTCCTGAGCCACAGAAACTGTGAGATAATAAATACTGGTGGTTCAAAACTGGTAAGTTTTTGGGTAATTGGTTACACAGCAATAGAAAGCTAGAACACTCAATGTGATCAATTTCACTCTCTCTATAAGGAATACACTGACACAGCCCTTGTGCCTACATTCCATAGAGTGCAAGTCAACCAGCTGAATACCTGGTACCAGATAGGGCCAGTCTAAAGGCTACAACTATATTGCTAAACTTCTTCACGCCCTAAGAAAGGTCAAATCCATCCTCCAAATTCCTCCCTTTTCATATGAAGAGTCAGAGGCAAGGGATCAGGGGCTAGTGTCTTAGCTTCAGTAAACTTTCCTCTTCAACCCCATCACATTCTTCCTTGTTAAATGTAGCAATATTTTCTTCCTTACTACAAAGAAGCTATAAAAAAATCACTCTTATCCTCAAACTCAAATTATTCCTTGAATAAGAAAGTGTTCAGAATTTGGAATTCCAATGTTTTTCAAGGATTTAGATGCAAAGCAGAGTCACCCAAAGGCTATTCCATCATATTTTAATTCTATTTCATTTAGTGCTAATTTAAAACAGAAGGCTGTGGAGCAGAACAGAGGAGGCAGCTATAAAGCCAGGAGGTAAAAGCCTGGGAAAGCAGATAACATCCCTTTCCTCCTTTCCTTGATGACTCACCCTCTTCCTCCAAGGAATTCACTGGTTTCAATTCATCGTCCCTTCCCAAGTAAAGCGTGCCACTTATGATGATACTAGCATCCCCTTTACAACAGAGCTGGTGCAGTCTGTCTGCTCCAGTGTCTGCAGGAGTAGATGAGGGGTGATAGCCAAGGATGTCAGAGAGAGAGAGCAGTCTATCAGCAGCCTCCACCACCTACTCTTCACTCGATTCATTGGCTGCCAGTGTTTTTTATTTTCTGTTTGCTCCCTCCTCTTCAGATGCTCTAAGAGCCCTGAAGCTTCTTGGGAATTTCAGGCGTAACTGAGAACTTCTTGGCATGAATATGAGAACTGGTGAGATCGATGGCTTTGTGTGGCTGCACTTGCCAGCGCTCTAGGACTGATGCTGTAAGACTTGATGCAAACAAACGATTTCTCTCAAGAATCCAGAGCAAAGGGGATCATACCAGGCAGATGATCCAGCTATTCAGTTGTGATGCCCTGGGGGGTCCTTCCAGACAGCTTTAAGTACCAAGTAAAGCACGAGGCTGGTGATGCCTTTAATTTAATCTCATATGATGTTTTCCAAATGGGAACCAGAAAGGCAAGAGGGACCAAAGCTCCCTGACCAATGATGAGTGAGTAAACATCACCAGCGTAACACAAATGGAATAACGCTGTGCTCTTTCTTCTCCAGGATTCTCACTGCTCAGAATGGTGTGATTAGCTGGTAAAGAGATTTCAAGCTCTTGAGCTCTGTGTAATTTTCGAATGTTCATTGTGTAGAGGTGATTGAACATGTCTGGGGAACAGGAACCAGAATTCTGAGGAGCCCCTTTTTTCTCCCCTCAGGGTCACCTGCAATCCACGGTGAGTGGGGGGTGGAATGAAGTAAACTTCATTTTGCCAGCCTTTCAGATTGATCCCTGAAGACCTGAGTCGGGGACCTTGCTTACTGAGTTAAGACCAAATCAGATCTTTGGGGTAACAAAGCACGTCCCCTCCCTGGGCGTCTGATCCTCATCTGTAAAATGTAAACTCCGAAATTCTGACTTTTAGGGGGGTTTTCTTAGGGGATACAATAAGCTTGCTTTAAACTTGTGTGAGCTGTCACTGGAAGGCAAAGACAAGGACAGTGGATTTGTTTATTTTGCAGTCGAGCTTGTAAAGAAGCATATTTTATATTTGGCTTCTTTGAATCAGAGTCTTCACCTGCAGATAAAAACAGTAAATATATTTCAGGACTGTTGTAAATACTGCAACTTGGAAACTACAAATTCAAGGGCAAAGGGAAGATAAAATCTGGAAGAAGCAGTGTTGTCACCATAGTGAATCAAGCACTTCAGGGCCCTTATGGTCTGGCTGACACTGTGAGATGCAGGAGGTCGATGCAGGTATCACTCTGACAGTCTAGTTGTCCCCAAGGATTACCTGGTTGAGATGCTCAGGGAGATAGAAAGTCAGATGAAAAATTTTAAGTACTACCTACCAGGGAGGAGACTTATTTATAGTTAGTGACAAAGAGTGAAAAGCTTGAAAGGAGAAAGTTAATGCCACCTGGCTTTAAATGTGGTCACACCAGCTTACACAAAGCAGAGTATTGCAGGACTTCTGCTAAGCCTCAGGGCAAGTTATGTTCTTTAGATGTAAACATGTAATAAAAGCCTATTACAGCAGGGGAGCCTACAAAGGCTGTTTTGCTACATGAACAGTATAAATAAGCTTAATCATGTCATCCATGTTTACTGAGTGCAGTATGTGGGATACAGTCTGCTAGACACAAAGGAAAATACAAAGTAATAAAGGAGTCCCTTCTTTGCCATTTATCCATGGTCTTGGGCAAATTATTCAACCTCCTTATGTCTCTCAGTTTTCTCATCTGAAAATGAAGATAATACTACTGGCCTTATAGGGTTACTACGTAAATAAAGCGTCTGACAGAGTACTTGGCACAATACAAAAAATGTTCATTGTTATTGTTTTTATTATGTATGAAAAGTGATGGTAAACTTCTTGGGAACTTATATAAGACTATGATTTATGACACTTTAAACTTATCAAGACATTGGATTCCATGTTAACCTGGCAAAGAAGGTATTGAGTATAATCATCTCCACTTTACAGATAGGAGTGGAGGCTTACCTAAGGTTACACATTAAGCAGCAGGGGAGCAGGTGGGGAGGTGCAACTTTGAATCAATTTATTCTTCTTTTCAGACGTATGGACACCAAGGGGGGAAACAGGCGGGGTGGTGGTGGGATGAATCGGGAGATTGGGATTGACATGTATACACTGATGTGTATAAAATAGATAACTAATAAAAAAATTTATTGTTCTTTTCACTTCATCAAGCTGCCTGTCATAAAGACAGGAAGCTGACACTCTCAAGAGCCTTGCTATTTATTGGGATAGCCAAAAACTAAACAAATGAAAATGACATGAGATAAATGTGTCTGATATAGTACTGTTCATCATGCTTAGAATATTTGTGACTAATTTTAGAGAGACTGGTGGACTCAGCAACTGCTGTGGAAGTATAGGGGGTAGACGGGGTAGAGGGCCTGATTGGGAGAGATTGGATGTACCTGGGTGTACACCTGGTGGGTCTATGGTAGGTACCCTTACTAGTCTGCCCGTGGGACATACTGAACCGTGGTGCTGTCCTTATTCCCAGCCTCCCCAATCTATGGCCTCTCCCCTTGGTCTACCTACCTTCATTCCTTTATTCACTAGTAGAAGCTGACTTTTTATGTTTAGCCATATTCTTTGTTACGTTATTGAATTGTGAGAGCCCTTAACATAGTGAAGATTTGTTCATCTTTGCCTTTCACATTTTGCCTATCACATTAGGTACCATTCCCCACCTCCCCTCCCCTGCCCCAGTTTGACATACCTTTTATTTTGATTTTTGGACAAATAAGTTAAAATTTTATGTAGTAAAATCTATTGCTATTTTCTCTTGTAATTAAATTCCTGTAGCTTTGTGTTTAAAAAGTCCTTCCCATCCAGACACTATGTATTTACCTAGTTTCTTCTAAGTTTTTCTTTCAGTGGTTTAATTGAAATGCAGTGGTTTAATTAATCCCTAATGCAGCTAGAATTTATGTCAGTGAGTGAAATGCTGAAGCAAGTATCTAGATAGATTTCTTTCTGGAGAACTTCCTGATTTCCTAGTCCTCTTTATGAAATAGCTCATCCTTTACCCACTGGATTTTTTTAAAAATTTATTTAATATATCTTAGGTTCATGTTCAATAGGGGCATCTGTGTTTGGGGCATTCATTTTGTTTCCCAAATCTGAGCATCCATCCTCGGGCCTGAGATATTTTTGGACCCACACATTTCCATGTACTGAAAATTGTGATTGGAGAGCTACAGAATCTCCAACACTTCCTTCTTCCTTGGCCAAGGAGCTCCTGGTAGAGATAAGGTGTGGACAACTACAAGTGCCATAATGGAGCTATTTGTTGCTGACACTCATTTTCAGACTCCTCCACCCTGGTCATTTTCTTGGAGGATTAATAAAACAACCTGCCTCACATGACAGCTCTTCCACACCAGCACACACATTCACACACACACACACACACACACACACACACACACAGCATGGTGCTGTCTTGTCAGCTTATCACCCTCCTCTGCCTGTCATTCTTTATCAGTTGAAGAGCCAAAGTTGGGAGGAGGTGAGAAGAGAAATTTCTTGTGCATATGCAACTGTCAAAAATCTAAATATAGGTCATATGAGTGACTAAAAATCATCTCCACAAATTCCATCCTTTCCTCACATGTTTTCTCATATCCGCATCTCTGATCTGCTCTTTGCTTTGCTTTACTTCCTTTTGCTTCTGTTTCCTTTCACTTTTCTACCTTTGTGACTATCCCTTCCTGGGAGGAATATGTAGAACTTTTTGAAGGGTAATGGAACTGTTCATAAATATTCTGATTTTTATTACTTCATGCACATGGCGGGTTTGACTCCAGCATGTTCTGGTGACATACTTTGGCCAATGAAATATAAGCAGAAGTTTAAAGAATGAGTGTGTTATTTGGCAGAGAGCCAGGCAACATTCCAGACGGTTGGCTGCTCCATCAGCTTGGGTCCCATCGTGAGGATGACTTAGAAGAGAGCCCTCAGACAACAACGAAGAACGTGTCCTACAAGTGAGAGATCAATCTTTGAAGCCACTGAGATTTGGAGGATGTTACCACAGCACAAACTAGCCTCATCTAGTTTGAACATAATATAAAGACTCTTTTCAAAACAAAAGAATTGGACATGTGGTTTGTGAATCAGGTGGGTGTGTATACACCTGAAACATGTCATCTTTATTGTCTCCCAAGAAACTGATGGGGTGGAGTGATCATGGAAGGTGGAAGGTGGCTTCCTCCTTCCCCATCCAATCAGTGGAACTGCAGAGAGCTCCCAGCTGGCCGATGACAGGACAACAGAAACAAATATTTTAAACTAGAACTATCCTTGTACCTTGGGCGCAGAATACCACAAGTGCTTTTCTTAATATAACTGGCTAGGAAGAAAGTCATAGCCTTGTCTCCTGTGGTTTAACTCTCAGTTTGGTGTTTATGATAGATACCTGGGGTTACTACACCAGGATGTAAAGATAAGTTCATGTCCTGGTTTCCAAGTGTCTTGCAATTTTGTGCACTTCCCCAGCAGGTGTTCTGTGAAAGCAGAAAAAAGAAGTAAGGGAATTCCGAACAGCTGCTTAATCAATGGTAAGCTCTAGCATTTCCACATCTTATCTCAGGTTGAAAGCAAGGATCAGCATACTTAATTTTGGCTTCAATTGGGCCTTTGTGATATGGGGGTCTTTTCCATTCTGCTCCCTTGGCTCCAATGTTATTGCCAGTAACCTTATTAAGTAAATACTTCAGCTCAGCTGGTTGAATGGGTGGTCGGTTCTTATTTTAATTAGTTATTTCAAGGGTTTTTTCATAATCTGGATTTGAAAAGATTTCAGTGTGCCTCATTGATCCTACAGATTATATTCTAATGCATTTGGCCATTTTTTGCCAACATCGCTGTCAAGCTGTGGTTAAGCTTCACTGGTGGGCACTAATTGGGTGGAAGGTCAATGTAAATTAGTTACTAGACTGAATCTGAGTCTTTTTAAAAGAAATGTATTTTAAATGCTAAAAGCAACTCAAACAATTCTCACAAAGTTCTGACAGAAGACTTCCAAGTAGACGCCGTGCTGAGCTGCTGTATTGAGTAGATAAAACTTATGTATATAATTAGCATTCCTATTTGCATACAAACAGTGGATGGGCCAAAGTCGTTAAAAGTTATTTGCTCTCTTACAGAGATTAAATGTCCTCCTGAATCACATTCAGCCTAATTGGCTGTGTGACAGAACCTCTTTTCATTGGCCACCCTGAACTCTAATCTAACCTACACTGAACTATAACAAATACTGAATCAGTGTATTCCAAAGAAATAAAATGTTATTAAACACTGCTGGGTGTTTTTGAAATATTTGCTGAAAAAATTTTAAATCTCCTATCCTATTGCCCCATTTCATCCTAGGGGAGGGAGAGCAGAAATCTCAAATTAAGAAACATTGTTGCCTATGGGATGGGTTGTTTGAAATAGAAACAGAAATTGAACTGTAGAAAAGTTGGAAAATAATATTTCGTATGCACCTTTGGATATGGACTGAAATCCAGTCCTACAATTATGATGCTATTGCCTAAATCTATGTGTCATCCACTTAGAACACAGTGTGGATGGTGGCTCATGGAACTGAGCAACCATAGCTGTAACAATATTGGAGTGAGATATTCTACTCGCCTGTGGCTACTGATACAAGAACATGTGTTGCTCTTCCCTTTTTATTTGACAAGATTACACTCATCCTTCAAGACTCAGATCAAATATCACTTTTCTGAGACTTCCTGAGTTTCACTGTTTATGTTAGCCATGGTTTCAGCAGGAAGGAAACAGGTGCATACTCAAATTGGGTAATTTGAGGAGAGTTCATAAAGGGATTGTTTACAAAGGTATGGGCTGGGTATATGGAAGTTACAAGGGAAAGATGACAGGATGCTGGAGTTTGTAACATCAGGGCCTAAAAGGGCAGGGGAAGAGTGTCGTCACTAGGACCTGGTGACAGTAGCTCTATGGGGCTGACCACAAAACAGGAACTGAGACCTTCATACACAGCACACAGTGACTCCGTAGGAAAGAAGCCTGGTAGGTAAATTTCCCCAATTCACTCTGTTTTCTACCTTCACTCTCTCTTCATAACCCTTATTAGCTGAACCCAACTGGAAGTGAGAGGGCAAGGGAGACTGCTGATGCAGTCTATAGGCCAGTGTATTAGTTATCTATTTCTGTGTAACAAAGCTCCAAAACTTAGTAGCTTAAATAGCAGACATTATCCTGTTTCTGTGGAGCAGGAATTGTGGAGAGGCTTAGCTGGATTCTGGCTCAGGGTCTCTTATGAGGTTAGTTTAAGAAGCCGGTTGAGGTGGTAGTCATCTGAAGGCTGGAGAATTTGCTTCTAAGATTGTTCACTTACATGGCTGTTGGTTAGAGGCCTCAGTTCCACATCTTGTGGGCCTCTCCATAAGGTTACCCGAGTGTCCTGATGACATGGCCACTTGCTTCTCCCAGAGCAGGTGATTGAAGAGAGGGAGAGAGCAGTGGAGAAGCTGTGATGTCTTTTAGACCTAGCTTTGAAAGTCATGTATCTCTTCTGACATAAATCAACCCTAATACAATGTGGGAGAGGGTTATGCAGAAACATAAATACCAGGGGATGCAGATCACTGGGAGCTGTCTTGGAGGCTGGTGACCACAGGCAGCCCACCTAGAGGGTGCTGAAAGATTGAAAGCAGATATAGAGAGGCAAATAAAAGATATCCAGCACATCCCCCAAGAAGCAATACTTTCTCTCTCCAATGATCACATCATGAGTTACCCATAATCTTAACTGCAGCACTAATTATATTGTTTTAAATTTTTTGTACGTGTGTCTATCTGGCTACTGGAACATAACCACTTGAAAAGAAGGACTGTGTCTTATTCTTCCTTATGTCTTTGGGACCTAACACAGTATCGGGCTCATGGTGGGTGCCCACAAGTGTTTAAAATTTTTAATAAATGCAATCTACCAGCGGTCTCTTGATAGTCCAGTCAATGCTGTTTGCTTTTGGCATCCTTGCACTCTCACCCACCTCTCCATCTTCCCCTTCCCTTTCCACCTTCCCTGCAGTTGCCCAGTGCTGCCAAAATACCTTTGCATCAATTAGGAAACTGACCTAATATACTTATGCATAACATGAAATATTAGTGACTGTTTAATGCTGGGGGTGTTTGCATATAATTTCCATATATTTGCATATATAAATTTCCAATTATGAAACGGAAAGGTGAGCCAGAATGTTAACATTCCATTACTAGTAACCCCACGTCACTCCTTTAGTTCTCTGTTAACTCCTTTGGCTCAAGTTCTTCCTACTTTGGTGTTACTTATGTACTCCCCACTTGTACCTCAAGGAATTTTTAAATGTGAAACTCTCATGTAAAGGGGGAGGGTTGTGACCATCCCTGGGGTAGAAAGATGTTTCTTGGGCACATAGTCCAGCCCTTAAAAGCCCTGGGTGAGGCTTTAAGGGGACACCCTTGAAGACAAGGATCTGGTACATGACTTGGTGGATGACTCCTTGTGAATATGGCCAGAACTGCCTCAGGGGCATCTGTCATAAGTTCATGCTGACTGGCTGTGCTGACCCGTTTCTTTGATACCACTAATATTCCTGTCTAAGTTCTCCTCTGCAGAGGAGAAGCTGGGAAACATATTTCTCAGAATCTGCTCCCCTTGAATGGTCCTGGGGTAGAGTGTCCCAAAGAGAGGCAGACACGTGAGACTCAGGAGCAGTTGCAGGCAGGTGTAAGATCCATAGCAACTTTCCAGAAGCTCAAAGTAGTTCTCATGCATCAGAAGCACCGGGTGGGAGGGTGGCTTGTTAAAGCGAGATTGCTGGGCTCTACTCCCGGGGTAACTGACTCAGTAGGTCTGGGGTTTGCCCTCCTCATTTTGCATTTCTAATCATTTCCCAGGTGATATGGATGCTGCTGGTCCCCAGACCACAGCAGAGACCCCCAGCTTTCCAGAAATAACTGCCTCAATGTTTCCCTTCCCCTGAACTAAGACTCATCATACGTGGAAGGGATAGCACGGCCCCTGTTTTCCTGAGTAAACTCGACCCACGCACTGGACATGAGCAGGAGGGGGAGCTCTCCAGGTCTGCAGGTTAAAGCAGGAAATCAGGCAGGCCAGCTCGTGCTTCCAGGACCCATGTGGCTTCAAGGTCAAAGCAAAGCTCATGCAGCCATGCTGGTCTTCACCTTTCCATGGGGAAGGAATCCTCTTGCACTGGGGCACTTCTGACTTTGCTCAGTGCCACTGCCCAGCTCTGTGGCACAGGCCAGGGCAGGACAAAACCTCCAACTAGAAGCCCTGGAAAGCAGCTTGGGGACTTGCCCTGAGTCACAGCTGATGATGGGTCTGCCACGATGGTGGGGACACATCTGACTAGTACCGGCAGCATGACAGTCTGGGGGCTGCGGAGCGTGAGGAGGGTGACGCAAGCAGCTGTGAAAAACGAAGAGGAGCAGATTTGCTTCTTTTGAGTAGAGGTGCTGGGCTCGTGGTGAGGTTCAGAGGCAAAGACTCAAGCCCATTGAGTCATGAGCATCTCAAGAACTTCTACTGCAGCAAAACCGAGGGACTTGAGCATCTCATGTGTCGGGCTACTGGCCTCACACAGGACTCTTGGGCCAAATCTGACAAAGATGATTTTCAGAAAAAACCCACATTTGTATGTCGTATTGCAGCTACCTGGGCCTTCATACATATTTTCTCAAGGAACCGTCACTATCTCATTTAAACTGAAGGTGGCCTTTTCTGAAAAAGACAGACATATTTGACAGATAAAGAAACAGATTCAGAGCTAAGGAACGTGACCAAGATGACAGAGTTGGGTAGTGGGAGAGCCAGGGCTACAACCCCGCCCCTGACTCTGAATTCCAAATTCCACCCCAGGCCACCTCCAGCCCCAGCTGGAAACCCTGGCTCCGGGGCTGAGAGGAGCGCAGGGAGGTGGTCTGTTTAGGAGTTGCAAGGAGAGCCTCTTCTACTTCTGACCTTGGAAAATGTGTGTCCCTCCTGCTGAACTACAGAGTTACAATATTTTTTGTAATATAAAAATTTAAAATAATTATAGGTTCACAAGAAGTTGCCAACATAGGACACAGAGGTCCGGTGTCCCTTTCACCCAGTTTCCCCCAGTTGGTAACAACTTATAAACTATAGGACAAGCTCAAAACCAGGACAGACGATCTTTCCATGGCACAGTTTCTCATGTAAAAGTCCTCTAAACCTTAACATGCAGGCATTTAGGAACGCCGACCACTGCTATAATTGTCATTATCAATTAATCTGGAAAGTGTCCTTAATATTCCAGAACAACAGATGACATGAGATGCCCCTGCTGGGGAAGAACATTCCAGAGTCCCTTCTGCAGACCAGCCCCCAAGACTTGTATCAAGGTCTTCCCATCTCGCAATTGCCTTATGTCTCCTCTTTGTGAAAGAAAGCTGAGCCTTTCAGAGACATTTTGCTGAAAGACAAATTCTGAGGTTAGTGGTTAGAGCAAGTTTGGCAGACCTTTTCTGGAAATGTCTATGTCCAACCCAAGAGCACAGAGTTTGGAGCCAGTCAGATCTGGGTTTGAATCCATATACTCAATCATGC